>NC_073231.2:154512500-155137500 GCF_029281585.2 Gorilla gorilla gorilla
TATTTCCATTTATATGCAGATAGTTGTGTAGATATTTCCATTTTCATGCAGATAGCGGTGTAGATATTTCCATCTTCATACAGATAGCGGTGTAGATATTTCCATGTTCATACAGATAGCGGTGTAGATATTTCCATGTTCATCCAGATGGCTGTGTACATATATCCATGTTCATACAGATGGCGGTGAAGATATTTCCATGTTCATACAGATGGCGTTGTAGATATTTCCATGTTCATACAGATAGCCGTGTAGATATTGGCATGTTCATACCGATAGCGGTGCTGATACTTCCATGTTTATACAGTTAGCGGTGTACATATTTCTGTGTTTATACAGGTAGCGGTGTAGATATTTCCATGTTCATACAGATAGCGGTGTAGATATTTCCATGTTTATACAGATAGCGGCGTAGATATCTCCTTCTTAATACAGACGGCAGTGTAGATATTTATATGTTCATACAGATGGCGGTGCAGATATTTCCATTTTCATACAGATGGTGGTGTAGATATTTCCATGTTTATAGAGATAGCGGTGAGGTTATTTCCATGTGCAAAGAGATAGCTGTGTAGATATTTCCATGTATATGCAGATAGCTGTGTAGATATTTCCATTTTCATGCAGATAGCAGAGTAGATATTTCCATGTTCAAACAGATAGCGGTGTAGATATTTCCATGTTCATACACATAGCGGTGTGGATATTTCCATATTTATACAGATAGCGGTGAAGATGTATGCATGTTTACACAGATAGCGGTGTAGATATTTCCATGTTCATACAGATAGCTGTGTAGATATTTCCATGTTCATCCAGACGGCTGTGTAGACATATCCATGTTCATACAGATGGCGGTGAAGATATTTCCATGTTCATACAGATGGCTGTGTAGATATATCCATGTTCATACAGATGACGGTGAAGATTTTTCCATGTTCATACAGATGGCGGTGTAGATACTTCCATGTTCATACTGATAGCGGTGCTGATATTTCCATGTTTATACAGGTAGCGGTGTAGATATTTCCATGTTTATACAGATAGCGGTGTAGATATTTCCATGTTTATACACATAGCGGTGTAGATATTTCCATCTTTGTACAGATAGCGGTGTAGATATCTCCATCTTAATACAGATGGCGGTGTAGATATTTATATGTTCATTCAGATGGTGGTGCAGATATTTCTAAGTTCATACAGATGGCGGTGTAGATATTTCCATGTTCATACAGATAGCGGTGTAGTTATTTCCATGTGTAAAGAGATAGCTGTGTAGATATTCCCATGTATATGCAGATAGATGTGTAGATATTTCCATTTTCAAGCAGATAGCGGTGTATATACTTCCCTGTTCAAACAGATTGCGGTGTAGATATTTCCATGTTCATACAGATAGTGGTGTAGATATTTCCATGTTTGTACAGATAGCGGGGTAGATATTTCCATGTTCATACAGATGGCGGTGTAGATATTTCCATGTTTATAGAGATAGCGGTGTAGTTATTTCCATGTGCAAAGAGATAGCTGTGTAGATATTTCCATTTATACGCAGATAGTTGTGTAGATATTTCCATTTTCATGCAGATAGCGGTTTAGATATTTCCATGTTCAAACAGATAGTGGTGTAGATATTTCCATGTTCATACAGATAGCGGTGTAGATATTTCCATGTTTGTACAGATAGCGGTGAAGATGTATGCATGTTTACACAGATAGCGGTGTAGATATTTCCATGTTCATCCGGATGGCTGTGTAGATATATCCATGTTCATACAGATGGCGGTGACGATATTTCCATGTTCATACAGACGGCGGTGTAGATATTTCCATGTTCATACAGATAGCGGTGCAGATATTTCCATGTTTATACAGGTAGCAGTGTAGATATTTCCATTTTTATACAGATAGCGGTGTAGATATTTCCATGTTCATCCAGATGGCTGTGTAGATATATCCATGTTCATACAGATGGCGGTGAAGACATTTCCATGATCATTCAGATAGCGGTGTAGATATTTCCATGTTCATACAGATAACCGTGTAGATATTGCCAAGTTCCTACCGATAGCGGTGCTGATACTTCCATGTTTATACAGGTAGCGGTGTAGATATTCCCATGTTTATACAGATAGCGGTGTAGATATCTCCATCTTAATACAGATGGCGGTGTAGATATTTATATGTTCATACAGATGGCGGTGCAGATATTTCCATGTTCATACGGATGGCGGTGAAGATATTTCCATGTTCATACAGATGGCGGTGTAGAAACTTCCATGTTCATACTGATAGCGGCGCTGATATTTCCATGTTTATACAGATAGCGGTGTAGCTATTTCCATGTTCATACAGATAGCGGTGTAGATATTTCCATGTTCATACAGATAGCGGTGAAGATATATGCATGTTTACACAGATAGCGGTGTTGATATTTCCATGTTCATAGAGATAGCGGTGTAGATATATCCATGTTCATACAGATAGCGGTGTAGATATTTCCATGTTCCTACAGATAGCGGTGTAGATATTTCCATGTTCATACATATAGCGGTGTAGATATTTCCATGTTCATACAGATAGCGGTGTAGATATTTCCATGTTCATACAGATAGCGGTGTAGATATTTCCATGTTCATACAGATAGCGGTGTTGATATTTCCATGTTTATACAGATAGCGGTGAAGATGTATGCATGTTTACACAGATAGCGGTGTAGATATTTCCATGTTCATACAGACGGCTGTGTAGACATATCCATGTTCATACAGATGGCGGTGAAGATATTTCCATGTTCATACAGATGGCTGTGTAGATATATCCATGTTCATACAGATGGCGGTGACGATATTTCCATGTTCATACAGACGGCGGTGTAGATATTTCCATGTTCATACAGATAGCGGTGCTGATATTTCCAAGTTTATACAGGTAGCGGTGTAGATATTTCCATGTTTATACAGATAGCGGTGTAGATATTTCCATGTTCATACAGATAGAGGTGTAGATATTTCCATGTTTATACAGATAGCGGTGTAGATATCTACATCTTAATACAGATGGCGGTGTAAATATTTATATGTTCATACAGATGGCGGTGCAGATATTTCCATGTTCATACGGATGGCGTTGAAGATATTTCCATGTTCATACAGATGGCGGTGTAGAAACTTCCATGTTCATACTGATAGCGGTGCTGATATTTCCATTTTTATACAGGTAGCGGTGTAGATATTTCCATGTTTATACAGAAAGCGGTGTAGATATTTCCATGTTTGTACACATAGCGGTGTAGATATTTCCATGTTTATACAGATAGCGGTGTTGATATTTCCATGTTTATGCATATAGTTGTGTAGATATCTCCATCTTAATACAGATGGCGGTGTAGATATTTAAATGTTCATACAGATGGCTGTGTAGACATATCCATGTTCATACAGATGGCGGTGAAGATATTTCCATGTTCATACAGATAGCGGTGTAGATATTTCCATGTTCATACAGATAGCGGTGTAGATATTTCCACGTTCATACAGATGGCTGTGTAGATATATCCATCTTCCTACAGATGGCGGTGAAGATATTTCCATGTTCATACAGATGGCGGTGTAGATATTTCCATGTTCATACGGATAGCGGGGCTGATATTTCCATGTTTATACATGTAGCGGTGTAGATATTTCCACGTTTACACAGATAGCGGTGTAGATATTTCCGTGTTTATACACATAGCGGTGTAGATATTTCCATGTTCATACAGATAGCGGTGTATGTATTTCCATGTTCATACAGATAGTGGTGTAGATATTTCCATTTTCATTCAGATAGCGGTGTATATATTTCCCTGTTCAAACAGTTAGCGGTGTAGATATTTCCAGGTTCATAAAGATAGCGGTGTAGATATTTCCATGTTTATACAGATAGCGGTGAAGTTGTATGCATGTTTACACAGATAGCGGTGTAGATATTTCCACGTTCATCCAGATGGCTGTGTAGATATATCCATGTTCATACAGATGGCGGTGAAGATATTTCCATGTTCATACAGATAGCGGTGTAGATATTTCCATGTTCATACAGATAGCGGTGTAGATATTTCCATGTTCTTACAGATAGCGGTGTAGATATTTCCATGTTCATACAGATATCGGTGTATGTATTTCCATGTTCATACAGATAGCGGTGTAGATATTTCCATGTTCATCCAGATGGCTGTGTAGATATTTCCATGTTCATACAGATAGCGGTGTAGATATTTCCATGTTCATACAGATAGCGGTGCTGATATTTCCAAGTTTATACAGGTAGCGGTGTAGATATTTCCATTTTTATACAGATAGCGGTGTAGATATTTCCATGTTCATCCAGATAGCTGTGTAGATATATCCATGTTCATACAGATGGCGGTGAAGACATTTCCATGTTCATACAGATAGCGGTGTAGATATTTCCATGTTCATACAGATAACCGTGTAGATATTGCCATGTTCCTACCGATAGCGGTGCTGATACTTCCATGTTTATACAGGTAGCGGTTTAGATATTTCCATATTTATACACATAGCGGTGTAGATATTTCCATGTTTATACACATAGTGGTATACATATTTCCATTTTTATACAGATAGCGGTGTAGATATCTCCATCTTAATACAGATGGCGGTGTAGATATTTATATGTTCATACAGATGGCGGTGCAGATATTTCCATGTTCATACGGATGGCGGTGAAGATATTTCCATGTTCATACCGATGGCGGTGTAGAAACTTCCATGTTCATACTGATAGCGGTGCTGATATTTCCATGTTTATACAGGTAGCGGTGTAGATATTTCCATGTTTATACAGATAGCGGTGTAGATATTTCCATGTTTATACACATAGCGGTGTAGATATTTCCATGTTTATACAGATAGCGGTGTAGATATTTCCACGTTTATGCAGATAGTTGTGTAGATATCTCCATCTTAATACAGATGGCGGTGTAGATATTTAAATGTTCATACAGATGGCTGTGTAGACATATCCATGTTCATACAGATGGCGGTGAAGATATTTCCATGTTCATACAGATAGCGGTGTAGATACTTCCATATTCATACCGATAGCGGTGTAGATATTTCCATGTTCATACAGATGCCTGTGTAGATATATCCATGTTCCTACAGATGGCGGTGAAGATATTTCCATGTTCATACAGATGGCGGTGTAGATATTTCCATGTTCATACAGATAGCGGTGTATGTATTTCCATTTTCTTACAGATAGCGGTGTAGATATTTCCATTTTCATGCAGATAGCGGTGTATATATTTCCCTGTTCAAACAGCTAGCCGTGTAGATATTTCCATGTTCATAAAGATAGCGGTGTAGGTATTTCCATGTTTATACAGATAGCGGTGAAGTTGTATGCATGTTTACACAGATAGCGGTGTAGATATTTCCACGTTCATCCAGATGGCTGTGTAGATATATCCATGTTCATATAGATGACGGTGAAGATATTTCCATGTTCATACAGATAGCGGTGTAGATATTTCCATGTTCATACAGATAGCGGTGTAGATATTTCCATGTTCATACAGATAGCGGTGTAGATATTTCCATGTTCATACAGATATCGGTGTATGCATTTCCATGTTCAAACAGATAGCGGTGTAGATATTTCCATGTTCATCCAGATGGCTGTGTAGATATTTCCATGTTCATACAGATGGCGGTGTAGATATTTCCATGTTTATAGAGATAGCGGTGTATTTATTTCCATGTGCAAAGAGATAGCTGTGTAGATATTTCCATTTATATGCAGATAGTTGTGTAGATATTTCCATTTTCATGCAGATATTTGTGTAGATATTTCCATTTTCATGCAGATAGCGGTGTAGATATTTCCATGTTCAAACAGATAGCGGTGTAGATATTTCCATGTTCATACAGATAGCGGTGTAGATATTTCCATGTTTATACAGATCGCGGTGAAGATGTATGCATGTTTACACAGATAGCAGTGTAGATATTTCCATGTTCATACAGATAGCGGTGTAGATATTTCCATGTTCATCCAGATGGCGGTGTAGATATTTCCATGTTCATACAGATAGCGGTGCTGATATTTCCATGTTTATACAGGTATCGGTGTATATATTTCCATGTTTATACAGACAGCGGTGTAGATATTTCCATGTTTATACAGATAGCGGTGTAGATATTTCCATGTTTATACAGATAGCGGTGTAGATATCTCCATCTTAATACAGATTGCGGTGTAGATATTTATATGTTCATACAGATGGCGGTGCAGATATTTCTATGTTCATACAGATGGCGGTGAAGATATTTCCAAGTTCATACTGATGGCGGTGTAGAAACTTCCATGTTCATACTGATAGCAGTGCTGATATTTCCATGTTTATACAGGTAGCGGTGTAGATATTTCCATGTTTTACTGATAGCGGTGTAGATATTTCCATGTTTATACACATAGCGGTGTAGATATTTCCATGTTTATACAGATAGCGGTGTAGATATTTCCATGTTTATGCAGATAGTTGTGTAGATATCTCCATCTTAATACAGATGGCGGTGTAGATATTTAAATGTTCATTCAGATGGCAGTGTAGACATATCCATGTTCATACAGATGGCGGTGAAGATATTTCCATGTTCATACAGATAGCGGTGTAGATATTTCCATGTTCATACAGATAGCGGTGTAGATATTTCCATGTTCATACAGATGGCTGTGTAGATATGTCCATGTTCCTACAGATGGCGGTGAAGATATTTCCATGTTCATACAGATGGCGGTGTAGATAATTCCATGTTCATACAGATAGCGGGGCTGATATTTCCATGTTTGTACATGTAGCGGTGTAGATATTTCTTTGTTTATACAGATAGCGGTGTAGATATTTCAATGTTTATACACATAGCGGTGTAGATATTTCCATGTTCATACAGATAGTGGTGTATGTATTTCCATGTTCATACAGATAGCGGTGTAGATATTTCCATTTTCGTGCAGATAGCGGTGTATATATTTCCCTGTTCAAAGAGTTAGCGGTGTAGATATTTCCATGTTCATAAAGATAGCGGTGTAGATATTTTCATGTTTATACAGATAGCGGTGAAGTTGTATGCATGTTTACACAGATAGCGGTGTAGATATTTCCACGTTCATCCAGATGGCTGTGTAGATATATCCATGTTCGTACAGATGGTGGTGAAGATATTTCCATGTTCATACAGATAGCGGTGTAGATATCTCCATCTTAATACAGATGGCGGTGTAGATATTTATATGTTCATACAGATGGCGGTGCAGATATTTCCATGTTCATACGGATGGCGGTGAAGATATTTCCATGTTCATACAGATGGCGG
This sequence comes from Gorilla gorilla gorilla, assembly GCF_029281585.2. NCBI lineage: Eukaryota > Metazoa > Chordata > Mammalia > Primates > Hominidae > Gorilla > Gorilla gorilla. The sequence goes on from NC_073231.2 coordinate 154,519,886, forward strand.
TGTAGAAACTTCCATGTTCATACTGATAGCGGTGCTGATATTTCCATGTTTATACAGGTAGCGGTGTAGATATTTCCATGTTCATACAGATAGCTGTGTAGATATTTCCATGTTCATCCAGACGGCTGTGTAGACATATCCATGTTCATACAGATGGCGGTGAAGATATTTCCATGTTCATACAGATGGCTGTCTAGATATATCCATGTTCATACAGATGACGGTGAAGATTTTTCCATGTTCATACAGATGGCGGTGTAGATATTTCCATGTTCATACAGATAGCGGTGCTGATATTTCCATGTTTATACAGGTAGCAGTGTAGATATTTCCATGTTTATACAGATAGTGGTGTAGATATTTCCATGTTTATACACATAGCGGTGTAGATATTTCCATGTTCATACAGATAGCGGTGTAGATATCTCCATCTTAATACAGATGGCGGTGTAGATATTTATATGTTCATACAGATGGCGGTGCAGATATTTCCATGTTCATACAGATGGCGGTGAAGATATTCCCATGTTCATACAGATGGCGGTGTAGATACTTCCATGTTCATACTGATAGCGGTGCTGATATTTCCATGTTTATACAGGTAGCGGTGTAGATATTTCCATGTTTTTACAGATAGCGGTGTAGATATTTCCATGTTTATACACATAGCGGTGTAGATATTTCCATCTTTATACAGATAGCGGTGTAGATATCTCCATCTTAATACAGATGGCGGTGTAGATATTTATATGTTCATTCAGATGGCGGTGCAGATATTTCCAAGTTCATACAGATGGCGGTGTAGATATTTCCATGTGTAAAGAGATAGCTGTGTAGATATTCCCATGTATATGCAGATAGCTGTGTAAATATTTCCATTTTCAAGCAGATAGCGGTGTATATACTTCCCTGTTCAAACAGATTACGGTGTAGATATTTCCATGTTCATACAGATAGTGGTGTAGATATTTCCATGTTTGTACAGATAGCGGTGTAGATATCTCCATCTTAATACAGATGGCGTTGTAGATATTTATATGTTCATACAGATGGCGGTGCAGATATTTCCATGTTCATACACAAGGTGGTGTAGATATTTCCATGTTCATACAGATAGTGGTGCAGTTATTTCCTTGTGTAAAGAGATAGCTGTGTAGATATTTCCATGTATATGCAGATAGCTGTGTAGATATTTCCATTTACATGCAGATAGCGGAGTATATATTTCTCTGTTCAAACAGTTAGCGGTGTAGATATTTCCATGTTCAGAAAGATAGCGGTGTAGATATTTCCATGTTTATACAGATAGCGGTGAAGATGTATGCATGTTTACACAGATAGCGGTGTAGACATTTCCATGTTCATCCAGATGGCTGTGTAGATATATCCATGTTCATACAGATAGCGGTGTAGATATTTCCATCTTCATACAGATAGCGGTGCAGATATTTCCATGTTCATCCAGATGGCTGTGTAGATATATCCATGTTCATACAGATGGCGGAGAAGATATTTCCATGTTCATACAGATAGCGGTGTAGATATTTCCATGTTCATACTGAAAGCGGTGTAGATATTTCCTTGTTCATACAGATAGCGGTGTATGTATTTCCATGTTCATACAGATAGCAGTGTAGGTATTTCCATTTTCAAGCAGATAGCACTGTATATATTTCCATGTTCAAGCAGATAGCGGTGTAGATATTTCCATGTTCATAAAGATAGCGGTGTAGATATTTCCATGTTTATACAGATAGCGGTGAAAATGTATGCATGTTTACACAGATAGCGGTGTAGATATTTCCATGTTCGTCCAGATGGCTGTGTAGATATATCCATATTCATACAGATGGCGGTGAAGATATTTCCATGTTCATACAGATAGCTGTGTAGATATTTCCATGTTCATACAGATAGCGGTTTAGATATTTCCATGTTCATACAGATAGCGGTGCATGTATTTCCATGTTCATACAGATAGCGGTGTAGATATTTCCGTGTTCATCCAGATGTCTGTGTAGATATTTCCAGGTTAGTACAGATAGCGGTGTAGATATTTCCATGTTCATACAGATAGCGGTGTAGATATTTCCATGTTTATACAGATAGCGGTTTAGATATCTCCTTCTTAATACAGATGGCGGTGTAGATATTTATATGTTCATTCAGATGGCGGTGCAGATATTTCCAAGTTCATACAGATGGCGGTGTAGATATTTCCATGTTCATACAGATAGCGGTGTAGTTATTTCCATGTGTAAAGAGATAGCTGTGTAGATATTCCCATGTATATGAAGATAGCTGTGTAGATATTTCCATTTTCAAGCAGATAGCGGTGTATATACTTCCCTGTTCAAACAGATTGCGGTGTAGATATTTCCATGTTCATACAGATAGTGGTGTAGATATTTCCATGTTTGTACAGATAGCGGTGTAGATATCTCCATCTTAATACAGATGGCGGTGTAGATATTTATATGTTCATACAGATGGCGGTGCAGATATTTCCATGTTCATACACACGGTGGTGTAGATATTTCCATGTTCATACAGATAGTGGTGCAGTTATTTCCTTGTGTAAAGAGATAGCTGTGTAGATATTTCCATGTATATGCAGATAGCTGTGTAGATATTTCCATTTACATGCAGATAGCGGTGTATATATCTCCCTGTTCAAACAGTTAGCGGTGTAGATATTTCCATGTTCAGAAAGATAGCGGTGCAGATATTTCCATGTTTATACAGATAGCGGTGAAGATGTATGCATGTTTACACAGATAGCGGTGTAGACATTTCCATGTTCATCCAGATGGCTGTGTAGATATATCCATGTTCATACAGATAGCGGTGTAGATATTTCCATCTTCATACAGATAGCGGTGCAGATATTTCCATGTTCATCCAGATGGCTGTGTAGATATATCCATGTTCATACAGATGGCGGTGTAGATATTTCCATGTTCATACAGATAGCGGTGTAGATATTTCCATGTTTATACAGATAGCGGTGTAGATATCTCCTTCTTAATACAGATGGCGGTGTATATATATATATGTTCATACAGATGGCGGTTCAGATATTTCCATGTTTATATAGGTAGCGGTGTAGTTATTTCCATGTGCAAAGAGATATCTGTGTAGATATTTCCATGTATATGCAGATAGCTGTGTAGACATTTCCATTTTCATGCAGATAGCGGTGTAGATATTTCCATGTTCAAACAGATAGCGGTGTAGATATTTCCATATTCATACAGATAGCGGTGTGGATATTTCCATGTTTATACAGATAGCGGTGAAGATGTATGCATGTTTACACAGATAGCGGTGTAGATATTTCCATGTTCATACAGATAGCGGTGTAGATATTTCCATGTTCATCCAGACGGCTGTGTAGACATATCCATGTTCATACAGATGGCGGTGAAGATATTTCCATGTTCATACAGATGGCTATGTAGATATATCCATGTTCATACAGATGGCGGTGAAGATTTTTCCATGTTCATACAGACTCCGGTGTAGATATTTCCATGTTCATACTGATAGCGGTGCTGCTATTTCCATGTTTATACAGGTAGCAGTGTAGATATTTCCATGTTTATACTGATAGCGGTGTAGATATTTCCATGTTTATACACATATTGGTATAGATATTTCCATTTTTATACAGATAGCGGTGTAGATATCTCCATCTTAATACGGATGGCGGTGTAGATATTTATATGTTCATACAGATGGCGGTGCAGATATTTCCATATTCATACAGATGGCGGTGTAGATACTTCCATGTTCATACTGATAGCGGTGCTGTTATTTCCATGTTTATACAGGTAGCGGTGTAGATATTTCCATGTTTATACAGATAGCAGTGTAGATATTTCCATGTTTATACACATTGCTGTGTAGATATTTCCATGTTTATACAGATAGCGGTGTAGATATCTCCATCTTAATAAAGATGGCGGTGTAGATATTTATATGTTCATTCAGATGGCGGTGCATATATTTCCATGTTCATACAGATGGCGGTGTAGATATTTCCATGTTCATACAGATAGCGGTGTAGTTATTTCCATGTGTAAAGAGATAGCTGTGTAGATATTTCCATGTATATGCAGATAGCTGTGTAGACATTTCCATTTTCATGCAGATAGCGGTGTATATATTTCCCTGTTCAAACAGTTAGCGGTGTAGATATTTCCATGTTCATAAAGATTGCAGTGTAGATATTTCCATGTTTATACAGATAGCGGTGAAGATGTATGCATGTTTACACAGATAGCGGTGTAGATATTTCCATGTTCATCCAGATGGCTGTGTAGATATATCCATGTTCATACAGATAGCGGTGCAGATATTTCCATGTTCATACAGATGGCTGTGTAGATATATCCATGTTCATACAGACAGCGGTGTAGATATTTCCATGTTCATACAGATAGCCGTGTAGATATTGCCATGTTCATACCGATAGCGCTCCTGATACTTCCATGTTTATACAGGTAGAGGTGTACATATTTCCGTGTTTATACAGGTAGCGGTGTAGATATTTCCATGTTCATACAGATAGCGGTGTAGATATTTCCATGTTTATACAGATAGCGGTGTAGATATCTCCTTCTTAATACAGATGGCGGTGTAGATATTTATATGTTCATACAGATGGCAGTGCAGATATTTCCATGTTCATACAGATGGCGGTGTAGATATTTCCATGTTTATAGAGATAGCGGTGTAGTTATTTCCATGTGCAAAGAGATAGCTGTGTAGATATTTCCATGTATATGCAGATAGCTTTGTAGATATTTCCATTTTCATGCAGATAGCGGTGTAGATATTTCCATGTTCATACAGATAGCGGTGTGGATATTTCCATGTTTTTACAGATAGCGGTGAAGATGTGTGCATGTTTACACAGATAGCATTGTAGATATTTTCATGTTCATACAGACAGCGGTGTAGATATTTCCATGTTCATCAAGACGGCTGTGTAGACATATCCATGTTCATACAGATGGCGGTGAAGATATTTCCATGTTCATACAGATGGCTGTGTAGATATAACCAAGTTCATACAGATGGCGGTGAAGATTTTTCCATGTTCATACAGATGGCGGTGTAGATATTTCCATGTTCATACAGATAGCGGGGCTGATATTTCCATGTTTATACAGGTAGCAGTGTAGATATTTCCATGTTTATACAGATAGCGGTGTAGATATTTCCATGTTTATACACATAGCGGTGTAGATATTTCCATGTTTATACAGATAGCGGTGTAGATATCTCCATCTTAATACAGATGGCGGTGTAGATATTTATATGTTCATACAGATGGCGGTGCAGATATTTCCATGTTAATACAGATGGCTGTGTAGATATTTCCATGTTCATCCAGATGGCTGTGTAGCTATTTCCATGTTCATACAGATAGTGGTGTAGATATTTCCATGTTCATACAGACAGCGGTGTAGATATTTCCATGTTCATACAGATAGCCGTGTAGATATTGCCATGTTCATACCGATAGCGCTGCTGATACTTCCATGTTTATACAGGTAGCGGTGTACATATTTCCGTGTTTATACAGGTAGCGGTGTAGATATTTCCATGTTCATACAGATAGCAGTGTAGATATTTCCATGTTTATACAGATAGCGGTGTAGATATCTCCTTCTTAATACAGATGGCGGTGTAGATATTTATATGTTCATACAGATGGCAGTGCAGATATTTCCATGTTCATACAGATGGTGGTGTAGATATTTCCATGTTTATAGAGGTAGCGGTGTAGTTATTTCCATGTGCAAAGAGATAGCTGTGCAGATATTTCCATGTATATGCAGATAGCTGTGTAGATTTTCCATTTTCTTGCAGATAGCGGTGTAGATATTTCCATGGTCTAACAGATAGCGGTGTAGATATTTCCATATTCATACAGATAGTGGTGTGGATATTTCCATGTTTATACAGATAGCGGTGAAGATGTATGCATGTTTACACAGATAGCGGTGTAGATATTTCCATGTTCTTACAGATAGCGGTGTAGATATTTCCATGTTCATCCAGACGGCTGTGTAGACATATCCATGTTCATACAGATGGCGGTGAAGATATTTCCATGTTCATACAGATGGCTGTGTAGATATATCCATGTTCATACAGATGGCGGTGAAGATTTTTCCATGTTCATACAGATTCCGGTGTAGATATTTCCATGTTCATACAGATAGCGGTGCTGATATTTCCATGTTTATACAGGTAGCAGTGTAGATATTTCCATGTTTATACAGATAGCGGTGTAGATATTTCCATGTTTATACACATAGTGGTATAGATATTTCCATTTTTATACAGATAGCGGTGTAGATATCTCCATCTTAATACAGATGGCGGTGTAGATATTTATATGTTCATACAGATGGCGGTGCAGATATTTCCATGTTCGTACAGATGGCTGTGTAGATATATCCATGTTCATACAGATGGCGGTGAAGATTTTTCCATGTTCATACAGATGGCGGTGCAGATATTTCCATGTTCATACAGATGGCTGTTTAGATATTTCCATGTTCATACAGATAGCGGTGTAGTTATTTCCATGTGTAAAGAGATAGCTGTGTAGATATTTCCATGTATAAGCAGATAGCTGTGTAGATATTTCCGTTTTCATGCAGATAGCGGTGTATGTATTTCCCTGTTCAAACAGTTAGCGGTGTAGATATTTCCATGTACATAAAGATAGCGGTGTAGATATTTCCATGTTCATCCACATGGCTGTGTAGATATATCCATGTTCATAGAGATGGCGGTGAAGATATTTCCATGTTCATACAGATAGCGGTGTAGATATTTCCATGTTCATACAGATAGCGGTGTAGATATTTCCATGTTCATACAGATAGCGGTGTATGTATTTCCATGTTCATACAGATAGCGGTGTAGATATTTCCATGTTCATCCTGATGGCTGTGTAGATCTTTCCATGTTCATACAGATAGCGGTGTAGATATTTCCATGTTCATACAGATAGCGGTGTAGATATTTCCATGTTCATCCAGATGGCTGTGTAGATATATCCATGTTCATACAGATGGCGGTGAAGATATTTCCATGTTCATACAGATGGCGTTGTAGATATTTCCATGTTCATACAGATAGCTGTGTAGATATTGCCATGTTCATACCGATAGCGGTGCTGATACTTCCATGTTTATACAGGTAGCGGTGTACATATTTCCGTGTTTATACAGGTAGCGGTGTAGATATTTCCATGTTCATACAGATAGCAGTGTAGATATTTCCATGTGTATACAGATAGCGGTGTAGATATCTCCTTCTTAATACAGATGGCGGTGTAGATATTTATATGTTCATACAGATGGCGGTGCAGATATTTCCATGTTCATACAGATGGTGGTGTAGATATTTCCATGTTTATAGAGGTAGCGGTGTAGTTATTTCCATGTGCAAAGAGATAGCTGTGTAGATATTTCCATGTATATGCAGATAGCTGTGTAGATATTTCGATTTTCATGCAGATAGCGGTGTAGATATTTCCATGTTCAAACAGATAGCGGTGTAGATATTTCCATATTCATACAGATAGCGGTGTGGATATTTCCATGTTTATACAGATAGCGGTGAAGATGTATGCATGTTTACACAGATAGCGGTGTAGATATTTCCATGTTCATACAGACAGCGGTGTAGATATTTCCATGTTCATCCAGACGGCTGTGTAGACATATCCATGTTCATACAGATGGCGGTGAAGATATTTCCATGTTCATACAGATGGCTGTGTAGCTATATCCATGTTCATACAGATGGCGGTGAAGATTTTTCCATGTTCATACAGATTCCGATGTAGATATTTCCATGTTCATACAGATAGCGGTGCTGATATTTCCATGTTTATACAGGTAGCAGTGTAGATATTTCCATGTTTATACAGATAGCGGTGTAGATATTTCCATGTTTATACACATAGTGGTATAGATATTTCCATTTTTATACAGATAGCGGTGTAGATATCTCCATCTTAATACAGATGGCGGTGTAGATATTTATATGTTCATACAGATGGCGGTGCAGATATTTCCATGTTCATACAGATGGCGGTGAAGATATTTCCATGTTCATAAGGATGGCGGTGTAGATACTTCCATGTTCATACTGATAGCGGTGCTGATATTTCCATGTTTATACACATAGCGGTGTAGATATTTCCATGTGTAAAGAGATAGCTGTGTAGATATTTCCATGTATATGCAGATAGCTGTGTAGACATTTCCATTTTCATGCAGATAGCGGTGTATATATTTCCCTATTCAAACAGTTAGCGGTGTAGATATTTCCATGTTCATAAAGATAGCAGTGTAGATATTTCCATGTTTATACAGATAGCGGTGAAGATGTATGCATGTTTACACAGATAGCGGTGTAGATATTTCCATGTTCATCCAGATGGCTGTGTAGATATATCCATGTTCATACAGATAGCGGTGTAGATATTGCCATGTTCATACAGATAGCGGTGCAGATATTTCCATGTTCATCCAGATGGCTGTGTAGTTATATCCATGTTCATACAGACGGCGGTTAACATATTTCCATGTTCATACAGATAGCGGTGTAGATATTTCCATGTTCATACAGATAGCGGTGTAGATATTTCCATGTTCATACAGATAGCGGTGTATGTATTTCCATGTTCATACAGCTAGCGGTGTAGATATTTCCATGTTCATCCAGATGGCTGTGCAGATATATCCATGTTCATACAGATAGCGGTGTAGATTTTTCCATGTTCATCCAGATGGCTGTGTAGCTATTTCCATGTTCATACAGATAGTGGTGTAGATATTTCCATGTTCATACAGATAGCGGTGTAGATATTTCCATGTTCATACAGATAGCCGTGTAGTTATTGCCATGTTCATACCGATAGCGCTGCTGATACTTCCATGTTTATACAGGTAGCGGTGTACATATTTCCGTGTTTATACAGGTAGCGGTGTAGATATTTCCATGTTCATACAGATAGCGGTGTAGATATTTCCATGTTTATACAGATAGCGGTGTAGATATCTCCTTCTTAATACAGATGGCGGTGTAGATATTTATATGTTCATACAGATGGCAGTGCAGATATTTCCATGTTCATACGGATGGCAGTGAAGATATTTCCATGTTCATACAGATGGCAGTGTAGAAATTTCCATGTTAATACTGATAGCGGTGCTGATATTTCCATGTTTATACAGGTAGCGGTGTAGATATTTCCATGTTTATAGAGATAGCGGTGTAGTTATTTCCATGTGCAAAGAGATAGCTGTGTAGATATTTCCATGTATATGCAGATAGCTTTGTAGATATTTCCATTTTCATGCAGATAGCGGTGTAGATATTTCCATGTTCAAACAGGTAGCGGTGTAGGTATTTCCATGTTCATACAGATAGCGGTGAGGATATTTCCATGTTTTTACAGATAGCGGTGAAGATGTATTCATGTTTACACAGATAGCGGTGTAGATATTTTCATGTTCATACAGATAGCGGTGTAGATATTTCCATGTTCATCCAGACGGCTGTGTAGACATATCCATGTTCATACAGATGGCGGTGAAGATATTTCCATGTTCATACAGATGGCTGTGTAGATATATCCATGTTCATACAGATGGCGGTGAAGATTTTTCCATGTTCATACAGATGGCGGTGTAGATATTTCCATGTTCATACAGATAGCGGGGCTGATATTTCCGTGTTTATACAGGTAGCAGTGTAGATATTTCCATGTTTATACAGATAGCGGTGTAGATATTTCCATGTTTATACACATAGCGGTGTAGATATTTCCATGTTTATACAGATAGCGGTGTAGATATCTCCTTCTTAATACAGATGGCGGTGTAGATATTTATATGTTCATACAGATGGCGGTGCAGATATTTCCATGTTCATAAAGATGGCGGTGAAGATATTTCCATGTTCATACAGATGGCGGTGTAGATACTTCCATGTTCATACTGATAGCGGTGCTGATATTTCCATGTTTATACAGGTAGCGGTGTAGATATTTCCATGTTTATACAGATAGCGGTGTAGGTATTTCCATGTTTATACACATAGCGGTGTAGATATTTCAATGTTTATACAGATAGCGGTGTAGATATCTCCATCTTAATACAGATGGCGGTGTAGATATTTATATGTTCATTCAGATGGCGGTGCAGATATTTCCATGTTCATACAGATGGCGGTGTAGATATTTCCATGTTCATACAGATAGCGGTGTAGTTATTTCCATGTGTAAAGAGATAGCTGTGTAGATATTTCCATGTATATACAGATTGCTTTGTAGACATTTCCATTTTCATGCAGATAGCGGTGTATATATTACCCTGTTCAAACTGTTAGAGGTGCAGATATTTCCATGTTCATAAAGACAGCAGTGTAGATAATTCCATGTTTATACAGATAGCGGTGAAGATGTATGCACGTTTACACAGATAGCGGTGTATATATTTCCATGTTCATCCAGATGGCTGTGTAGATATATCCATGTTCATACAGATAGCGGTGTAGATATTTCCATGTTCATACAGATAGCGGTGCAGATATTTCCATGTTCATCCAGATGGCTGTGTAGATATATCCGTGTTCATACAGATGGCGGTGAAGATATTTCCATGTTCACACAGATAGCGGTGTAGATATTTCCATGTTCATACAGATAGCGGTGTAGATATTTCCATGTTCATACTGAGAGCGGTGTATGTATTTCGATGTTCATACAGATAGCAGTGTAGATATTTCCATGTTCATCCAGATGGCTGTGTAGATATATCCATGTTCATACAGATAGCGGTGTAGATATTTCCATGTTCATCCAGATGGCTGTGTAGCTATTTCCATGTTCATACAGATAGTGGTGTAGATATTTCCATGTTCATACAGATAGCGGTGTAGATATTTCCATGTTCAAACAGATAGCGGTGTAGATATTTCCATGTTCATACAGATAGCGGTGAAGATATTTCCATGTTTATACAGATAGCGGTGAAGCTGTATGCATTTTTACGCAGATAGCGGTGTAGATATTTCCATGTTCATCCAGACGGCTGTGTAGACATATCCATGTTCATACAGATGGCGGTGAAGATATTTCCATGCTTATACAGAAGCTGTGTAGATATAACCATGTTGATACAGATGGCGGTGAAGATTTTTCCATGTTCATACAGATGGCGGTTTAGATATTTCCATGTTCATACAGATAGCGGTGCTGATATTTACATGTTTATACAGGTAGCAGTGTCGATATTTCCATGTTTATACAGATAGTGGTGTAGATATTTCCATGTTTATACACATAGCGGTGTAGATATTTCCATGTTTATACAGATAGCGGTGTAGATATCTCCTTCTTAATACAGATGGCGGTTTAGATATTTATATGTTCATACAGATCGCGGTGCAGATATTTCCATGTTCATACAGATGGTGGTGTAGATATTTCCATGTTTATAGAGATAGCGGTGTAGTTATTTCCATGTGCAAAGAGATAGCTGTGTAGATATTTCCATGTATATGCAGATAGCTGTGTAGATATTTCCATTTTCATGCAGATAGCGGTGTAGATATTTCCATGTTCAAACAGATAGCGGTGTAGATATTTCCATGTTCACACAGATATCGGTGTGTATATTTCCATGTTTATACAGATAGCGGTGAAGATGTATGCATGTTTACACAGATAGCGGTGTAGATATATCCATGTTCATACAGATAGCGGTGTAGATATTTCCATGTTCATCCAGACGGCTGTGTAGACATATCCATGTTCATACAGATGGCGGTGAAGATATTTCCTTGTTCATACAGATGGCTGTGTAGATATATCTAGGTTCATAGAGATGGCGGTGAAGATTTTTCCATGTTCATACAGAAGCGGTGTAGATATTTCCATGTTCATACAGATAGCGGTGCTGATATATCCATTTTTATACAGGTAGCAGTGTAGATATTTCCATGTTTATACAGACAGCGGTGTAGATATTTCCATGTTTATACACATAGCGGTGTAGGTATTTCCATGTTCATACAGATAGCGGTGCTGATATTTCCATGTTTATACAGGTAGCAGTGTAGATATTTCCATGTTTATACAGATAGTAGTGTAGATATTTCCATGTTTATACACATTGCGGTGTAGATATTTCCATGTTTATACAGATAGCGTGTAGATATCTCCATCTTAATACAGATGGCGGTGCAGATATTTCCATGTTCATACAGATGGCGGTGAAGATATTTTCATGTTCATACAGATGGCGGTGTAGATATTTCCATGTTCATACAGATGGCGGTGCTGATATTTCCATGTTTATACAGGTAGCGGTGTAGATATTTCCATGTTTATACAGGTAGCGGTGTAGATATTTCCATGTTTATACACATAGCGGTGTAGATATTTCCATGTTTATACAGATAGCGGTGTAGATATCTCCATCTTAATACAGATGGCGGTGTAGATATTTATATGTTCATTCAGATGGCGGTGGAGATATTTCCATGTTCATACAGATGGCGGTGTAGATATTTCCATGTTCATACATATAGCGGTGTAGTTATTTCCATGTGTAAAGAGATAGCTGTGTAGATATTTCCATGTATATGCAGATAGCTGTGTAGACATTTCCATTTTCATTTAGATAGCGGTGTATATATTTCCCTGTTCAAACAGTTAGCGGGGTAGATATTTCCATGTTCATAAAGATAGCAGTGTAGATATTTCCATGTTTATACAGAAAGCGGTGAAGATGTATGCATGTTTACACAGATAGCGGTGTAGATATTTCCATGTTCATCCAGATGGCTCTGTAGATATATCCATGTTCATACAGATAGCGGTGTAGATATTTCCATGTTCATACAGATATCGGTGCAGATATTTCCATGTTCATCCAGATGGCTGTGTAGATATATCCATGTTCATACAGATGGCAGTGGAGATATATCCATGTTCATACAGATAGCGGTGTAGATATTTCCATGTTCATACAGATAGCGGTGTAGTTATTTCCATGTTCATACAGATAGCGGTGTATGTATTTCCATGTTCATACAGATAGCGGTGTAGATATTTCCATGTTCATCCAGATGGCTGTGTAGATATATCTATGTTCATACAGATAGCGGTGTAGATATTTCCATGTTCATCCAGATGGCTGTGTAGCTATTTCCATGTTCATACAGATAGTGGTGTAGATATTTCCATGTTCATACAGATAGCGGTGTAGATATTTCCATGTTCATACAGATAGCCGTGTAGATATTGCCATGTTCATCCCGATAGCGGTGCTGATACTTCCATGTTTATACAGGTAGCGGTGTACAGATTTCCGTGTTTATACAGGTAGTGGTGTAGATATTTCCATGTTCATACAGATAGCGGTGTAGATATTTCCATGTTTATACAGATAGCGGTGTAGATATCTCATTCTTAATACAGATTTCGGTGTAGATATTTATATGTTCATACAGATGGCGGTGCAGATATTTCCATGTTCATACAGATAGCAGTGTAGATATTTCCATGTTTATACAGATAGCGGTGTAGATATCTCATTCTTAATACAGATGGCGGTGTAGATATTTATATGTTCATCCAGACGGCTGTGTAGACATATCCATGTTCACACAGATGGCGGTGAAGATATTTCCATGTTCATACAGATGGCTGTGTAGATATATCCATGTTCATACAGATGGCGGTGAAGATTTTTCCATGTTCATACAGATGGCGGTGTTGATATATCCATGTTCATACAGATAGCGGTGCTGATATTTCCATGTTTATACAGGTAGCGGTGTAGATATTTCCATGGTTATACAGATAGCAGTGTAGATATTTCCATGTTTATACACATAGCGGTGTAGATATATCCATGTTTATACAGATAGCGGTGTAGATATTTCCATGTTCATGCAGATAGTGGTGTAGATATCTCCATCTTAATACAGATGGCGGTGTAGATATTTAAATGTTCATACAGATGGCGGTGCAGATATTTCCATGTTCATACAGATGGCGGTGTAGATATTTCCATTTTCATACAGATAGCGGTGTAGTTATTTCCATGTGTAAAGAGATAGCTGTGTAGATATATCCATGTATAAGCAGATAGCTGTGTAGATATTTCCGTTTTCATGCAGATAGCGGTGTATGTATTTCCCTGTTCAAACAGTTAGCGGTGTAGATATTTCCATGTACATAAAGATAGCGGTGTAGATATTAACATGTTCATCCACATGGCTGTGTAGACATATCCATGTTCATACAGATGGCGGTGGAGGTATTTCCATGTTCATACAGATAGCGGTGTAGATATTTCCTTGTTCATACAGAAAGCGGTGTAGATATTTCCATGTTAATACAGATAGCGGTGTATGTATTTCCATGTTCATACAGATAGCGGTGTAGATATTTCCATGTTCATCCTGATGGCTGTGTAGATATTTCCATGTTCATACAGATAGCGGTGTAGATATTTCCATGTTCATACAGATAGCGGTGTAGATATTTCCTTCTTCATAAAGATAGCGGTGTAGATATTTCCATGTTAATACAGATAGCGGTGTATGTATTTCCATGTTCATACAGATAGCGGTGTAGATATTTCCATGTTCATCCTGATGGCTGTGTATATATTTCCATGTTCATACAGATAGCGGTGTAGATATTTCCATGTTCATACAGATAGCGGTGTAGATATTTCCATGTTCATCCAGACGGCTGTGTAGACATATCCATGTTCATACAGATGGAGGTGAAGATATTTCCATGTTCATACAGATGGCTATGTAGATATATCCATGTTCAAACAGATGGCGGTGAAGATTTTTCCATGTTCATACAGACTCCGGTGTAGATATTTCCATGTTCATACTGATAGCGGTGCTGATATTTCCATGTTTATACAGGTAGCAGTGTAGATATTTCCATGTTTATACTGATAGCGGTGTAGATATTTCCATGTTTATACACATATTGGTATAGATATTTCCATTTTTATACAGATAGCGGTGTAGATATCTCCATCTTAATACGGATGGCAGTGTAGATATTTATATGTTCATACAGATGGCGGTGCAGATATTTCCATATTCATACAGATGGCGGTGTAGATACTTCCATGTTCATACTGATAGCGGTGCTGTTATTTCCATGTTTATACAGGTAGCGGTGTAGATATTTCCATGTTTATACAGATAGCAGTGTAGATATTTCCATGTTTATACACATTGCTGTGTAGATATTTCCATGTTTATACAGATAGCGGTGTAGTTATCTCCATCTTAATAAAGATGGCGGTGTAGATATTTATATGTTCATTCAGATGGCGGTGCATATATTTCCATGTTCATACAGATGGCGGTGTAGATATTTCCATGTTCATACAGATAGCGGTGTAGTTATTTCCATGTGTAAAGAGATAGCTGTGTAGATATTTCCATGTATATGCAGATAGCTGTGTAGACATTTCCATTTTCATGCAGATAGCGGTGTATATATTTCCCTGTTCAAACAGTTAGCGGTGTAGATATTTCCATGTTCATAAAGATTGCAGTGTAGATATTTCCATGTTTATACAGATAGCGGTGAAGATGTATGCATGTTTACACAGATAGCGGTGTAGATATTTCCATGTTCATCCAGATGGCTGTGTAGATATATCCATGTTCATACAGATAGCGGTGCAGATATTTCCATGTTCATACAGATGGCTGTGTAGATATATCCATGTTCATACAGACAGCGGTGTAGATATTTCCATGTTCATACAGATAGCCGTGTAGATATTGCCATGTTCATACCGATAGCGCTGCTGATACTTCCATGTTTATACAGGTAGCGGTGTACATATTTCCGTGTTTATACAGGTAGCGGTGTAGATATTTCCATGTTCATACAGATAGCGGTGTAGATATTTCCATGTTTATACAGATAGCGGTGTAGATATCTCCTTCTTAATACAGATGGCGGTGTAGATATTTATATGTTCATACAGATGGCAGTGCAGATATTTCCATGTTCATACAGATGGTGGTGTAGATATTTCCATGTTTATAGAGATAGCGGTGTAGTTATTTCCATGTGCAAAGAGATAGCTGTGTAGATATTTCCATGTATATGCAGATAGCTTTGTAGATATTTCCATTTTCATGCAGATAGCGGTGTAGATATTTCCATGTTCAAACAGATAGCGGTGTAGATATTTCCATGTTCATACAGATAGCGGTGTGGATATTTCCAAGTTTTTACAGATAGCGGTGAAGATGTGTGCATGTTTACACAGATAGCATTGTAGATATTTTCATGTTCATACAGACAGCGGTGTAGATATTTCCATGTTCATCCAGACGGCTGTGTAGACATATCCATGTTCATACAGATGGCGGTGAAGATATTTCCATGTTCATACAGATGGCGGTGTAGATATAACCAAGTTCATACAGATGGCGGTGAAGATTTTTCCATGTTCATACAGATGGTGGTGTAGATATTTCCATGTTCATACAGATAGCGGGGCTGATATTTCCATGTTTATACAGGTAGCAGTGTAGATATTTCCATGTTTATACAGATAGCGGTGTAGATATTTCCATGTTTATACACATAGCGGTGTAGATATTTCCATGTTTATACAGATAGCGGTGTAGATATCTCCATCTTAATACAGATGGCGGTGTAGATATTTATATGTTCATACAGATGGCGGTGCAGATATTTCCATGTTAATACAGATGGCTGTGTAGATATTTCCATGTTCATCCAGATGGCTGTGTAGCTATTTCCATGTTCATACAGATAGTGGTGTAGATATTTCCATGTTCATACAGACAGCGGTGTAGATATTTCCATGTTCATACAGATAGCCGTGTAGATATTGCCATGTTCATACCGATAGCGCTGCTGATACTTCCATGTTTATACAGGTAGCGGTGTACATATTTCCGTGTTTATACAGGTAGCGGTGTAGATATTTCCATGTTCATACAGATAGCGTTGTAGATATTTCCATGTTTATACAGATAGCGGTGTAGATATCTCCTTCTTAATACAGATGGCGGTGTAGATATTTATATGTTCATACAGATGGCAGTGCAGATATTTCCATGTTCATACAGATGGTGGTGTAGATATTTCCATGTTTATAGAGATAGCGGTGTAGTTATTTCCATGTGCAAAGAGATGGCTGTGTAGATATTTACATGTATATGCAGATAGCTTTGTAGATATTTCCATTTTCATGCAGATAGCGGTGTAGATATTTCCATGTTCAAACAGATAGCGGTGTAGATATTTCCATGTTCATACAGATAGCGGTGTGGATATTTCCATGTTTTTACAGATAGCGGTGAAGATGTATGCATGTTTACACAGATAGCATTGTAGATATTTTCATGTTCATACAGACAGCGGTGTAGATATTTCCATGTTCATCCAGACGGCTGTGTAGACATATCCATGTTCATACAGATGGCGGTGAAGATATTTCCATGTTCATACAGATGGCTGTGTATATAACCATGTTCATACAGATGGCGGTGAAGATTTTTCCATGTTCATACAGATGGCGGTGTAGATATTTACATGTTCATACAGATAGCGGGGCTGATATTTCCATGTTTATACAGGTAGCAGTGTAGATATTTCCATATTTATAGAGATAGCGGTGTAGATATTTCCATGTTTATACACATAGCGGTGTAGATATTTCCATGTTTATACAGATAGCGGTGTAGATATCTCCATCTTAATACAGATGGCGGTGTAGATATTTATATGTTCATACAGATGGCGGGGCAGATATTTCCATGTTAATACAGATGGCTGTGTAGATATATCCATGTTCATACAGATGGCGGTGTAGTTTTTTCCATGTTCATACAGATGGCGGTGCAGATATTTCCATGTTCATACAGATGGCGGTGTAGATATTTCCATTTTCATACAGATAGCAGTGTAGTTATTTCCATGTGTAAAGAGATAGCTGTGTAGATATTTCCAAGTATAAGCAGATAGCTGTGTAGATATTTCCGTTTTCATGCAGATAGCGGTGTATGTATTTCCCTGTTCAAACAGTTAGCGGTGTAGATATTTCCATGTACATAAAGATAGCGGTGTAGATATTTCCATGTTCATCCACATGGCTGTGTAGATATATCCATGTTCATACAGATGGCGGTGAAGATATTTCCATGTTCATACAGATAGCGGTGTAGATATTTCCATGTTCATACAGATAGCGGTGTAGATATTTCCATGTTCATACAGACAGCGGTGTATGTATTTCCATGTTCATACAGATAGCGGTGTAGATATTTCCATGTTCATCCTGATGGCTGTGTAGATATTTCCATGTTCATACAGATAGCGGTGTAGATATTTCCATGTTCATACAGATAGCGGTGTAGATATTTCCATGTTCATCCAAATGGCTGTGTAGATATATCCATGTTCATACAGATGGCGGTGAAGATATTTCCATGTTCATACAGATGGCGTTGTAGATATTTCCATGTTCATACAGATAGCTGTGTAGATATTGCCATGTTCATACCGATAGCGGTGCTGATACTTCCATGTTTATACAGGTAGCGGTGTACATATTTCCGTGTTTATACAGGTAGCGGTGTAGATATTTCCATGTTCATACAGATAGCGGTGTAGATATTTCCATGTTTATACAGATAGCGGTGTAGATATCTCCTTCTTAATACAGATGGCGGTGTAGATATTTATATGTTCATACAGATGGCGGTGCAGATATTTCCATGTTCATACAGATGGTGGTGTAGATATTTCCATGTTTATAGAGGTAGCGGTGTAGTTATTTCCATGTGCAAAGAGATAGCTGTGCAGATATTTCCATGTATATGCAGATAGCTGTGTAGATTTTCCATTTTCATGCAGATAGCGGTGTAGATATTTCCATGTTCTAACAGATAGCGGTGTAGATATTTCCATATTCATACAGATAGCGGTGTGGATATTTCCATGTTTATACAGATAGCGGTGAAGATGTATGCATGTTTACACAGATAGCGGTGTAGATATTTCCATGTTCTTACAGATAGCGGTGTAGATATTTCCATGTTCATCCAGACGGCTGTGTAGACATATCCATGTTCATACAGATGGCGGTGAAGATATTTCCATGTTCATACAGATGGCTGTGTAGATATATCCATGTTCATACAGATGGCGGTGAAGATTTTTCCATGTTCATACAGATTCCGGTGTAGATATTTCCATGTTCATACAGATAGCGGTGCTGATATTTCCATGTTTATACAGGTAGCAGTGTAGATATTTCCATGTTTATACAGATAGCGGTGTAGATATTTCCATGTTTATACACATAGTGGTATAGATATTTCCATTTTTATACAGATAGCGGTGTAGATATCTCCATCTTAATACAGATGGCGGTGTAGATATTTATATGTTCATACAGATGGCGGTGCAGATATTTCCATGTTCGTACAGATGGCTGTGTAGATATATCCATGTTCATACAGATGGCGGTGAAGATTTTTCCATGTTCATACAGATGGCGGTGCAGATATTTCCATGTTCATACAGATGGCGGTGTAGATATTTCCATGTTCATAAAGATAGCGGTGTAGATATTTCCATGTTCATCCACATGGCTGTGTAGATATATCCATGTTCATAGAGATGGCGGTGAAGATATTTCCATGTTCATACAGATAGCGGTGTAGATATTTCCATGTTCATACAGATAGCGGTGTAGATATTTCCATGTTCATACATATAGCGGTGTATGTATTTCCATGTTCATACAGATAGCGGTGTAGATATTTCCATGTTCATCCTGATGGCTGTGTAGATCTTTCCATGTTCATACAGATAGCGGTGTAGATATTTCCATGTTCATACAGATAGCGGTGTAGATATTTCCATGTTCATCCAGATGGCTGTGTAGATATATCCATGTTCATACATATGGCGGTGAAGATATTTCCATGTTCATACAGATGGCGTTGTAGATATTTCCATGTTCATACAGATAGCTGTGTAGATATTGCCATGTTCATACCGATAGCGGTGCTGATACTTCCATGTTTATACAGGTAGCGGTGTAGATATTTCCATGTTCATACAGATAGCAGTGTAGATATTTCCATGTTTATACAGATAGCGGTGTAGATATCTCCTTCTTAATACAGATGGCGGTGTAGATATTTATATGTTCATACAGATGGCGGTGCAGATATTTCCATGTTCATACAGATGGTGGTGTAGATATTTCCATGTTTATAGAGGTAGCGGTGTAGTTATTTCCATGTGCAAAGAGATAGCTGTGTAGATATTTCCATGTATATGCAGATAGCTGTGTAGATATTTCGATTTTCATGCAGATAGCGGTGTAGATATTTCCATGTTCAAACAGATAGCGGTGTAGATATTTCCATATTCATACAGATAGCGGTGCTGATATTTCCATGTTTATACAGGTAGCAGTGTAGATATTTCCATGTTTATACAGATAGCGGTGTAGATATTTCCATGTTTATACACATAGTGGTATAGATATTTCCATTTTTATACAGATAGCGGTGTAGATATCTCCATCTTAATACAGATGGCGGTGTAGATATTTATATGTTCATGCAGATGGCGGTGCAGATATTTCCATGTTCATACAGATGGCGGTGAAGATATTTCCATGTTCATAAGGATGGCGGTGTAGATACTTCCATGTTAATACTGATAGCGGTGCTGATATTTCCATGTTTATACAGATAGCGGTGTAGATATTTCCATGTTTATACACATAGCGGTGTAGATATTTCCATGTTTATACAGATAGCGGTGTAGATATCTCCATCTTAATACAGATGGCGGTGTAGATATTTATATGTTCATTCAGATGGCGGTGCATATATTTCCATGTTCATACAGATGGCGGTGTAGATATTTCAATGTTCATACAGATAGCAGTGTAGTTATTTCCATGTGTAAAGAGATAGCTGTGTAGATATTTCCATGTATATGCAGATAGCTGTGTAGACATTTCCATTTTCATGCAGATAGCGGTGTATATATTTCCCTATTCAAACAGTTAGCGGTGTAGATATTTCCATGTTCATAAAGATAGCAGTGTAGATATTTCCATGTTTATACAGATAGCGGTGAAGATGTATGCATGTTTACACAGATAGCGGTGTAGATATTTCCATGTTCATCCAGATGGCTGTGTAGATATACCCATGTTCATACAGATAGCGGTGTCGATATTTCCATGTTCATACAGATAGCGGTGCAGATATTTCCATGTTCATCCAGATGGCTGTGTAGTTATATCCATGTTCATACAGACGGCGGTTAACATATTTCCATGTTCATACAGATAGCGGTGTAGATATTTCCATGTTCATACAGATAGCGGTGTAGATATTTCCATGTTCATACAGATAGCGGTGTATGTATTTCCATGTTCATACAGCTAGCGGTGTAGATATTTCCATGTTCATCCAGATGGCTGTGCAGATATATCCATGTTCATACAGATAGCGGTGTAGATTTTTCCATGTTCATCCAGATGGCTGTGTAGCTATTTCCATGTTCATACAGATAGTGGTGTAGATATTTCCATGTTCATACAGATAGCGGTGTAGATATTTCCATGTTCATACAGATAGCCGTGTAGTTATTGCCATGTTCATACCGATAGCGCTGCTGATACTTCCATGTTTATACAGGTAGCGGTGTACATATTTCCGTGTTTATACAGGTAGCGGTGTAGATATTTCCATGTTCATACAGATAGCGGTGTAGATATTTCCATGTTTATACAGATAGCGGTGTAGATATCTCCTTCTTAATACAGATGGCGGTGTAGATATTTATATGTTCATACAGATGGCAGTGCAGATATTTCCATGTTCATACGGATGGCAGTGAAGATATTTCCATGTTCATACAGATGGCAGTGTAGAAATTTCCATGTTAATACTGATAGCGGTGCTGATATTTCCATGTTTATACAGGTAGCGGTGTAGATATTTCCATGTTTATAGAGATAGCGGTGTAGTTATTTCCATGTGCAAAGAGATAGCTGTGTATATATTTCCATGTATATGCAGATAGCTTTGTAGATATTTCCATTTTCATGCAGATAGCGGTGTAGATATTTCCATGTTCAAACAGATAGCGTTGTAGATATTTCCATGTTCATACAGATAGCGGTGAGGATATTTCCATGTTTTTACAGATAGCGGTGAAGATGTATTCATGTTTACACAGATAGCGGTGTAGATATTTTCATGTTCATACAGATAGCGGTGTAGATATTTCCATGTTCATCCAGACGGCTGTGTAGACATATCCATGTTCATACAGATGGCGGTGAAGATATTTCCATGTTCATACAGATGGCTGTGTAGATATATCCATGTTCATACAGATGGCGGTGAAGATTTTTCCATGTTCATACAGATGGCGGTGTAGATATTTCCATGTTCATACAGATAGCGGGGCTGATATTTCCATGTTTATACAGGTAGCAGTGTAGATATTTCCATGTTTATACAGATAGCGGTGTAGATATTTCCATGTTTATACACATAGCGGTGTAGATATTTCCATGTTTATACAGATAGCGGTGTAGATATCTCCTTCTTAATACAGATGGCGGTGTAGATATTTATATGTTCATACAGATGGCGGTGCAGATATTTCCATGTTCATAAAGATGGCGGTGAAGATATTTCCATGTTCATACAGATGGCGGTGTAGATACTTCCATGTTCATACTGATAGCGGTGCTGATATTTCCATGTTTATACAGGTAGCTGTGTAGATATTTCCATGTTTATACAGATAGCGGTGTAGGTATTTCCATGTTTATACACATAGCGGTGTAGATATTTCAATGTTTATACAGATAGCGGTGTAGATATCTCCATCTTAATACAGATGGCGGTGTAGATATTTATATGTTCATTCAGATGGCGGTGCAGATATTTCCATGTTCATACAGATGGCGGTGTAGATATTTCCATGTTCATACAGATAGCGGTGTAGTTTTATTTCCATGTGTAAAGAGATAGCTGTGTAGATATTTCCATGTATATACAGATAGCTTTGTAGACATTTCCATTTTCATGCAGATAGCGGTGTATATATTACCCTGTTCAAACAGTTAGAGGTGCAGATATTTCCATGTTCATAAAGACAGCAGTGTAGATAATTCCATGTTTATACAGATAGCGGTGAAGATGTATGCATGTTTACACAGATAGCGGTGTATATATTTCCATGTTCATCCAGATGGCTGTGTAGGTATATCCATGTTCATACAGATAGCGGTGTAGATATTTCCATGTTCATACAGATAGCGGTGCAGATATTTCCATGTTCATCCAGATGGCTGTGTAGATATATCCATGTTCATACAGATGGCGGTGAAGATATTTCCATGTTCACACAGATAGCGGTGTAGATATTTCCATGTTCATACAGATAGCGGTGTAGATATTTCCATGTTCATACTGATAGCGGTGTATGTATTTCCATGTTCATACAGATAGCAGTGTAGATATTTCCATGTTCATCCAGATGGCTGTGTAGATATATCCATGTTCATACAGATAGCGGTGTAGATATTTCCATGTTCATCCAGATGGCTGTGTAGCTATTTCCATGTTCATACAGATAGTGGTGTAGATATTTCCATGTTCATACAGATAGCGGTGTAGATATTTCCATGTTCATACAGATAGCCTTGTAGATATTGCCATGTTCAAACCGATAGCGGTGCTGATACTTCCATGTTTATACAGGTAGCGGTGTACATATTTCCGTGTTTATACAGGTAGCGGTGTAGATATTTCCATGTTCATACAGATAGCGGTGTAAATATTTCCATGTTTATACAGATAGCCGTGTAGATATCTCCTTCTTAATACAGATGGCGGTGTAGATATTTATATGTTCATACAGATGGCGCTGCAGATATTTCCATGTTCATACAGATGGTGGTGTAGATATTTCCATGTTTATAGAGGTAGCGGTGTAGTTATTTCCATGTGCAAAGAGATAGCTGTGTAGATATTTCCATGTATATACAGATAGCTGTGTAGATATTTCCATTTCCATGCAGATAGCGGTGTAGATATTTCCATGTTCAAACAGATAGCGGTGTAGATATTTCCATGTTCATACAGATAGCGGTGTGGATATTTCCATGTTTATACAGATAGCGGTGAAGATGTATGCATGCTTACACAGATAGCGGTGTAGATATTTCCATGTTCATACAGATAGCGGTGTAGATATTTCCATGTTCATCCAGACGGCTGTGTAGACATATCCATGTTCATACAGATGGCGGTGAAGATGTTTCCATGCTAATACAGAAGCTGTGTAGATTTATCCATGTTGATACAGATGGCGGTGAAGATTTTTCCATGTTCATCCAGACGGCTGTGTAGACATATCCATGTTCATACAGATGGCGGTGAAGATGTTTCCATGCTTATACAGAAGCTGTGTAGATTTATCCATGTTGATAAAGATGGCGGTGAAGATTTTTCCATGTTCATACATATGGCGGTATAGATATTTCCATGTTCATACAGATAGCGGTGTAGATATTTCCATGTTCATCCAGATGGCTGTGTAGCTATTTCCATGTTCATACAGATAGAGGTGTAGATATTTCCATGTTCATACAGATAACCGTGTAGATATTGCCATGTTCATACCGATAGCGGTGCTGATACTTCCATGTTTATACAGGTAGCGGTGTACATATTTCCGTGTTTATACAGGTAGCGGTGTAGATATTTCCATGTTCATACAGATAGCGGTGTAGCTATTTCCATGTTTATACAGATAGCGGTGTAGATATCTCCTTCTTAATACAGATGGCGGTGTAGATATTTATATGTTCATACAGATGGCGGTGCAGATATTTCCATGATAATACAGATGGTGGTGTAGATATTTCCATGTTTATAGAGATAGCGGTGTAGTTATTTCCATGTGCAAAGAGATAGCTGTGTAGATATTTCCATGTATATGCAGATAGCTGTGTAGATATTTCCATTTTCATGCAGATAGCGGTGTAGATATTTCCATGTTCAAACAGATAGCGGTGTAGATATTTCCATGTTCATGCAGATAGCGGTGTGGATATTTCCATGTTTATACAGATAGCGGTGAAGATGTATGCATGTTTACACAGAGAGCGGTGTAGATATTTCCATGTTCATACAGATAGCGTTGTAGATATTTCCATGTTCATCCAGACGGCTGTGTAGACATATCCATGTTCATACAGATGGCGGTGAAGGTATTTCCATGTTCATACAGATGGCTGTGTAGATATATCCAGGTTCATAGAGATGGCGGTGAAGACTTTTCCATGTTCATACAGAAGCGGTGTAGATATTTCCATGTTCATACAGATAGCGGTGCTGTTATTTCCATGTTTATACAGGTAGCAGTGTAGATATTTCCATGTTCATACAGATAGCGGTGTAGATATTTCCATGTTTATACACATAGCGGTGTAGATATTTCCATGTTTATACAGATAGCGTGTAGATATCTCCATCTTAATACAGATGGCGGTGTAGATATTTATATGTTCATACAGATGGCGGTGCAGATATTTCCATGTTCATACAGATGGCGGTGAAGATATTTCCATGTTCATACAGATGGTGGTGTAGATACTTCCATGTTCATACTGATAGCGGTGCTGATATTTCCATGTTTATACAGGTAGCGGTGTAGATATTTCCATGTTTATACATATAGCGGTGTAGATATTTCCAGGTTTATACACATAGCGGTGTAGATATTTCCATGTTTATACAGATAGCGGTGTAGATATGTCCATCTTAATACAGATGGCGGTGTAGATATTTATATGTTCATTCAGATGGCGGTGGAGATATTTCCATGTTCATACAGATAGCGGTGTAGTTATATTCCATGTGTAAAGAGATAGCTGTGTAGATATTTCCATGTATATGCAGACAGCTGTGTAGACATTTCCATTTTCATGCAGATAGCGGTGTATATATTTCCCTGTTAAAACAGTTAGCGGTGTAGATATTTCCATGTTCATAAAGATAGCAGTGTAGATATTTCCATGTTTATACAAAAAGCGGTGAAGATGTATGCATGTTTACACAGATAGCGGTGTAGATATTTCCATGTTCATACAGATAGCGGTGTAGATATTTCCATGTTCATCCAGACGGCTGTGTAGACATATCCATGTTCATACAGATGGCGGTGAAGATATTTCCATGTTCATACAGATGGCAGTGAAGATATTTCCATGTTCATACAGATGGCGGTGTAGATACTTCCATGTTCATACTGATAGCGGTGCTGATATTTCCATGTTTATACAGGTAGTGGTGTAGATATTTCCATGTTTATACAGATAGCGGTGTAGGTATTTCCATGTTTATACACACAGCGGTGTAGATATTTCCATGTTTATACAGATAGCGGTGTAGATATCTCCATCTTAATACAGATGGCGGTGTAGATATTTATATGTTCATTCAGATGGAGGTGCAGATATTTCCATGTTCATACAGATGGCGGTGTAGATATTTCCATGTTCATACAGATAGCGGTGTAGTTATTTCCATGTGTAAAGAGATAGCTGTGTAGATATTTCCATGTATATGCAGATAGCTGTGTAGACATTTCCATTTTCATGCAGATAGCGGTGTATATATTTCCCTGTTCAAACAGCGGTGTAGATATTTCCATGTTCATAAAGATAGCAGTGTAGATATTTCCATGTTTTTACAGATAGCGGTGTAAGATGTATGCATGTTTACACAGATTGCGGTGTAGATATTTCCATGTTCATACAGATGGCGGTGTAGATATTTCAATGTTCATACAGATAGCGGTGTAGTTATTTCCATGTGTAAAGAGATATCTGTGTAGATATTTCCATGTATATACAGATAACTGTGTAGACATTTCCATTTACATGCAGATAGCGGTGTATATATTTCCCTGTTCAAACAGTTAGAGGTGAAGCTATTTCCATGTTCAGAAAGATAACAGTGTAGATAATTCCATGTTTATACAGATAGTGGTGAAGATGTATGCATGTTTACACAGATAGCGGTGTATATATTTCCATGTTCATCCAGATGGCTGTGTAGATATATCCATGTTCATACAGATAGCGGTGTAGATATTTCCATGTTCATACAGATAGCGGTGCAGATATTTCCATGTTCATCCAGATGGCTGTGTAGATATATCCATGTTCATACAGATGGCGGTGAAGATATTTCCATGTTCATACAGATAGCGGTGTAGATATTTCCATGTTCATACAGATAGCGGTGTAGATATTTCCATGTTCATACAGATAGCGGTGTATGTATTTCCATGTTCATACAGATAGCGGTGTAGATATTTCCATGTTCATCCAGATGGCTGTGTAGATATATCCATGTTCATACAGATAGCGGTGTAGATATTTCCATGTTCATCCAGATGGCTGTGTAGCTATTTCCATGTTCATACAGATAGTGGTGTAGATATTTCCATGTTCATACAGATAGCGGTGTAGATATTTCCATGTTCATACAGATAGCCGTGTAGATATTGCTATGTTCATACCGATAGCGGTGCTGATACTTCCATGTTTATACAGGTAGCGGTGTACATATTTCCGTGTTTATACAGGTAGCGGTGTAGATATTTCCATGTTCATACAGATAGCTGTGTAGATATTTCCATGTTTATACAGATAGCGGTGTAGATATCTCCTTCTTAATACAGATGGCGGTGTAGATATTTATATGTTCATACAGATGGCGGTGCAGATATTTCCATGTTCATACAGATGGTGGTGTAGATATTTCCATGTTTGTAGAGATAGCGGTGTAGTTATTTCCATGTGCAAAGAGATAGCTGTGTAGATATTTCCATGTATATACAGATAGCTGTGTAGATATTTCCATTTCCATGCAGATAGCGGTGTAGTTATTTCCATGTTCAAACAGATAGCGGTGTAGATATTTCCATGTTCATACAGATAGCGGTGTGGATATTTCCATGTTTATACAGATAGCGGTGAAAATGTATGCATGTTTACACAGATAGCGGTGTAGATATTTCCATGTTCATACAGATAGCGGTGTAGATATTTCCATGTTCATCCAGACGTCTGTGTAGACATATCCATGTTCATACAGATGGCGGTGAAGATATTTCCATGCTTATACAGAAGCTGTGTAGATTTATCCATGTTGATACAGATGGCGGTGAAGATTTTTCCATGTTCATACAGATGGCGGTGTAGATATTTTCATGTCCATACAGATAGCGGTGCTGATATTTCCATGTTTATACAGGTAGCAGTGTCGATATTTCCATGTTTATACAGATAGTGGTGTAGATATTTCCATGTTTATACACATAGCGGTGTAGATATTTCCATGTTTATACAGATAGCGGTGTAGATATCTCCATCTTAATACAGATGGCGGTGTAGATATTTATATGTTCATACAGATGGCGGTGCAGATATTTCCATGTTCATACAGATGGCGTTGAAGATATTTCCATGTTCATACAGATGGCGGTGAAGATACTTCCATGTTCATACTGATAGCGGTGCTGATATTTCCATGTTTATACAGGTAGCGGTGTAGATATTTCCATGTTTATACAGATAGCGGTGTAGATATTTCCATGTTTATACACATAGCGGTTTAGATATTTCCTTGTTTATACACATAGCAGTGTAGATATCTCCATCTTAATACAGATGGCGGTGTAGATATTTATATGTTCATACAGATGGCGGTGCAGATATTTCCATGTTCATACAGATGGCGGTGTAGATATTTCCATGTTCATACAGATAGCGGTGTAGTTATTTCCATGTGTAAAGAGATAGCTGTGTAGATATTTCCATGTATATGCAGATAGCTGTGTAGACATTTCCATTTTCATGCAGACAGCAGTGTATATATTTCCCTGTTCAAACAGTTAGCGGTGTAGATATTTCCATGTTCATAAAGATAGCAGTGTAGATATTTCCATGTTCATACAGATAGCAGTGTAGTTATTTCCATGTGTAAAGAGATAGATGTGTAGATATTTCCATGTATATGCAGATAGCTGTGTAGACATTTCCATTTACATGCAGATAGCGGTGTATATATTTCCCTGTTCAAACAGTTAGCGGTGCAGATATTTCCATGTTCATAAAGATAGCAGTGTAGATAATTCCATGTTTATGCAGATAGCGGTGAAGATGTATGCATGTTTACACAGATAGCGGTGTATATATTTCCATGTTCATCCAGATGGCTGAGTAGATATATCCATGTTCATACAGATAGCGGTGTAGATATTTCCATGTTCATACAGATAGCGGTGCAGATATTTCCATGTTCATCCAGATGGCTGTGTAGATATATCCATGTTCATACAGATGGCGCTGAAGATATTTCCATGTTCATACAGATAGCGGTGTAGATATTTCCATGTTCATACAGATAGCGGTGTAGATATTTCCATGTTCATACAGATAGCGGTGTATGTATTTCCATGTTCATACAGATAGTAGTGTAGATATTTCCATGTTCATCCAGATGGCTGTGTAGGTATATCCATGTTCATACAGATAGCGGTGTAGATATTTCCATGTTCATCCAGATGGCTGTGTAGCTATTTCCATGTTCATACAGATAGTGGTGTAGATATTTCCATGTTCATACAGATAGCGGTGTAGATATTTCCATGTTCATACAGATAGCCGTGTAGATATTGCCATGTTCATACCGATAGCGGTGCTGATACTTCCATGTTTATACAGGTAGCGGTGTACATATTTCCGTGTTTATACAGGTAGCGGTGTAGATATTTCCATGTTCATACAGATAGCGGTGTAGATATTTCCATGTTTATACAGATAGCGGTGTAGATATCTCCTTCTTAATACAGATGGCGGTGTAGATATTTATATGTTCATACAGACGGCGGTGCAGATACTTCCATGTTCATACAGATGGTGGTGTAGATATTTCCATGTTTATTGAGATAACGGTGTAGTTATTTCCATGTGCAAAGAGATAGCTGTGTGGATATTTCCATGTATATACAGATAGCTGTGTAGATATTTCCATTTCCATGCAGATAGCGGTGTAGATATTTCCATGTTCAAACAGATAGCGGTGTAGATATTTCCATGTTCATACAGATAGCGGTGTGGATATTTCCATGTTTATACAGATAGCGGTGAAGATGTATGCATGCTTACACAGATAGCGGTGTAGATATTTCCATGTTCATACAGATAGCGGTGTAGATATTTCCATGTTCATCCAGACGGCTGTGTAGACATATCCATGTTCATACAGATGGCGGTGAAGATGTTTCCATGCTTATACAGAAGCTGTGTAGATTTATCCATGTTGATACAGATGGCGGTGAAGATTTTTCCATGTTCATACAGATGGCGGTATAGATATTTCCATGTCCATACAGATAGCGGTGCTGATATTTCCATGTTTATACAGGTAGCAGTGTCGATATTTCCATGTTTATACAGATAGTGGTGTAGATATTTCCATGTTTATACACATAGCGGTGTAGATATTTCCATGTTTATACAGATAGCGGTGTAGATATCTCCATCTTAATACAGATGGCGGTGTAGATATTTATATGTTCATACAGATGGCGGTGCAGATATTTCCATGTTCATACAGATGGTGGTGAAGATATTTCCATGTTCATACAGATGGCGGTGTAGATACTTCCATGTTCATACTGATACCGGTGCTGATATTTCCATGTTTATACAGGTAGCGGTGTAGATATTTCCATGTTTATACAGATAGCGGTGTGGATATTTCCATGTTTATACACATAGCGGTGTAGATATTTCCATGTTTATACACATAGCAGTGTAGATATCTCCATCTTAATACAGATGGCGGTGTAGATATTTATGTGTTCATTCAGATGGCGGTGCAGATATTTCCATGTTCATACAGATGGCGGTGTAGATATTTCCATGTTCATACAGATAGCGGTGTAGTTATTTCCATGTGTAAAGAGATAGCTGTGTAGATATTTCCATGTATATGCAGATAGCTCTGTAGACATTTCCATTTTCATGCAGATAGCGGTGTATATATTTCCCTGTTCAAACAGTTAGCGGTGTAGATATTTCCATGTTCATAAAGATAGCAGTGTAGATATTTCCTTGTATATACAGATAGCGGTGAAGATGTATGCATGTTTACACAGATAGCGGTGTAGATATTTCCATGTT
Source organism: Gorilla gorilla gorilla (assembly GCF_029281585.2). Lineage (NCBI taxonomy): Eukaryota > Metazoa > Chordata > Mammalia > Primates > Hominidae > Gorilla > Gorilla gorilla. Next base: position 154,551,283 of record NC_073231.2, read on the forward strand.
CATCCAGATGGCTGTGTAGATATATCCATGTTCATACAGATAGCGGTGTTGATATTTCCATGTTCATACAGATAGCGGTGCAGATATTTCCATGTTCATCCAGATGGCTGTGTAGATATATGCATGTTCATACAGATGGCGGTGAAGATATTTCCATGTTCATACAGATAGCGTTGTAGATATTTCCATGTTCATACAGATAGCGGTGTAGATATTTCCATTTTCATACAGATAGCGGTGTATGTATTTCCATGTTCATACAGATCGCGGTGTAGATATTTCCATGTTCATCTAGATGGCTGTGTAGATATATCAATGTTCATACAGATAGCGCTGAAGATATTTCCATGTTCATCCAGAGGGCTGTGTAGCTATTTCCATGTTCATACAGATAGTGGTGTAGATATTTCCATGTTCATACAGATAGCGGTGTAGATATTTCCATGTTCATACAGATAGCCGTGTAGATATTGCCATGTTCATACCGATAGCGGTGCTGATACTTCCATGTTTATACAGGTAGCGGTGTACATATTTCCGTGTTTATACAGGTAGCGGTGTAGATATTTCCATGTTCATACAAATAGCGGTGTAGATATCTCCTTCTTAATACAGATGGCGGTGTAGATATTTATATGTTCATACAGATGGCGGTGCAGATATTTCCATGTTCATACAGATGGCGGTGAAGATGTATGCATGTTTACACAGAGAGCGGTGTAGATATTTCCATGTTCATCCAGACGGCTGTGTAGACATATCCATGTTCATACAGATGGCGGTGAAGATGTTTCCATGCTTATACAGAAGCTGTGTAGATTTATCCATGTTGATACAGATGGCGGTGAAGATTTTTCCATGTTCATACAGATGGCGGTATAGATATTTCCATGTCCATACAAATAGCGGTGCTGATATTTCCATGTTTATACAGGTAGCAGTGTCGATATTTCCATGTTTATACAGATAGTGGTGTAGATATTTCCATGTTTATACACATAGCGGTGTAGATATTTCCATGTTTATTCAGATAGCGGTGTAGATATCTCCATCTTAATACAGATGGCGGTGTAGATATTTATATGTTCATACAGATGGCGGTGCAGATATTTCCATGTTCATACAGATGGCGGTGAAGATATTTCCATGTTCATACAGATGGCGGTGTAGATACTTCCATGTTCATACTGATAGCGGTGCTGATATTTCCATGTTTATACAGGTAGCGGTGTAGATATTTCCATGTTTATACAGATAGCGGTGTAGATATTTCCATGTTTATACACATAGCGGTGTAGATATTTCCATGTTTATACACATAGCAGTGTAGATATCTCCATCTTAATACAGATGGCGGTGTAGATATTTATATGTTCATTCAGATGGCGGTGCAGATATTTCCATGTTCATACAGATGGCGGTGTAGATATTTCCAAGTTCATACAGATAGCGGTGTATGTATTTCCATGTTCATACAGATAGCGGTGTAGATATTTCCATGTTCATAGAGATGCCAGTGTAGTTTTTCCATGTTCATAGGGATGGCGGTGTAGATATTTCCATATTTATAGAGATAGCGGTGTAGTTATTTCCATGTTCCTGGAGATAGCGGTGTAGATATTTCCATGTATATTCAGTTAGCTTTGTACATATTTCCATGTTCAGACAGATAGCGGTGTAGATATTTCCATGTTCATCCAGATGGCTGTGTAGATATTTCCATGTTCATACAGATAGCCGTGTAGATATTGCCATGTTCTTACCGATAGCGTTGATGATACTTCCATGTTTATACAGGTAGCGGTGTACATATTTCCGTGTTTATACAGGTAGCGGTGTAGATATTTCCATGTTCATACAGATAGCGGTTTAGATATTTCCATGTTTATACAGATAGCGGTGTAGATATCTCATTCTTAATACAGATGGCGGTGTAGATATTTATATGTTCATCCAGACGGCTGTGTAGACATATCCATGTTCATACAGATGGCGGTGAAGATATTTCCATGTTCATACAGATGGCTGTCTAGATATATCCATGTTCATACAGATGGCGGTGAAGGTTTTTCCATGTTCATACAGATGGCGGTGTAGATATTTCCATGTTCATACAGATAGCGGTGCTGATATTTTCATGTTTATACAGGTAGCAGTGTAGATATTTCCATGTTTATACAGATAGCGGTGTAGATATTTCCATGTTTATACACATAGCGGTGTAGATATTTCCATGTTTATACAGATAGCGGTGTAGATATCTCCATCTTAATACAGATGGCGGTGTAGATATTTATATGTTCATACAGATGGTTGTGCAGATATTTCCATGTTCATACAGATGGCGGTGAAGATATTTCCATGTTCATACAGATTGCGGTGTAGATACTTCCATGTTCATACTGATAGCGGTGCTGATATTTCCATGTTTATACAGGTAGCGGTGTAGATATTTCCATGTTTATACAGATGGCGGTGTACATATTTCCATGTTCATACAGATAGCGGTGTAGTTATTTCCATGTGTAAAGAGATAGCTGTGTAGATATTTCCATGTATATGCAGATAGCTGTGTAGACATTTCCATTTTCATGCAGATAGCGGTGTATATATTTCCCTGTTCAAACAGTTAGCGGTGTAGATATTTCCATGTTCATAAAGATAGCAGTTTAGATATTTCCATGTTTATACAGATTGCGGTGAAGATGTATGCATGTTTACACAGATAGCGGTGTAGATATTTCCATGTTCATCCAGATGGCTGTGTAGATATATCCATCTTCATACAGATAGCGGTGTAGATATTTCCATGTTCATACAGATAGCGGTGCAGATATTTCCATGTTCATCCAGATGGCTATGTAGATATATCCATGTTCATACAGATGGCGGTGAAGATATTTCCATGTTCATACAGATATCGGTGTAGATATTTCCATGTTCATACAGATAGCGGTGTAGATATTTCCATGTTCATACAGATAGCGGTGTATGTATTTCCATGTTCATACAGATAGCGGTGTAGATATTTCCATGTTCATCCAGATGGCTGTGTAGGTATATCCATGTTCATACAGATAGCGGTGTAGATATTTCCATGTTCATCCAGATGGCTGTGTAGCTATTTCCATGTTCATACAGATAGTGGTGTAGATATTTCCATGTTCATACAGATAGCGGTGTAGATATTTCCATGTTCATACAGATTGCCGTGTAGATATTGCCATGTTCATACCTATAGTGGTGCTGATACTTCCATGTTTATACAGGTAGCGGTGTACATATTTCCGTGTTTATACAGGTAGCGGTGTAGATATTTCCATGTTCATACAGATAGCGGTGTAGATATTTCCATGTATATACAGATAGCGGTGTAGATATCTCCTTCTTAATACAGATGGCGGTGTAGATATTTATATGTTCATACAGATGGCGGTGCAGATATTTACATGTTCATACAGATGGTGGAGTAGATATTTCCATGTTTATAGAGATAGCGGTGTAGTTATTTCCATGTGCAAAGAGATAGCTGTGTAGATATTTCCATGTATAAGCAGATAGCTGTGTTGATATTTCCATTTTCATGCAGATAGCGGTGTATATATTTCCATGTTCAAACAGATAGCGGTGTAGATATTTCCATGTTCATACAGATAGCGGTGTGGATATTTCCATGTTTATACAGATAGCGGTGAAGATGTATGCATGTTTACACAGATAGCGGTGTAGATATTTCCATGTTCATACAGATAACGGTGTAGATATTTCCATGTTCATCCAGACGGCTGTGTAGACATATCCATGTTCATACAGATGGCTGTGAAGATATTTCCATGTTCATACAGATGGCTGTGTACATATATCCATGTTCATACAGATGGCGGTGAAGATTTTTCCATGTTCATACAGATGGCGGTGTAGATATTTCCATGTTCATACAGATAGCGGTGCTGATATTTCCATGTTTATACAGGTAGCAGTGTAGATATTTCCATGTTTCTACAGATAGCGGTGTAGATATTTCCATGTTTATACACATAGCGGTGTAGATATTTCCATGTTTATACAGAGAGCGGTGTAGATATCTCCATCTTAATACAGATGGCGGTGTAGATATTTATATGTTCATACAGATGGCGGTGCAGATATTTCCATGTTCATACAGATGGCGGTGAAGATATTTCCATGTTCGTACAGATGGCGGTGTAGATACTTCCATGTTCATACAGATAGCGGTGTAGTTATTTCCATGTGTAAAGTGATAGCTGTGTAGATATTTCCATGTATATGCAGATAGCTGTGTTGCCATTTCCATTTTCAAGCAGATAGTGGTGTATATATTTCCCTGTTCAAACAGTTAGCGGTGTAGATATTTCCATGTTCATAAAGATAGCAGTGTAGATATTTCCATGTTTATACAGATAGCGGTGAAGATGTATGCATGTTTACACAGATAGCGGTGTAGATATTTCCATGTTCATCCAGATGGCTGTGTAGATATATCCATGTTCATACAGATAGAGGTGTAGATATTTCCATGTTCATCCAGATGGCTGTGTAGCTATTTCCATGTTCATACAGATAGTGGTGTAGATATTTCCATGTTCATACAGATAGCGATGTAGATATTTCCATGTTCATACAGATAGCCGTGTAGATACTGCCATGTTCATACCGATAGCGGTGCTGATACTTCCATGTTTATACAGGTAGCGGTGTACATATTTCCGTGGTTATACAGGTAGCGGTGTAGATATTTCCATGTTCATATAGATAGCGGTGTAGATATTTCCATGTTTATACAGATAGCGGTGTAGATATCTCCTTCTTAATACAGATGGCGGTGTAGATATTTATATGTTCATACAGATGGCGGAGCAGATATTTCCAAGTTCATACAGATGGTGCTGTTGATATTTCCATGTTCATACAGATAGCGGTGTGGATATTTCCATGTTTATACAGATAGCGGTGAAGATGTATGCATGTTTACACAGATAGTGGTGTAGATATTTCCATGTTCATACAGATAGCGGTGTAGATATTTCCATGTTCATCCATACGGCTGTGTAGACATATCCATGTTCATAAAGATGGCGGTGAAGATATTTCCATGTTGATACAGATGGCTGTGTAGATATATCCATGTTCATACTGATGGCAGTGAAGATTTTTCCATGTTCATACAGATGGCGGTGTAGATATTTCCATGTTCATACAGATAGCGGTGCTGATATTTCCATGTTTATACAGGTAGCAGTGTAGATATTTCCATGTTTCTACAGATAGCGGTGTAGATATTTCCATGTTTATACACATAGCGGTGTTGATATTTCCATGTTTATACAGATAGCGGTGTAGATATAGCCATCTTAATACAGATGGTGGTGTAGATATTTATATGTTCATACAGATGGCGGTGCAGATATTTCCATGTTCATACAGATGGCGGTGAAGATATTTCCATGTTCACACAGATGGCAGTGTAGATACTTCCATGTTCATACTGATAGCGGTGCTGATATTTCCATGTTTATACAGGTAGCGGTGTAGATATTTCCATGTTTATACAGATAGCCGTGTAGATATTGCCATGTTTATACACGTAGCGGTGTAGATATTTCCATGTTTATACAGATAGCGGTGTAGATATCTCCATCTTAATACAGATGGCGGTGTAGATAATTATATGTTCATTCAGATGGCGGTGCAGATATTTCCATGTTCATACAGATGGCGGTGTAGATATTTCCATGTTCATACAGATAGCGGTGTAGTTATTTCCATGTGTAAAGAGATAGCTGTGTAGATATTTCCATGTATATGCAGATAGCTGTGTTGCCATTTCCATTTTCAAGCAGATAGTGGTGTATATATTTCCCTGTTCAAACAGTTAGCGGTGTAGATATTTCCATGTTCATAAAGATAGCAGTGTAGATATTTCCATGTTTATACAGATAGCGGTGAAGATGTATGCATGTTTACACAGATAGCGGTGTAGATATTTCCATGTTCATCCAGATGGCTCTGTAGATATATCCATGTTCATACAGATAACGGTGTAGATATTTCCAAGTTCATACAGATAGCGGTGCAGATATTTCCATGTTCATCCAGATGGCTGTGTAGATATATCCATGTTCATACAGATGGCGGTGAAGATATTTCCATGTTCATACAGATAGCGGTGTAGATATTTCCATGTTCATACAGATAGCGGTGTAGATATTTCCATGTTCATACAGATAGCGGTGTATGTATTTCCATGTTCATAATGATAGCGGTGTAGATATTTCCATGTTCATCCAGATGGCTGTGTAGATATATCCATGTTCATACAGATAGCGGTGTAGATATTTCCATGTTCATCCAGATGGCTGTGTAGCTATTTCCATGTTCATACAGATAGTGGTGTAGATATTTCCATGTTCATACAGATAGCGATGTAGATATTTCCATGTTCATACAGATAGCCGTGTAGATATTGCCATGTTCATACCAATAGCGGTGCTGATACTTCCATGTTTATACAGGTAGCGGTGTACATATTTCCGTGGTTATACAGGTAGCGGTGTAGATATTTCCATGTTCATATAGATAGCGGTGTAGATATTTTCATGTTTATACAGATAGCGGTGTAGATATCTCCTTCTTAATAAAGATGGCGGTGTAGATATTTATATGTTCATGCAGACGGCGGAGCAGATATTTCCATGTTCATACAGATGGTGGTGTAGATATTTCCATGTTTATACAGATAGCGGTGAAGATGTATGCATGTTTACACAGATAGTGGTGTAGATATTTCCATGTTCATACAGATAGCGGTGTAGTTATTTCCATGTGTAAAGAGATAGCTGTGTAGATATTTCCATGTATATGCAGATAGCTGTGTAGACATTTCCATTTTCATGCAGACAGCAGTGTATATATTTCCCTGTTCAAACAGTTAGCGGTGTAGATATTTCCATGTTCATAAAGATAGCAGTGTAGATATTTCCATGTTCATACAGATAGTAGTGTAGTTATTTCCATGTGTAAAGAGATAGATGTGTAGATATTTCCATGTATATGCAGATAGCTGTGTAGACATTATCATTTACATGCAGATAGCGGTGTATATATTTCCCTGTTCAAACAGTTAGCGGTGCAGATATTTCCATGTTCATAAAGACAGCAGTGTAGATAATTCCATGTTTATGCAGATAGCGGTGAAGATGTATGCATGTTTACACAGATAGCGGTGTATATATTTCCATGTTCATCCAGATGGCTGAGTAGATATATCCATGTTCATACAGAAAGCGGTGTAGATATTTCCATGTTCATACAGATAGCGGTGCAGATATTTCCATGTTCATCCAGATGGCTGTGTAGATATATCCATGTTCATACAGATGGCGGTGAAGATATTTCCATGTTCATACAGATAGCGGTGTAGATATTTCCATGTTCATACAGATAGCGGTGTAGATATTTCCATGTTCATACAGATAGCGGTGTATGTATTTCCATGTTCATACAGATAGTAGTGTAGATATTTCCATGTTCATCCAGATGGCTGTGTAGGTATATCCATGTTCATACAGATAGCGGTGTAGATATTTCCATGTTCATCCAGATGGCTGTGTAGCTATTTCCATGTTCATACAGATAGTGGTGTAGATATTTCCATGTTCATAGAGATAGCGGTGTAGATATTTCCATGTTCATACAGATAGCCGTGTAGATATTGCCATGTTCATACCGATAGCGGTGCTGATACTTCCATGTTTATACAGGTAGCGGTGTACATATTTCCGTGTTTATACAGGTAGCAGTGTAGATATTTCCATGTTCATACAGATAGCGGTGTAGATATTTCCATGTTTATACAGATAGCGGTGTAGATATCTCCTTCTTAATACAGATGGCGGTGTAGATATTTATATGTTCATACAGACGGCGGTGCAGATACTTCCATGTTCATACAGATGGTGGTGTAGATATTTCCATGTTTATAGAGATAGCGGTGTAGTTATTTCCATGTGCAAAGAGATAGCTGTGTGGATATTTCCATGTATATACAGATAGCTGTGTAGATATTTCCATTTCCATGCAGATAGCGGTGTAGATATTTCCATGTTCAAACAGATAGCGGTGTAGATATTTCCATGTTCATACAGATAGCGGTGTGGATATTTCCATGTTTATACAGATAGCGGTGAAGATGTATGCATGCTTACACAGATAGCGGTGTAGATATTTCCATGTTCATACAGATAGCGGTGTAGATATTTCCATGTTCATCCAGACGGCTGTGTAGACATATCCATGTTCATACAGATGGCGGTGAAGATGTTTCCATGCTTATACAGAAGCTGTGTAGATTTATCCATGTTGATACAGATGGCGGTGAAGATTTTTCCATGTTCATACAGATGGCGGTATAGATATTTCCATGTCCATACAGATAGCGGTGCTGATATTTCCATGTTTATACAGGTAGCAGTGTCGATATTTCCATGTTTATACAGATAGTGGTGTAGATATTTCCATGTTTATACACATAGCGGTGTAGATATTTCCATGTTTATACAGATAGCGGTGTAGATATCTCCATCTTAATACAGATGGCGGTGTAGATATTTATATGTTCATACAGATGGCGGTGCAGATATTTCCATGTTCATACAGATGGTGGTGAAGATATTTCCATGTTCATACAGATGGCGGTGTAGATACTTCCATGTTCATACTGATAGCGGTGCTGATATTTCCATGTTTATACAGGTAGCGGTGTAGATATTTCCATGTTTATACAGATAGCGGTGTAGATATTTCCATGTTTATACACATAGCGGTGTAGATATTTCCATGTTTATACACATAGCAGTGTAGATATCTCCATCTTAATACAGATGGCGGTGTAGATATTTATATGTTCATTCAGATGGCGGTGCAGATATTTCCATGTTCATACAGATGGCGGTGTAGATATTTCCATGTTCATACAGATAGCGGTGTAGTTATTTCCATGTGTAAAGAGATAGCTGTGTAGATATTTCCATGTATATGCAGATAGCTGTGTAGACATTTCCATTTTCATGCAGATAGCGGTGTATATATTTCCCTGTTCAAACAGTTAGCGGTGTAGATATTTCCATGTTCATAAAGATAGCAGTGTAGATATTTCCTTGTTTATACAGATAGCGGTGAAGATGTATGCATGTTTACACAGATAGCGGTGTAGATATTTCCATGTTCATCCAGATGGCTGTGTAGATATATCCATGTTCATACAGATAGCGGTGTAGATATTTCCATGTTCATACAGATAGCGGTGCAGATATTTCCATGTTCATCCAGATGGCTGTGTAGATATATGCATGTTCATACAGATGGCGGTGAAGATATTTCCATGTTCATACAGATAGCGTTGTAGATATTTCCATGTTCATACAGATAGCGGTGTAGATATTTCCATTTTCATACAGATAGCGGTGTATGTATTTCCATGTTCATACAGATCGCGGTGTAGATATTTCCATGTTCATCCAGATGGCTGTGTAGATATATCCATGTTCATACAGATAGCGCTGAAGATATTTCCATGTTCATCCAGAGGGCTGTGTAGCTATTTCCATGTTCATACAGATAGTGGTGTAGATATTTCCATGTTCATACAGATAGCGGTGTAGATATTTCCATGTTCATACAGATAGCCGTGTAGATATTGCCATGTTCATACCGATAGCGGTGCTGATACTTCCATGTTTATACAGGTAGCGGTGTACATATTTCCGTGTTTATACAGGTAGCGGTGTAGATATTTCCATGTTCATACAGATAGCGGTGTAGCTATTTCCATGTTTATACAAATAGCGGTGTAGATATCTCCTTCTTAATACAGATGGCGGTGTAGATATTTATATGTTCATACAGATGGCGGTGCAGATATTTCCATGTTCATACAGATGGCGGTGAAGATGTATGCATGTTTACACAGAGAGCGGTGTAGATATTTCCATGTTCATCCAGACGGCTGTGTAGACATATCCATGTTCATACAGATGGCGGTGAAGATGTTTCCATGCTTATACAGAAGCTGTGTAGATTTATCCATGTTGATACAGATGGCGGTGAAGATTTTTCCATGTTCATACAGATGGCGGTATAGATATTTCCATGTCCATACAGATAGCGGTGCTGATATTTCCATGTTTATACAGGTAGCAGTGTCGATATTTCCATGTTTATACAGATAGTGGTGTAGATATTTCCATGTTTATACACATAGCGGTGTAGATATTTCCATGTTTATACAGATAGCGGTGTAGATATCTCCATCTTAATACAGATGGCAGTGTAGATATTTATATGTTCATACAGATGGCGGTGCAGATATTTCCATGTTCATACAGATGGCGGTGAAGATATTTCCATGTTCATACAGATGGCGGTGTAGATACTTCCATGTTCATACTGATAGCGGTGCTGATATTTCCATGTTTATACAGGTAGCGGTGTAGATATTTCCATGTTCATACAGATAGCGGTGTAGATATTTCCATGTTTATACACATAGCGGTGTAGATATTTCCATGTTTATACACATAGCAGTGTAGATATCTCCATCTTAATACAGATGGCGGTGTAAATATTTATATGTTCATTCAGATGGCGGTGCAGATATTTCCATGTTCATACAGATGGCGGTGTAGATATTTCCAAGTTCATACAGATAGCGGTGTATGTATTTCCATGTTCATACAGATAGCGGTGTAGATATTTCCATGTTCATAGAGATGCCGGTGTAGTTTTTCCATGTTCTTAGGGATGTCGGTGTAGATATTTCCATATTTATAGAGATAGCGGTGTAGTTATTTCCATGTTCCTGGAGATAGCGGTGTAGATATTTCCATGTATATTCAGTTAGCTTTGTACATATTTCCATGTTCAGACAGATAGCGGTGTAGATATTTCCATGTTCATCCAGATGGCTGTGTAGATATTTCCATGTTCATACAGATAGCCGTGTAGATATTGCCATGTTCTTACCGATAGCGTTGATGATACTTCCATGTTTATACAGGTAGCGGTGTACATATTTCCGTGTTTATACAGGTAGCGGTGTAGATATTTCCATGTTCATACAGATAGCGGTTTAGATATTTCCATGTTTATACAGATAGCGGTGTAGATATCTCATTCTTAATACAGATGGCGGTGTAGATATTTATATGTTCATCCAGACGGCTGTGTAGACATATCCATGTTCATACAGATGGCGGTGAAGATATTTCCATGTTCATACAGATGGCTGTCTAGATATATCCATGTTCATACAGATGGCGGTGAAGGTTTTTCCATGTTCATACAGATGGCGGTGTAGATATTTCCATGTTCATACAGATAGCGTTGCTGATATTTTCATGTTTATACAGGTAGCAGTGTAGATATTTCCATGTTTATACAGATAGCGGTGTAGATATTTCCATGTTTATACACATAGCGGTGTAGATATTTCCATGTTTATACAGATAGCGGTATAGATATCTCCATCTTAATACAGATGGCGGTGTAGATATTTATATGTTCATACAGATGGCGGTGCAGATATTTCCATGTTCATACAGATGGCGGTGAAGATATTTCCATGTTCATACAGATTGCGGTGTAGATACTTCCATGTTCATACTGATAGCGGTGCTGATATTTCCATGTTTATACAGGTAGCGGTGTAGATATTTCCATGTTTATACAGATGTCGGTGTACATATTTCCATGTTCATACAGATAGCGGTGTAGTTATTTCCATGTGTAAAGAGATAGCTGTGTAGATATTTCCATGTATATGCAGATAGCTGTGTAGACATTTCCATTTTCATGCAGATAGCGGTGTATATATTTCCCTGTTCAAACAGTTAGCGGTGTAGATATTTCCATGTTCATAAAGATAGCAGTTTAGATATTTCCATGTTTATACAGATTGCGGTGAAGATGTATGCATGTTTACACAGATAGCGGTGTAGATATTTCCATGTTCATCCAGATGGCTGTGTAGATATATCCATGTTCATACAGATAGCGGTGTAGATATTTCCATGTTCATACAGATAGCGGTGCAGATATTTCCATGTTCATACAGATGGCTGTGTAGATATATCCATGTTCATACAGATGGCGGTGAAGATATTTCCATGTTCATACAGATAGCGGTGTAGATATTTCCATGTTCATACAGATAGCGGTGTATGTATTTCCATGTTCATACAGATAGCGGTGTAGATATTTCCATGTTCATCCAGATGGCTGTGTAGGTATATCCATGTTCATACAGATAGCGGTGTAGATATTTCAATGTTCATCCAGATGGCTGTGTAGCTATTTCCATGTTCATACAGATAGTGGTGTAGATATTTCCATGTTCATACAGATAGCGGTGTAGATATTTCCATGTTCATACAGATTGCCGTGTAGATATTGCCATGTTCATACCTATAGCGGTGCTGATACTTCCATGTTTATACAGGTAGCGGTGTACATATTTCCGTGTTTATACAGGTAGCGGTGTAGATATTTCCATGTTCATACAGATAGCGGTGTAGATATTTCCATGTATATACAGATAGCGGTGTAGATATCTCCTTCTTAATACAGATGGCGGTGTAGATATTTATATGTTCATACAGATGGCGGTGCAGATATTTACATGTTCATACAGATGGTGGAGTAGATATTTCCATGTTTATAGAGATAGCGGTGTAGTTATTTCCATGTGCAAAGAGATAGCTGTGTAGATATTTCCATGTATAAGCAGATAGCTGTGTTGATATTTCCATTTTCATGCAGATAGCGGTGTATATATTTCCATGTTCAAACAGATAGTGGTGTAGATATTTCCATGTTCATACAGATAGCGGTGTGGATATTTCCATGTTTATACAGATAGCGGTGAAGATGTATGCATGTTTACACAGATAGCGGTGTAGATATTTCCATGTTCATACAGATAGCGGTGTAGATATTTCCATGTTCATCCAGACGGCTGTGTAGACATATCCATGTTCATACAGATGGCTGTGAAGATATTTCCATGTTCATACAGATGGCTGTGTACATATATCCATGTTCATACAGATGGCGGTGAAGATTTTTCCATGTTCATACAGATGGCGATGTAGATATTTCCATGTTCATACAGATAGCGGTGCTGATATTTCCATGTTTATACAGGTAGCAGTGTAGATATTTCCATGTTTATACAGATAGCGGTGTAGATATTTCCATGTTTATACACATAGCGGTGTAGATATTTCCATGTTTATACAGATAGCGGTGTAGATAACTCCATCTTAATACAGATGGCGGTGTAGATATTTATATGTTCATACAGATGGCGGTGCAGATATTTCCATGTTCATACAGATGGCGGTGAAGATATTTCCATGTTCGTACAGATGGCGGTGTAGATACTTCCATGTTCACACAGATAGCGGTGTAGTTATTTCCATGTGTAAAGTGATAGCTGTGTAGATATTTCCATGTATATGCAGATTGCTGTGTTGCCATTTCCATTTTCAAGCAGATAGTGGTGTATATATTTCCCTGTTCAAACAGTTAGCGGTGTAGATATTTCCATGTTCATAAAGATAGCAGTGTAGATATTTCCATGTTTATACAGATAGCGGTGAAGATGTATGCATGTTTACACAGATAGCGGTGTAGATATTTCCATGTTCATCCAGATGGCTGTTTAGATATATCCATGTTCATACAGATAGAGGTGTAGATATTTCCATGTTCATCCAGATGGCTGTGTAGCTATTTCCATGTTCATACAGATAGTGGTGTAGATATTTCCATGTTCATACAGATAGCGATGTAGATATTTCCATGTTCATACAGATAGCCGTGTAGATACTGCCATGTTCATACCGATAGCGGTGCTGATACTTCCATGTTTATACAGGTAGCGGTGTACATATTTCCGTGGTTATACAGGTAGCGGTGTAGATATTTCCATGTTCATATAGATAGCGGTGTAGATATTTCCATGTTTATACAGATAGCGGTGTAGATATCTCCTTCTTAATACAGATGGCGGTGTAGATATTTATATGTTCATACAGATGGCGGAGCAGATATTTCCAAGTTCATACAGATGGTGCTGTTGATATTTCCATGTTCATACAGATAGCGGTGTGGATATTTCCATGTTTATACAGATAGCGGTGAAGATGTATGCATGTTTACACAGATAGTGGTGTAGATATTTCCATGTTCATACAGATAGCGGTGTAGATATTTCCATGTTCATCCATACGGCTGTGTAGACATATCCATGTTCATAAAGATGGCGGTGAAGATATTTCCATGTTGATACAGATGGCTGTGTAGATATATCCATGTTCATACAGATGGCGGTTAAGATTTTTCCATGTTCATACAGATGGCGGTGTAGATATTTCCATGTTCATACAGATAGTGGTGCTGATATTTCCATGTTTATACAGGTAGCAGTGTAGATATTTCCATGTTTCTACAGATAGCGGTGTAGATATTTCCATGTTCATACAGATAGCGGTGTAGATATTTCCATGTTCATCCAGATGGCTGTGTAGATATTTCCATGTTCATACAGATAGCGGTGCTGATATTTCCATGTTCATACAGATGGTGGTGTAGATATTTCCATGTTTATAGAGATATCGGTGTAGTTATTTCCATGTGTAAAGAGATACCTTTGTAGATATTTCCATGTATATGCAGATAGCTGTGTAGATATTTCCATTTTCATGCAGATAGCTGTGTAGATATTTCCATGCTCAAACAGATAGCGGTGTAGATATTTCCATGTTCATACAGATAGCGGTGTAGATATTTCCATGTTTATACAGATAGCGGTGAAGATGTATGCTTGTTTACACAGATAGCGGTGTAGATATTTCCATGTTCATAGAGATAGCGGTGTAGATATATCCATGTTCATCCAGATGGCTGTGTAGATATATCCATGTTCATACAGATGGCGGTGAAGATATTTCCATGTTCATACAGATATCGGTGTAGATATTTCCATGCTCATACAGATAGCGGTGTAGATATTTCCATGTTTATACAGATAGCGGTGTAGATATCTCCATCTTAATACAGATGGCGGTGCAGATATTTATATGTTCATACAGATGGCGGTGCAGATATTTCCATGTTCATACAGATGGCGGTGTAGATATTTCCATGTTTATAGAGATATCGGTGTAGTTATTTCCATGTGTATAGAGATAGGTTTGTAGATATTTCCATATATATGCAGATAGCTGTGTAGGTATTTCCATTTTCATGCAGATAGCTGTGTAGATATTTCCATGCTCAAACAGATAGCGGTGTACATATTTCCATGTTCATACAGATAGCGGTGTAGATATTTCCATGTTCATACAGATAGCGGTGTAGATATTTCCATGTTCATCCAGATGGCTGTGTAGACATATCAATGTTCATACAGATAGCGGTGCTGATATTTCCATATTCATCCAGATGGCTGTGTAGATATTTCCATGTTCATACAGATAGCGGTGCTGATATATCCATGTTTATATAGGTAGTGGTGTACATATTTCCATGCTTATACAGATAGCGGTGTAGATATTTCCATGTTCCTACAGATAGCGGTGTAGATATTTAAATGTTCATCCAGAGGGCTGTGTAGATATATCCATGTTCATCCAGATGGCTGTGTAGATATATCCATGTTCATACAGATGGCGGTGAAGGTATATCCATGTTCATTCAGATAGCGGTCTAGATATTTCCATGTTCATACAGATAGCGGTGCTGATATTTCCAGGTTTATACAGGTAGCGGTGTAGGTATTTCCATGTTTATACAGATAGCGGTGTAGGTATTTCCATGTTTATACAGATAGCGGTGTAGATATTTCCAAGTTTATACAGATAGCGGTGTAGATATCTCCATCTAAATACAGATGGCGGTGTAGATATTTATATGTTTATACAGATGGCGGTGCAGATATTTCCATGTTCATACAGATGGCAGTGTAGATATTTCCGTGTTTATAGAGATAGCGGTGTAGTTATTTCCATGTGTAAAGAGATAGCTTTGTAGATATTTCCATGTATATGCAGATAGCTGTGTAGATATTTCTATTTTCATGCAGATAGCGGTTTAGATATTTCCATGTTCGTACAGATAGCGGTGTAGATATTTCCATGTTCATACAGATAGCGGTGTAGATATTTCCATGCTTATACAGATAGCGGTGAAGATATATGCATGTTTACACAGATAGCGGTGTTGATATTTCCATGTTCATTCAGATAGCGGTGTAGATATTTCAATGTTCATACAGATAGCGGTTTAGATATTTACTTCTTAATACAGATGGCGGTGTAGATATTTATATGTTCATACAGATGGTGGTGTAGATATTTCCATGTTTATAGATTTAGCGGTGTAGTTATTTCCATGTGTAAAGGGATAGCTGTGTAGATGTTTCCATGTATATGCAGATAGCTTTGTAGATATTTCCATTTTCATGCAGATAGCGGTGTAGATATTTCCATGTTCAAACAGATAGCGGTGTAGATATTTCCATGTTCATACAGATAGCAGTGTAGATATTTCCATGTTTATAGAGATAGCGGTGAAGATGTATGCATGTTTACACAGATAGCGGTGTAGATATTTCCATCTTCAAACAGATAGCGGTGTAGATATTTCCATGTTCACACAGATAGCGGTGTAGATATTTCCATGTTTATACAGATAGCGGTGAAGATGTATGCATGTTTACACAGATAGCGGTGTGGATATTTCCAAGTTCATCCAGAGGGCTGTGTAGATATATCCATGTTCATCCAGATGGCTGTGTAGATATATCCATGTTCATACAGATGGCGGTGAAGGTATTTCCATGTTCATTCAGATAGCGGTCTAGATATTTCCATGTTCATACAGATAGCGGTGTAGATATCTCCATGTTCATACAGATAGAGGGTCTGATATTTCCATGTTCATACAGATAGCGGTGCTGATATTTCCATGTTTATACAGGTAGCGGTGTAGATATTTCCATGTTTATACAGATAGCGCTGTAGATATTGCCATGTTTATACAGATAGCGGTGTAGATATTTCCATGTTTATACAGATATCGGTGTAGATATCTCCATCTTAATACAGATGGCCGTGTAGATATGTATATGTTCATACAGATGTCGTTGCAGCTATTTCCATGTTCATGCAGATGGCGGTGAAGATATTTCCATGTTCATACAGATAGCGGTGTAGTTATTTCCATTTGTAAAGAGATAGCTGTGTAGATATTTCCATGTATATGCAGATAGCTGTGTAGATATTTCTATTTTCATGCAGATAGCGTTGTAGATGTTTCCATGTTCACACAGATAGCGGTGTAGATATTTCCATGTTCATACAGAGAGCGGTGTAGATATTACCATGTTTATACAGATTGCGGTGAAGATGTATGCATATTTACACAGATAGCGGTGTAGATATTTCCATGTTCATACAGATAGTGGTGTAGATATTTCCGTGTTCATCCAGATGGCTGTGTAGATATATCCATGTTCATACAAATAGCGGTGTAGATATTTCCATGTTCATACAGGTAGTGGTGTAGATATTTCCATGTTCATACAGATAGCGGTGTAGCTATTTCCACGTTCATACAGATAGCGGTGTAGAAATTTCCATGTTCATAGAGATAGCAGGGTAGATATTTCCAAGTTTATACAGATAGCGGTGTAGATATCTCCATTTTAATATAGACGGCGGTGTAGATATTTATATGTTCATACAGATGGCGGTGCAGATATTTCCATGTTCATACAGATGGCGGTGTAGCTATTTCCATGTTTATAGAGATAGCGCTGTACTTAATTCAACTTGTAAAGAGATAGCTTTGTAGATATTTCCATGTATATGCAGATCGCTCTGTAGATAATTCCATTTTCATGCAGATAGCGGTGTAGATATTTCCATGTTCAAACAGCTAGCGGTGTAGATATTTCCATGTTCATACAGATAGCAGTGTAGATATTTCCATGTTTATACAGATAGCGGTGAAGATGTATGCATGTTTACACGGATAGCGGTGTAGATATTTCCATGTTCATACAGATATTGGTGTAGATATTTCCATGTTCATCCAGATGGCTGTGTAGATATATCCATGTTCCTACAGATGGCGGTGAAGATATTTCCATGTTCATACAGATAGCGGTGTAGTTATTTCCATGTGTAAAGAGATAGCTGTGTAGATATTTCCATGTATATGCAGATAGCTGTTTATATATTTCCATTTTCATGCAGATAGCGGTTTAGATATTTCCATGTTCAAATAGATAGCGGTGCAGATATTTCCATGTTCATAGAGATAGCGGTGTAGATACTTCCATGTTCATACAGATAGAGGAGCTGATATTTCCATGTTCATACAGATAGCGGTGCTGATATTTCCATGTATATACAGAGAGCGGTGTAGATATTTCCATGTTTATTCAGATAGCGGTGTAGATATTTCCATGTTTATACAGATAGCGGTGTAGATATCTCCATCTTAATACAGATGGCGGTGTAGATATTTATATGTTCATACAGATGGCGGTGCAGACATTTCCATCTTCATACAGATAGCGGTGTAGTTATTTACATGTGTAAAGAGATAGCTGTGTAGATATTTCCATGTATATGCAGATAGCTGTGTAGATATTTCCATTTTCATGCTGATAGCGGTTTAGATATTTCCATGTTCAAACAGATAGCGGTGTAGATATTTCCACGTTCATTCAGATAGCGGTGTTGATATTTCCTTGCTTATACAGATTGCGGTGAAGATGTATGCATGTTTACACAGATAGCAGTGTAGATATTTCCATGTTCATGCAGATAGCGGTGTAGATATTTCCATGTTCATCCAGATGGCTGTGTAGATATATCCATGTTCATGCTGATAGCGGTGTAGATATTTCCATGTTCCTACAGATAGTGGTGTAGATATTTCCATGTTCATACAGATAGCAGTGTAGCTATTTCCATGTTCATACAGATAGCGGTGTAGATATTTCCATGTTCATAGAGATAACGGTGTAGATATTTCCATGTTCATACAGATAGCGGTGCTGATATTTCCATGTTTATACAGGTAGCGGTGTAGCTATTTCCATGTTTATACAGATAGCGGTGTAGGTATTTCCATGTTTATACAGATAGCGGTGTAGATATTTCCAAGTTTATACAGATAGCGGTGTAGATATCTCCATCTAAATACAGATGGCGGTGTAGATATTTTTATGTTTATACAGATGGCGGTGCAGATATTTCCATGTTCATACAGATGGCAGTGTAGATATTTCCGTGTTTATAGAGATAGCGGTGTAGTTATTTCCATGTGTAAAGAGATAGCTTTGTAGATATTTCCATGTATATGCAGATAGCTGTGTAGATATTTCTATTTTCATGCAGATAGCGGTTTAGATATTTCCATGTTCGTACAGATAGCGGTGTAGATATTTCCATGTTCATACAGACAGCGTTGTAGATATTTCCATGTTTATACAGATAGCGGTGAAGATATATGCATGTTTACACAGATAGCGGTGTAGATATTTCCATGTTCATACAGATAGCGGTGTAGATATTTCAATGTTCATACAGAGAGCGTTTTAGATATTTCCTTCTTAATACAGATGGCGGTGTAGATATTTATATGTTCATACAGATGGTGTTGCAGATATTTCCATGTTCATACAGATGGCGGTGTAGATATTTCCATGTTTATAGATTTAGCGGTGTAGTTATTTCCATGTGTAAAGAGATAGCTGTGTAGGTGTTTCCATGTATATGCAGATAGCTTTGTAGATATTTCCATTTTCATGCAGATAGCGGTGTAGATATTTCCATGTTCAAACAGATAGCGGTGTAGATATTTCCATGTTCATACAGATAGGAGTGTAGATATTTCCATGTTTATAGAGATAGCGGTGAAGATGTATGCATGTTTACACAGATAGCTGTGTAGATATTTCCATCTTCAAACAGATAGCGGTGTAGATATTTCCATGTTCATACAGATAGCGGTGTAGATATTTCCATGTTTATACAGATAGCGGTGAAGATGTATGCATGTTTACACAGATAGCGGTGTGGATATTTCCAAGTTCATCCAGAGGGCTGTGTAGATATATCCATGTTCATCCAGATGGCTGTGTAGATATATCCATGTTCATACAGATGGCGGTGAAGGTATTTCCATGTTCATTCAGATAGCGGTCTAGATATTTCCATGTTCATACAGATAGCGGTGTAGATATCTCCATGTTCATACAGATAGAGGGGCTGATATTTCCATGTTCATACAGATAGCGGTGCTGATATTTCCATTTTTATACAGGTAGCGGTGTAGATATTTCCATGTTTATTCAGATAGCGATGTAGATATTGCCATGTTTATACAGATAGCGGTGTAGATATTTCCATGTTTATACAGATATCGGTGTAGATATCTCCATCTTAATACAGATGGCCGTGTAGATATGTATATGTTCATACAGATGTCGGTGCAGCTATTTCCATGTTCATACAGATGGCGGTGAAGATATTTCCATGTTCATACAGATAGCGGTGTAGTTATTTCCATGTGTAAAGAGATAGCTGTGTAGATATTTCCATGTATATGCAGATAGCTCTGTAGATATTTCCATTTTCATGCAGATAGCTGTGTAGATATTTCCATGTTCAAACAGATTGCGGTGTAGATATTTCCATGTTCATACAGAGAGCGGTGTAGATATTACCATGTTTATACAGATTGCGGTGAAGATGTATGCATATTTACACAGATAGCGGTGTAGATATTTCCATGTTCATACAGATAGTGGTGTAGATATTTCCGTGTTCATCCAGATGGCTGTGTAGATATATCCATGTTCATACAAATAGCGGTGTAGATATTTCCATGTTCATACAGGTAGTGGTGTAGATATTTCCATGTTCATACAGATAGCGGTGTAGCTATTTCCATGTTCATACAGATAGCGGTGTAGAAATTTCCATGTTCATAGAGATAGCAGTGTAGATATTTCCAAGTTTATACAGATAGCGGTGTAGATATCTCCATTTTAATATAGATGGCAGTGTAGATATTTATATGTTCAAACAGATGGCGGTGCAGATATTTCCATGTTCATACAGATGGCGGTGTAGCTATTTCCATGTTTATAGAGATAGCGCTGTACTTATTTCCACGTGTAAAGAGATAGCTTTGTAGATATTTCCATGTATATGCAGATAGCAGTGTAGATATTTCCATTTTCATCCAGATAGCGGTGTAGATATTTCCATGTTGAAACAGATAGCGGTGTAGATATTTCCATGTTCATACAGATAGCAGTGTAGATATTTCCATGTTTATACAGATAGCGGTGAAGACGTATGCATGTTTACACAGATAGCGGTGTAGATATTTCCATGTTCATACAGATAGCGGTGTAGATATTTCCATGTTCATCCAGATGGCTGTGTAGATACTTCCATGTTCATACAGATAGAGGGGCTGATATTTCCATGTTCATACAGATAGCGGTGTAGTTATTTCCATGTGTAAAGAGATAGATGTGTAGATATTTCCATGTATATGCAGATAGCTGTGTAGATATTTCCATTTTCATGCTGATAGCGGTTTAGATATTTCCATGTTCAAACAGATAGCGGTGTAGATATTTCCACGTTCATAAAGATAGCGGTGTTGATATTTCCATGTTTATACAGATTGCGGTGAAGATGTATGCATGTTTACACAGATAGCAGTGTAGATATTTCCATGTTCATGCAGATAGCGTTGTAGATATTTCCATGTTCATCCAGATGGTTGTGTAGATATATCCATGTTCATGCTGATAGCGGTGTAGATATTTCCATGTTCCTACAGATAGTGGTGTAGATATTTCCATGTTCATACAGATAGCGGTGTAGTTATTTCCATGTGTAAAGAGATAGCTGTGTAGATATTTCCATGTATATGCAGATAGCTGTGTAGATATTCCCATTTTCATGCAGATAGCGGTGTATGTATTTCCATCTTCAAACAGATAGCGGTGTACATATTTCCATGTTCATACAGATAGCGGTGTAGATATTTCCATGTTTATACAGATAGCGGTGAAGATGTATGCATGTTTACACAGATATCGTTGTGGATATTTCCATGTTCATCCAGAGGGCTGTGTAGATATATCCAAGTTCATACAGATAGCGGTGTAGATATTTCCATGTTCATACAGATAGTGGTGTAGATATTTCCATGTTCATCCAGATGGCTGTGTAGATATATCCATGTTCATACAGATAGCGGTGTAGATATCTCCATCTTAATACAGATGGCGGTGTAGTTATTTATAAGTTCATACAGATGGCGGTGAAGATATTTCCATGTTCATACAGATGGTGGTGTGGATATTTCCATGTTCATACAGATAGCAGTGTAGTTATTTCCATATGTAAAGATATAGCTGTGTAGATATTTCCATGTATATGCAGATAGCAGTGTAGATATTTCCATTTTCATGCAGATAGCGGTGTAGATATTTCCATGTTCAAACAGATAGCGGTGTAGATATTTCCAAGTTCATACAGATAGAGGTGTAGATATTTCCATGTTCGTACAATAGCGGTGTAGATATTTCCATGTTTATACAGATAGCGGTGAAGATATATGCATGTTTACACAGATAGCGGTGTAGATATTTCCATGTTCATACAGATAGTGGTGTAGATATTTCCATGTTCATCCAGATGGCTGTGTAGATATATCCATGTTCATACAGATAGTGGTGTAGATATTTCCATGTTCATACAGATAGCGGTGCTGATATTTCCATGTGTATACAGGCAGCGGTGTAGCTATTTCCATGTTCCTACAGATAGCGGTGTAGATATTTCCATGTTCATACAGATAGTGGTGCTGATATTTCCATGTTTATACAGGCAGCGGTGTAGATATTTCCATGTTTATACAGATAGCGGTTTAGATATTTCCTTCTTAATACAGATGGCGGTGTATTTATATGTTCATACAGATGGCGGTGTAGATATTTCCATGTTTATACAGATAGCAGTGTAGATATCTCCATCTTAATACAGATGGCGGTGTAGATATTTATATGTTCATACAGATTGCGGTGCAGATATTTCCATGTTCATACAGATGGCGGTGTAGTTATTTCCATGGTCATACAGGTAGTGGTGTAGTTATTTCCATGTGTAAAGAGATAGCTGTGTAGATATTTAAATGTATATGCAGATAGCAGTGTAGATATTTCCATTTTCATGCAGACAGCGGTGTAGATATTTCCATGTCCAAACAGATAGCGGTGTAGGTATTTCCATGTTCATACAGATAGCGGTGTAGATATTTCCATGTTCATACTGATAGCGGTGCAGATATTTCCATGTTTATACAGATAGTGGTGAAGATGTATGCATGTTTACACAAATAGCGGTGGAGATATTTCCATGTTCATCCAGATGGCTGTGTAGATATATCCATGTTCATACAGATAGCGGTGTAGATATTTCCATGTTCATACAGATAGCGGTGTAGATATTTCCATGTTCATCCAGATGGCTGTGTAGATATATCCATGTTCATACAGATAGAGGTGTAGATATTTCCATGTTCATACAGATAGCAGTGTAGCTATTTCCATTTTCATACACATAACGGGGTAGCTATTTCCATGTTCATACAGATAGCAGTGTAGATATTTCCATGTTCATACAGATAGCGGTGTAGATATTTCCATGTTCATACAGAGAGCGGTGCTGATATTTCCATCTTTATACAGATAGCGGTTTAGATATTTCCTTCTTAATACAGATGGCGGTGTAGATATTTATATGTTCAAACAGATGGCGGTGCAGATATTTCCATGTTCATACAGATGGTGGTGTAGATATTTCCATGTTTATAGATATAGCGGTGTAGTTATTTCCATGTGTAAAGAGATAGCTGTGTAGATATTTCCATGTATATGCAGATAGCTTTGTAGATATTTCCATTTTCATGCAGATAGCGGTGTAGATATTTACATGTTCAAACAGATAGCGGTGTAGATATTTCCATGTTCATTCAGATAGCTTTGTAGATATTTCCATGTTCATACAGATAGCGGTGTAGATATTTCCATGTTCATACAGATAGCGGTGTAGATATTTCCAGGTTTATACAGATAGCGGTGCTGATATTTCCATGTTTATACAGGTTGCGGTGTAGCTATTTCCAGGTTTATACAGATAGCCGTGTAGATATTTCCATGTTTATACAGATAGCGGTGTAGCTATTTCCATGTTTATACAGATAGCGATGTAGATATCTCCATCTTAATACAGATGGCCGTGTAGATATTTACATGTTCATACAGATGGCGGTGCAGATATTTCCATGTTCATACAGATGGCGGTGTAGATATTTCCATGTTCATACAGATAGCGGTGTAGTTATTTCCATGTGTAAAGAGATAGCTGTGTAGATATTTCCATGTATATGCACATAGCAGTGTATATATTTCCATTTTCATGCAGATAGCGTTGTAGATATTTCCATGTTCATACAGATAGCGGTGCAGATATTTCCATGTTCATACAGATAGCAGTGTAGATATTTCTATGTTTATACAGATAGCGGTGAAGATGTATGCATGTTTACACAGATAGCGGTGTAGATATTTCCATGTTCATCCAGATGGCTGTGTAGATATATCCAATTTCATACAGATAGCGGTGTAGATATTTCCATGTTCATACAGATAGCGGTGTAGATATTTCCATGTTCATCCAGATGGCTGTGTACATATATCCATGTTCATACAGATAGCGGTGTAGACATTTCCATGTTCATACAGATAGCGGTTTAGATATTTCCTTCTTAATACAGATGGCGGTGTAGATATTTATATGTTCATACAGATAGCGGTGTAGAAATTTCCATGTTTATAGAGATAGCAGTGTAGATATTTCCAAGTTCATACAGATAGCGGTGTAGATATCTCCATTTTAATATAGATGGCAGTGTAGATATTTATATGTTCATACAGTTGGCGGTGCAGATATTTCCATGTTCATACAGATGGCGGTGTAGCTATTTCCATGTTTATAGAGATAGCGCTGTACTTATTTCCACGTGTAAAGAGATAGCTTTGTAGATATTTCCATGTATATGCAGATCGCTGTGTAGATATTTCCATTTTCATGCAGATAGCGGTGTAGATATTTCCATGTTCAAACAGATAGCGGTGTAGATATTTCCACGTTCATACAGATAGCAGTGTAGATATTTCCATGTTTATACAGATAGCGGTGAAGATGTATGCATGTTTACACAGATAGCGGTGTAGATATTTCCATGTTCATACAGATAGCGGTGTAGATATTTCCATGTTCATCCAGATGGCTGTGTAGATATATCCATGTTCCTACAGATGGCGGTGAAGATATTTCCATGTTCATACAGATAGCGGTGTAGTTATTTCCATGTGTAAAGAGACAGCTGTGTAGATATTTCCATGTATATGCAGATAGCTGTGTATATATTTCCATTTTCATGCAGATAACGGTTTAGATATTTCCATGTTCAAACAGATAGCGGTGTATATATTTCCATGTTCATAGAGATAGCGGTGTAGATACTACCATGTTCATACAGATAGAGGGGCTGATATTTCCATGTTCATACAGATAGCGGTGCTGATATTTCCATGTTTATACAGAGAGCGGTGTAGATATTTTCATGTTTATTCAGATAGCGGTGTAGATATTTCCATGTTTATACAGATAGCGGTGTAGATATCTCCATCTTAATACAGATGGCGGTGTAGATATTTATGTGTGCATACAGATGGCGGTGCAGACATTTCCATGTTCATACAGATAGCGGTGTAGTTATTTACATGTGTAAAGAGATAGATGTGTAGATATTTCCATGTATATGCAGATAGCTGTGTAGATATTTCCACGTTCATACAGATAGCGCTGTTGATATTTCTATCCTTATATAGATTGCGGTGAAGATGTATGCATGTTTACAGAGATAGCAGTGTAGATATTTCCATGTTCATGCAGATAGCGTTGTAGATATTTCCATGTTCATCCAGATGGCTGTGTAGATATATCCATGTTCATGCTGATAGCGGTGTAGATATTTCCATGTTCCTACAGATAGTGGTGTAGATATTTCCATGTTCATTCAGATAGCAGTGTAGCTATTTCCATGTTCATACAGATAGCGGTGTAGATATTTCCATGTTCATAGAGATAGCGGTGTAGATATTTCCATGTTCATACAGATAGCGGTGCTGATATTTCCATGTTTATACAGGTAGCGGTGTAGGTATTTCCATGTTTATACAGATAGCGGTGTAGGTATTTCCATGTTTATACAGATAGCAGTGTAGATATTTCCATGTTCATACAGATGGCAGTGTAGATATTTCCGTGTTTATAGAGATAGCGGTGTAGTTATTTCCATGTGTAAAGAGATAGCTTTGTAGATATTTCCATGTATATGCAGATAGCAGTGTAGATATTTCCATTTTCATGCAGATAGCGGTGTAGATATTTCCATGTTCAAACAGATAGCGCTGTAGATATTTCCAAATTCATACAGATAGCGGTGTAGATATTTCCATGTTCATACAGATAGCGGTGTAGATATTTCCATGTTTATACAGATAGCGGTGAAGATGTATGCATGTTTACACAGATAGCGGTGTAGATATTTCCATGTTCATACAGATAGTGGTGTAGATATTTCCATGTTCATCCAGATGGCTGTGTAGATATATCCATGTTCATACAGATAGTTGTGTAGATATTTCCATGTTCATACAGATAGCGGTGCTGATATTTCCATGTTTATACAGGCAGCGGTGTAGCTATTTCCATGTTCCTACAGATAGCGGTGTAGATATTTCCATGTTCATACAGATAGTGGTGCTGATATTTCCATGTTTATACAGGCAGCGGTGTAGATATTTCCATGTTTATACAGATAGCGGTTTATATATTTCCTTCTTAACACAGATGGCGGTGTATTTATATGTTCATACAGATGGCGGTGTAGATATTTCCATGTTTATACAGATAGCAGTGTAGATATCTCCATCTTAATACAGATGGCGGTGTAGATATTTATATGTTCATACAGATGGCGGTGCAGATATTTCCATGTTCATACAGATGGCGGTGTAGTTATTTCCATGTTCATACAGGTAGTGGTGTAGTTATTTCCATGTGTAAAGAGATAGTTGTGTAGATATTTAAATGTATATGCAGATAGCAGTGTAGATATTTCCATTTTCATGCAGATAGCGGTGTAGATATTTCCATGCCCAAACAGATAGCGGTGTAGGTATTTCCATGTTCATACAGATAGCGGTGTAGATATTTCCATGTTCATACCGATAGCGGTGCAGATATTTCCATGTTTATACAGATAGTGGTGAAGATGTATGCATGTTTACACAAATAGCGGTGTAGATATTTCCATGTTCATCCAGATGGCTGTGTAGATATATCCATGTTCATACAGATAGCGGTGTAGATATTTCCATGTTCATACAGATAGCGGTGTAGATATTTCCACGTTCATCCAGATGGCTGTGTAGATATATCCATGTTCATACAGATAGCGGTGTAGATATTTCCATGTTCGTACAGATGGCGGTGTAGCTATTTCCATTTTCATACACATAACGGTGTAGCTATTTCCATGTTCATACAGATAGCAGTGTATATATTTCCATGTTCATACAGATAGCAGTGTAGATATTTCCATGTTCATACTGAGAGCGGTGCTGATATTTCCATCTTTATACAGATAGCGGTTTAGATATTTCCTTCTTAATACAGATGGCGGTGTAGATATTTATATGTTCAAACAGATGGCGGTGCAGATATTTCCATGTTCATACAGATGGTGGTGTAGATATTTCCATGTTTATAGATATAGCGGTGTAGTTATTTCCATGTGTAAAGAGATAGCTGTGTAGATATTTCCATCTATATGCAGATAGCTGTGTAGATATTTCCATTTTCATGCAGATAGCGGTGTATATATTTCCATCTTCAAACAGATGGCGGTGTTGATATTTCCATGTTCATACAGATAGCGGTGTAGATATTTCCATGTTTATACAGATAGCGGTGAAGATGTATTCATGTTTACACAGATATCGGTGTGGATATTTCCATGTTCATCCAGAGGGCTGTGTAGATATATCCATGTTCATACAGATAGCGGTGTAGATATTTCCATGTTCATACAGATAGCAGTGTAGATATTTCCATGTTCATACAGATAGCGGTGCTGATATTTCCATGTTTATACAGGTAGCGGTGTAGATATTTCTATGTTTATACAGATAGCGGTGTAGATATTTCCATGTTTATACAGATAGCGGTGTAGCTATTTCCATGTTTATACAGATAGCGGTGTAGATATCTCCATCTTAATACAGATGGCGGTGTAGATATTTATATGTTCATACAGATGGCGGTGCAGATATTTCCATGTTCATACAGATGGCGGTGTAGATATTTCCATGTTCATACAGATAGCGGTGTAGTTATTTCCATGTGTAAAGATATAGCTGTGTATATATTTCCATGTATATGCAGATAGCAGTGTAGATATTTCCATTTTCATGCAGATAGCGGTGCAGATATTTCCATCTTCAAACAGATAGCGGTGTAGATATTTCCATGTTCATACAGATAGCGGTGCAGATATTTCCATGTTCATACAGATAGCAGTGTAGATATTTCCATGTTTATACAGATAGCGGTGAAGATGTATGCATGTTTACACAGATAGCGGTGTAGATATTTCCATGTTCATCCAGATGGCTGTGAAGATATATCCAAGTTCATACAGATAGCGGTGTAGATATTTCCATGTTCATTCAGATAGCGGTGTAGATATTTCCATGTTCATCCAGATGGCTGTGTAGATATATCCATGTTCATACAGATAGCGGTGTAGGTATTTCCATGTTCATACAGATAGCGGTTTAGATATTTCCTTCTTAATACAGATGGCGGTGTAGATATTTATATGTTCATACAGATGGCGGTGCAGATATTTCCGTGTTCATACAGATGGCGGTGTAGATATTTCCATGTTCAAACAGATAGCGGTGTAGTTATTTCCATGTGTAAAGAGATAGCTGTGCAGATATTTAAATGAATATGCAGATAGCAGTGTAGATATTTCCATTTTCATGCAGATAGCGGTGTAGATATTTCCATGTTCAAACAGATAGCGGTGTAGATATTTCCATGTTCATACAGATAGCGGTGTGGATATTTCCATGTTCATACAGATAGCGGTGTAGATATTTCCATGTTTATACAGATAGCGGTGAAGATCTATGCATGTTTACACAGATAGCGGTGTAGATATTTCCATGTTCATCCAGATGGCTGTGTAGATGTATCCATGTTCACACAGATAGCGGTGTAGATATTTCCATGTTCATACAGATAGCGGTGTAGATATTTCCATTTTCATCCAGATGGCTGTGTAGATATATCCATGTTCATACAGATAGCGGTGTAGATATTTCCATGTTCATACAGATAGTGGTGTAGCTATTTCCGTGTTCATACAGATAACGGTGTAGCAATTTCCATGTTCATACAGATAGCAGTGTACATATTTCCATGTTCATACAGATAGCGATGTAGTTATTTCCATGTTCATACAGATAGAAGTGCTGATATTTCCATGTTTATACAGGCAGCGGTGTAGATATTTCCATGTTTATACAGATAGCGGTGTAGATACTTCCATGTTTATTCAGATAGCGGTGTAGATATCTCCATCTTAATACAGATGGCGGTGTAGATATTTATATGTTCATACAGATGGCGGTGCAGATATTTCCATGTTCATACAGATAGCAGTGTAGATATTTCCATGTTCATACAGATAGCGGTGTAGATATTTCCATGGTTATACAGATAGCGTTGTAGATATTTCCATGTTTATACAGATAGCGGTGTAGATATTTCCAAGTTTATTCAGATAGCGGTGTAGATATCTCCATATTAATACAGATGGCGGTGTAGATATTTATATGTTCATACAGATGGCGGTGCAGATATTTCCATGTTCATACAGATGGCGGTGCAGAAATTTCCAAGTTTATAGAGATAGCGGTGTAGTTATTTACATGTGTAAAGAGATAGATGTGTAGATATTTCCATGTATATGCAGATAGCTTTGTAGATATTTCCACGTTCATACAGATAGCGGTGTTGATATTTCCATGCTTATATATATTGCGGTGAAGATGTATGCATGTTTACAGAGATAGCAGTGTAGATATTTCCATGTTCATGCAGATAGCGGTGTAGATATTTCCATGTTCATCCAGATGGCTGTGTAGATATATCCATGTTCATGCTGATAGCGGTGTAGATATTTCCATGTTCCTACAGATAGTGGTGTAGATATTTCCATGTTCATTCAGATAGCAGTGTAGCTATTTCCATGTTCATACAGATAGCGGTGTAGATATTTCCATGTTCATAGAGATAGCGGTGTAGATATTTCCATGTTCATACAGATAGCGGTGCTGATATTTCCATGTTTATACAGGTAGCGGTGTAGGTATTTCCATGTTTATACAGATAGCGGTGTAGGTATTTCCATGTTTATACAGATAGCAGTGTAGATATTTCCATGTTCATACAGATGGCAGTGTAGATATTTCCGTGTTTATAGAGATAGCGGTGTAGTTATTTCCATGTGTAAAGAGATAGCTTTGTAGATATTTCCATGTATATGCAGATAGCAGTGTAGATATTTCCATTTTCATGCAGATAGCGGTGTAGATATTTCCATGTTCAAACAGATAGCGCTGTAGATATTTCCAAATTCATACAGATAGCGGTGTAGATATTTCCATGTTCATACAGATAGCGGTGTAGATATTTCCATGTTTATACAGATAGCGGTGAAGATGTATGCATGTTTACACAGATAGCGGTGTAGATATTTCCATGTTCATACAGATAGTGGTGTAGATATTTCCATGTTCATCCAGATGGCTGTGTAGATATATCCATGTTCTTACAGATAGTTGTGTAGATATTTCCATGTTCATACAGATAGCGGTGCTGATATTTCCATGTTAACACAGGCAGCGGTGTAGCTATTTCCATGTTCCTACAGATAGCGGTGTAGATATTTCCATGTTCATACAGATAGTGGTGCTGATATTTCCATGTTTATACAGGCAGCGGTGTAGATATTTCCATGTTTATACAGATAGCGGTTTATATATTTCCTTCTTAATACAGATGGCGGTGTATTTATATGTTCATACAGATGGCGGTGTAGATATTTCCATGTTTATACAGATAGCAGTGTAGATATCTCCATCTTAATACAGATGGCGGTGTAGATATTTATATGTTCATACAGATGGCGGTGCAGATATTTCCATTTTCATACAGATGGCGGTGTAGTTATTTCCATGTTCATACAGGTAGTGGTGTAGTTATTTCCATGTGTAAAGAGATAGATGTGTAGATATTTAAATGTATATGCAGATAGCTGTGTAGATATATCCATTTTCATGCAGATAGCGGTGTAGATATTTCCATGTCCAAACAGATAGCAGTGTAGGTATTTCCATGTTCATACAGATAGCGGTGTAGATATTTCCATGTTCATACCGATAGCGGTGCAGATATTTCCATGTTTATACAGATAGTGGTGAAGATGTATGCATGTTTACACAAATAGCGGTGTAGATATTTCCATGTTCATCCAGATGGGTGTGTAGATATATCCATGTTCATAGAGATAGCGGTGTAGATATTTCCATGTTCATACAGATAGCGGTGTAGATATTTCCATGTTCATCCAGATGAATTTGTAGATATATCCATGTTCCTACAGATGGCGGTGAAGATATTTCCATGTTCATACAGATAGCGGTGTAGTTATTTCCATGTGTAAAGAGATAGCTGTGTAGATATTTCCATGTATATGCAGATAGCTGTGTAGATATTTCCATTTTCATGCAGATAGCGGTGTAGATATTTCCATGTTCAAACAGATAGCGGTGTAGATATTTCCATGTTCAAACAGAGAGCGGTGTAGATATTACCATGTTTATACAGATTGCGGTGAAGATGTATGCATATTTACACAGATAGCGGTGTAGATATTTCCATGTTCATACAGATAGTGGTGTAGATATTTCCGTGTTCATCCAGATGGCTGTGTAGATATATCCATGTTCATACAAATAGCGGTGTAGATATTTCCATGTTCATACAGGTAGTGGTGTAGATATTTCCATGTTCATACAGATAGCGGTGTAGCTATTTCCACGTTCATACAGATAGCGGTGTAGAAATTTCCATGTTCATAGAGATAGCAGGGTAGATATTTCCATGTTTATACAGATAGCGGTGTAGATATCTCCATTTTAACATAGACGGCGGTGTAGATATTTATATGTTCATACAGATGGCGGTGCAGATATTTCCATGTTCATACAGATGGCGGTGTAGCTATTTCCATGTTTATAGAGATAGCGCTGTACTTATTTCCACGTGTAAAGAGATAGCTTTGTAGATATTTCCATGTACATGCAGATCGCTGTGTAGATATTTCCATTTTCATGCAGATAGCGGAGTAGATATTTCCATGTTCAAACAGCTAGCGGTGTAGATATTTCCATGTTCAAACAGCTAGCGGTGTAGATATTTCCATGTTCATACAGATAGCAGTGTAGATATTTCCATGTTTATACAGATAGCGGTGAAGATGTATGCATGTTTACACAGATAGCGGTGTAGATATTTCCATGTTCATACAGATAGCGGTGTAGATATTTCCATGTTCATCCAGATGGCTGTGTAGATATATCCATGTTCCTACAGATGGCGGTGAAGATATTTCCATGTTCATACAGATAGCGGTGTAGTTATTTCCATGTGTAAAGAGATAGCTGTGTAGATATTTCCATGTATATGCAGATAGCTGTTTATATATTTCCATTTTCATGCAGATAGCGGTTTAGATATTTCCATGTTCATATAGATAGCGGTGCAGATATTTCCATGTTCATAGAGATAGCGGTGTAGATAC
Source organism: Gorilla gorilla gorilla (assembly GCF_029281585.2). Classification (NCBI taxonomy): domain Eukaryota; kingdom Metazoa; phylum Chordata; class Mammalia; order Primates; family Hominidae; genus Gorilla; species Gorilla gorilla. The sequence goes on from NC_073231.2 coordinate 154,584,472, forward strand.
TTCGATGTACATACAGATAGAGGGGCTGATATTTCCATGTTCATACAGATAGCAGTGCTGATATTTCCATGTTTATACAGAGAGCGGTGTAGATATTTCCATGTTTATTCAGATAGCGGTGTAGATATTTCCATGTTTATACAGATATCGGTGTAGATATCTCCATGTTCATACAGTTAGCGGTGTAGATATTTCCATGTTTATACAGATAGCGGTGTAGATATCTCCATCTTAATACAGATGGCGGTGTAGATATTTATATGTTCATACAGATGGCGGTGCAGACATTTCCATGTTCATACAGATAGCGGTGTAGTTATTTACATGTGTAAAGAGATAGATGTGTAGATATTTCCATGTATATGCAGATAGCTGTGTAGATATTTCCATTTTCATGCTGATAGCGGTTTAGATATTTCCATGTTCAAACAGATAGCGGTGTAGATATTTCCACGTTCATACAGATAGCGGTGTTGATATTTCCATGCTTATACAGATTGCGGTGAAGATGTATGCATGTTTACACAGATAGCAGTGTACATATTTCCATGTTCATGCAGATAGCGGTGTAGATATTTCCATGTTCATCCAGATGGCTGTGTAGATATATCCATGTTCATGCTGATAGCGGTGTAGATATTTCCATGTTCCTACACATAGTGGTGTAGATATTTCCATGTTCATACAGACAGCAGTGTAGCTATTTCCATGTTCATACAGATAGCAGTGTAGATATTTCCATGGTCATAGAGATAGCGGTGTAGATATTTCCATGTTCATACAGATAGCGGCGCTGATATTTCCATGTTTATACAGGTAGCGGTGTAGGTATTTCCATGTTTATACAGATAGCGGTGTAGGTATTTCCGTGTTTATACAGATAGCGGTGTAGATATTTCCAGGTTTATACAGATAGCGGTGTAGATATCTCCATCTAAATACAGATGGCGGTGTAGATATTTATATGTTTATACAGATGGCGTTGCAGATATTTCCATGTTCATACAGATGGCAGTGTAGATATTTCCGTGTTTATAGAGATAGTGGTGTAGTTATTTCCATGTGTAAAGAGATAGGTTTGTAGATATTTCCATGTATATGCAGATAGCTGTGTAGATATTTCTATTTTCATGCAGATAGCGGTTTAGATATTTCCATGTTCGTACAGATAGCGGTGTAGATATTTCCATGTTCATACAGATAGCGTTGTAGATATTTCCATGTTTATACAGATAGCGGTGAAGATATATGCATGTTTACACAGATAGCGGTGTAGATATTTCCATGTTCATACAGATAGATGTGTAGATATTTCAATGTTCATACAGATAGCGGTTTAGATATTTCCTTCTTAATACAGATGGCGGTGTAGATATTTATATGTTCATACAGATGGTGGTGCAGATATTTCCATGTTCATACAGATGGCGGTGTAGATATTTCCATGTTTATAGATTTAGCGGTGTAGTTATTTCCATGTGTAAAGAGATAGCTGTTTAGATGTTTCCATGTATATGCAGATAGCTTTGCAGATATTTCCATTTTCATGCAGATAGCGGTGTAGATATTTCCATGTTCAGATAGCAGTGTAGATATTTCCATGTTCATGCAGATAGCAGTGTAGATATTTCCATGTTTATAGAGATAGCGGTGAAGATGTATGCATGTTTACACAGATAGCGGTGTAGATATTTCCATCTTCAAACAGATAGCGGTGTAGATATTTCCATGTTCATACAGATAGCGGTGTAGATATTTCCATGTTTATACAGATAGCGGTGAAGATGTATGCATGTTTACACAGATAGCGGTGTGGATATTTCCAAGTTCATCCAGAGGGCTGTGTAGCTATATCCATGTTCATCCAGATGGCTGTGTAGATATATCCATGTTCATACAGATGGCGGTGAAGGTATTTCCATGTTCATTCAGATAGCGGTCTAGATATTTCCATGTTCATACAGATATCGGTGTAGATATCTCCAAGTTCATACAGATAGAGGGGCTGATATTTCCATGTTCATACAGATAGCGGTGCTGATATTTCCATGTTTATACAGGTAGCGGTGTAGATATTTCCATGTTTATACAGATAGCGGTGGAGATATTGCCATGTTTATACAGATAGCAGTGTAGTTATTTCCATGTTTATACAGATATCGGTGTAGATATCTCCATCTTAATACAGATGGCCGTGTAGATATGTATATGTTCATACAGATGTCGGTGCAGCTATTTCCATGTTCATACAGACGGCGGTGAAGATATTTCCATGTTCATACAGATAGCGGTGTAGTTATTTCCATGTGTAAAGAGATAGCTGTGTAGATATTTCCATGTATATGCAGATAGCTCTGTAGATATTTCCATTTTCATGCAGATAGCTGTGTAGATATTTCCATGTTCAAACAGATAGCGGTGTAGATATTTCCATGTTCATACAGAGAGCGGTGTAGATATTACCATGTTTATACAGATTGCGGTAAAGATGTATGCATATTTACACAGATAGCGGTGTAGATATTTCCATGTTCATACAGATAGTGGTGTAGATATTTCCGTGTTCATGCAGATGGCTGTGTAGATATATCCATGTTCATACAAATAGCGGTGTAGATATTTCCATGTTCATACAGGTAGCGGTGTAGAAATTTCCATGTTCATAGAGATAGCAGTGTAGATATTTCCAAGTTTATACAGATAGCGGTGTAGATATCTCCATTTTAATATAGATGGCAGTGTAGATATTTATATGTTCATACAGATGGCGGTGCAGATATTTCCATGTTCATACAGATGGCGGTGTAGCTATTTCCATGTTTATAGAGATAGCGCTGTACTTATTTCCACGTGTAAAGAGATAGCTTTGTAGATATTTCCATGTATATGCAGATCGCTGTGTAGATATTTCCATTTTCATGCAGATAGCGGTGTAGATATTTCCATGTTCAAACAGATAGCAGTGTAGATATTTCCATGTTCATACAGATAGCAGTGTAGATATTTCCATGTTTATACAGATAGCGGTGAAGATGTATGCATGTTTACACAGATAGCGGTGTAGATATTTCCATGTTCATACAGATAGCGGTGTAGATATTTCCATGTTCATCCAGATGGCTGTGTAGATATATCCATGTTCCTACAGATGGCGGTGAAGATATTTCCATCTTCATACAGATAGCGGTGTAGTTATTTCCATGTGTAAAGAGATAGCTGTGTAGATATTTCCATGTATATGCAGATAGCTGTGTATATATTCCCATTTTCATGCAGATAGCGGTTTAGATATTTCCATGTTCAAACAGATAGCGGTGTAGATATTTCCATGTTCATAGAGATAGCGGTGTAGATACTTCCATGTTCATACAGATAGAGGGGCTGATATTTCCATGTTCATACAGATAGCGGTGTAGTTATTTACATGTGTAAAGAGATAGATGTGTAGATATTTCCATGTATATGCAGATAGCTGTGTAGATATTTCCATTTTCATGCTGATAGCTGTTTAGATATTTCCATGTTCAAACAGATAGCGGTGTAGATATTTCCACGTTCATACAGATAGCGGTGTTGATATTTCCATGCTTATACAGATTGCGGTGAAGATGTATGCATGTTTACACAGATAGCAGTGTAGCTATTTCCATGTTCATACAGATAGCGGTGTAGATATTTCCATGTTCATAGAGATAGCGGTGTAGATATTTCCATGTTCATACAGATAGCGGTGCTGATATTTCCATGTTTATACAGGTAGCTGTGTAGGTATTTCCATGTTTATACAGATAGCGGTGTAGGTATTTCCATGTTTATACAGATAGCGGTGTAGATATTTCCAAGTATATACAGATAGCGGTGTAGATATCTCCATCTAAATACTGATGGCGGTGTAGATATTTCCATGTTCATACAGATAGCGGTGTAGTTATTTCCATGTGTAAAGAGATAGCTGTGTAGATATTTAAATGTATATGCAGATAGCAGTGTAGATATTTCCATTTTCAAGAAGATAGCGGTGTAGATATTTCCATGTTCAAACAGATAGCGGTGTAGATATTTGCATGTTCATACAGATAGCGGTGTGGATATTTCCATGTTCATACAGATAGCGGTGTAGATATTTCCATGTTTATAGAGGTAGCGGTGAAGATCTATGCATGTTTACACAGATAGCGGTGTAGATATTTCCATGTTCATCCAGATGGCTGTGTAGATATATCCATGTTCATACAGATAGTGGTGTAGATATTTCCATGTTCATACAGATAGCGGTGTAGATATTTCCATGTTCATCCAGATGGCTGTGTAGATATATCCATGTTCATACAGATAGCGGTGTAGATATTTCCATGTTCATACAGATAGTGGTGTAGCTATTTCCATGTTCATACAGATAACGGTGTAGCTATTTCCATGTTCATACAGATAGCATTGTAGTTATTTCCATGTCCATACAGATAGCGGTGTAGATATTTCCATTTTCATACAGATAGCCGTGCTGATATTTCCATGTTTATACAGGCAGCGGTGTAGATATTTCCATGTTCATACAGGTAGCGGTGCTGATATTTCCATGTTTATGCAGGTAGCGGTGTAGATATTTCCAAGGTTATACAGATAGCGGTGTAGATATTTCCATGTTTATTCAGATAGCAGTGTAGATATCTCCATCTTAATACAGATGGCGGTGTAGATATTTATATGTTCATACAGATGGCGGTGCAGATATTTCCATGTTCATACAGATGGCGGTGTAGATATTTCCATGTTCATACAGATAGCGGTGTAGTTATTTCCATGTGTAAAGAGATAGCTGTGTGGATATTTCCATGTATATGCAGATAGCTGTGTAGATATTTCCGTTTTCATGCAGATAGCGGTGTATATATTTCCATCTTCAAACAGATAGCGGTGTAGATATTTCCATGTTCATACAGATAGCGTTGTAGATATTTCCATGTTTATACAGATAGCGGTGAAGATGTATGCATGTTTACACAGATAGCGGTGTGGATATTTCCATGGTCATCCAGAGGGCTGTGTAGATATATCCATGTTCATACAGATAGCGGTGTAGCTATTTCCATGTTCATACAGATAGCGGAGTAGATATTTCCATGTTCATACAGATAGCGGTGTTGATATTTCCATGTTCATACAGATAGCGGTGCTGATATTTCCTTGTTTATACAGGCAGCGGTGTAGATATTTCCATGTTTATACAGATAGCGGTTTAGATATTTCCTTCTTAATACGGATGGCTGTGTAGATATTTATATGTTCATACAGATAGCGGAGTAGATATTTCCATGTTCATACAGATAGCGGTGTAGATATTTCCATGTTCATACAGATAGTGGTGCTGATATTTCCTTGTTTATACAGGCAGCGGTGTAGATATTTCCATGTTTATACAGATAGCGGTTTAGATATTTCCTTCTTAATACGGATGGCTGTGTAGATATTTATATGTTCATACAGATGGCGGTGTAGATATTTCCATGTTTATACAGATAGCAGTGTAGATATCTCCATCTTAATACAGATGGCGGTGTAGATATTTATATGTTCATACAGATGGCGGTGCAGATATTTCCATGTTCATACAGATGGCGGTGTAGATATTTCCATGTTCATACAGATAGCGGTGTAGTTATTTCCATGTGTAAAGAGATAGCTGTGTAGTTATTTAAATGTATATGCAGATAGCAGTGTAGATATTTCCATTTTCATGCAGATAGCGGTGTAGATATTTCCATGTTCCAACAGATAGCGGTGTAGATATTTCCATGTTCATACAGATAGCGGTGTGGATATTTCCATGTTCATACAGATAGCGGTGTAGATATTTCCATGTTTATAGAGGTAGCGGTGAAGATCTATGCATGTTTACACAGATAGCGGTGTAGATATTTCCATGTTCATCCAGATGGCTGTGTAGATATATCCATGTTCATACAGATAGTGGTGTAGATATTTCCATGTTCATAAAGATGGCGGTGTAGCTATTTCCATGTTCATACAGATAGCATTGTAGTTATTTCCATGTCCATACAGATAGCGGTGTAGATATTTCCATGTTCATACAGATAGCCGTGCTGATATTTCCATGTTTATACAGGCAGTGGTGTAGATATTTCCATGTTCATACAGGTAGCGGTGCTGATATTTCCATGTTTATACAGGTAGCGGTGTAGATATTTCCATGGTTATATAGATAGCGGTGTAGATATTTCCATGTTTATACAGATAGCGGTGTAGATATTTCCATGTTTATTCAGATAGCAGTGTAGATATCTCCGTCTTAATACAGATGGCGGTGTAGATATTTATATGTTCATACAGATGGCGGTGCAGATATTTCCATGTTCATACAGATGGCGGTGTAGATATTTCCATGTTCATACAGATAGCGGTGTAGTTATTTCCATGTGTAAAGAGATAGCTGTGTGGATATTTCCATGTGTATGCAGATAGCTGTGTAGATATTTCCGTTTTCATGCAGATAGCGGTGTATATATTTCCATCTTCAAACAGATAGCGGTGTAGATATTTCCATGTTCATACAGATAGCGGTGTAGATATTTCCATGTTTATACAGATAGCGGTGAAGATGTATGCATGTTTACACAGATAGCGGTGTGGATATTTCCATGTTCATCCAGAGGGCTGTGTAGATATATCCATGTTCATACGGATAGCGGTGTAGATATTTCCTTGTTCATACTGATAGCGGTGTAGATATTTCCATGTTCATACAGATAGCGGTGTAGATATTTCCATGTTCATACAGATAGCGGTGTAGATATTTCCATGTTTATACAGATAGCGGTGTAGATATCTCCATCTTAATACAGATGGCGGTGTAGATATTTAAATGTTCATACAGATGGCTGTGCAGATATTTCCATGTTCATACAGATGGCGGTGTGGATATTTCCATGTTCATACAGATAGCGGTGTAGCTATTTCCATGTGTAAAGAGATAGCTGTGTAGATATTTCCATGTATATGCAGATAGCAGTGTAGATATTTCCATTTTCATGCAGATAGCGGTGTAGATATTTCCATGTTCAAACAGATAGCAGTGTAGATATTTCCAAGTTCATACAGATAGCGGTGTAGATATTTCCATGTTTATACAGATAGCGGCGAAGGTGTATGCATGTTTACACAGATAGCGGTGTAGTTATTTCCATGTTCATCCAGATGGCTGTGTAGATATATCCATGTTCATACAGATAGCGGTGTAGATATTTCCATGTTCATACAGATAGCGGTGTAGCTATTTAAATGTTCATACAGATAGCGGTGTAGATATTTCCATGTTCATACAGATAGCGGTGTAGATATTTCCATGTTCAGACAGATGGCTGTGTAGATATATCCATGTTCATACAAATAGCGGTGTAGATATTTCCATGTTCATACAGATAGCGGTGTAGCTATTTCCATTTTCATACAGATATCGGTGTAGCTATTTCCATGTTCATACAGATAGCGGTGTAGATATTTCCATGTTCATACAGATGGCAGAGTAGATATTTCCATGTTCATATAGATAGCGGTGTAGTTATTTCCATTTGTAAAGAGATAGCTGTGTAGATATTTCCATGTATATGCAGATAGCTGTGTAGATATTTCCGTTTTCATGCAGATAGCGGTGTATATATTTCCATCTTCAAACAGATAGCGGTGTAGATATTTCCATGTTTATACAGATAGCGGTGAAGATGTATGCATGTTTACGCAGATAGCGGTGTGGATATTTCCATGTTCATCCAGAGGGCTGTGTAGATATATCCATGTTCATACAGATAGCGGTGTAGATATTTCCTTGTTCATACTGATAGCGGTGTAGATATTTCCATGTTCATACAGATAGCGGTGTAGATATTTCCATGTTCATACAGATATCGGTGTAGATATTTCCATGTTCATACAGAAAGCGGTGCTCATATTTCCATGTTTATACAGGTAGCGGTGTAGATATTTCCATGTTTATACAGATAGTGGTGTAGATATTTCCATGTTTATACAGCTAGCGGTGTAGATATCTCCATCTTAATACAGATGGCAGTGTAGACATTTATATGTTCATACACATGGCGGTGCAGATATTTCCATGTTCATACAGATGGCGGTGTGGATATTTCCATGTTCATACAGATAGCGGTGTAGTTATTTCCATGTGTATAGAGATAGCTGTGTAGATATTTCCATGTATATGCTGATAGCAGTGTAGATATTTCCATTTTCATGCAGATAGCGGTGTAGATATTTCCATGTTCAAACAGATAGCAGTGTAGATATTTCCATGTTCATACAGATAGCGGTTTAGATATTTCCATGTTCATACAGATAGCGGTGTAGATATTTCGATGTTTATACAGATAGCGGTGAAGATGTATGCATGTTTACACAGATAGCGGAGAAGATATTTCAATGTTCATCCAGATGGCTGTGTAGATATATCCATGTTCATACAGAGAGCGGTGTAGATATTTCCATGTTCATAAAGATAGCGGTGTACGTATTTCCATGTTCATAGAGATAGCGGTGTAGATATTTCCATGTTTATACTGATAGCGGTGAAGATGTATGCATGTTTACAGAGATAGCGGTGTAGATATTTCCATGTTCATCCAGATGGCTGTGTAAATATATCCATGTTCATACAGATAGTGGTGTAGATATTTCCATGTTCATACAGATAGCGGTGCTGATATTTCCATGTTTATACAGGCAGCGGTGTAGCTATTTCCATGTTCCTACAGATAGCGGTGTAGATATTTCCATGTTCATACAGATAGCGGTGCTGATATTTCCATGTTTATACAGGCAGCGGTGTAGATATTTCCATGTTTATACAGATATCGGTTTAGATATTTCCTTCTTAATACAGATGGTGGTGTATTTATATGTTCATACAGATGGCGGTGTATATATTTCCATGTTTATACAGATAGCAGTGTAGATATCTCCATCTTAATACAGATGGCGGTGTAGATATTTATATGTTCATACAGATGGTGGTGCAGATATTTCCATGTTCATACAGATGGCGGTGTAGTTATTTCCATGTTCATACAGATAGTGGTGTAGTTATTTCCATGTGTAAAGAGATAGCTGTGTAGATATTTAAATGTATATGCCGATAGCAGTGTAGATATTTCCAATTTCATGCAGATAGCGGTGTAGATATTTCCATGTCCAAACAGATAGCGGTGTAAGTATTTCCATGTTCATACAGATAGCGGTGTAGATATTTCCAAGTTCATACCGATAGCGGTGCAGATATTTCCATGTTTATACAGATAGTGGTGAAGATGTAAGCATGTTTACACAGATAGCGGTGTAGATATTTCCATGTTCATCCAGATGGCTGTGTAGATATATCCATGTTCATACAGATAGCGGTGTAGATATTTCCATGTTCATACAGATAGCGGTGTAGATATTTCCATGTTCATCCAGATGGCTGTGTAGATATATCCATGTTCATACAGATAGCGGTGTAGATATTTCCATGTTCATACAGATAGCGGTGTAGCTATTTCCATTTTCATAGAGATAACGGTGTAGCTATTTCCATGTTCATACAGATAGCAGTGTAGATATTTCCATGTTCATACAGATAGCGGTGTAGATATTTCCATTTTCATACATATAGCAGTGCTGATATTTCCATGTTTATACAGGCAGCGGTTTAGATATTTCCTTGTTTATACAGATAGCGATTTAGATATTTCCTTCTTAATACAGATGGCGGTGTAGATATTTATATGTTCATACAGATGGCGGTGCAGATATTTCCATGTTCATACAGATTGTGGTGTAGATATTTCCATGTTTATAGATATAGCGGTGTAGTTATTTCCATGTGTAAAGAGATAGCTGTGTAGATATTTCCATGTATATGCAGATAGCTTTGTAGATATTTCCATTTTCATGCAGATAGCGGTGTAGATATTTCCATGTTTATAGATATAGCAGTGTAGATATTTCCATGTTTATCCAGATAGCGGTGTACGTATTTCCATATTTATACAGATGGCGGTGAAGATATTTCCATGTTTATAGAGAAAGCGGTGTAGATATTTCCATATTCCTACAGATGGTGGTGTAGATATTTCCATGTTTATAGAGTTGGCGGTTTAGATATGTACATGTTCCTACAGATGGCGGTGTAGATATTTCCATGTTTATACAGATAGCGGTGTAGGTATTTCCATGTTTGTACACATTACGGTGTAGATATTTCCATGTTTTAAGAGATAGCGGTGTAGATATTTCCATGTTTACACAGACAGCGGTGTAGATATTTCCATGTTTATACAGATAGCATTGTAGATATTTCCATGTTTATACTGATAGCGGTGTAGATATTTCCATGTTTACACAGATAGCGGAGTAGATATTTCCATGTTTATACAGATAGCTTTCTATGTATTTCTTGTTTATACAGATATCGGTGTAGACATTTCCACGTTTATAGAAATAGTTGTGTAGATATTTCCATGTTTATACAGATAGCGGTGTAGGTATTTCCAAGTTTATAGTGATAGCGGTTTAGACATTTCCATGTTCCTACAGATGGTCCTGTAGATATTTCCATGTGCATACAAATGGCGGTGTAGATATTTCCATGTTTATAGATATAGCGGTGTAGATATTTCCATGTTTATCCAGATAGCGGTGTACGAATTTCCATGTATATATAGATGGCGTTGTAGACATTTCCATGTTTATAGAGATAGCGTTGTAGATATTTCCATGTTCCTACATATGGCGGTGTAGATATTTCCATGTTTACAGAGTTGGCGGTGTAGATATTTCCACGTTCATACAGATGGCGGTGTAGATATTTCCATGTTAATACAGATACCGGGGTAGGTATTTCCATGTTTATACACATTACGCTGTAGATATTTCCATGTTTTTACAGATAGCTCTGTAGATATTTCCATGTTTATACAGATGGCGGTGTAGATATTTCCATGTTCATAGGGATGGCGTTGTAGGTATTTCCATCTTTATAGAGATGGCAGTGTAGATATTTCCATCTTTATACAGATAGAGGTGTAGATATTTCCATGTTTAAACAGATGGCGGTGTAGATATTTCCATCTTTATAGAGATTGTGCTGTAGATATTTCCATTTTCATACAGATGGCGGTGTAGATATTTCCATGTTTATATAGATGGCGGTGTAGATATTTCCATCTTAATACAGATAGCGGTGTAGATATTTCCATGTTTATGCAGATGGCGGTGTAGATATTTTCATGTCGATACAGATGGCGGTGTAGGTATTTCCATGTTTATAGAGAAAGCGGTGTAGATATTTCCATGTTGATAGAGATAGCGGTGTAGATATTTCTATTTATATACAGATAGCGGTGTAGATATTTCCATGTTTATAGAGATAGCGGTGTAGATATTTCAATGTTCATACAGATGGCGTTGTAGATATTTCCATGTTCATACAGTTGGCAGTGTAGATATTTCCACGTTTATAGAGATAGCGGTGTAGATATTTCCATGTTTATAGAGATAGCGTTGTAGATATTTCCATGTTTATACAAATAGCAGTGCAGATATTTCAATGTTTATAAAGATTGCAGTGTAGATATTTCAATGTTTATTGAGATAGCGGTGTAGATATTTCCCTGTTTTACAGGTAGCAGTTTAGATATTTCCATGTTTATAGAGATTGCGGTGTAGATATTTCCATGTATATACAGATAGCGGTGTAGATATTTCCATGTTCATACAGATGGCGGTGTAGATATTTCCATCTTTATAGAGATGGCAGTGTAGATATTTCCATCTTAATACAGATAGAGGTGTAGATATTTCCATGTTTAAACAGATTGCGGTGTAGATATTTCCATCTTTATAGAAATTGCACTGTAGATATTTCCATGTTCATACAGATGGCGGTGTAGATATTTCCATGTTTATATAGATGGCGGTGTAGATATTTCCATCTTAATACAGATAGCAGTGTAGATATTTCCATGTTTATACAGATGGCGGTGTAGATATTTTCATGTCGATACAGATGGCGGTGTAGGTATTTACATGTTTATAGAGATAGCGGTGTAGATATTTCCTTGTTGATAGAGATAGCGGTGTTGATATTTCCATGTTTATACAGATAGCGGTGAAGATATTTCAATGTTCATACAGATGGCGTTGTAGATAATTCCATGTTCATACAGATGGTGGTGTAGATATTTCCACGTTTATAGAGATAGCGGTGTAGTTATTTCCATGTTTATAGAGATAGCGTTGTAGATATTTCCATGTTTATACAAATAGCAGTGTAGGTATTTCAATGTTTATAAAGATAGCAGTGTAGATGTTTCAATGTTTATAGAGATAGCGGTGTAGATATTTCCCTGTTTTACAGGTAACGGTTTAGATATTTCGATGTTTATGCAGATAGCAGTGTAGATATTTCCATGTTTATAGAGATAGAGGTGTAGTTATTTCCATGTTTATAAAGGTAATGGTGTAGATATTTCCATGTTTATAGAGATAGCGGTGTATATATTTCCATGTATATACAGTTAGCGGTGTAGTTATTTCCGTGTTTATACAGATGGCCCTGTAGATATATCCATGTTTATAGAGATGGCGGTGTAGTTATTTCCTTGTTTATACAGATAGCGGTGTAGATATTTCCATGTTCATACGGATAGCGCTGTAGATATTTCCATGTTTATAGAGAGAGCGGTGTAGATATTTCTATGTTTATACAGATAGCGGTGTAGATATTTCCATGTTTATACAGGTAGCGCTGTAGATATTTCCATATTTGTACAGGTAGCAGTGAGGATATTTCCATATTTATACAGCTAGCGGTGCAGATATGTGAATTCATTAAACCTCTTTTTCTTTATAAATTACCCAATCTTGGGTATGTCTTTATCAGCAGCATGAAAATTGACTAATACACTCACTGTCCATGAATGATACTCTGTTAGCCCATTTGCATTGTTATAAAGAAATACCTGAGGTGGGGTAATTAATAAAGAAATGAGGTTTATTTGGCTTCTTGTTCTGAAGGCTGTATGTGAAGCATAGTACTGGCACCTGCTTCCAGGGAGGGCCTCAGGAACCTTCCAATCATGGTGGAAGGTGAAGGGAAACCAGCATATCACATGGTGAGAGAGGAAGCAAGAGAGACAGGGAGGAGGTGTCAGTCTCTTTTAAACAACCAGATATCGCATGAACTCACAGGGTAAGAACTCATTCATTACCAAGAGGACAGCACCAAGCCATTCAGGAGGCATCTCTCTCCAACATTGGGGATCACATTTTAACGTGAGATTTGAAGGGGACAAACATCCAAACTATGTCAGATACCAAAGCTGACAATGCTTAGGATCTTTAGCTGTTCCAGGTTCTGGGAAAAGGGAGAGAGTTAGCTTCCCTCGTCTATGCTGTGCTACTCCATATTATATTAGTAATTATTGTTCTCTAAAGGTTCTTGAAAGCAAATAAACAAATGCAAGGCAAAACATATGAAATGCAAGGCAAAACATATGAAATGCAAGGCAAATGCATTAAAAACTTTTGAGTGTTAATATATAGGTTTTATTTTATCTTTTTAATTTCTTTTGCTTAACCAAATAGATTATGTAGTTTTGATTAACTGGCCATGAAATAGCTCTGCCTACATAGAATTTCCCATGAATAATTGGTTGTGGAGACTTTTGTGTGTGACCCAAATCCTCCCTCAAAACTGAAGTTTGCCCAGCTATTGGGAGTGTTGGCAAATCATGCCTCTCAGCTGATTCTCTCTAGAATTTATTCTCAGGAGATCTAATTAATAACTTGTCAAGCTGATGTCCATCCTTGGGGACAACTCGTATCTGAAGAATGGCCAGTGAAAGGTATTAAAACTCCATACTCCTGCCTCAATTTAGGGCAACTCTGAAGGGTCACCCCTGCTTCTCAGCTCCCCCTTGAGATTAGCTGAGGTATTTGTTGTGACTGCCTCACATCTCAAATCCCTTTGTCCAATTCAGCTTTTTCGCCACAGTTGTTGGCTCCTAGGATTTTACCCAGTTAAATGTTCTCTACACAAATCTCTATCTCAAATCTGCTTTACAGGGAATGTGGCCTCAGACAGGTTTTCATTAGGTTCTGGACGTAACTCTCATTAGTCATTGATATGATTCGGCTGTGTCTCCACCCGAATCTCACCTTGATTGTAATTATCCCCGCATGTCAAGGATGGAGTCAGGTGGAGATCATTGAATCATAGGGGCGGGTTCCCCCTACTGTTCTCCTGGTAGCGAATAAGTCTCACGAGATCTGATGCTTTTAAAATGGGAGTTTCCCTACACAAGCTTTCTTCTCTGCTACCATTTAAGATGTGCCTTTGCTTCTTTTTTGCCTTCTGCCGTGACTGTGAGGCCTCCCCAGCCATGTGGAATTGTGAGTTCATTAAACCTCTTTCCTTTCTAAATTGCCCGGTCTTGGGTATGACTTTATTAGCAGCATGAGAACAAACTAGTGCAGTCTGTTCTATAAGCCCAAGTCGGATCACAGAGTCCCGCTTTCTGTTTTTTTTTTCTAGCCCATATTTCTACTAAAACTTGACTCATATAGACTTAAAACAAAATAATTAAGCATGGCTAGTATTTATTTAATATTTTATACGTGTCAGGTACTGTATTTTGTAACTTATCTTTTAATAATCTTTCCAAATCTCTAAAAGGATAATTCTGCTCTTTTATAGAGAAAATAAGGATGGCTCAATCTTTTGATTTTTATTACAAGCTTTATTTTGTATAACATATAATAAACTAAAAATATTGAAAGTTTAGAAACCATCAGCACGCAATCGAGGTGATGGAAATATACTTCACCTCCAGTTTCCTGATGCCTCTTTATAATACATTTCTCTGGCCCCTCATTCCTTGCCCTTAAAAACCACCAAACTGCTTTCTGTCACTGGACAGTAATTTATACAGTCAAAAAATGTATATAAATAAAATTTTACACTATGCACTTTTTTGTCTGACATTTTATGTTTTTTTCTCTGCATGTTTTACCTCTAGAGTCTGCCTTGTTTCACTTAGTATAGTTATTTTGAGATTCATTCATGTTATAGTATGTATCCATAATTAATTCGGAGAAAGCAAGTTAATTCATTAATGTATTGATTGATATTTAGACTGTTTCTAGTTTGGGCTATTATGAATACATGTGCTATGAACATTTGTGTTGATATCATTATATGAACACCTACTTTTATCTCTCTTGGGTAAATACCCAGGAGTGCAATGGCTGAGTCTTACGGCAGAAGTATGTTTAACTTTTTAAGGGACTCTTAAACTGTTTTTCAAAGGTTACACTTTTTTGTATTCCCATCAGCAGTGTATGAGAGTTTCAGCTTCTCCACATCCAAGCCAGTGCTTGGCTGTTATCAGTCATGCTAATCTTAGCTATTTAAAAATAGATAGTGGCGTCTCATTTTGGTTTTAATTTGCATTGCCCTAAGCATTAATTATGTTGAGCATATGTGCTTATTTACCAAACAAATGTCTACTTTGAAATGTCTGTTCCAGTCTTTCACCCAAGTTTTAAATGGGGTTGTTTGTTTTTCATTATTAAATTTTGAGCTTTTAAAATATATTTTTGATGCAAGCCTTTCATCAGATATATGAATTGCAAATATTTTCTCCCAGCCTGCAGCTTGTCTTTTCAGTCTCTTAATAGATTCTTTTGAAGAGCAGATTCTTTTTTTTAAATTTGATGAGTTCTTCTTATCAATATATTATTATATAAATCATGCTGTGGGGTCATATCAAAGAAAGCTTTGCCTGACTCAAAGTCCCAAATGTTTTCACATCTTCCCTCTCCTCTCCTTTGGGAACTGAGATTACACGTAAATTCAGTTACTTGAAATTTACTGTCTACTATTGCTCTGTTCATGTTTTTTAAAAATTTATTTTCTCTCTCTATTTTATTTTGAGAGGTGTCTATCTTTTCTTCTTTAATGACTAATGTGCTATCAGCCTACCATGTAGCTGGGACTACAGCCGCATGCTACTATGCCCCGCTAATTTTTGTATTTTTAGTAGAGATGGGATTTCACCATATTGGTCAGGCTGGTCCTGAACTCCTGACTTCGTGATCCACCTGCCTCGGCCTCGCAAAATGCTGAGATTACAGGCGTGAGCCACTGCGCCCAGCCTCCTTTAGTGTATCTTGCATGTCTCTATTTTAGAACATATAGAATACTGTTTCAATAAGCATTTGAATGTTCTTAACTGATAACTCTGGCACCTTGATTTACTCTGGATCAGTTCTGACTCAGTGATTTTTCTCCTTATTATGAGCCACGTTCTTCTGTCTTTTGTTGTTACTGTTGTGTCTCTGCTAAACTGTGTCTGGATGTCAGATATGGTGACTTTTATCTTATTGAGTGCTGGAAGTATATATAAATATTCTTGATCTTTGTATTGGTATGTATTTAAGTTTAGTTGGAAAGAGTTTGACTCTTTTTGGTCTTGCTTTAAAAATTCATTAGGTGGGATCAGACCAGTTCTCATTTTAGAGCTAATCACTCCCAACTAGTGAGGCAAGATCCTTCTGGGTATCCCTGGGAATCTTGAGGTGTTTCTGGTTTGGCTGATAAAATAAGCACTATTACTGGACCTTGGTGAGCATGTGTACTGTTACTTTTCATCTTATCTGGGTGTTGTTTCCCCAACCGTAGGTACTTTTCTCTAGGCCTGTCCTAACAATTACTTAGCTATGTACTTTAGGGGGACCCTTTGCAGAGCTCTGGAGTTCTCTTTCTGTGCAGCCCCTTCTTCTCGGAAACCTTGTCCTGAGAGCTCATGTCAACATGGTTTCTGTGGACTCTCAGCTCTGTCCCCTCAGCTCAGGGAGAACAATGGGCTCCTCTTGGGCTTTTCTCCTGGAGTAGTGGGCTGGAAAACTTTCTCCAGGCATAAATTAGGGCCGTTGATAGGCTCACCTTGTTTGAGACTGACTTTACAGGGTCTTGCAAACTTTTGTGGCATACATTTTGGCCATTTTTTTGGTTGTTTCAGGAGGGAGAGAAAGTCTAGTTCTTGTTACTCCATCATGGTCATTGCAGAAGTCAAACTAACTGATATTTCTCAATACAGTCTGTTGCTACACATTGAACTTGCTTAAGATAATTTTTAGATGGCACAGAACTTTCTGTCCATTGAATGAGACTCTCTGCTTATTTTGCAAGTGCTCATTTGTATGGAGACATTTGTATGGAGAAACTTCAAAAAGTTTGTGGAAAAATGAAGTTAAAAGATAAACATTGAAAATGTGATCTTCGGTTTTCATCCCTAAAGAACTGATGGTCCTGGGAACTTAACAATGTCAATGCAGTCTCTTATACATTATTAACTTAAGAAAAATGGGTGCCCTTTCCACATTTGTTGAGATTGGGAAACAAAAAGAAGTCAGAAGGAGCCAAATCAGAGCTGTAAGGTGGATGCCTGACAATTTCCCATTGAGACTCTCACAAAATTGCCTTTGCTTGATGACAGGAATGAGCAGAAACATTGTGGTGTTAGA
The DNA here is from genome assembly GCF_029281585.2 of Gorilla gorilla gorilla. Taxonomy (NCBI): domain Eukaryota; kingdom Metazoa; phylum Chordata; class Mammalia; order Primates; family Hominidae; genus Gorilla; species Gorilla gorilla. The sequence goes on from NC_073231.2 coordinate 154,602,064, forward strand.
GGACTGTCTGCTAAAGCTTTCCCAGGTATTTTGCCCTAAAACTTTGGCTAACTTATTCAAAACACTCTCATGATATGCAGATATTATTGTTCTTTGACCTTCCACAAAGTCAACAAGCAAAATGCCTGGAATGTCCCCAAAAAACTGTTGCCGTGACCTTTGCTCTTGAGTGATCCCCTTTAGCTTTGACTGGACCACTTCCACCTTTGGTAGCCATTGCTTTGATTGTGTTTTGCCCTCAGGGTCATACTGGGAAAGCCATGTTTTATCTTCTGTTACAATTCTTCAAAGAAATCCTTCAGGATCTTGACCCTAGTTCTTTAAAATTTCCATTGAGAGCTCTCCTCTTGTCTGCAGCTGATCTGAGCACAACACTTTTGGCACCCATGCAGTGGAAAGTTGGTTCAACTTTAATTTTTTAGTCAGAACTGTGTAAGCTGAACCAATTAAGATGTCTATGATGTTGGCTATTGTTTGTGCTGTTGATTATCAGTCCTCTTCAATTAGGGCACAAACAAGATTAATTTTTTTCCTTGCAAATTGATATGGATGATCTGTCCCTGTGGACTTCATCTTCCACATCATCTCGTTTCTTCTTTAAAAAAGCTGTCCGCTTGTGAACTACTGATTTCTTTGGTGCATTGTCCCCTCAAGCTTCTTGTAAAGCATCAGTGATTTCACCATTCTTTCACTCAAGCTTCATCATAATCTAATGTTTGTTCTTGCTTCAATTTTAGCAGAATTTACATTGCTCTGCTAGGGGCTCTTTTCAAACTAATGTCTACTCCTTCTTACTGTCTCAAACTAGATCCTGTTCAAACATGCTATAATAAATTAGTATGAGTTTATTTTGCTGCCAAAATTGAAACCTTTGCATAGTTTTTTTCATAATATACATTTTCCATGAACTTTTTAAGGCCTCTCATGTATCCACAGGTAGAGTGCCTTACCTATTCTGACTTCAGTCAATTATTCAAGACCTTTCCTTGTCAGTGATACATTAGAAAGGTAGAGTATTGAAAAATAAGAGTAGCTTCTGCTGATTAAGAAATACTATATCTTTTTCTACTTCTTTCTTTTTTTTTTTTTCTTTTTTTTTTTTTTTTTTGAGACAGCATCTTTCTCTGTCACCCAGGCTGGAGTGCAGTGGTGTGATCTCAGCTCACTGCAACCTCTGCCTCCCAGGGTCAAGTGATTCTCCTGCCTCAGCCTCCCGAGTAGCTGGGACTATAGGTGCCTGCCACCACACCCAGCTAATTTTTGTATTTTTAGTGGAGACAAGGTTTCACCATATTGGCCAGGCTGGTCTTGAACTCCTGACCTTGTGATCTGCCTGACTCGGCCTCCCAAAGCGCTGGGATTACAGTCATGAGCCACCGTACCTAGCTTTCTACTTCTTTCTTATTATTTTCCTCCTCTCTCATTCCTATATTCTCTCCTTTCTCCTACTTTCCTCCCCACTCCCTGTTTCCTTCCTTTCATCTTTCCTATTTTCAAGACTTAATATTTCTTGAACCTCCGATGTTATCATAGTATGTTATTTGTTTAATTTTCACATAACAATAATAGTTTAAATACAAATAATATTTATTTTCATCCCCATGTTATCAGTATAACAGTAAAGATGTGGAGAGGCCAGCTGGGCATGGTGGCTCAAGCCTGTAATCCCAGCACATTGGGAGGCCGAGGTGGGTGGATCACGAGGTCAGGAGATCGAGACCATCCTGGCTAACACGGTGAAACCCCATCTCTACTAAAAAATAGAAAAAATTAGCTGGGCGTGGTGGCGCGTGCCTGTAGTCCCAGCTACTCGGGAGGCTGAGGCAGGAGAATAGTGTGAACCCGGGAGGCAGAACTTGCAGTGAGCCAAGATCACGCCACTGCACTCCAGCCTGGGTGACAGAGCGAGACTCTGTCTCAATAAATAAATAAATAAATAAATGAAAATAAAATAAAAAAAATGATGTGGAGAGGCCAAACCAATGGCTCTTATATCCACGTTCTTTCTTCTAAATGATTTCACCTTAGTTTTGGTCTGCATCTCTAACCATAGCTAGTTGCAGCAGGACTTCTATCTGGCCTTGCTGCTCTCATTTTTGGACCTCCTCACTGAAATCAAATTGATCTTTCTAAAATGCAAACCTGGTCTTAGTATTTTATTACTTAAAACCCATTGGTGGCTTTCCATGATTTATGGAATAAAGTCAAAATTCCTGTTTTTGCCCATGTTTCTGTGTGCCTCTCATCCCTACATTTACTGATTCCTGTGTGCCATAAATTGCCAGTTGTCCAGAGTTCATTCTCTTTTTGTACTTGGGAGGACTTCTGCATCCTGCAACTTTTCCCCTGAAACGTGCTTGGAAAATACCTACTCATTTTTTTCAGATTCAGGTTAGCTTTTTACTTCAGTTTCTTTTCCTGAAGCTTATACTGACTGCTCCATATGGCTTTGGGGATTAGCTACTCATTCCTTTGTGCCCTTTGTAGATACACATTTATCATGGAGTCTTTTTTTTTTTTTTTGAGACAGAGTCTCACTCTGTCACCAGGCTGGAGTGCAGTGGTGTGATCTCAGCTCACTGCAACCTTTACCTTCCAGGTTCAACTGATTCCCTTGCCTCAGCCTCCCAAGTAACTACAGGCGTGCACCACCGTGCCCAGCTAATTTTTGTATTTTTAGTAGAGACGGGGTTTCACTATGTTGGCCAGGATGGTCTCGATCTCTTGACCTCGTGATCTGCCCACGTTGGCCTCCCAAAGTGCTGGGATTACAGGCATGAACCACCGCTCCCAATCAGTCATGCAGTCTTTATACTTACTTGTTTACTTGCCTGTGAGCTCACTGAATGCAGGGACTATTTCCTTGTTGCTCTAGCACCTACACCAGTACCTGGTATCCAGAAGCTGTATGCTAAATGTTTGTTGAGTGGCTGTTTGACTGAATGATTGTACTCCTAATTAGTAGATAGAAAGCCATGAACTTCCCAGTTCATCATTCTTTGTGCTCAATTCTGGTTTCTTTATTGTGTTCAAAAGAGTTCCTTAGTGACATAAAACTATGGAGCTAGTATGTCAGCTCATTTAAGCAATGATTGGTTTATGTATATAAGAGGCTTCAATAATTATATATTTTTATTTCAGTTTCAATAAATGATCAATTTATTAATTTTCTCTGTTTTGGCTTATTGTTCACATTTAATATCAAATAAAAGTGTTTTACTTAAAATTATTCATGCCAATTATGACAGTTAGGTGAATATTACTTTGATTTACATTCCAGTAGTAGTTTTGGTTGAACCCTGAATATGCTAAGACGTCCCTTTTCTTTTTTCTTATGAACAGGCTACTGTGTTTACATATATTATTAAAATCTTCTTTGAAAATACGAAGAGTGTTACATTTCTTATGTTTAGTTCTCTGTGCTTCAGAATTCCTGTGATACTTGCACTTAAGTCCTTCTGAGCAGTTGATGTTGATATTTATGTGGTTAATTTCATGAAACGTGGTGGTTTTCATTTCTATCATTAATTTATACAGGAGATAGACTGTTTTCCAGGTGTAAGCTCAGTCATATAATTAGAAAATTTATAAGCAGAAAGGAGTTATTTGGTCTAACCCATTTATTCTACAGATAGAGAAATTAGAGTCCAGAAACTCTGTCTTCTTTAAAGTCTTACAGGTATTTAAGAAAAAAGAATAGACTTGAGGTTTCTGTGCTCTGAACCCAGTGATCTTGACACTGTAATGATCTTCATCCATATTATTCACAGAAGTAAATATAATCACATATTAAATAAGAAACAAAAATACTAAGGAGATATTATACTGAAAAATGAAATAATATTATCTTAATTATTTTGATCAGATTCAATCTATAGCAGCTTGAAGGCTAATAATTCCAATGATTCTCTGAATAAACCATTTTTCTAATAAGATTACAGGTTTTAGTAATCTAATTATTTTGACTGATGCAAATGTTACCCCGCCAGTCTGAAAAATGTGTTTATTTATATGTCATAAAGAATAATTTATTCCAAAAAGGCTAATTTTCAAAATATATGTATCTTCTGAAACTGTATCTATTTTTTCCCCACGTTTTCTAAATATATTTTAGAGGGCATTTGTAGATTTTCATGGTGCTGAAAAATTAAGGTATAATGGTCTCATGAAGGAGAATAATGTCATTTAGACATTGTAATTTTGGAGGATCACAATACTTTCTGGAATGTGGTTGTTGCAGCACTGGTCACTTATACTAATTATATAATAACATACTATACTAATGCAATAATATACCATATGAAATTATTCAGTGGTAAATTTGTCTTAAATCCTCTAGAATACTGCAAAGAAATAGTTTATATAAGAAAGAGTACCATAGCAGATGTGAACACAATATTTCCTATTTTTTTCTTCTTTTTTATTTTTTTGAAGACAAGTTCTCACTCTGTTGCCCAGACTGGAGTTCAGTGCCATGTTCATAGTTCACTGCAACCTCAAACTCCCAAGCTCAAGTGATCCTCTTGATTCAGCCTCTGAAGTAGCTGTGCCTATAGGTGTGCACCACCACACCGGCTAAGTTTTAAAATTTTTTATAGATATGTTGCCCAAGCTGGTCTCAAATTCTTGAGCTCAAGAGATCTTCTCACCTTGGCCTCCCAGAGTGTTGGGATTACAGGCATGAGCCACCATACTCAGCCAATATTTCTTTTGTAAAAGACATTTTCTAACATACTTCTCATTTTAACTAACATAATATTCAAAGTGTAGATCTGAGAAAGAGATAGTGCCTGCAGATCTGGGATCCTACATGCTAATATTATGGGATGCATTCAGATTTGATCAGCAGATATTCCATTTATTCTAGAACACCACCAGCAGAAGAATGTAATTACGTCTATCACTAAAACTTTGTGTCAATACAGACTACTGTATTTGTTATCATAGATGGTCCTTGGATGGCAGCCTTAAGCAATTTTAAACCTAGACAGGTGATGTACTTTTTCTTCTTGGATAATTTTCATGGTTTTATCTAATTTGGTTGTAACTAATGTGTTTAATATGGCTTGCTTGTTTTTTAAAAAGTTGTTCAGTATCCTTAGAACTCAGTGCTGATTTCTTTTTCTAGCAGGCCTTTTATATAGGACATCTCACTTTCTCCTGACTCTCTACTACTAGCATGAGGTCTCTGAAAAATCAAGACAGCAAAATAATTTGTTATAGAACAGCCTATGTAGAGGGACAGGGGAGGAGTCATATTCCAAGAGGGAAAGACCTTTGAGCCAGGCTCAATTTGTAGAGGCTGTTGAATGAAAATGAGAGAGAGAGAATGCACACTTTACTGCACTATTAAAGCAAAATTCTGACAATAACTTCTAAAAATGATTCAACTCTTATACACTGAGAATATGACAGACCTTCCAAAAGTATAATTTCTTACATGAACGTCCAGGTATATAAGGAAAAATAACTATTTCATACCAATATCTCCAGCCGCCTTTATTGTTGGTTCACCACATAGGTTTTTATCAGAATCGCAGAACATTAATTTTTTAAATTAGCTACCATTACAACTAGCTTGAGAAGAACTTTCTTTTTAATAATTCGACCCAGATGCATTCTAGATACTCCAGTGTTACGAATCGATGGCTTCATGAGGAGCCGCTGTTGACTCATGCTATCTCTGGACACACTGACAGGAAATGTTTTCTTACACCTGTTTTCCTCCTGCTTTTCCTTGGTAGGACTTAGTTCCTTGGCATAGTTCAGTATCAATGGCAGTCATAGAGAAGTGTTACAGAAACCCAGCTTATTCCAACTTGTGAATTATTTGGCACCCAGGAACCAGGTCTTACAATCTTCAACCCACTTTTTCTTAACATGGCCCCTTTTCTGAAATGTTTATTTATATATGATGTAGGCCTGGGGAAAGGACATGGACTTTCAAAGAAAATATTCTCCAATAGATCTCTCAACTCCAGAGAACCTTCTGACTAAATCTGAAAGAATTCCACTGTGCTCTGATAACATCCTTTAATAATGAAGGAAAAGATATTTTTCCCCCAGGAGGATTTTGTAGTGAAAAGATGGCATAATTTTTTTAAAAATGTTGTTTATAATCTCATTTGTTTTTTCATTTGTGGGGTGTGTCTTAAATCCTAAATGGTACATCCTTTTTAAAATACTTCTAGTAATAAAATGTTTCTGAAGTTATGTTGTAAATATCATTGGACTATGTTTAATAATGTTAAGTTGATCCCACTTCCCCTGAAATTATATACATAAATGCTGAAAGTATAAATTTACATATACAACTTCATGGAACATTTTTCTTCCAAGTGTGCATTTGCTAGAATTTGCATTGAAAGGTTTTGGAAGGAGCCTGTTGGTATGAATCCTGTGTGAGCAACACTCAGATTTGTTGCATACTGAACAGCATGCTAAATCTCACTTCACAATCTTAGATTTCTCATCTACCATCTTGAGCTGAATTTAAAATGTAACTGCAGTTTATTATGTCACCTGTTCGTCAAACACTGATGCAAAGCTTAGTTTTCAGTGTGAAGAACCCATGACTAGAGAAGGGAAGAAGAAAGGGTCAAGCAGACCTCATTAAAGAGTGTATGGGCAAGAAAACACATCAGATGTCTTGATAGGTTTTTTAAAGTCCTGTTAGACTTGTCATGATTTCCAAAACACTAAATGCCATCTAGTATTTTGGACCCTCCAAAATTACAGTAGAATATTATTATGGGTCATCTTAATTGGAAATATACAGGAAAATCCTGATGATTAATGTAGACTAGTGATAGCTCTCACACATTTATATAACCTATGTTGAAAAGAAAGAAGAAAGGCAGGAAGGAAAGAAGGAAAAAGAGCGGAGAGAGAGGAACAAGAAAACACGTGGATTTGTGGAAATGAAAATTTTTAAATTACTAATTTGCAAGAATGGGTAAGAAAAATACCGAGTATGAACATAAATGCTTTCAATTCCGTTTGTCTCTTAATCCTTCTCAGTCCGTGGCCAGTTTTGAAACTTGGTGTAACTTCCTTCCTTTATTCCTCCCTCCCTTGCTCCCTCCATCCCTTCTTGCCAGCCTCCTTCCCTTCCTCTCTCCTTGAGTTTCCTTCTTCTTTCTTGTTCCCTCCCTCCCTCCCTCTCTCTTTTTTCCCCTTAGTTTCCCCGGAAGCACATATACCAGCCATTTGAATGCTTTCTGCTCATAGATACTGCCAAGCCCCCTCACCCAGACTGCTGAATAGATTTGGTAGAATGGAATGAGAAACATAGACTTTGTGTCTGTGGCGGCCACCTCTGATGTTGCAGACTTTTGCCGTGATTATGCACTCCAGCCGAGGGACGCTAGAGAGGTTGAAATTTCAACTGTGGGATTTGCCATTTTGGAATTTGCAGAAATGTACTGGATATGCTAACAGCAGCCTGGCTAGCCTCCACTTCACAAGGAAGTATTTAAATATACACGTGTAATATGAAGAAAATTGCATTAGATCATAAGGGATGAATTATTTTGTAAATGACTATACCATCAAATACCATACCTGATATCAATCATCTTCATCAGACAGTATCTGTGTATGTAAGGAGATAAACAAAAAAGCAGGAGTTTATTTCTCTCTAATGTATCCTTGACTCTCTAGCAGTGACCTCTGAAATGTCTCTTCTGATCCAGACTTGTTTGAATCATGTGCAACATTTTAGATTTGTCTTTTCTCTGCAAGTTTTTTTTGTTAAGTACCATAACATATTGAACCAAATAGTTTTGCTTGCTTTCTATTGATGACACATGATTTTGGCTTTTATCTTCAGTGGAAAATCAATGTGTCACATGGAGTTCACTAAGAAAAAGGTATGGGGCCTCTTTGTAATTCTTTGTCAGATGATTGCTTTATCTTGATTTATGCCTTCAAACTTTTTCCCATTCAGCAGAAAATATTGTGTCGCTATCTGTGAGAGCAAAGCGATCTATACCAATTTATGCTCTAAGTGTAGCCTCCTTCCAGAACTGCTTATGGAACATATCAACTCACTATAGATTAGGGACATAATGGATTCTTCTTTCTTAAAAGTGGCAGATTGACAATTTTAGTTCATATACAAGCTTTTATATTAACATTAAAACAATATTTCTATGTAAAGTAAAATATTGTAGTTGATTATTATTCGAGGGCCTCCCAGAATTTCAAGGTCTGAAAATAAATTCAGTGTTCCTGGTGGTAACAAAATTGCCCCTACTTCCTTGTATCAGGACTGCCATTTGGAACTGCTGGGGAAGCTCTTTTCAGAAATTATTTTCAAAACAGCATTGTTGCCTTTTGCCAAACTGAAATCTGGTTGTAAACTTTTGAAAACTAGTTCCTTGGAATGGAATTCAAGTTGTCTTCTAAGCAATTTTTTTTAACTCAAACATACATTCTATCTTGCTTTATTATGTCACTATTTGTGTACGAAACATATTTCTATTTTTACCATTTTCAATTTATTTACATTTACATTTACATTTGTGTGTATATATATATACACACATACATACACTTTAAGTTCTGGGATACATTTGCAGAACTTGCAGTTTTGTGAAATAGGTATACATGTGCTGTCGTGGTTTGCTGCACCCATCAACTCGTCATCTACATTAAGTATTTCTCCTAATGCTATCCCTCCTCTTTCCTTCCTACCCACTGACAGGCCCCAGTGTGTGATGTTCCCCTCCCTGTGTCTATGTGTTCTCATTGTTCAACTCCCACTTATGAGTGAGAACATGTGGTGTTTGGTTTTCTGTTCTTGTGATAGTTTGCTGAGAATGATGGTTTCCAGCTTCATCCATGTCTCTGCAAAAGACATTAATCCATCCTTTTTTATAGCTGCATGGTATTCCATGGTGTATATGTGCCACATATTCTTTATCCAGTCTATCATTGATGGGCATTTGGGTTGGTTCCTAGTCTTTGCTCTTGTGAATAGTGCTGCAATAAACATATGTGTGAATGTGTCTTTATAGTAGAATGATTTATAATCCTTTGGATGTGTACCTAGTAATGAGACTGTTAGGTCAAATGATATTTCTAGTTCTGGATCCTTGAGGAATTGCTACACTGTCTTCCACAATGGTTGAACTAATTTACACTCCCACCAACAGTGTAAAAGCATTCCTATTTCTCCACATCCTCTCTAGCACCTGTTGTTTCCTGACTTTTTAATGATTGCCATTCTAACTGGCGCGAGATGGTATCTCATTGGACCAGGGGTGATGAGCTTTTTTTTTTTTTTCTTCGAGACAGCCTCACTCTGTCACCCAGGGTGGAGTGCAGTGGCACAATTTCGGCTCACTGCAACCTCCACCTAATGGGTTCAAGCAATTCTCCTGCCTTAGCCTCTTGAGTAGCTGGGATTACAGATATATACCACCACGCCTGGCTAAAGTTTTTTTGTGTGTTTTTGGTAGAGACAGAGTTTCACCATAGTGGCCAGGCAAGTCTCAAACTCCTGACCTTGTGATCCACTCGCCTTGGCCTCCCAAAGTGATGGGATTACAGGCGTGAGCCACCACGCCCAGCCTATGATGAGCTTTTTCTCATGTGTTTATTGGCCGCATAAATGTCTTCTTTTGAGAAGTGTCTGTTCATATCCTTTTCCCACTTTTTGATGGGGTTGTTTTTTTCTTGTAAATTTGTTTAAGTTCCTTGTAGATTCTGGATATTAGCCCTTTGTTAGATGGATAGATTGCAAAAATTTTCTCCCACTCTGTAGGTTGTGTGTTCACTCCGATGATAGTGTCTTTTGCTGTGCAGAAGCTATCTTTAGTTTAATTAGATCCCATTTCTCAATTTTGGCTTTTGTTGCCACTGCTTTTGGTGTTTTAGTCGTGAAGTCTTTGCCTATGCCTATGTTCTGAATGGTATTGGCTAGGTTGTCTTCTAGAGTTTTTATGGTTTTAGATCTTATGTTTAAGTCTTTAATCCATCTTGAGTTAATTATTTTATAAGGTGTAAGGAAGGGGTCCACTTTCAGCTTTCTTCATATGGCTAGCCAGTTTTCCCATCACCATTTATTAAATAGTCAATCTTTCCCCATTGTTTGTTTTCGTCAGGTGTGTCAGAGATATGTTGTATATTTCATGGTACAATGCCTTCTGTCAATGGGGAAAAATAACAAGCATATATGGGATGAATGAAGTCTGCTATGGTTAAGGTTGAGAATATTTACTGATCCTTGAGTTCAGTCTCCAGGAATGTTGGAAATAGAGAATAGAGATAATGGAGATAAAGAAAAGTTCTGAAAATGACACTTCCCATAGTGTCAAAATTGTGATCTATTGGAGAATTCTGTGATACATCAAAATCTCTGTTTATGCTGAGGTTTGTTATTGTGTATGAGCATATCTTTATCAGGTGTAGGCTATTTCTATACTTTCATGTCTTTAAATCAATGTTTCTATTCACATATGTATATGTGCAAATAGAAGCATGCTAATATTATATATATATTGTCTGTCATTACCATGATTGCTATGATTATCATTAGCATGTATTATTAGTGTGACCGAAGTATCATCAGTATCAGTTTCTTTCTCACTGCAGTGCTCCTGTAATGCTTCATTTCTACAGAGCCAACCTACACCCACCGTTTCCCTGACTATAACTTTACCTAAAGTATAAGCCCTTATAAAGCCATGAAAGCCTACCAAGAATTGTCAAAGAAGCTAGGCAGCAGCCAGGCTCTGCCTTAGGAAAAGATTTTACTTTTTATTATCATGTGCAGTACTTAACTACTTGTTTTGACCTCTAAGATTTTGCTCTCCTATATTTCTATCCCCTGGCTTTCTGATATTTCATGTGATTATATTTGAAATTTTAACCTTGCTTTTCTTTTTGGAATCTCTGATATCTCTGCTGCCACAGGTAATGACAGGTTCCTCTCTAACTGTTGGTGTTATCCCTGGTCAGATTATTACTGATGACAGAAGTAGATGTTTTACGTGGATTCTCTCGATATCAGAAACAAATACAGATATCACAACTCAAAAATGACAGACTGATAACCATTATGAACTTAGATGCAACATTCTTAATACAATATTAGCAAATTGAGTCTAGGAATATTTAAAAATGATAATGTGTTTTAACCAAGTGGGGTTTATCTCAAGTTGGTTTCAACAACTGAAAATCTACCATGCTGACAGAAAAAAGAAAAATCACGTGACACTCTCAATAGATGCAAAAAAGGAATTTACAAAATGTAACACATTTTTTAAATTAAAAACTCCCAGCAAACTGAGGATAGAAAAGTACATTTTCAAACTGATTATGTGTTTACAAAAAATCTATAGCAAACATCTTACTTAAAATGGTGAAAGCCTTAATACTTTCTACATAAGATTATGAAAAATGCAATGATGTCCTCTCTCCCTAGTTCTTTAAAGTATTGCATTCAATATTAAATAAGTGGAAATATATACCAAGTTCATTGATAAATATTTAATACTTATGAGATGATAATTCTCCTGAAATTGATCTCTAGATTCAGTGGAATTCCCATGAAACCTTATAGGTCCTTTTGGATAAATTACAAAACTGATTCTAAAACAGGGAGAAAGAAAGAAGGGAAGGAAGGAGGAATGGACAGAAAGAAGAAAGAAATAAGGAGAAAAGAAAAGAAAATAAGAAATAAGTGACACCCAAGTTGGGAAGAAAGAAAAATACTATTCTCACGTGATGTAAACATATACATAGAAAATCCTTAGGCATCTGCAGAAGTGTGCTAGAGGTATGAAGTGAATTTAACAAAGTTGTAGGATGAAAGATCAATAAATAAAATCAATTGTGTTTCTATACACAATCAACACCAATTAGAAAATAAAATTATGTAAGCAATTTAACTTATAATAGCCTCAAAAATAATAAAATAATTCAGAATAAATTTAATAAAAGGTATGCTGATCCAAAATTTCTAAATCACTAATACGAGAGATTGAATAGGTAGAAATATGTATCAAGTTCATTGGTAAATATACATGTCATACTTATTAGATGATAATTCTTCTGAAACTGATCTCCAGATTTGGCACAATCCCAGTCAAACCTATAGGCCTTTTTGGAGAAATTACAAAGCTGATTCTAATTTTTTTTTTAAATGCAGAAGTCCTAGAATAGCCAGAGCATGTTTTAGAAAGAAGAATAAAGTTGGAAAACTTTCCAAATTTCAAGACATATTGTAAAGCTACACTAAACAGTACAGTAAACTTACTGGCATGAAGAAGACATATATATCAGTGAAACAGAATAAATAATTTAGAAATATATCCTGCCTTACATGGCCAAAGTTGCCAAAATATTTCAATAAGGAAATCAATGTCTTTATAAAGATGGTACTATTAAAATTGGATATTAAATGGAGAATATGAACTTCAGAATTACCTCACACCATATCCTCAAATTAACTCAACATGTATTTTATACATAATGTAAATATAAAATGTATAAAGCTTACTGAATAGGAAAAATTTTTAATAATCTTACTATAGCTAAAAACTTTTTAGATAAGAAAAGGATGGATGAAAATGGAAAAAAATAGTAAGTTGGACTTCATGAAATTAAGACTTTTGCAACTTAAAACATAGCATCAAAAAATGAAAAGGCAAACCACAGATTGGGACAGAATAATTTTAAATATGTCTGATAAAGAACTTTCATCTAGAATGTACACATAACTAAAAAACTAAATAACAAAACACAAATAACTCATTTAACGTAATATTTTGACCTAAATGGGCCAAATATTTGTACAGATATTTTAATTTAAAAAGAGATGATGTCCAATACACAAATGAAAAGATACTTAACATTACCCGTCATCAGGGAAATGCAAGTTAAAACCACATTGAGGTACCACTGTACACCCACTGGAGTGGCTGACACGAGCAGAACTGACCATACCACATGATGTGAAGAATTGCTATTCACACCTGGCTAGTGGGACTTCAAAATGGTACAGACATTTTGGAAAGCAGTTTGGCAGTTTCTTTTAATGTTAAACTTAGTACTGATCATATAGCCAAATAATCCCACTGCGACTCAAAATAAATAAAAACATATCCGTACCAAGCCTCATCCTTGAAGTTCATAGCAGATGTGTCCATCAACTTGTAAATGGATAAACCAGTTGTAGATGGAGTACCACTCAACAATAAAAAGGAGCAAACTGATACAACAGCAATATAAATGAATATCAAAAGCATTATGCTCAGTGAAAGAAGCTAGACATGAAAGACACCAATGTATCATTCCACTAATAGGATACTCTAGAAAATGCAAACTGTAGAAACAGAAGCAGATTAGTGGTTGCCTGTGTTCAGGAATGGAGAAAAGATCAAATGCAAAACAGCAAAAGAAAACGTTTTGTGATGATGCAGATTTTCTGTATCTTGATCATGATTGTGGTCAAATGATGATATTCATCTGCCATAACCCATTAAATTGCACATTGAAAAGGGTGAATTTTACTGTGTGTACATTATACTTAAATGGAGCTGTAAATATGTTTGGAGCTTATCTGTGAACATTAGTTGCAGAGCAGGAGTTACTTTTATAGAGTGGAAATCTGCTGAGTGCCAACTTGAGAAGGGTTGAAAAAAATTAGAACCTTCTTCCAACACATTTCAGTTAGAACACTCTTAGGATGTCGTTACAGCTGCGCTCTATATTGGAGTCTCTGATGAAATCACATGTCTGACGATCTCAGCATGCCTTTAATCAACAGAATATACACGTGTTTTCTTTTATTACTATAAAGGATATACCAAACAACTTTTTCAAGACTTTACTTCAAAAAGGCACGTAGTTTTGCAACATTTTTGGTAAGTCTTTAATTATTTCAAAATGAAAAATTGAAAATAAAATGCAATTATTTACTCAGGCCCCCCAAAAAAAGGTCTGTACGGGGAATGCATGTGGTGTGTGTGTGTGTGTGTGTGTGTGTGTGTAAGTGTGTGATTTGAAGAATTGAAAAAATTTTAGTGGGGTTTTGTAGCATCACTTTGATAGCATCCTGTAATTTTGTATTGTGTTTGAAATAAAAATAAAGTGAATACACTGATAAAAGAATTTGAAAAGAATTTGCATTATTGCCTAAATTATGTGTGGTTTCCACAGTGGCATGAATCGAGCATCTTTAACCTACATAACAATATATCAGAAGTATTAGGTAAAAAATAAGTAAACTAGTATAACAAAGTTAAATATTTCTAAAGTAAAATTATAGCTTTATTTTTTTTCCTGAAATGTTTTGAGGAGATATTTACACCAAAAGATATTATCACTGATCAATGAAACTTTTTAAGAATTTGCTTGTGTCCCACCAATATTTGATTACATAGTGCTTCTGTGAGTTCCATTTCATTAATTTAGCTTTGACAGGAGAGAAGGCAATGGCTCTGCAGCCTCTCTCGGTGTGGCATGATCCTGGTTCCGCTGGCTGATCTCTATTAGAACCATGGCCTTAATCATGCCTTTCATGCTTCTAACTTGATTTGCATTTGTTGTGTGATCCAAATTTATTCTCTCGTTTAGTCGCTTCCACCCATAGAAAAGCAGGTCTTTTTCATTTCTCCTTCACCATTGCCCCCATTTTTTCTTTTTGTCCTCCCATGATGAAAAACAAGACAGAAAACAAACTATAACAACAACAGACACCTTTTGTCTGTGGTCACCAATGCATTGTAGCACTAAACTTTGTTCAAAATCTCTAGATCTGACCTCTATATCTGCTGTTCCCAGAGTTTTTCAATGTGTTCTCTAGACTGCTGTGACCCACTGACAGAAAGTCTAGCTATATTTAATTGAAAGTTATTACTGTCTGATATGGTTTGGCTGTGTCCCCACTGAAATCTCATCTTGCACTGTAGCTCCCATAATTCACATGTTGTGGGAGGGACCCAGTGAGAGGTAAGTGGATCATGGGGGCAGTTTTCCCCACACTGTTCTAGTGGTAGTGAATAAGTCTCATGAGATCTGATGGTTTTATAAGGGGAAACCCCTTTCGCCTTTCACTTGGTTCTCATTTGCTGTTTGCCTACTGCCACGTAAGATGCGCCTTTCGCCTTCTGCCATAACTGTGAGGCCTCCTCAGCCATGTGGAACTGTGAATTCATTAAACCTCTTTTTCTTTATAAATGACCCAGTCTTGGGTATGTCTTTATCAGCAGCATGAAAATTGACTAATACACTCACTGTCCATGAATGATACTCTGTTAGCCCATTTGCATTGTTATAAAGAAATACCTGAGGCTGGGTAATTTATAAAGAAATGCGGTTTATTTGGCTCCTTGTTGTGAAGGCTGTACATGAAGCATAGTACTGGCACCTGCTTCCAGGGAGGGCCTCAGGAACCTTCCAATCATGGTGGAAGGTGAAGGGAAACCAGCATATCACATGGTGAGAGAGGAAGCAAGAGAGACAGGGAGGAGGTGTCAGTCTCTTTTAAACAACCAGATATCGCATGAACTCACAGGGTAAGAACTCATTCATTACCAAGAGGACAGCACCAAGCCATTCAGGAGGCATCTCTCTCCAACATTGGGGATCACATTTTAACGTGAGATTTGAAGGGGACAAACATCCAAACTATGTCAGATACCAAAGCTGACAATGCTTAGGATCTTTAGCTGTTCCAGGTTCTGGGAAAAGGGAGAGAGTTAGCTTCCCTCGTCTATGCTGTGCTACTCCATATTATATTAGTAATTATTGTTCTCTAAAGGTTCTTAAAAGCAAATAAGCAAATGCAAGGCAAAACATATAAAAGGCAAGGCAAAACATACGAAATGCAAGGCAAATGCATTAAAAAACTTTTGAGTGTTAATACATAGATTTTATTTTATCTTTTTAATTTCTTTTGCTTAACCAAATAGATTATGTAGTTTTGATTAACTGGCCATGAAATAGCTCTGCCTACATAGAATTTCCCATGAATAATTGGTTGTGGAGACTTTTGTGTGTGACCCAAATCCTCCCTCAAAACTGAAGTTTGCCCAGCTATTGGGAGTGTTGGCAAATCATGCCTCTCAGCTGATTCTCTCTAGAATTTATTCTCAGGAGATCTAATTAATAACTTGTCAAGCTGATGTCCATCCTTGGGGACAACTCGTATCTGAAGAATGGCCAGTGAAAGGTATTAAAACTCCATACTCCTGCCTCAATTTAGGGCAACTCTGAAGGGTCGCCCCAGCTTCTCAGCTCCCCCTTGAGATTAGCTGAGGTATTTGTTGTGACTGCCTCACATCTCAACTCCCTTTATCCAATTCAGCTTTTTCGCCACAGTTGTTGATTCCTAGGATTTTACCCAGTTAAATGTTCTCTACACAAATCTCTATCTCAAATCTGCTTTACAGGGAATGTGGCCTCAGACAGGTTTTCATTAGGTTCTGGACGTAACTCTCATTAGTCATTGATATGATTCGGCTGTGTCTCCATCCGAATCTCACCTTGATTGTAATTATCCCCGCATGTCAAGGATGGAGTCAGGTGGAGATCATTGAATCATAGGGGCGGGTTCCCCCTACTGTTCTCCTGGTAGCGAATAAGTCTCACGAGATCTGATGCTTTTAAAATGGGAGCTTCCCTACACAAGCTTTCTTCTCTGCTACCATTTAAGATGTGCCTTTGCTTCTTTTTTGCCTTCTGCCGTGACTGTGAGGCCTCCCCAGCCATGTGGAATTGTGAGTTCCTTAAACCTCTTTCCTTTCTAAATTACCCGGTCTTGGGTATGACTTTATTAGCAGCATGAGAACAAACTAGTGCAGTCTGTTCTATAAGCCCAAGTCGGATCACAGAGTCCCGCTTTCTGTTTTTTTTTTTTTTCTAGCCCATATTTCTACTAAAACTTGACTCATATAGACTTAAAACAAAATAATTAAGCATGGCTAGTATTTATTTAATATTTTATACGTGTCAGGTACTGTATTTTGTAACTTATCTTTTAATAATCTTTCCAAATCTCTAAAAGGAGAACTCTGCTCTTTTATAGAGAAAATAAGGATGGCTCTGAAAATGTTAGCATTAGGGGAAGTAGGGTGAGGGACATAGGGGGCACTTTGTGTTATTTGTGCATTTTGCTATCAATCTAAAATCAGGTCAAAATAAAAATTAAAAAAATGGGTAGTAGAAGCAGGTTGTTAAGATTTTCAGTGTGACTCTAGAATTTTTTTGTTTGTTGTTTGTTTTGGAGTGTAGTGGTAAGATCTCTGCTCACTGCAACCTCCACTTCCCAGGCTCAAGCAATTCTCCTGCCTCAGTCTCCCAAGTAGCTGGGATTATAGGTGCCCGCCACCACACCCAGCTAAGTTTTCTATTTTTTTTTTTTTAGTAGAGATGGGGTTTCAGCATGTTGGCCAGTCCAGTCTCCTACTCCTGACTTCAAGTCATCCGCCCACCTCAGCCTCCCGAAGTGCTGGGATTATAGGCATGAGCTCCCACTCCTGGCCCAAAGTTCATATTTTAACTACTAACCTAAATTATTTTAAAAACAAAAGCCTCCTTGGACTCAAACCAGGTCAGAGTGACATGATCATGTGCCTGTTTTGTGCAGGGTGAAGTGAGATTATTATCTAGGAAATAGCTGAAATGTCTTGTTGTGGGCATACATATTTCATATAAATTCTAAGCTTCATATTAGCACTTAGATTATAATTATCTAAAGAATAGAGAACAATTTCATATAATTTTCAGTGTATCAGGCGAATCAAAAATATACATACAAGCATGCAGATGAATTTCAGTGAATATAGTGGTGACAATGCTCAACAGAATATGTGTCCCCCACCCAACCCTGCTTCTTGCTCTTTCACTGTCCTAAAGATAGAACAAAATGGTTCAGGCATCCAGCTTGTCCCCTCCACACTTCACACTTTTACTTAATAGCAGTTTATCTTTAACACTTTGTCATCTTTAAGATGTTGCTAATTCTTTCTGGTAGATCCCAGGACTGAGGATGAGGAAGAATGATTTTATTTAAATAAAGTTGCTTAATTAAAAAACAATTTTTTTAGTTTTAAAATATTTTCATTATTTTATAAAATTTTTGTGGGTACATAGGAGGTTTATATATTTGTGGGGTACATGAGATGTTTTGATACAGGCATGCAGTGTGAAATAATCACGTCATGAGGAATGGGCTTTCCATCCCCTCAAGCATTTATCCTCTGAGTTAAAAACTATTCAATTGGCTGGGCATGGTGGCTCACGCCTGTAGTCCCAGCTCTTTGGGAGGGCGAGGTTGGCAGATCGCCTGAGGTCAGGAGTTTGAGACCAGCCTGGCCAACATGATGAAACCCCATCTCTACTAAAAATACAAAAATTAGCCGGGTGTGGTGGCGAGTGCCTGTCATCCCAGCTACTCGGGAGGCTGAGACAGGAGAATCATTTGAACCTGGGAGGTGGAGGTTACAGTGAGCCGAGATCATGCCATTGTACTCCAGCCTGAGTGACAAGAGTGAAACTCCATGTCAAAAACAAACAAAAATCAATTACATTCTTTAAGTTATTAAAATTAAACATTGTAAATGATTTTTTTTCCCAAAGCTTTTTCAAAGAAAAAAAAGTAGAAACAAAGACACTTTCTACTGATTTCCAATATGGTGACTCTGTATTTCTAGCATGTGTTAAGGTGAAAAATTGATTTTATGTTTAATACAAAACATAGCATAATGTAATGAAAAGCAAGATTGTAATGATAAAGGAAAATAACACTAGTGCTAATTTTTTTCAATTTGAAGCATTGGATTAAAATGAATTAGGTTATATTCCAACATGTTTATATTGAATTTCTTTTTTCTCCAATTGGTTTCTTTTTATTAATGGGGGAGTGTTGCATTTGTATAAGGTTTCCCTATTATATTCAATTGTTTTGAGATGCTTTTAATTTGAAGTTTTTATGTTTTCTTTTTGATGTATACATGTTATGCTTTTATGCTGAATTTGATAATTGGTGCTGTATATGCAAAGCAAATGTAATTTCCCAGCTTTTATTTTTTAAAGCCCTGGGAAGCAACATAATAAAGTAGAAATAGTATCAAGACAGGAGTTAGAATACCTGGATTCTAAAATTTAAATTAAATTAGGATCTAGTGACATTATAGGTGTTCCTTGATCTTCTGATGACCTGATTCCTCAAAAGAAAAATAAAATAATCTATAAATTGTTTCTAATTCTAAAACTCTATAAATCCTATTTTTAAAATTATAATTAGTTGAACTCTATAAGGTCACAAAAATCCCTATTAAGAAACTAAAATAAAATTTTATCATATCTTAAAAATACTCTGATCTTTTTTTATATGCTGACATGAATTCTAGTTATTTTTGAGCCCCTAAAAAACATTTAAGATCACAGTTTATGTTTTATTATTGACTTTCAGATAATTAACATTTTACTGATAGATATGAACAAATCTACTCTAACAGAGATAGTCATTAGTTTATTTCTCTCTTTTCAGTATCAATAAAAAGTATCGATTTACCAATAACAATGAATTAATTGCCTGAAATAAATGAAACATAAGCAGCAAAAGTGAACTTTTTAGTATAACTCTTCTTGTAAACATTGACTTAGTTCAAAGGGAGCTTATCTTTAAAAAAAAAAGCGCTAATTCATGTCTATTGGTATAGATATAATCTTTTTTTCCTTGAAAATAGATCCTACTATACTCCAGACACTATGCCACTAGGTGCAGATATTAACACAAATAGCAGGTGATCATTGTCCTCATGGAGTTTATTTTAAAGAGAACAAAGTGAGACAAAGGCACACAAGCAAAGAACTACAATACAAAGGGGATGGCATCTGACTCAGCATGGAGGTGTCACGGAAGGTGTTGTTTTGCTTAGGTTTTGAAGTGTGGGTAGGAGATGGCCCATGTTGAGAGTGGGAACTGGGAATTAAAAAGATGAGGAGGTCTCTGCAAATCTACATGGATGGGAAGTAGCATGCTGATGTGGGAAACAACTAAAAAGTTCCAGAATGCATGGTTTATAAAGCGTGAGTCAGAGAGGGCTAGACCAGTAGCCAGATCAAGGATATCTCAGATGTTATAGTCATGAATTAGTGCATTGACCTGCAGGCCATGGGAGTCACTGAAGGTTTCAGTCAGGTAAGTGAGCTGATCAGAACAGTCCTTTAGATAGGCCGCTCTTTTGGCTGTAATGGGGACACGTTTGAAGTAGGGCTATAGCTAAAAATATACAGACACTTCCTCTTGTCTACAGCCCTGCTGGCATCTGTTGTATTTTGACTTTTTAATAATAGCCATTCCAACCGGCATGAAATGGTATCTCATTGTGTTTTGATTTGCATTTTTCTGATGATTAGTGATTCTAAGCATTTTTTTTTCGTGTATTTGTTGGCCATTTGTATGTGTTCTTTTGAGAAGTGTTTGTTCATGTCCTTTGCCCATTTTTTAATTGGGTTATGTTTTTTTCTAATTGATTTAAGTTCCCTGTAGATTCTGGATACTAAAAAACAAACAAAAACCAGAAGTAAATAAATTCTCAGGACACACACACCCACACCCACACCCACAGAGAGAGAGAGAGAGAGAGAGAGAGAGAGAGAGCCTAGGTAAGAGGCCACCAACCACCAGGGTCTAAACTGGGAACACTTTCTAGTACAGAATGAATGGAAAGGATTCATGAAATATCTAGAAAGTAACGTTAATGAGATTTACATGTATGGAGTGAATGAGGGGAAACAGGGATCATTCAGGATTCTGGTGGGAATAACAGGGGGAGCCATTAGTTGAAATTTTGAAGTGGGAGAAGGAGAGGGAGTTTTAGGGAGAAAGATGAGTTGTTTTTTTAGGTATTTCAAACCCTTGAAGCTTCTATGGGACATCGAAGTGGAAATAACAGTCTGTGGGTTGGGACAATAAAGAAAGAAATTGGTTGAAGACTAGGGGAAGAGTATAGAGCAAAGAAATATTTAAGATAATAAACATATAGAGATAGCTGAAAATGTGGGACTGGATTACAAAGGAAGAATGATTTAGTTATGAAGCCCAAGGGCTGACAGGAATGGGTGACTAGTCGAGGAGTTCATATGCATCTGTTATTGTATGAATAAAAAAAATTATCTGTTCCTTCCTAAAGATATCTTCAACCTGTTTTTGGATACATATAGGCACTGCTTTTCACTCTCTTAGCCCCATTTCTTATTTTAGCCTCTGCTGTAGCGATCAGTTCTGCACAGGCTTTGACCCAGGCTTTGACTAGTTGGTGCAGGTGTGATATGACACTTACCTGGAATGGCCCACAGTTTGTGGCTGCTCTTACTTAAGCAGGTGGGATGCTCATGTAGGTGTAACCTAGCAGCTTGGTAGAGTTTATGCCCATGGGGCAACCTGTGACCACTCAAAAATAAAGCCCTTTCCTCCTCCCAGATTGAGGAGTCTTGCATTATGTAATAAAACTCCTTAGAAGGCCTATTAGGTTCCAATACAGCATTAGGCAACTTGATAAGGTATCCCATCATCAGCCTTCCTTTCTTCCCTCATTCCTCTGCCTCTCACTCTTTCTTCCTAAGTTAACTTCTTAGATAAAATGCCAACATTCTATATTTTGTCTCACATCAGGGAAAATAATTGTATACCCCATTTCAAAAGCACATAAAAAGGTTACTGTATAGAAAATTTGTCTTTAAGAGATTAAGCTGTAATTTTCCAAATACTTTAAAATTTTATTTCAGATACGTTTTTCATTTTTATAAGCTTCATCTAAAAGCAGAGTTCACCTAAGAATATACCTAAGAGCATATTACATAGAATATATTTTATATTTCAGTAGTTTAGCTAGGATTCTTTCAAAATTGAGAGGATCTACAAATATTTCTAACACATTAGTTTTCAGTCTTAAGGCTGAGTCAAGAACAAAGCTCCTAAACTTTGCATTGGTGATTGAGAACATTTTAAAATTGTTATTTAATTCATTAATTTATTTTTAAAAAATTTTCACATTGTAATTATATAGATTTATAGGATACAATTTGATGTTTCAATGAATATGTATGTTGTCTAATGATCCAATAAGGATAGTTAGTGTATTAATTACCTCATGCATTCATCATTTCTTTTTAATAAGAAATTTCAAAATCCTTTCTTCTAGATACTTTGTAATATACAATACTTTACTTTTAACTATAGTCACCCTGCTTTGCAAAGAACACTACAACTTATTCTTCCTATATAATTGTGATTTCATAACTGTTAACCAATCTATCTCCATTTTGCCCTCCCCACTTCTTCCTCACTGTTTGGTAACCACTATTCTACTCTACTTCTCTATTAACATTTTTTTTTTTAAGATTCCACATATGAGCGAGATCATGCGGTATTTGCTTTCTGTGTCTGGCTTATTTCACTTAACATTGTATCCTACAGGGTCATCCATGTTGTTGCAACTGGCAGAATTTCATTCTTTTTTTATGGCTGAATAGTATTTCATTGTGTGTGTGTCCATATATATATATATATATACATATATAATTTTATGTGTAATTATAATTACACATAAAATTATATATAATTATAATTAATTTTATGCATAATTATAATTACACATAAAATTATATATAATTATAATTATAATTATATATAATTATATATAATAATATATATATTATATGTAATATATAATATACATAACATACATAATGTATATTATATATAATATACATAACGTATATTATATACATTATACATTATATATATTATAATACACATAATATATATTATGTATATAATATACATAATATGTATTATATATAAAATATACATAATATATAATGTATACTATACATATAATATATATTATATATTAATAACATATTAATATTAATATTAATTATTAATAATTATTAATAATTATTATTTTTATTAATATTATTAATATTAATATATAATACATTAATATTAATAATATATTAATATATAATATATTATATATTATACATAATATATTATATATAATATACATAATATGTATTATATATAATATACATAATATATATTATATATATATAATTCACTTGTTTGTTTTTATACACATAGGTTGATTCCATATCTGATTATTAGAAATAGTGCTACAGTAAACATAAGAGTGCAGATATTTTTCAAACACAATGATTTCATTTCCTATGGATATATACCCAGTAGTGGGATTGCTGGGTTATGTGATCGAATGATTGTTTTTTTTTTATTTTTTATTTTTTAGCGAACTTCCATAAAGTTTTGCTTAATGGTTGTACTAGTTTACAACCCCATCAACAGTGCATAAGTGTTCCGTTTTCTCCACTTCCTTGCCAACTCTTGTTATCTTTTACCTTTTTGCTAATAGCCATTCTAATGGGTGAACTGGTATCTCATTGCGGTTTTGATTTGCATTTCCCTGATGGTTAGTGATGTTGAACATGATTTTATTATATATTCGTCTTGACAATTTCTATATTTTCTCTTGTGGCATTTCTTTTAGTTTATTTTGTCCTTTTTTTTTTTTTTTTTGCGAAGGAGTCTTGTTCTCTTGCCCAAGCTGGAGTGCAGTGGTGCAATCGGGGCTCACGGCAACCTCCATCTCCCTGGTTCAAGCAATTCGCCTGCCTCAGCCTGCTGAGCAGCTGGGGTTACAGGCACACGCCATCATGTTTGGCTAAATTTTTGTATTTTTAGTAGAGAAATGATTTCACCATATTGGTCAGGCTGGTCTCAAACTCCTGACCTCAGGCAATCCGCCTGCCTCAGCCTCCCAGTTTTGCCCATTTTTAAATAAGTTATTTATGTTTTTGCTGTTGAGTTGTTTAAGTTTGTTATATAATCTGGGCATTAACTCCTTAGCAGATGTATAGTTTGCAAATATTGTATCCCATTCTGTAAGTTGTTTTTTCACTCTGTTAAGTTTCCTTTGCTGTGCAAAAGCATTTTAGTTTGATGAAACCCCATTTATCTATTTTTGCTTTTGTTGCCTGTGCTTTTGACGTCTCATTTAAAAAATCCTTGTAGAACCCAAAGTTATAGAGAATTTCCCACATGTTATCTTCTAGTAGTTTTTCATAGTTTTCAATCTTACCTTTAGGTCTTTAATCGCATTTGAGTTGATTTTTGTATAAGGTAAAAGATAGGGGTCTAATTTCATTATCCCACATGTAGATATCCAATCTTCTCAGTACCATTTAATGAAGAGACTGTCTTTACCCCTGTGTGTGCTCTTGACTCCTTTTTGGAAAATCAGTTGACTTTAGGTATGAGAATTTATTTCTGAGCTGTATATTCTCTTCCATTGGTCTATGTGTTTGCTTTATGGCAGTGCCATGCTGTTTTGCTTACTATGGCTTTGTAGTATATTTTGAAGTCAGGTAGTGTGGTGCCTCCAGCTTTGTTATTTTTGCACAGGATTGCTTTGGTTATTTGGGGTCTTTTCTGGTTTCATACAAATTTTAGGGTATTTTTTTCTATTTCTGTGAAGAATTTCATTGGTATTTTGATAGGGATTGCATTGAATCTGTAGGACATTTTGTTAGTATGGTCATTTCAATAGTATCAGTTCTTCCATTCCATGAGTATATAGTGTCCATTTTTTGTGGATCGTAAATTTTTCCATCAGTGTGTTATAGTTTTCATTGTAGAGATCTTTCACGACCTTGATTAAATTTATCTGCAGATTTCTTGGTAGCTATTGTAAATGGAATTCCTTTCTTGATGACTTTTTCAGATAGTTCACTATTAGTGTATAGAAACACCACTGAATTTTCTGTGTTGATTTTGTATACTATAACTTTACTGAATTTATTTATGATTTCTAGTAGTTTTTGGTCAAGTCTTTAGGGTTCTCACTCTATATAAGTATATATAGAAAGAACCCTAAAGAGAGAGAGATCATATATATCTATATGATCATATATATAGATGTATACATATGTATGTGAAATCACATTTTCTACAAACAGAAACAATCTGACTTCCTTCTTTCCAGTTTGGATCCCTCTTATTTATTTCTTTTGTCTAATTGCTCTGGCTCTGACCTCCAGTACTATGCTAAATAGAAGTGGTAGAAGTTGACATCCTTGTCTTCCTCCACATCAAAGAGGAAAAGCATTTAACTATTCACCATAAATAAGATGTTAGCTGTGGGTTTGTCACCTATGGCCTTTACTGCGTTGAGGTACACTCCTATACCTACTTTCTTGACAGTTTTTATCATAAAGGAATGTTGACTTTTGTCACGTGTTCTTTTTGCATCTGTTGAAATGATCACATGGTTTTTGTTCTTCTTTCTATTGTGGTGGTGTATCATATTTACTGATTTGTGCATGTTAAGCCATCCTTTCATCCCTGGGATGAACCCCACTTGATTATAGTGAATACTCTTTTTAGTGTGCTGTCGAAGTCAGTTCACTTGTATCTTGTTGAGAATTTTTGTATCTATGTTCTTCAGGAATATTGGCCTGTTATTTTCATTTTGTGCGTGTCTTTGTCTGGTTTTAGAATCAGGATATTGCGAGCCTCATAAGATGAGTATGGAAGTATTCCTTCCTCATTACTTTTGTGGAAAAGTTTGTGGAGAATTGGTAGTTATTCTTTAACTGTTTGGTAGAATTCAGCAGTGAAGACATCAGGTCCTGGGTGTTGGTTGTTGTTGTTGTTGTTTTGATGGAAGATGTTTTATTATTGATTCAATTTCCAAACTCATTATTGATGTGTTCAGATGTTATATTTCCTCACAATTTAATCTGGGTAGTTGTATGTGTGCAGAAATTTATTCATTTTATTCTACACTATCAAATTTGTTGGCATATAGTTATGAGTAATGTCTTACAATCCCTTCTATTTCTGTGGTGTATCAGTTGTAATGTCTCCTTTTTCATCTTTTATTTATTTGAATTTTCTCTCCTTTTGTCTTAGTTTAGCTAAAGGTTTGTCAGTTTTACCTTTACACTTTGTCTTATTTATCTTTTGAAATATTTTTTAGTGTCTGTTTCATTTATATCTGCTGTGAGCTTTATTATTTCCTTCCTTCTACCAATTTTGGGTTTAGTTTGTTTTTGATGTTCTAGTTACTTGAAGTGTATAATTTTGCTTTGTGATTTGAAAATCTTTCTTCTTTTTTGGTGTAGGCTTTTATTGCTATAAATTTCCCTCTTAGAACTGCTTTTGCTACGTTCCATAGGTTTGGGTATGTTGGATTTTCATTCTTACTTGTCTCAGTGACTTTTGAAATTTTCCTATTAATGTCTTAATGAGACCTATTGATTTCTTGGGTGCGTGCTATTTAATTTCCATGTTTTTATAAAATTTCCAAGGGCTTTCCTGTTGTTGATTTCTGGCTTTATATCCCTGGAATCAGAAAAGATACTTCATATGATATCTGTCTTCTTAAGTTTGTTAAGACTTATTATGTGTCATAATGTATGATTGGTCCTAGAGAATGTTTGGTGTACAGTTGAGAATAATTTGTATTCTGCAGCTGTTGGATGATGTATTAGTCTGTTTTCATACTGCTGATAAAGACATAACCGAGACTGGGTAATTTACAGAGAAAAAGAGGTTTAGTGGACTCATAGTTCCACGTGGCTGGGGAGGTCTCCCAATCATGATGGAAGGCGAAAGACACATCTTACATGGTAGCAAACAAAATAGAATTGAGAACCAAGTGAAAGGGTTCCCCCTTATAAAACCTCAGATCTTGTTAGACGTATTCACTACCACAAGAACAGTATGGGGGAACCGCCCCCATGATTCAATTATCTCCCACTGGTTCCCTCCCACAACATGTATGAATTATGGGAGCTATAATCAAGATGAGATTTGGGTGGGGATATACAGCCAAACCATATCAGGTGAGATCTTCTTTACCTGCTAGGTCCATTTGGTCTATGGGATAGTTTGAGTCTGTCATTTTTTGGTTGATTTTCTCTTCATAGAATCTGTCCATTTTTAAAGTGGAGTGTTGAAATTTCCTACTAATATTGTATTGCAGTCTATCTCTACCTTTAAATCTAATATTTGCTTTATATATCTGGTTGTTCTGGTGTTGGGTACATATATAGTTACACCTAAGTAATATATATGTTATGTCCTCTTATTGAATTGGGCCTTTTATCATTTCATTATACAGTGACATTCTTTTTTTATATAGTTTTTTTTATTTAAAGCCTTTTAAAATATGACATGACTGTGGCTACTCCTGCTTGCTTTTCATTTGTTTGCATAAAATATATTTTTCCATCTCTTCACTTTCAGTCTATTTGTCTTTAATAGTGAGGTAAGTATCATGTAGGCAGCATATAGGTGGGTTTTGCTATCCGAATCCATTCATCCACTTTATATCTTTTAAGTAGAGTTTAATCCACTTCTATTCAAGTTTATTATTGATAAATTAGGACTTCCTTCTACCATTTCATTAGTTGTTTTTTAGATTACTTGTTCACTTCTTCCTTTCTTATTGTTTATCCCTCTAGTTTGGTGGTTTTCTGTGGTGCTAAGCTTTGTTTCTTTTCCCTTTTTTGGTGTGTGTGTGTGTATCTGCTGTAATTTCTTTCTTTCTGGTTAGTGAAACTAACATACAGAGTCCGGTATTTGTAACAGACTATTTTACACTGATAACAACTTAACTTCTGTCACATAAAAATACTCTTGACTTCTCCTCCCCACACACACAATTTATATTTTTGTTACCTTACATTGCATCTTTATGAATGGTAGACTCCATGGAACATAGGATCTATGTCACAACTAAATCAATTATTTAATGGCAGCATTAAAGCAGCCCAAAGAATGTGAAAAACTGGTGTGGGTGTATTTAACTTTTTAAAAACTATGTTTCATAATGTTTTCATTAAAAAGTCTTTATCAGTTTGCTAATGCCTAATTTTTACAACCAGCCACCATAGATTTTACAGGATAAATATATTATTTCAGTGGTAATTGAAGCAGAATTTTTGTTGCTCTTCTTACCCTTAGAGATTGTGTATTATCCTCAGACGTAATTCTTTGATTTTTTTTTTTCTTTTCATGTTGTTACACATAGTTACCAACAATCAACGTGAGAATAACCTTTGAATATTTTCAAGCATTAAGATTTGTTTATACAGCTGCACAATTAGACAACCAACACTCTTGGGTCTTTACCTCTCAGCATACACCTGATTATTAACTTAAAGGTATGATGGGAAAAGTATCAATTTTTGTTGGTCACCTAGATTTGGAAATATGTAATAATTATAAGCTTGGGTCTGCTTCTTCAGAAGCCTAGGAATTCGAGTGATGGTTCTCTGAAGAGGCTGGAAACAAAGTATGTGTTTCCAGAAGGCTTAATAGAATATGTTGAGACATAGGCCATTAACACAAAAGTGAAAGAAATGCAAAAAAGTATAAAAGTAAGGATTTGAGAAGGGAAATTTTATTTTTAAGTCTAAGATTCCTATGAATTATATGAAAGTAAATGTCCTATCCTTAAAATTAGCCAAAGGAAGCACTTTACTTATCAATATGATATGACGTTTCATACTCTTATCTAAAGATATCCTAAACTAAGATCCAGTTTTCTAAGTAAAGACCTTTTACTCATGCTTTAAAGCATGTTAGATGATTCCTACCACATCACATCATGTTGTTTACATGTATGATTTAAACTGCATTTATTCTTCAACTCACTGGTTCCTTAGGCTTCTTATCTTTCCTTGCACGCTTAGATAATTTTATGTAAAATTGATTTTTAGAAGTTTAGTTGCTGGGCGTAGTGGCTGTCGCCTGTAAACCCAGTACTTTGGGAATTCAAGGCAGGTGTATTGCTTGAGTCTTGGAGTTTGAGGCCTGCCTGGGAAAGATGACAAACCCCATTTGTACAAAAATAAAAATATTAGCTGGATATGGTGGCACATGCCTGTGGTCCCAGCTACTCCAAGGCTGAGGTGGGAGGATGGCTTGAGTCCGAGAGGCAGAGGTGTGAGCCAAGATCATGCCCTGCTCTTCAGCCTGGGCAACCAAGCCAGACCCTGTTTCAAAAAAAAAAATCTAGTGAGATTTGATTTCTATTTCTATGTGATTCAAAAGTAGGAGAGCTTCAAGGCTAATGACTATTAAAAAATGGCCATTGCTACTTGCATTTTCTATGAAGCCAGCATACACAGCAAAGTGCAACCTAAAAACCAAGCTATTTAATATGTAGCTTAGATTTCAGGTTTGATTGTCTTTGAGGTTTGATTATTGCAGAGATCAATTGCCAGACCAAACATAGTCTATTTCTGTATTTGGTCTTTTTATCATATGAAACATCCCAGCCTTGGGTATAAATTAAGAGCAAATACAGACATTTATACCGATAGCGGTGTAGATATTTCCATGTTTATACAGTTACCGGTGTAGATACTTCCATGTCTATACAGATAGCGGTGTGGATATTTCCATGTTCATACAGATAGTGGTGTAGATATTTCCATGTTTATAGAGATAGTGGTGTAGATATATCCATGTTTATAGAGATAGCGGTGTAGATACTTCCATGTTTATACAGATAGCGGTGTAGATATTTCCATGTTTATACAGATAGCATTGTAGATATTTCCATGTTTATAGAGACAGAGGTGTATATATTTCTATATTTATAGAGATAGCGGCGCACATATTTCCATGTTTATAGAGACAGCGGTGTAGATATTTCCATGTTTATACAGACAGCGGTGTAGATATTTCCATGTTAATACAGGTAGCGGTGTACATATTGCCATGTTCATACAGATAGCGGTGTAGATATTTCCACATTTATACAGATGGCGGTGTACATATTTCCATGTTCATACAGATGGCGGTGTAGATATTTCTATGTTTATAGAGATGGCGGTGTAGATATTTAAATGTTTATACAGATAGCTGTGTAGATATTTCCATGTTTATAGAGATGGCGGTGTAGATATTTCCATGTTTCTACAGATGGCGGTGTAGATATTTCCATGTTTATACAGATGGAGGTGTAGATATTTCCATGTTTTTACAGATAGCGTTGTAGATATTTCCATGTTCACACAGATAGCGGTGTAGATATTTCCACCTTTATACAGATGGTGGTGTAGATTTTTCCATTTCCATACAGACGGCGGTTTAGATATTTCCATTGTTATAAAGATGGCGGTGCAGATATTTCCACTGTGATACAGATGGCGGTGTAGGCATTTTCATGTTGATACAGATGGTGGTGTACATAGTTCCCTATTCATACAGATGGCGGTGTAGATATTTTCATTTTCCTACCGATGGCGGTGTAGATATTTCCATGTTTATACAGATAGCGGTGTAGATGTATCCATGTTCATACAGATGGCAGTGTAGATAATTCCATGTTCATACAGATGGAGTTGAAGATATTTCCATGTTTATAGATATGGCGGTGTAGATATTTCCATGTTTACACAGAAGGCGGTGTAGATATTTCCATGTTTACACAGATAGTGGTGTAGATATTTCCATGTTTATACAGATAGCGGTGTAGATATTTCAATGTTTATAGAGTGGGCGGTGTAGATATTTTCATGTTCCTACAGTTGATGGTGTAGATATTTCCATGTGTACACAGATAGCAGAGTAGGTATTTCCAAGTTTATGCAGATAGCGGTGTAGATATTTCCACTTTTAGGCAGATAGCGGTGTAGATATTTCAATGTTTAAACAGATAGCGTTGTAGATATTTCCATGTTCCTACAGAGGGCGGTGTAGATATTTACATGTTTATAGAGATGGCGGTTCAGACATTTCCACATTCATACAGATGGCGGTGTAGATATTTCCATGTTTATACAGATAGCGGTGTAGATATTTCCGTCTTTATACACATAATGGTGTAGATCTTTCCATGTTTTTAGAGATAGCGGTGTAGATATTTCCATGTTTACACAGATAGCGGTGTAGATATTTCCATGTTTATACAGATGACTCTGTAGATATTTCCATGTTTACGGAGATAGCGGTGTAGCTATTTCCAAGTTTACAGAGATATCGGTGTAGATATTTCCATGTTTACACAGATAGCGGTGTAGATATTTGCATGTATATAGAGATAGCGGTGAGGATATTTCCATGTTTACGCAGATAGCATTGTAGATATGTCCATGTTTATACAGATAGCGGTGTAGATAATTCCATGTGTACACAGATAACGGTGTAGATATTTCCATGTTTATACAGATGGCGGTGTAGATATTTCCATACCCATACAGATGGCGGTGTAGATATTTCCATGTTTATAGATATAGCGGTGTAGGTATTTCCATGTTTACACAGACAGCGGGGTAGATATTTCCATGTTTACACAGATAGCGGTGTAGATATTTCCATGTTTATAGAGATATCAGGGTAGATATTTCCAGGTTTATACAGAGCATAGTGTAGATATTTCCATGTTTATATAGATGGCTCTGTGGATATTTCCATGTTTGTAGAGATAGCGGTGCAGATATCTCCATGTTTACACAGATAGCGGTGTAGATATTTCCATGTTTACACAGATAGCGGTGTAGATATTTCCATGTTCATACAGATAGCGGTGTAGATAATTCCATGTGTATACAGATAACTGTGTAGATATTTACATGTTCCTACAGATGGCTGCGTAGATATTTCAATGTTTATACAGATAGCAGTGTAGATATTTACGTCTTTATACACATAATGCTGTAGATCTTTACATGTTTTCAGAGATAGCGGTGTAGATCTTTCCATGTTTACACAGATAGCGGTGTAGATATTTCCATATTTATACAGATAGCAGTGTAGATATTTCCATGTTTATAGAGACAGTGGTGTAGATATTTACATGTTCCTACAGATGGCTGTGTAGATATTTCCATGTTTATACAGATAGCGGTGTAGATATTTCCATGTTCATACAGATAGCTGTGTAGATATTTCCATGTTTATACAGATAGCGGTGTAGATATTTACGTCTTTATACACATAATGGTGTAGATCTTTCCATGTTTTCAGAGATAGCGGTGTAGAACTTTCCATGTTCACACAGATAGCGGTGTAGATATTTCCATGTTTATACAGATAGCAGTGTAGATATTTCCATGTTTATAGAGATAGTGGTGTAGATATTTACATGTTCCTACAGATGACTGTGTAGATATTTCCAAGTTTATACAGATAGCGGTGTAGATATTTCCATGTTTACACAGATAGCGGTGTAGATATTTGCATGTATATAGAGATAGCGGTGAGGATATTTCCATGTTTACGCAGATAGCATTGTAGATATGTACATGTTTATACAGATAGCGGTGTAGATAATTCCATGTGTACACAGATAACGGTGTAGATATTTCCATGTTTATACAGATGGCGGTGTAGATATTTCCATACCCATACAGATGGTGGTGTAGATATTTCCATGTTTATAGATATAGCGGTGTAGGTATTTCCATGTTTACACAGACAGCGGTGTAGATATTTCCATGTTTACACAGATAGCGGTGTAGATATTTCCATGTTTATAGAGATATCAGGGTAGATATTTCCAGGTTTATACAGAGCGTAGTGTAGATATTTCCATGTTTATATAGATGGCTCTGTGGATATTTCCATGTTTATAGAGATAGCGGTGCAGATATCTCCATGTTTACACAGATAACGGTGTAGATATTTCCATGTTTACACAGATAGCGGTGTAGATATTTCCATGTTCATACAGATAGCGGTGTAGATAATTCCATGTGTATACAGATAACTGTGTAGATATTTACATGTTCCTACAGATGGCTGCGTAGATATTTCCATGTTTATACAGATAGCAGTGAAGATATTTACGTCTTTATACACATAATGCTGTAGATCTTTACATGTTTTCAGAGATAGCGGTGTAGATCTTTCCATGTTTACACAGATAGCGGTGTAGATATTTCCATATTTATACAGATAGCAGTGTAGATATTTCCATGTTTATAGAGATAGTGGTGTAGATATTTACATGTTCCTACAGATAGCTGTGAAGATATTTCCATGTTTATACAGATAGCGGTGTAGATATTTACGTCTTTATACACATAATGGTGTAGATCTTTCCATGTTTTCAGAGATAGCGGTGTAGAACTTTCCATGTTTACACAGATAGCGGTGTAGATATTTCCATGTTTATACAGATAGCAGTGTAGATATTTCCATGTTTATAGAGATAGTGGTGTAGATATTTACATGTTCCTACAGATGGCTGTGTAGATATTTCCATGTTTATACAGATAGCGGTGTAGATATTTCCATGTTTATGGAGATAGTCTTGTAGATATTTCCATGTTCCTACAGTTTTTGGTTTAGATATTTCCATGTTTACACAGACAGCGGTGTAGATATTTCCAAGTTTATGCAGATAGCGGTGTGGATATTTCCACTTTTAGGCAGATAGCGGTGTAGATATTTCAATGTTTAAGCAGATAGCGTTGTAGATATTTCCATGTTCCTACAGAGGGGGGTGTAGATATTTACATGTTTATAGAGATGGCGGTTTAGACATTTCCACGTTCTTACAGATGGCGGTGTAGATATTTCCATGTTTATACAGATAGCGGTGTAGATATTTCCGTCTTTAGACACATAATGGTGTAGGTCTTTCCATGTTTTTAGAGATAGCGATGTAGATATTTCCATGTTTACACAGATAACGGTGTAGATATTTCCATGTTTACAAAGATAACGGTTTAGATATTTCCATGTTTATACAGATGTATACAGATGACTCTGTAGATATTTCCATGTTTACAGAGATAGCGGTGTAGATATTTCCATGTTTACACAGATATCCGTGTAGATATTTCCATGTTTACACAGATAGCGGTGTAGATATTTCCATGTTCATACAGATAGCGGTGTAGATAATTCCATGTGTATACAGATAACGGTGTAGATACTTACATATTCCTACAGATGGCTGTGTAGATATTTCCATGTTTGTACAGATAGCGGTGTAGATATTTCCATGTTTACACAGATAGTGGTGTAGATATTTCCATGTTTACACAGATAGCGGTGTAGATATTTCCAAGTTTACACAGATAGCGGTGTAGATATTTCCATGTTTATACAGATAGCGGTGTAGATATTTCCATGTGAATACAGATAACTGTGTAGATATTTACATGTTCCTACAGATGGCTGCGTAGATATTTCCATGTTTATACAGATAGCAGTGTAGATATTTACGTCTTTATACACATAATGCTGTAGATCTTTCCATGTTTTCAGAGATAGCGGTGTAGGTCTTTCCATGTTTACACAGATAGCGGTGTAGATATTTCCATATTTATACAGATAGCAGTGTAGATATTTCCATGTTTATAGAGATAGTGGGGTAGATATTTACATGTTCCTACAGATGGCTGTGTAGATATTTCCATGTTTATACAGATAGCGGTGTAGATATTTCCATGTTCATACAGATAGCTGTGTAGATATTTCCATGTTTATACAGATAGCGGTGTAGATATTTACGTCTTTATACACATAATGGTGTAGATCTTTCCATGTTTTCAGAGATAGCGGTGTAGATCTTTCCATGTTTACACAGATAGCGGTGTAGATATTTCCATGTTTATACAGATAGCAGTGTAGATATTTCCATGTTTATAGAGATAGTGGTGTAGATATTTACATGTTCCTACAGATGGCTGTGTAGATATTTCCATGTTTATACAGATAGCGGTGTAGATATTTCCATGTTTATGGAGATAGTCGTGTAGATATTTCCATGTTCCTACAGTTTGTGGTTTAGATACTTCCACGTTTACACAGACAGCGGTGTAGATATTTCCAAGTTTATGCAGATCGCGGTGTAGATATTTCCACTTTTAGGCAGATAGCGGTGTAGATATTTCAATGTTTAAGCAGATAGCGTTGTAGATATTTCCATGTTCCTACAGAGGGGGGTGTAGATATTTACATGTTTATAGAGTTGGCGGTTTAGACATTTCCACGTTCATACAGATGGCGGTGTAGATATTTCCATGTTTATACAGATAGCGGTGTAGATATTTCCAGGTTTATACAGATAGCAGTGTAGATATCTCCATCTAAATACAGATGGCGGTGTAGATATTTGTATGTTAATACTGATGGCGGTGCAGATATTTCCATGTTCATACAGATGGCGGTGTAGATATTTCCATGTTCATACAGATAGCAATGTACATATTTCCATGTTTATACAGATAGCGGTGAAGTTGTATGCAAGTTTACACAGATAGCGGTGTAGATATTTCCATGTTCATAGAGATAGCGGTGTAGATAATTCCCTGTTCACACAGATAGAGGGGCTGATATTTCCATGTTCATACTGATAGCCGTGCTGATATTTCCATGTTTATACAGATAGCGGTGTAGATATTTCCATGTTTATACAGATAGCGGTGTAGATATTTCCATGTTTATACAGATAGCGGTGTAGATATCTCCATCTTAATACAGTTGGCGGTGTAGATATTTATATGTTCATACAGATGGCGGTGCAGATATTTCCATGTTCATACAGTTGGCGGTGTAGATATTTCCATGTTTATAGGGATAGTGGTGTAGTTATTTCCATGTGTAAAGAGATAGCTGTGTAGATATTTCCATGTATATGCAGATAGCTGTGTAGATATTTCCATTTTCATGCAGATAGTGGTTTAGATATTTCCATGTTCAAACAGATAGCGGTGTAGATATTTCCATGTTCATGCAGATAGCGGTGTAGATATTTCCATGTTAATACAGATAGGGGTGAAGTTGTATGCAAGTTTACAAAGATAGCGGTGAAGATATTTCCATGTTCATAGAGATAGCGGTGTAGATATTTAAATGTTCATCCAGAAGGCTGTGTAGATATATCCATGTTCATACAGATAGCGGTGTAGATATTTCCATGTCCATACAGATAGTGGTGTAGATATTTCCATGTTCATACAGATAGCGGTGTAGCTACTTCCATGTTCATACAGATAGCGGTGTAGATATTTCCATGTTCATACAGATAGCGGTGTAGATATTTCCATGTTCGTACAGATAGCGGTGTAGATATTTCCATGTTCATACAGATAGCGGTGTGGATATTTCCATGTTTATACAGATAGCGGTGTAGCTATTTCCAGGTTTATACAGATAGAGGTGTAGATATCTCCATCTTAATACAGATGGCGGTGTAGATATTTATATGTTCATACAGATGGCGGTGCAGATATTTCCATGTTCATACAGATGGCGGTGTGGCAATTTCCATGTTCAAACAGATAGCTGTGTAGCTATTTCCATGTTCATGCATATAGCGGTGTAGATATTTCCATGTTCATCCATATGGCTGTGTAGATATATCTATATTCATACAGATGGCGGTGAATATATTTCCGTGTTCATACAGATAGCGGTGTAGATATTTCCATGTTCATACAGATAGTGGTGTAGATATTTCCATGTTCATACAGATAGCGGTGAAGATGTATGCATGTTTACACAGATAGCGGTGTAGATATTTCCATGTTCATAGAGATAGCGGTGTAGATATTTCCATGTTAATCCAGATGGCTGTGTAGATATATCAATGTTCATACAGATAGCGGTGTAGATATTTCCATGTTCATACAGATAGTGCTGTAGATATTTCCATGTTCATACAGATAGCGGTGTAGCTATTTCCATCTTCATACAGATAGCTGTGTAGATATTTCCATGTTCAAACAGATAGCGGTGTAGATATTTCCATGTTCATCCAGATGGCTGTGTAGTTATATCCATGTTCATACAGATGGCGGTGAAGATATTTCCATGTTCATACAGATAGCGGTGTAGATATTTCCATGTTCATACAGATAGTGGTGTGGATATTTCCATGTTCATACAGATAGCTGTGTAGTGATTTCCATGTGTAAAGAGATAGCTGTGTAGA
Organism: Gorilla gorilla gorilla; assembly: GCF_029281585.2. Classification (NCBI taxonomy): domain Eukaryota; kingdom Metazoa; phylum Chordata; class Mammalia; order Primates; family Hominidae; genus Gorilla; species Gorilla gorilla. The sequence goes on from NC_073231.2 coordinate 154,639,008, forward strand.
TATTTCCATGTATATGCAGATAGCTGTGTATATATTTCCATTTTCATGCAGATAGCAGTTTCGATATTTCCATGTTGAAACAGATAGCGGTGTAGATATTTCCATGTTCATAGTGATAGCGGTGTAGATACTTCCATGTTCATACAGATAGAGGGGCTGATATTTCCATGTTCATACAGATAGCGGTGCTGATATTTCCATGTTTATACAGATAGCGGTGTAGATATTTCCATGTTTATACAGATAGCGGTGTAAATATTTCCATGTTTATACAGATAGCGGTTTTGATATCTCCATCTTAATACAGTTGGCGGTGTAGATATTTATATGTTCATACAGATGGCGGTGCAGATATTTCCATGTTCATACAGATGGCGGTGTAGATATTTCCATGTTTATAGAGATAGCTGTGTAGTTATTTCCATGTGTAAAGAGATAGCTGTGTAGATATTTCCATGTATATGCAGATAGCTGTGTAGATATTTCCATTTTCATGCTCATAGCGGTTTAGATATTTCCATGTGCAAACAGATAGCAGTGTAGATATTTCCACGTTCATACAGAAAGCGGAGTTGATATTTCCATGCTTATACAGATTGCGGTGAAGATGTATGCTTCTTTACGCAGATAGCGGTGTAGATATTTCCATGTTCATGCAGATAGCGGTGTAGATATTTCCATGTTCATCCAGATGGCTGTGTAGATATATCCATGTTCATACAGATAGCGGTGTAGATATTTCCATGTTCCTACAGATAGTGGTGTAGATATTTCCCTGTTCATACAGATAGCGGTGTAGCTATTTCCATGTTCATACAGATAGCGGTGTAGGTATTTCCATGTTCATAGAGATAGCGGTGTAGACATTTCCATGTTCATACAGATAGCGGTGCTGATATTTCCATGTTTATACAGGTAGCGGTGTAGATATTTCCATGTTTATACAGAGAGCGTTGTAGATATCTCCAATCTTAATACAGATGGCGGTGTAGATATTTATATGTTCATACAGATGGCGGTGGAGATATTTCCATGTTCATACAGATGACGGTGTAGATATTTCCGTGTTTATAGAGATAGCGGTGTAGTTATATCCTTGTGTAAAGAGATAGCTTTGTAGATATTTCCATGTATATGCAGATAGCTGTGTAGATATTTCTATTTTCATGCAGATAGCGGTTTAGATATTTCCATGTTCAAACAGATAGCGGTGTAGATATTTCCATGTTCATACAGATAGCGTTGTAGATATTTCCATGTTTATACAGATAGCGGAGAAGATGTATGCATGTTTACACAGAGAGCAGTGTAGATATTTCCATGTTCATACAGATCGCGGTGTAGATATTTCCATGTTCATCCAGATGGCTGTGTAGACATATCCATGTTCATACAGATGGCGGTGAAGATATTTCCATGTTCATACAGATAGCGGTGTAGATATTTCCATGTTCATACAGATTGCGGTGTAGGTATTTCCATGTCCATAAAGATGGCTGTGTTGATATATGCATGTTCATACAGATGGCGTTGAAGATATTTCCATGTTCATACAGATAGCGGTGTAGATATTTCCATCTTCATACAGATAGCGGTGTAGATATTTCCATGTTCATACCGTTAGCTGTGCTGATATTTCCATGTTTATACAGGTAGCGGTGTAGATATTTCCATGTTTATACAGATAGCTGTGTAGATATTTCTATGTTTATACAGATAGCGGTGTAGATATTTCCATGTTTATACAAATAGTGGTGTAGATATCTCCTTCTTAATACAGATGGCGGTGTAGATATTTATATGTTCAAACAGATGGCGGTGCAGATATTTCCATGTTCATACAGATTCCGGTGTAGATATTTCAGTGTTTATAGAGATAGCGGTGTAGTTATTTCCATGTGTAAAGAGATAGCTGAGTAGATATTTCCATGTATATGCAGATAGCTGTGTACTTATTTCCATTTTCATGCAGACAGCGGTGTAGATATTTCCATGTTGAAACAGATAGCAGTGTAGATATTTCCATGGTGAAACAGATAGCGGTGTAGATATTTCCACGTTTATACAGATTGCGGTGAAGATGTATGCATATTTACACAGATAGCGGTGTAGATATTTCCATGTTCATACAGATAGCGGTGTAGATATTTCCGTGTTCATCCAGATGGCGGTGTAGATATATCCATGTTCATACAGATAGCAGTGTAGTTATTTCCATGTTCATACAGGTAGTGGTGTAGATATTTCCATGTTCATACAGATAGCGGTGTAGCTATTTCCATGTTCATACAGATAGCAGTGTAGAAATTTCCAAGTTCATAGTGATAGCGGTGTAGATATTTCCATGTTCATACAGATAGCGGTGCTGATATTTCCATGTTTATACAGGTAGCGGTGTAGATATTTCCATGTTTATACAGATTGCGGTGTAGATATTTCCATGTTTATACAGATAGCGGTGTAGATGTTTCCAAGTTTATACAGATAGCGGTGTAGATATCTCCATCTTAATATAGATGGCGGTGTAGATATTTATATGTTCATACAGATGGCGTTGCAGATATTTCCATGTTCATACAGATGGCGGTGTGGATATTTCCATGTTTATAGAGATAGCGCTGTAGTTATTTCCATGTGTAAAGAGATAGCTTTGTAGATATTTCCATGTATATGCAGATCACTGTGTAGATATTTCAATTTTCATGCAGATAGCATTGTAGATATTTCCATGTTCAAACAGATAGCGGTGTAGATATGTCCATGTTCATACAAATAGCGGTGTAGATATTTCCATGTTCATACAGATAGCGGTGTAGATATTTCCATGTTCATACAGATAGCGGTGTAGCTATTTCCATGTTCATACAGATAGCGGTGTAGTTATTTCCATGTTCATCCAGATGGCTGTGTAGATATATCCATGTTCATACAGATGGCGGTGAAGATAATTCCATGTTCATACATATAGCGGTGTAGATATTTCCATGTTCATACAGATAGCATTGTAGTTATTTCCATGTGTAAAGAGATAGATGTGTAGATATTTCCATGTATATGCAGATAGCTGTGTAGATATTTCCATTTTCATGCAGATAGCGGTTTAGATATTTCCATGTTCAAACAGATAGCGGTGTAGATATGTCCATGTTCATACATATAGCGGCGTAGATATTTCCATGTTTATACAGATAGCGGTGTAGATATTTCCATGTTTATACAGATAGCGGTGAAGATATCTCCATCTTAATACAGATGGCGTTGTGGATATTTATAAGTTCATACAGATGGCGGTGCAGATATTTCCATGTTCATATGGATGGCGGTGTTGATATTTCCATGTTTATAGAGATAGCGGTGTAGTTATTTCCATGTGTAAAGAGATAGCTTTGTATATATTTCCATGTATATGCAGATAGCATTGTAGATATTTCTATTTTCATGCAGAGAGCGGTGTAGATATTTCCATGTTCATAAAGATAGCGGTGTAGATATTTCCATGTTTATACAGATAGCGGTGAAGATATATGCATGATTACACAGATAGCGGTGTAGACATTTCCATGTTCATACAGATCGTGGTGTAGATATTTCCATGTTCAACCAGATGGCTGTGTAGACATATCCATGTTCATACCGATGGCGGTGAAGATATTTCCATGTTCATACAGATAGCGGTGTAGATATTTCCATGTTCATACAGATAGCAGTGTAGATATTTCCATGTTCATACAGATGGCTGTGTAGATATATCCATGTTCATACAGATGGCGGTGAAGATATTTCCATGTTCATACAGATAGCGGTGTAGATATTTCCATGTTCATAGAGATAGCGGTGAAGATATTTCCATGTTCATACCGATAGCTGTGCTGATATTTCCATGTTTATACAGGTAGAGGCGTAGATATTTCCATGTTTATACAGATAGTGTTGTAGATATTTCCATGTTTATACAGATAGCGGTGTAGATATTTATAAGTTTATACAGATAGCGGTGTAGATATCTCCTTCTTAATACAGATGGCGGTGTAGATATTTATATGTTCATACAGATGGCGGTGCAGATATTTCCATGTTCATACAGATGGCAGTGTAGATATTTCCATGTTCATACAGATAGCGGTGTACTTATTTCCATGTGTAAAGAGATAGCTTTGTAGATATTTCCATGTATATGCAGATAGCTGTGTAGATATTTCCATTTTCATGCAAATAGCGGTGTAGAGATATTTCCATGTTCAAACAGAAAGCGGTGAAGATATGTCCATGTTCATACAGATAGCGGTGTAGATATTTCCATGTTCATACAGGTAGTGGTGTAGATATTTCCATGTTCGTACAGATAGCGGTGTAGCTATTTCCATGTTCATACAGATAGCGGTGTAGAAATTTCCATGTTCATAGAGATAGTGGTGTAGATATTTCCATGTTCATACAGATAGCGGTGCTGATATTTCCATGTTTATACAGGTAGCGGTGTAGATATTTCCATGTTTATACAGATTGCGGTGTAGATATTTCCATGTTTATACAGATACTGGTGTAGATATTTGCAAGTTTATACAGATAGCGGTGTAGATATCTGCATCTTAATATAGATGGCGGTGCAGATATTTATATGTTCATAGAGATGGCGGTTCAGATATTTCCATGTTCATGCAGATGGCGGTGTAGATATTTGTATGTTTATAGAGATAGCGCTGTAGTTATTTCCAGGTGTAAAGAGATAGCTTTGTAGATATTTCCATGTATATGCAGATCGCAGTGTAGATATTTCCATTTTCATGCAGATAGCGGTTTAGATATTTCCATGTTCAAACAGATAGCGGTGAAGTTATTTCCATGTTCATAGAGATAGCGGTGTAGATATTTCCATGTTTATACAGATAGCGGTGAAGATGTATGCATGTTTACACAGATAGCGGTGTAGATATTTCCATGTCCATACAGATAGCGGTGTAGATATTTTCATGTTCATCCAGTGGGCTGTGTAGATATATCCATGTTCATACAGATGGCGGTGAAAATATTTCCATGTTCAGATAGAGGTGTAGATATTTCCATGTTCATACAGATAGCGGTGTAGATATTTCCATGTTCATACAGACAGCGGTGCTGATATTTCCATGTTCATCCAGATGGCTGTGTAGATATATCTATGTTCATACAGAAGGTGGTGAAGATATTTCCATCTTCATACAGATATCGGTGTAGATATTTCCATGTTCATACAGATAGCAGTGTAGGTATTTCCATGTTCATACAGATAGCGGTGCTGATATTTCCATGTTTATACAGGTAGCGGTGTAGATATTTCCATGTTTATACAGATAGCGGTGTAGATATTTCCATGTTTATACAGATAGCGGTGTAGATATTTCCATGTTTATACAGATAGGGGTGAAGATATCCCCATCTTAATACAGATGGCGGTGCAGATATTTATATGTTCATAGAGATGGCGGTTCAGATATTTCCATGTTCATACAGATGGCGGTGTAGATATTTCCATGTTTATAGAGATAGCGGTGTAGTTATTTCCATGTGTAAACAGATAGCTTTGTAGATATTTCCATGTATATGCAGATAGCTGTGTAGATATTTCCATTTTCATGCAGATACCGGTGTAGATATTTCCATGTTCAAACAGATAGCGGTGTAGATATTTCCATGTTCATACAGATAGCGGTGTAGATATTTCCAAGTTTATACAGATAGCGGTTAGGATGTATGCATGTTTACACACATAGCGTTGTAGATATTTCCATGTTCATACAGATAGCGGTGTGGATATTTCCATGTTCATCCAGATGGCTGTGTAGATATATCCATGTTCATACAGATGGCGGTGAATATATTTATATCTTCATACAGATGGCGGTGTAGATATTTCCATGCTCATACAGATAGCGGTGTAGATATTTCCATGTTTATACATATAGCGGTGTAGGTATCTCCATCTTAATACAGATGGCGGTGCAGATATTTGTATGTTCAAACAGATGGCGGTGCAGATATTTCCATGTTCATACAGATGGCGGTGTAGATATTTCGATGTTTATAGAGATATCGGTGTAGTTATTTCCATGTGTAAAGAGATAGCTTTGTAGATATTTCCATGTATATGCAGATAGCTGTGTAGATATTTCCATTTTCATGCAGATAGCGTTGGAGATATTTCCATGCTCAAACAGATAGCGGTGTAGATATTTCCACGTTCATACAGATAGCTGTGTAGATATTTCCATGTTTATACAGATAGCTGTGAAGATGTATGCTTGTTTACACAGATAGCGGTGTAGATATTTCCATGTTCATACAGATAGCGGTGTAGATATTTCCATGTTCATCCAGATGGCTGTGTAGACATATCCATGTTCATACAGATAGCGGTGCTGATATTTCCCTGTTGATACAGATGGCGGTGTAGATATTTCAATGTTTATAGAGATATCGGTGCAGTTATTTCCATGTGTAAAGAGATAGCTTTGTAGATATTTCCATGTATATGCAGATAGCTGTGTAGATATTTCCATTTTCATGCAGATAGCGCTGTAGATATTTCCATGGTCAAACAGATAGCAGTGTAGATATTTCCATGTTCATACAGATAGCGGTGTAGATATTTCCATGTTTATACAGATAGCGGTGAAGATGTATGCTTGTTTACACAGATAGCGGTGTAGATATTTCCATGTTCATACAGATAGCGGTGTAGATATTTCCATGTTCATCCAGATGGCTGTGTAGACATATCCATGTTCATACAGATAGCGGTGCTGATATTTCCATATTCATCCAGATGGCTGTGTAGATATTTCCATGTTCATACAGATAGCGGTGGTGATATTTCCATGTTTATACAGGTAGTGGTGTACATATTTCCATGCTTATACAGATAGCGGTGTAGATATTTCCATGTTTATACAGATAGCGGTTAAGATGTATGCATGTTTACACAGATAGCGGTGTAGATATTTCCATGTTCATACAGATAGTGGTGTAGATATTTCCATGTTCATCCAGATGGCTGTGTAGATATATCCATGTTCATACAGATGGCGGTGAAGATATTTCCATGTTCATACAGATATCGGTGTAGATATTTCCATGTTCATACAGATAGCGGTGTAGATATTTCCATGATCATACAGATAGCGGTGCTGATATTTCCATGTTTATACAGATAGCGGTGTAGATATTTCCATGTTTATACAGATAGCGGTGTAGATCTTTCCATGTTTATACAGATAGCGGTGTAGATATTTCGATGTTCATACAGATAGCGGTGTAGATATTTCCATGTTCATGCAGATAGCAGTGTAGGTATTTCCATGTTCATACAGATAGTGGTGCTGATATTTCCATGTTTATACAGGTAGCGGTGTAGATATTTCCATGTTTTACAGATAGCGGTGTAGATATTTCCATGTATATACAGATAGAGGTGTAGATATTTCCATGTTTATACAGATAGCGGTGTAGATATCTCCATCTTAATACAGATGGCGGTGCAGATATTTATATGTTCATAGAGATGGCGGTTCAGATATTTCCATGTTCATACAGATGGCGGTGTAGATATTTCCACGTTTATAGAGATAGTGGTGTAGTTATTTCCATGTGTAAAGAGATAGCTTTGTAGATATTTCCACGTATATGCAGAGAGCTGTGTAGATATTTCCATTTTCATGCAGATAGCAGTGTAGATACTTCCATGTTCAAACAGATAGCGGTGTAGATATTTCAATGTTCATACAGATTGTGGTGTAGTTATTTCCATGTTTATACAGATAGCGGTGAAGATGTATGCATGTTTACACAGATAGCGGTGTAGATGTTTCCATGTTCATACAGATAGCGGTGTAGATATTTCCATGTTCATCCAGATGGCTGTGTAGATAAATGCATGCTCATACAGATGTCGGTGAAGATATTTATATCTTCATACAGATGGCGGTGTAGATATTTTCATGCTCATAGAGATATCAGTGTAGATATTTCCATGTTTATACAGATAGCGGTGTAGATATCTCCATCTTAATACAGATGGCGGTGCAGATATTTCCATGTTCATACAGATGGCGGTGTAGACATTTCCATGTTTATAGAGATATCGGTGAAGTTATTTCCATGTGTAAAGAGATAGCTTTGTAGATATTTCCATGTATATGCAGATAGCTGTGTAGATATTTCCATGCTCAAACAGATAGCGGTGTAGATATTTCCATGTTCATACAGATAGCGGTGTAGATATTTCCATGTTTATACAGATAGCGGTGTAGATATTTCCATGTTCATACAGATAGCGGTGTAGATATTTCCATGTTCATACATATATCGGTGTAGATATTTCCATGTTCATACAGATAGCGGTGTAGATATTTCCATGTTCATACAGATAGCGGTGTAGCTATTTCCATGTTCATACAGATAGCGGTGTAGATATTTCCATGTTCATCCAGATGGCTGTGTAGATATTTCCATGTTCAAACAGATAGCGGTGCTGATATTTCCATGTTCATACAGATGGCGGTGTAGATATTTCCATGTTTATAGAGATAGCGGTGAAGATATTTCCATGTTCATACCGATAGCTGTGCTGATATTTCCATGTTTATACAGGTAGCGGCGTAGATTTTTCCATGTTTATACAGATAGTGGTGTAGATATTTCCATGTTTATACAGATAGCGGTGTAGATATTTATAAGTTTATACAGATAGCGGTGTAGATATCTCCTTCTTAATACAGATGGCGGTGTAGATATTTATATGTTCATACAGATGGCGGTACATATATTTCCATGTTCATACAGATGGCGGTGTAGATATTTCCAAGTTTATACAGATAGCGGTGTAGATATCTGCATCTTAATATAGATGGCGGTGCAGATATTTATATGTTCATAGAGATGGCGGTTCAGATATTTCCATGTTCATGCAGATGGCGGTGTAGATATTTGTATGTTGATAGAGATAGCGCTGTAGTTATTTCCATGTGTAAAGAGATAGCTTTGTAGATATTTCCATGTATATGCAGATTGCTGTGTAGATATTTCCATTTTCATGCAGATAGCGGTTTAGATATTTCCATGTTCAAACAGATAGCGGTGAAGATATTTCCATGTTCATAGAGATAGCGGTGTAGATATTTCCATGTTTATACAGATAGCGGTGAAGATGTATGCATGTTTACACAGATAGCGGTGTAGATATTTCCATGTTCATACAGATAGCGGTGTAGATATTTTCATGTTCATCCAGATGGCTGTGTAGATATATCCATGTTCATACGGATGGCGGTGAAAATATTTCCATGTTCAGATAGCGGTGTAGATATTTCCATGTTCATACAGATAGCGGTGTAGATATTTCCATGTTCATACAGACAGCGGTGCTGATATTTCCATGTTCATCCAGATGGCTGTGTAGATATATCTATGTTCATACAGAAGGTGGTGAAGATATTTCCATCTTCATACAGATATCGGTGTAGATATTTCCATGTTCATACAGATAGTAGTGTAGGTATTTCCATGTTCATACAGATAGCGGTGCTGATATTTCCATGTTTATACAGGTAGCGGTGTAGATATTTCCATGTTTATACAGATAGCGGTGTAGATATTTCCATGTTGATACAGATAGCGGTGTAGATATTTCCATGTTTATACAGATAGCGGTGAAGATATCTCCATCTTAATACAGATGGCGGTGCAGATATTTATATGTTCATAGAGATGGCAGTTCAGATATTTCCATGTTCATACAGATGGCGGTGTAGATATTTCCATGTTTATAGAGATAGCGGTGTAGTTATTTCCATGTGTAAAGAGATAGCTTTGTAGATAATTCCATGTATATGCAGATAGCTGTGTAGATATTTCCATTTTCTTGCAGATAGCGGTGTAGATATTTCCATGTTCAAACAGATAGCGGTGTAGATATTTCCATGTTCATACAGATAGCGGTGTAGATATTTCCATGTTTATACAGATAGCGGTTAAGATGTATGCATGTTTACACAGATAGCGTTGTAGATATTTCCATGTTCATACAGATAGCGGCGTAGATATATCCATGTTCATCCAGATGGCAGTGTAGATATATCCATGTTCATACAGATGGCGGTGAATATATTTATATCTTCATACAGATGGCGGTGTAGATATTTCCATGCTCATACAGATAGCGGTGTAGATATTTCCATGTTTATACATATAGCGGTGTAGATATCTCCATCTTAATACAGATGGCGGTGCAGATATTTATATGTTCAAACAGATAGCGGTGCAGAAATTTCCATGTTCATACAGATGGCGGTGTAGATATTTCGATGTTTATAGAGATATCGGTGTAGTTATTTCCATGTGTAAAGAGATAGCTTTGTAGATATTTCCATGTATATGCAGATAGCTGTGTAGATATTTCCATTTTCATGCAGATAGTGGTGGAGATATTTCCATGCTCAAACAGATAGCGGTGTAGATATTTCCACGTTCATACAGATAGCGGTGTAGATATTTCCATGTTTATACAGATAGCGGTGAAGATGTATGCTTTTTTACACAGATAGCGGTGTAGATATTTCCATGTTCATACAGATAGCGGTGTAGATATTTCCATGTTCATACAGGTAGTGGTGTAGATATTTCCATGTTCGTACAGATAGCGGTGTAGCTATTTCCATGTTCATACAGATAGCGGTGTAGAAATTTCCATGTTCATAGAGATAGCGGTGTAGATATTTCCATGTTCATACAGATAGCGGTGCTGATATTTCCATGTTTATACAGGTAGCGGTGTAGATATTTCCATGTTTATACAGATTGCGGTGTAGATATTTCCATGTTTATACAGATACTGGTGTAGATACTTGCAAGTTTATACAGACAGCGGTGTAGATATCTGCATCTTAATATAGATGGTGGTGCAGATATTTATATGTTCATAGAGATGGCGGTTCAGATATTTCCATGTTCATGCAGATGGCGGTGTAGATATTTGTATGTTTATAGAGATAGCGCTGTAGTTATTTCCAGGTGTAAAGAGATAGCTTTGTAGATATTTCCATGTATATGCAGATCGCTGTGTAGATATTTCCATTTTCATGCAGATAGCGGTTTAGATATTTCCATGTTCAAACAGATAGCGGTGAAGTTATTTCCATGTTCATAGAGATAGCGGTGTAGATATTTCCATGTTTATACAGATAGCGGTGAAGATGTATGCATGTTTACACAGATAGCGGTGTAGATATTTCCATGTCCATACAGATAGCGGTGTAGATATTTTCATGTTCATCCAGTGGGCTGTGTAGATATATCCATGTTCATACAGATGGCGGTGAAAATATTTCCATGTTCAGATAGCGGTGTAGATATTTCCATGTTCATACAGATAGCGGTGTAGATATTTCCATGTTCATACAGACAGCGGTGCTGATATTTCCATGTTCATCCAGATGGCTGTGTAGATATATCTATGTTCATACAGAAGTTGGTGAAGATATTTCCATCTTCATACAGATATCGGTGTAGATATTTCCATGTTCATACAGATAGCAGTGTAGGTATTTCCATGTTCTTACAGATAGTGGTGCTGATATTTCCATGTTTATACAGGTAGCGGTGTAGATATTTCCATGTTTATACAGATAGCGGTGTAGATATTTCCATGTTTATACAGATAGCGGTGTAGATATTTCCATGTTTATACAGATAGGGGTGAAGATATCCCCATCTTAATACAGATGGCGGTGCAGATATTTATATGTTCATAGAGATGGCGGTTCAGATATTTCCATGTTCATACAGATGGCGGTGTAGATATTTCCATGTTTATAGAGATAGCGGTGTAGTTATTTCCATGTGTAAACAGATAGCTTTGTAGATATTTCCATGTATATGCAGATAGATGTGTAGATATTTCCATTTTCATGCAGATACCGGTGTAGATATTTCCATGTTCAAACACATAGCGGTGTAGATATTTCCATGTTCATACAGATAGCGGTGTAGATATTTCCAAGTTTATACAGATAGCGGTTAGGATGTATGCATGTTTACACACATAGCGTTGTAGATATTTCCATGTTCATACACATAGCGGTGTAGATATTTCCATGTTCATCCAGATGGCTGTGTAGATATATCCATGTTCATACAGATGGCGGTGAATATATTTATATCTTCATACAGATGGCGGTGTAGATATTTCCATGCTCATACAGATAGCGGTGTAGATATTTCCATGTTTATACATATAGCGGTGTAGGTATCTCCATCTTAATACAGATGGCGGTGCAGATATTTGTATGTTCAAACAGATGGCGGTGCAGATATTTCCATGTTCATACAGATGGCGGTGTAGATATTTCGATGTTTATAGAGATATCGGTGTAGTTATTTCCATGTGTAAAGAGATAGCTTTGTAGATATTTCCATGTATATGCAGATAGCTGTGTAGATATTTCCATTTTCATGCAGATAGCGGTGGAGATATTTCCATGCTCAAACAGATAGCGGTGTAGATATTTCCACGTTCATACAGATGGCTGTGTAGATATTTCCATGTTTATACAGATAGGTGTGAAGATGTATGCTTGTTTACACAGATAGCGGTGTAGATATTTCCATGTTCATACAGATAGCGGTGTAGATATTTCCATGTTCATCCAGATGGCTGTGTAGACATATCCATGTTCATACAGATAGCGGTGCTGATATTTCCATGTTGATACAGATGGCGGTGTAGATATTTCCATGTTTATAGAGATATCGGTGCAGTTATTTCCATGTGTAAAGAGATAGCTTTGTAGATATTTCCATGTATATGCAGATAGCTGTGTAGATATTTCCATTTTCATGCAGATAGCGCTGTAGATATTTCCATGGTCAAACAGATAGCAGTGTAGATATTTCCATGTTCATACAGATAGCGGTGTAGATATTTCCATGTTTACAGATAGCGGTGAAGATGTATGCTTGTTTACACAGATAGCGGTGTAGATATTTCCATGTTCATACAGATAGCGGTGTAGATATTTCCATGTTCATCCAGATGGCTGTGTAGACATATCCATGTTCATACAGATAGCGGTGCTGATATTTCCATATTCATCCAGATGGCTGTGTAGATATTTCCATGTTCATACAGATAGCGGTGGTGATATTTCCATGTTTATACAGGTAGTGGTGTACATATTTCCATGCTTATACAGATAGCGGTGTAGATATTTCCATGTTTATACAGATAGCGGTGAAGATGTATGCATGTTTACACAGATAGCGGTGTAGATATTTCCATGTTCATACAGATAGTGGTGTAGATATTTCCATGTTCATCCAGATGGCTGTGTAGATATATCCATGTTCATACAGATGGCGGTGAAGATATTTCCATGTTCATACAGATATCGGTGTAGATATTTCCATGTTCATACAGATAGCGGTGTAGATATTTCCATGATCATACAGATAGCGGTGCTGATATTTCCATGTTTATACAGATAGAGGTGTAGATATTTCCATGTTTATACAGATAGCGGTGTAGATCTTTCCATGTTTATACAGATAGCGGTGTAGATATTTCGATGTTCATACAGATAGCGGTGTAGATATTTCCATGTTCATGCAGATAGCAGTGTAGGTATTTCCATGTTCATACAGATAGTGGTGCTGATATTTCCATGTTTATACAGGTAGCGGTGTAGATATTTCCATGTTTTACAGATAGCGGTGTAGATATTTCCATGTATATACAGATAGAGGTGTAGATATTTCCATGTTTATACAGATAGCGGTGTAGATATCTCCATCTTAATACAGATGGCGGTGCAGATATTTATATGTTCATAGAGATGGCGGTTCAGATATTTCCATGTTCATACAGATGGCGGTGCAGATATTTCCACGTTTATAGAGATAGTGGTGTAGTTATTTCCATGTGTAAAGAGATAGCTTTGTAGATATTTCCACGTATATGCAGATAGCTGTGTAGATATTTCCATTTTCATGCAGATAGCAATGTAGATACTTCCATGTTCAAACAGATAGCGGTGTAGATATTTCAATGTTCATACAGATTGCGGTGTAGTTATTTCCATGTTTATACAGATAGCGGTGAAGATGTATGCATGTTTACACAGATAGCGGTGTAGATGTTTCCATGTTCATACAGATAGCGGTGTAGATATTTCCATGTTCATCCAGATGGCTGTGTAGATAAATGCATGTTCATACAGATGTCGGTGAAGATATTTATAACTTCATACAGATGGCGGTGTAGATATTTCCATGCTCATAGAGATATCAGTGTAGATATTTCCATGTTTATACAGATAGCGGTGTAGATATCTCCATCTTAATACAGATGGCGGTGCAGATATTTCCATGTTCATACAGATGGCGGTGTAGACATTTCCATGTTTATAGAGATATCGGTGAAGTTATTTCCATGTGTAAAGAGATAGCTTTGTAGATATTTCCATGTATATGCAGATAGCTGTGTAGATATTTCCATGCTCAAACAGATAGCGGTGTAGATATTTCCATGTTCATACAGATAGCGGTGTAGATATTTCCATGTTTATACAGATAGCGGTGTAGATATTTCCATGTTCATACAGATAGCGGTGTAGATATTTCCATGTTCATACAGATATCGGTGTAGATATTTCCATGTTCATACAGATAGCGGTGTAGATATTTCCATGTTCATACAGATAGCGGTGTAGCTATTTCCATGTTCATACAGATAGCGGTGTAGATATTTCCATGTTCATCCAGATGGCTGTGTAGATATTTCCATGTTCAAACAGATAGCGGTGCTGATATTTCCATGTTCATACAGATGGCGGTGTAGATATTTCCATGTTTATAGAGATAGCGGTGAAGATATTTCCATGTTCATACCGATAGCTGTGCTGATATTTCCATGTTTATACAGGTAGCGGCGTAGATTTTTCCATGTTTATACAGATAGTGGTGTAGATATTTCCATGTTTATACAGATAGCGGTGTAGATATTTATAAGTTTATACAGATAGCGGTGTAGATATCTCCTTCTTAATACAGATGGCGGTGTAGATATTTATATGTTCATACAGATGGCGGTACATATATTTCCATGTTCATACAGATGGCGGTGTAGATATTTCCAACTTTATACAGATAGCGGTGTAGATATCTGCATCTTAATATAGATGGCGGTGCAGATATTTATATGTTCATAGAGATGGCGGTTCAGATATTTCCATGTTCATGCAGATGGCGGTGTAGATATTTGTATGTTGATAGAGATAGCGCTGTAGTTATTTCCATGTGTAAAGAGATAGCTTTGTAGATATTTCCATGTATATGCAGATTGCTGTGTAGATATTTCCATTTTCATGCAGATAGCGGTTTAGATATTTCCATGTTCAAACAGATAGCGGTGAAGATATTTCCATGTTCATAGAGATAGCGGTGTAGATATTTCCATGTTTATACAGATAGCGGTGAAGATGTATGCATGTTTACACAGATAGCGGTGTAGATATTTCCATGTTCATACAGATAGCGGTGTAGATATTTTCATGTTCATCCAGATGGCTGTGTAGATATATCCATGTTCATACGGATGGCGGTGAAAATATTTCCATGTTCAGATAGCGGTGTAGATATTTCCATGTTCATACAGATAGCGGTGTAGATATTTCCATATTCATACAGACAGCGGTGCTGATATTTCCATGTTCATCCAGATGGCTGTGTAGATATATCTATGTTCATACAGAAGGTGGTGAAGATATTTCCATCTTCATACAGATATCGGTGTAGATATTTCCATGTTCATACAGATAGTAGTGTAGGTATTTCCATGTTCATACAGATAGCGGTGCTGATATTTCCATGTTTATACAGGTAGCGGTGTAGATATTTCCATGTTTATACAGATAGCGGTGTAGATATTTCCATGTTTATACAGATAGCGGTGTAGATATTTCCATGTTTATACAGATAGCGGTGAAGATATCTCCATCTTAATACAGATGGAGGTGCAGATATTTATATGTTCATAGAGATGGCGGTTGAGATATTTCCATGTTCATACAGATGGCGGTGTAGATATTTCCATGTTTATAGAGATAGCGGTGTAGTTATTTCCCTGTGTAAAGAGATAGCTTTGTAGATAATTCCATGTATATGCAGATAGCTGTGTAGATATTTCCATTTTCTTGCAGATAGCGGTGTAGATATTTCCATGTTCAAACAGATAGCGGTGTAGATATTTCCATGTTCATACAGATAGCGGTGTAGATATTTCCATGTTTATACAGATAGCGGTTAAGATGTATGCATGTTTACACAGATAGCGTTGTAGATATTTCCATGTTCATACAGATAGCGGCGTAGATATATCCATGTTCATCCAGATGGCTGTGTAGATATATCCATGTTCATACAGATGGCGGTGAATATATTTATATCTTCATACAGATGGCGGTGTAGATATTTCCATGCTCATACAGATAGCGGTGTAGATATTTCCATGTTTATACATATAGCGGTGTAGATATCTCCATCTTAATACAGATGGCGGTGCAGGTATTTATATGTTCAAACAGATAGCGGTGCAGATATTTCCATGTTCATACAGATGGCGGTGTAGATATTTCGATGTTTATAGAGATATCGGTGTAGTTATTTCCATGTGTAAAGAGATAGCTTTGTAGATATTTCCATGTATATGCAGATAGCTGTGTAGATATTTCCATTTTCATGCAGATAGTGGTGGAGATATTTCCATGCTGAAACAGATAGCGTTGTAGATATTTCCACTTTCATACAGATAGCGGTGTAGATATTTCCATGTTTATACAGATAGCGGTGAAGATGTATGCTTTTTTACGCAGATAGCGGTGTAGATATTTCCATGTTCATACAGACAGCGGTGCTGATATTTCCATGTTCATCCAGATGGCTGTGTAGATATATCTATGTTCATACAGAAGTTGGTGAAGATATTTCCATCTTCATACAGATATCGGTGTAGATATTTCCATGTTCATACAGATAGCAGTGTAGGTATTTCCATGTTCTTACAGATAGTGGTGCTGATATTTCCATGTTTATACAGGTAGCGGTGTAGATATTTCCATGTTTATACAGATAGCGGTGTAGATATTTCCATGTTTATACAGATAGCGGTGTAGATATTTCCATGTTTATACAGATAGGGGTGAAGATATCCCCATCTTAATACAGATGGCGGTGCAGATATTTATATGTTCATAGAGATGGCGGTTCAGATATTTCCATGTTCATACAGATGGCGGTGTAGATATTTCCATGTTTATAGAGATAGCGGTGTAGTTATTTCCATGTGTAAACAGATAGCTTTGTAGATATTTCCATGTATATGCAGATAGATGTGTAGATATTTCCATTTTCATGCAGATACCGGTGTAGATATTTCCATGTTCAAACACATAGCGGTGTAGATATTTCCATGTTCATACAGATAGCGGTGTAGATATTTCCAAGTTTATACAGATAGCGGTTAGGATGTATGCATGTTTACACACATAGCGTTGTAGATATTTCCATGTTCATACACATAGCGGTGTAGATATTTCCATGTTCATCCAGATGGCTGTGTAGATATATCCATGTTCATACAGATGGCGGTGAATATATTTATATCTTCATACAGATGGCGGTGTAGATATTTCCATGCTCATACAGATAGCGGTGTAGATATTTCCATGTTTATACATATAGCGGTGTAGGTATCTCCATCTTAATACAGATGGCGGTGCAGATATTTGTATGTTCAAACAGATGGCGGTGCAGATATTTCCATGTTCATACAGATGGCGGTGTAGATATTTCGATGTTTATAGAGATATCGGTGTAGTTATTTCCATGTGTAAAGAGATAGCTTTGTAGATATTTCCATGTATATGCAGATAGCTGTGTAGATATTTCCATTTTCATGCAGATAGCGGTGGAGATATTTCCATGCTCAAACAGATAGCGGTGTAGATATTTCCACGTTCATACAGATGGCTGTGTAGATATTTCCATGTTTATACAGATAGCTGTGAAGATGTATGCTTGTTTACACAGATAGCGGTGTAGATATTTCCATGTTCATACAGATAGCGGTGTAGATATTTCCATGTTCATCCAGATGGCTGTGTAGACATATCCATGTTCATACAGATAGCGGTGCTGATATTTCCATGTTGATACAGATGGCGGTGTAGATATTTCCATGTTTATAGAGATATCGGTGCAGTTATTTCCATGTGTAAAGAGATAGCTTTGTAGATATTTCCATGTATATGCAGATAGCTGTGTAGATATTTCCATTTTCATGCAGATAGCGCTGTAGATATTTCCATGGTCAAACAGATAGCAGTGTAGATATTTCCATGTTCATACAGATAGCGGTGTAGATATTTCCATGTTTACAGATAGCGGTGAAGATGTATGCTTGTTTACACAGATAGCGGTGTAGATATTTCCATGTTCATACAGATAGCGGTGTAGATATTTCCATGTTCATCCAGATGGCTGTGTAGACATATCCATGTTCATACAGATAGCGGTGCTGATATTTCCATATTCATCCAGATGGCTGTGTAGATATTTCCATGTTCATACAGATAGCGGTGGTGATATTTCCATGTTTATACAGGTAGTGGTGTACATATTTCCATGCTTATACAGATAGCGGTGTAGATATTTCCATGTTTATACAGATAGCGGTGAAGATGTATGCATGTTTACACAGATAGCGGTGTAGATATTTCCATGTTCATACAGATAGTGGTGTAGATATTTCCATGTTCATCCAGATGGCTGTGTAGATATATCCATGTTCATACAGATGGCGGTGAAGATATTTCCATGTTCATACAGATATCGGTGTAGATATTTCCATGTTCATACAGATAGCGGTGTAGATATTTCCATGATCATACAGATAGCGGTGCTGATATTTCCATGTTTATACAGATAGAGGTGTAGATATTTCCATGTTTATACAGATAGCGGTGTAGATCTTTCCATGTTTATACAGATAGCGGTGTAGATATTTCGATGTTCATACAGATAGCGGTGTAGATATTTCCATGTTCATGCAGATAGCAGTGTAGGTATTTC
This sequence comes from Gorilla gorilla gorilla, assembly GCF_029281585.2. Taxonomy (NCBI): domain Eukaryota; kingdom Metazoa; phylum Chordata; class Mammalia; order Primates; family Hominidae; genus Gorilla; species Gorilla gorilla. The sequence goes on from NC_073231.2 coordinate 154,658,163, forward strand.
CATGTTCATACAGATAGTGGTGCTGATATTTCCATGTTTATACAGGTAGCGGTGTAGATATTTCCATGTTTTACAGATAGCGGTGTAGATATTTCCATGTATATACAGATAGAGGTGTAGATATTTCCATGTTTATACAGATAGCGGTGTAGATATCTCCATCTTAATACAGATGGCGGTGCAGATATTTATATGTTCATAGAGATGGCGGTTCAGATATTTCCATGTTCATACAGATGGCGGTGCAGATATTTCCACGTTTATAGAGATAGTGGTGTAGTTATTTCCATGTGTAAAGAGATAGCTTTGTAGATATTTCCACGTATATGCAGATAGCTGTGTAGATATTTCCATTTTCATGCAGATAGCAATGTAGATACTTCCATGTTCAAACAGATAGCGGTGTAGATATTTCAATGTTCATACAGATTGCGGTGTAGTTATTTCCATGTTTATACAGATAGCGGTGAAGATGTATGCATGTTTACACAGATAGCGGTGTAGATGTTTCCATGTTCATACAGATAGCGGTGTAGATATTTCCATGTTCATCCAGATGGCTGTGTAGATAAATGCATGTTCATACAGATGTCGGTGAAGATATTTATAACTTCATACAGATGGCGGTGTAGATATTTCCATGCTCATAGAGATATCAGTGTAGATATTTCCATGTTTATACAGATAGCGGTGTAGATATCTCCATCTTAATACAGATGGCGGTGCAGATATTTCCATGTTCATACAGATGGCGGTGTAGACATTTCCATGTTTATAGAGATATCGGTGAAGTTATTTCCATGTGTAAAGAGATAGCTTTGTAGATATTTCCATGTATATGCAGATAGCTGTGTAGATATTTCCATGCTCAAACAGATAGCGGTGTAGATATTTCCATGTTCATACAGATAGCGGTGTAGATATTTCCATGTTTATACAGATAGCGGTGTAGATATTTCCATGTTCATACAGATAGCGGTGTAGATATTTCCATGTTCATACAGATATCGGTGTAGATATTTCCATGTTCATACAGATAGCGGTGTAGATATTTCCATGTTCATACAGATAGCGGTGTAGCTATTTCCATGTTCATACAGATAGCGGTGTAGATATTTCCATGTTCATCCAGATGGCTGTGTAGATATTTCCATGTTCAAACAGATAGCGGTGCTGATATTTCCATGTTCATACAGATGGCGGTGTAGATATTTCCATGTTTATAGAGATAGCGGTGAAGATATTTCCATGTTCATACCGATAGCTGTGCTGATATTTCCATGTTTATACAGGTAGCGGCGTAGATTTTTCCATGTTTATACAGATAGTGGTGTAGATATTTCCATGTTTATACAGATAGCGGTGTAGATATTTATAAGTTTATACAGATAGCGGTGTAGATATCTCCTTCTTAATACAGATGGCGGTGTAGATATTTATATGTTCATACAGATGGCGGTACATATATTTCCATGTTCATACAGATGGCGGTGTAGATATTTCCAACTTTATACAGATAGCGGTGTAGATATCTGCATCTTAATATAGATGGCGGTGCAGATATTTATATGTTCATAGAGATGGCGGTTCAGATATTTCCATGTTCATGCAGATGGCGGTGTAGATATTTGTATGTTGATAGAGATAGCGCTGTAGTTATTTCCATGTGTAAAGAGATAGCTTTGTAGATATTTCCATGTATATGCAGATTGCTGTGTAGATATTTCCATTTTCATGCAGATAGCGGTTTAGATATTTCCATGTTCAAACAGATAGCGGTGAAGATATTTCCATGTTCATAGAGATAGCGGTGTAGATATTTCCATGTTTATACAGATAGCGGTGAAGATGTATGCATGTTTACACAGATAGCGGTGTAGATATTTCCATGTTCATACAGATAGCGGTGTAGATATTTTCATGTTCATCCAGATGGCTGTGTAGATATATCCATGTTCATACGGATGGCGGTGAAAATATTTCCATGTTCAGATAGCGGTGTAGATATTTCCATGTTCATACAGATAGCGGTGTAGATATTTCCATATTCATACAGACAGCGGTGCTGATATTTCCATGTTCATCCAGATGGCTGTGTAGATATATCTATGTTCATACAGAAGGTGGTGAAGATATTTCCATCTTCATACAGATATCGGTGTAGATATTTCCATGTTCATACAGATAGTAGTGTAGGTATTTCCATGTTCATACAGATAGCGGTGCTGATATTTCCATGTTTATACAGGTAGCGGTGTAGATATTTCCATGTTTATACAGATAGCGGTGTAGATATTTCCATGTTTATACAGATAGCGGTGTAGATATTTCCATGTTTATACAGATAGCGGTGAAGATATCTCCATCTTAATACAGATGGAGGTGCAGATATTTATATGTTCATAGAGATGGCGGTTGAGATATTTCCATGTTCATACAGATGGCGGTGTAGATATTTCCATGTTTATAGAGATAGCGGTGTAGTTATTTCCCTGTGTAAAGAGATAGCTTTGTAGATAATTCCATGTATATGCAGATAGCTGTGTAGATATTTCCATTTTCTTGCAGATAGCGGTGTAGATATTTCCATGTTCAAACAGATAGCGGTGTAGATATTTCCATGTTCATACAGATAGCGGTGTAGATATTTCCATGTTTATACAGATAGCGGTTAAGATGTATGCATGTTTACACAGATAGCGTTGTAGATATTTCCATGTTCATACAGATAGCGGCGTAGATATATCCATGTTCATCCAGATGGCTGTGTAGATATATCCATGTTCATACAGATGGCGGTGAATATATTTATATCTTCATACAGATGGCGGTGTAGATATTTCCATGCTCATACAGATAGCGGTGTAGATATTTCCATGTTTATACATATAGCGGTGTAGATATCTCCATCTTAATACAGATGGCGGTGCAGATATTTATATGTTCAAACAGATAGCGGTGCAGATATTTCCATGTTCATACAGATGGCGGTGTAGATATTTCGATGTTTATAGAGATATCGGTGTAGTTATTTCCATGTGTAAAGAGATAGCTTTGTAGATATTTCCATGTATATGCAGATAGCTGTGTAGATATTTCCATTTTCATGCAGATAGTGGTGGAGATATTTCCATGCTGAAACAGATAGCGTTGTAGATATTTCCACTTTCATACAGATAGCGGTGTAGATATTTCCATGTTTATACAGATAGCGGTGAAGATGTATGCTTTTTTACGCAGATAGCGGTGTAGATATTTCCATGTTCATACAGATAGCGGTGTAGATATTTCCATGTTCATCCAGATGGCTGTGTAGACATATCCATGTTCATACAGATAGCGGTGCTGATATTTCCATGTTCATACAGATGGCGGTGTAGATATTTCCATGTTTATAGAGATATCCGTGTAGTTATTTCCATGTGTAAAGAGATAGCTTTGTAGATATTTCCATGTATATGCAGATAGCTGTGTAGATATTTCCATTTTCATGCAGATAGCGCAGTAGATATTTCCATGGTCAAACAGATAGCAGTGTAGATATTTCCATGTTCATACAGATAGCGGTGTAGATATTTCCATGTTTATACAGATAGCGGTGTAGATATTTCCATGTTTATACAGATAGCTGTGTAGATATTTCCATGTTTATACAGATAGCGGTGTAGATATTTCGATGTTCATACAGATAGCGGTGTAGATATTTCCATGTTCATACAGATAGCAGTGTAGGTATTTCCATGTTCATACAGATAGCGGTGCTGATATTTCCATGTTTATACAGGTAGCGGTGTAGATATTTCCATGTTTATACAGATAGCGGTGTAGATATTTCCATGTTTATTCAGACAGCGGTGTAGATATTTCCATGTTTATACAGATAGCGGTGTAGATATCTCCATCTTAATACAGATGGCGGTGCAGATATTTATATGTTCATAGAGATGGCGGTTCAGATATTTCCATGTTCATACAGATGGCGGTGTAGATATTTCCACGTTTATAGAGATAGTGGTGTAGTTATTTCCATGTGTAAAGAGATAGCTTTGTAGATATTTCCATGTATATGCAGATAGCTGTGTAGATATTTCCATTTTCATGCAGATAGCGGTGTAGATACTTCCATGTTCAAACAGATAGCGGTGTAGATATTTCAATGTTCATACAGATTGCGGTGTAGGTATTTCCATGTTTATACAGATAGCGGTGAAGATGTATGCATGTTTACACAGATAGCGGTGTAGATATATCCATGTTCATACAGATAGTGGTGTAGATATTTCCATGTTCATCCAGATGGCTGTGTAGATAAATCCATGTTCATACAGATGTCGGTGAAGATATTTATATCTTCTTACAGATGGCGGTGTAGATATTTCCATGCTCATACAGATAGCGGTGTAGATATTTCCATGTTTATACAGATAGCGGTGTAGATATCTCCATCTTAATACAGATGGCGGTGCAGATATTTCCATGTTCATACAGATGGCGGTGTAGACATTTCCATGTTTATAGAGATATCGGTGTAGTTATTTCCATGTGTAAAGAGATAGCTTTGTAGATATTTCCATGTATATGCAGATAGCTGTGTAGATATTTCCATTTTCATGCAGATAGCTGTGTAGATATTTCCATGCTCAAACAGATAGCGGTGTAGATATTTCCATGTTCCTACAGATAGCGGTGTAGATATTTAAATGTTCATCCAGAGGGCTGTGTAGATATATCCATGTTCATCCAGATGGCTGTGTAGATATATCCATGTTCATACAGATGGCGGTGAAGGTATATCCATGTTAATTCAGATAGCGGTCTAGATATTTCCATGTTCATACAGATAGCGGTGCTGATATTTCCATGTTTATACAGGTAGCGGTGTAGGTATTTCCATGTTTATACAGATAGCGGTGTAGGTATTTCCATGTTTATACAGATAGCGGTGTAGATATTTCCAAGTTTATACAGATAGCGGTGTAGATATCTCCATCTAAATACAGATGGCGGTGTAGATATTTATATGTTTATACAGATGGCGGTGCAGATATTTCCATGTTCATACAGATGGCAGTGTAGATATTTCCGTGTTTATAGAGATAGCGGTGTAGTTATTTCCATGTGTAAAGAGATAGCTTTGTAGATATTTCCATGTATATGCAGATAGCTGTGTAGATATTTCTATTTTCATGCAGATAGCGGTTTAGATATTTCCATGTTCGTACAGATAGCGGTGTAGATATTTCCATGTTCATACAGATAGCGGTGTAGATATTTCCATGCTTATACAGATAGCGGTGAAGATATATGCATGTTTACACAGATAGCGGTGTTGATATTTCCATGTTCATTCAGATAGCGGTGTAGATATTTCAATGTTCATACAGATAGCGGTTTAGATATTTACTTCTTAATACAGATGGCGGTGTAGATATTTATATGTTCATACAGATGGTGGTGTAGATATTTCCATGTTTATAGATTTAGCGGTGTAGTTATTTCCATGTGTAAAGGGATAGCTGTGTAGATGTTTCCATGTATATGCAGATAGCTTTGTAGATATTTCCATTTTCATGCAGATAGCGGTGTAGATATTTCCATGTTCAAACAGATAGCGGTGTAGATATTTCCATGTTCATACAGATAGCAGTGTAGATATTTCCATGTTTATAGAGATAGCGGTGAAGATGTATGCATGTTTACACAGATAGCGGTGTAGATATTTCCATCTTCAAACAGATAGCGGTGTAGATATTTCCATGTTCACACAGATAGCGGTGTAGATATTTCCATGTTTATACAGATAGCGGTGAAGATGTATGCATGTTTACACAGATAGCGGTGTGGATATTTCCAAGTTCATCCAGAGGGCTGTGTAGATATATCCATGTTCATCCAGATGGCTGTGTAGATATATCCATGTTCATACAGATGGCGGTGAAGGTATTTCCATGTTCATTCAGATAGCGGTCTAGATATTTCCATGTTCATACAGATAGCGGTGTAGATATCTCCATGTTCATACAGATAGAGGGTCTGATATTTCCATGTTCATACAGATAGCGGTGCTGATATTTCCATGTTTATACAGGTAGCGGTGTAGATATTTCCATGTTTATACAGATAGCGCTGTAGATATTGCCATGTTTATACAGATAGCGGTGTAGATATTTCCATGTTTATACAGATATCGGTGTAGATATCTCCATCTTAATACAGATGGCCGTGTAGATATGTATATGTTCATACAGATGTCGTTGCAGCTATTTCCATGTTCATGCAGATGGCGGTGAAGATATTTCCATGTTCATACAGATAGCGGTGTAGTTATTTCCATTTGTAAAGAGATAGCTGTGTAGATATTTCCATGTATATGCAGATAGCTGTGTAGATATTTCTATTTTCATGCAGATAGCGTTGTAGATGTTTCCATGTTCACACAGATAGCGGTGTAGATATTTCCATGTTCATACAGAGAGCGGTGTAGATATTACCATGTTTATACAGATTGCGGTGAAGATGTATGCATATTTACACAGATAGCGGTGTAGATATTTCCATGTTCATACAGATAGTGGTGTAGATATTTCCGTGTTCATCCAGATGGCTGTGTAGATATATCCATGTTCATACAAATAGCGGTGTAGATATTTCCATGTTCATACAGGTAGTGGTGTAGATATTTCCATGTTCATACAGATAGCGGTGTAGCTATTTCCACGTTCATACAGATAGCGGTGTAGAAATTTCCATGTTCATAGAGATAGCAGGGTAGATATTTCCAAGTTTATACAGATAGCGGTGTAGATATCTCCATTTTAATATAGACGGCGGTGTAGATATTTATATGTTCATACAGATGGCGGTGCAGATATTTCCATGTTCATACAGATGGCGGTGTAGCTATTTCCATGTTTATAGAGATAGCGCTGTACTTAATTCAACGTGTAAAGAGATAGCTTTGTAGATATTTCCATGTATATGCAGATCGCTCTGTAGATAATTCCATTTTCATGCAGATAGCGGTGTAGATATTTCCATGTTCAAACAGCTAGCGGTGTAGATATTTCCATGTTCATACAGATAGCAGTGTAGATATTTCCATGTTTATACAGATAGCGGTGAAGATGTATGCATGTTTACACAGATAGCGGTGTAGATATTTCCATGTTCATACAGATAGCGGTGTAGATATTTTCATGTTCATCCAGATGGCTGTGTAGATATATCCATGTTCATACGGATGGCGGTGAAAATATTTCCATGTTCAGATAGCGGTGTAGATATTTCCATGTTCATACAGATAGCGGTGTAGATATTTCCATATTCATACAGACAGCGGTGCTGATATTTCCATGTTCATCCAGATGGCTGTGTAGATATATCTATGTTCATACAGAAGGTGGTGAAGATATTTCCATCTTCATACAGATATCGGTGTAGATATTTCCATGTTCATACAGATAGTAGTGTAGGTATTTCCATGTTCATACAGATAGCGGTGCTGATATTTCCATGTTTATACAGGTAGCGGTGTAGATATTTCCATGTTTATACAGATAGCGGTGTAGATATTTCCATGTTTATACAGATAGCGGTGTAGATATTTCCATGTTTATACAGATAGCGGTGAAGATATCTCCATCTTAATACAGATGGAGGTGCAGATATTTATATGTTCATAGAGATGGCGGTTGAGATATTTCCATGTTCATACAGATGGCGGTGTAGATATTTCCATGTTTATAGAGATAGCGGTGTAGTTATTTCCCTGTGTAAAGAGATAGCTTTGTAGATAATTCCATGTATATGCAGATAGCTGTGTAGATATTTCCATTTTCTTGCAGATAGCGGTGTAGATATTTCCATGTTCAAACAGATAGCGGTGTAGATATTTCCATGTTCATACAGATAGCGGTGTAGATATTTCCATGTTTATACAGATAGCGGTTAAGATGTATGCATGTTTACACAGATAGCGTTGTAGATATTTCCATGTTCATACAGATAGCGGCGTAGATATATCCATGTTCATCCAGATGGCTGTGTAGATATATCCATGTTCATACAGATGGCGGTGAATATATTTATATCTTCATACAGATGGCGGTGTAGATATTTCCATGCTCATACAGATAGCGGTGTAGATATTTCCATGTTTATACATATAGCGGTGTAGATATCTCCATCTTAATACAGATGGCGGTGCAGATATTTATATGTTCAAACAGATAGCGGTGCAGATATTTCCATGTTCATACAGATGGCGGTGTAGATATTTCGATGTTTATAGAGATATCGGTGTAGTTATTTCCATGTGTAAAGAGATAGCTTTGTAGATATTTCCATGTATATGCAGATAGCTGTGTAGATATTTCCATTTTCATGCAGATAGTGGTGGAGATATTTCCATGCTGAAACAGATAGCGTTGTAGATATTTCCACTTTCATACAGATAGCGGTGTAGATATTTCCATGTTTATACAGATAGCGGTGAAGATGTATGCTTTTTTACGCAGATAGCGGTGTAGATATTTCCATGTTCATACAGATAGCGGTGTAGATATTTCCATGTTCATCCAGATGGCTGTGTAGACATATCCATGTTCATACAGATAGCGGTGCTGATATTTCCATGTTCATACAGATGGCGGTGTAGATATTTCCATGTTTATAGAGATATCCGTGTAGTTATTTCCATGTGTAAAGAGATAGCTTTGTAGATATTTCCATGTATATGCAGATAGCTGTGTAGATATTTCCATTTTCATGCAGATAGCGCAGTAGATATTTCCATGGTCAAACAGATAGCAGTGTAGATATTTCCATGTTCATACAGATAGCGGTGTAGATATTTCCATGTTTATACAGATAGCGGTGTAGATATTTCCATGTTTATACAGATAGCTGTGTAGATATTTCCATGTTTATACAGATAGCGGTGTAGATATTTCGATGTTCATACAGATAGCGGTGTAGATATTTCCATGTTCATACAGATAGCAGTGTAGGTATTTCCATGTTCATACAGATAGCGGTGCTGATATTTCCATGTTTATACAGGTAGCGGTGTAGATATTTCCATGTTTATACAGATAGCGGTGTAGATATTTCCATGTTTATTCAGACAGCGGTGTAGATATTTCCATGTTTATACAGATAGCGGTGTAGATATCTCCATCTTAATACAGATGGCGGTGCAGATATTTATATGTTCATAGAGATGGCGGTTCAGATATTTCCATGTTCATACAGATGGCGGTGTAGATATTTCCACGTTTATAGAGATAGTGGTGTAGTTATTTCCATGTGTAAAGAGATAGCTTTGTAGATATTTCCATGTATATGCAGATAGCTGTGTAGATATTTCCATTTTCATGCAGATAGCGGTGTAGATACTTCCATGTTCAAACAGATAGCGGTGTAGATATTTCAATGTTCATACAGATTGCGGTGTAGGTATTTCCATGTTTATACAGATAGCGGTGAAGATGTATGCATGTTTACACAGATAGCGGTGTAGATATATCCATGTTCATACAGATAGTGGTGTAGATATTTCCATGTTCATCCAGATGGCTGTGTAGATAAATCCATGTTCATACAGATGTCGGTGAAGATATTTATATCTTCTTACAGATGGCGGTGTAGATATTTCCATGCTCATACAGATAGCGGTGTAGATATTTCCATGTTTATACAGATAGCGGTGTAGATATCTCCATCTTAATACAGATGGCGGTGCAGATATTTCCATGTTCATACAGATGGCGGTGTAGACATTTCCATGTTTATAGAGATATCGGTGTAGTTATTTCCATGTGTAAAGAGATAGCTTTGTAGATATTTCCATGTATATGCAGATAGCTGTGTAGATATTTCCATTTTCATGCAGATAGCTGTGTAGATATTTCCATGCTCAAACAGATAGCGGTGTAGATATTTCCATGTTCCTACAGATAGCGGTGTAGATATTTAAATGTTCATCCAGAGGGCTGTGTAGATATATCCATGTTCATCCAGATGGCTGTGTAGATATATCCATGTTCATACAGATGGCGGTGAAGGTATATCCATGTTAATTCAGATAGCGGTCTAGATATTTCCATGTTCATACAGATAGCGGTGCTGATATTTCCATGTTTATACAGGTAGCGGTGTAGGTATTTCCATGTTTATACAGATAGCGGTGTAGGTATTTCCATGTTTATACAGATAGCGGTGTAGATATTTCCAAGTTTATACAGATAGCGGTGTAGATATCTCCATCTAAATACAGATGGCGGTGTAGATATTTATATGTTTATACAGATGGCGGTGCAGATATTTCCATGTTCATACAGATGGCAGTGTAGATATTTCCGTGTTTATAGAGATAGCGGTGTAGTTATTTCCATGTGTAAAGAGATAGCTTTGTAGATATTTCCATGTATATGCAGATAGCTGTGTAGATATTTCTATTTTCATGCAGATAGCGGTTTAGATATTTCCATGTTCGTACAGATAGCGGTGTAGATATTTCCATGTTCATACAGATAGCGGTGTAGATATTTCCATGCTTATACAGATAGCGGTGAAGATATATGCATGTTTACACAGATAGCGGTGTTGATATTTCCATGTTCATTCAGATAGCGGTGTAGATATTTCAATGTTCATACAGATAGCGGTTTAGATATTTACTTCTTAATACAGATGGCGGTGTAGATATTTATATGTTCATACAGATGGTGGTGTAGATATTTCCATGTTTATAGATTTAGCGGTGTAGTTATTTCCATGTGTAAAGGGATAGCTGTGTAGATGTTTCCATGTATATGCAGATAGCTTTGTAGATATTTCCATTTTCATGCAGATAGCGGTGTAGATATTTCCATGTTCAAACAGATAGCGGTGTAGATATTTCCATGTTCATACAGATAGCAGTGTAGATATTTCCATGTTTATAGAGATAGCGGTGAAGATGTATGCATGTTTACACAGATAGCGGTGTAGATATTTCCATCTTCAAACAGATAGCGGTGTAGATATTTCCATGTTCACACAGATAGCGGTGTAGATATTTCCATGTTTATACAGATAGCGGTGAAGATGTATGCATGTTTACACAGATAGCGGTGTGGATATTTCCAAGTTCATCCAGAGGGCTGTGTAGATATATCCATGTTCATCCAGATGGCTGTGTAGATATATCCATGTTCATACAGATGGCGGTGAAGGTATTTCCATGTTCATTCAGATAGCGGTCTAGATATTTCCATGTTCATACAGATAGCGGTGTAGATATCTCCATGTTCATACAGATAGAGGGTCTGATATTTCCATGTTCATACAGATAGCGGTGCTGATATTTCCATGTTTATACAGGTAGCGGTGTAGATATTTCCATGTTTATACAGATAGCGCTGTAGATATTGCCATGTTTATACAGATAGCGGTGTAGATATTTCCATGTTTATACAGATATCGGTGTAGATATCTCCATCTTAATACAGATGGCCGTGTAGATATGTATATGTTCATACAGATGTCGTTGCAGCTATTTCCATGTTCATGCAGATGGCGGTGAAGATATTTCCATGTTCATACAGATAGCGGTGTAGTTATTTCCATTTGTAAAGAGATAGCTGTGTAGATATTTCCATGTATATGCAGATAGCTGTGTAGATATTTCTATTTTCATGCAGATAGCGTTGTAGATGTTTCCATGTTCACACAGATAGCGGTGTAGATATTTCCATGTTCATACAGAGAGCGGTGTAGATATTACCATGTTTATACAGATTGCGGTGAAGATGTATGCATATTTACACAGATAGCGGTGTAGATATTTCCATGTTCATACAGATAGTGGTGTAGATATTTCCGTGTTCATCCAGATGGCTGTGTAGATATATCCATGTTCATACAAATAGCGGTGTAGATATTTCCATGTTCATACAGGTAGTGGTGTAGATATTTCCATGTTCATACAGATAGCGGTGTAGCTATTTCCACGTTCATACAGATAGCGGTGTAGAAATTTCCATGTTCATAGAGATAGCAGGGTAGATATTTCCAAGTTTATACAGATAGCGGTGTAGATATCTCCATTTTAATATAGACGGCGGTGTAGATATTTATATGTTCATACAGATGGCGGTGCAGATATTTCCATGTTCATACAGATGGCGGTGTAGCTATTTCCATGTTTATAGAGATAGCGCTGTACTTAATTCAACGTGTAAAGAGATAGCTTTGTAGATATTTCCATGTATATGCAGATCGCTCTGTAGATAATTCCATTTTCATGCAGATAGCGGTGTAGATATTTCCATGTTCAAACAGCTAGCGGTGTAGATATTTCCATGTTCATACAGATAGCAGTGTAGATATTTCCATGTTTATACAGATAGCGGTGAAGATGTATGCATGTTTACACAGATAGCCGTGTAGATATTTCCATGTTCATACAGATATTGGTGTAGATATTTCCATGTTCATCCAGATGGCTGTGTAGATATATCCATGTTCCTACAGATGGCGGTGAAGATATTTCCATGTTCATACAGATAGCGGTGTAGTTATTTCCATGTGTAAAGAGATAGCTGTGTAGATATTTCCATGTATATGCAGATAGCTGTTTATATATTTCCATTTTCATGCAGATAGCGGTTTAGATATTTCCATGTTCAAATAGATAGCGGTGCAGATATTTCCATGTTCATAGAGATAGCGGTGTAGATACTTCCATGTTCATACAGATAGAGGAGCTGATATTTCCATGTTCATACAGATAGCGGTGCTGATATTTCCATGTATATACAGAGAGCGGTATAGATATTTCCATGTTTATTCAGATAGCGGTGTAGATATTTCCATGTTTATACAGATAGCGGTGTAGATATCTCCATCTTAATACAGATGGCGGTGTAGATATTTATATGTTCATACAGATGGCGGTGCAGACATTTCCATCTTCATACAGATAGCGGTGTAGTTATTTACATGTGTAAAGAGATAGCTGTGTAGATATTTCCATGTATATGCAGATAGCTGTGTAGATATTTCCATTTTCATGCTGATAGCGGTTTAGATATTTCCATGTTCAAACAGATAGCGGTGAAGATATTTCCACGTTCATTCAGATAGCGGTGTTGATATTTCCTTGCTTATACAGATTGCGGTGAAGATGTATGCATGTTTACACAGATAGCAGTGTAGATATTTCCATGTTCATGCAGATAGCGGTGTAGATATTTCCATGTTCATCCAGATGGCTGTGTAGATATATCCATGTTCATGCTGATAGCGGTGTAGATATTTCCATGTTCCTACAGATAGTGGTGCAGATATTTCCATGTTCATACAGATAGCAGTGTAGCTATTTCCATGTTCATACAGATAGCGGTGTAGATATTTCCATGTTCATAGAGATAACGGTGTAGATATTTCCATGTTCATACAGATAGCGGTGCTGATATTTCCATGTTTATACAGGTAGCGGTGTAGCTATTTCCATGTTTATACAGATAGCGGTGTAGGTATTTCCATGTTTATACAGATAGCGGTGTAGATATTTCCAAGTTTATACAGATAGCGGTGTAGATATCTCCATCTAAATACAGATGGCGGTGTAGATATTTTTATGTTTATACAGATGGCGGTGCAGATATTTCCATGTTCATACAGATGGCAGTGTAGATATTTCCGTGTTTATAGAGATAGCGGTGTAGTTATTTCCATGTGTAAAGAGATAGCTTTGTAGATATTTCCATGTATATGCAGATAGCTGTGTAGATATTTCTATTTTCATGCAGATAGCGGTTTAGATATTTCCATGTTCGTACAGATAGCGGTGTAGATATTTCCATGTTCATACAGATAGCGTTGTAGATATTTCCATGTTTATACAGATAGCGGTGAAGATATATGCATGTTTACACAGATAGCGGTGTAGATATTTCCATGTTCATACAGATAGCGGTGTAGATATTTCAATGTTCATACAGAGAGCGTTTTAGATATTTCCTTCTTAATACAGATGGCGGTGTAGATATTTATATGTTCATACAGATGGTGTTGCAGATATTTCCATGTTCATACAGATGGCGGTGTAGATATTTCCATGTTTATAGATTTAGCGGTGTAGTTATTTCCATGTGTAAAGAGATAGCTGTGTAGATGTTTCCATGTATATGCAGATAGCTTTGTAGATATTTCCATTTTCATGCAGATAGCGGTGTAGATATTTCCATGTTCAAACAGATAGCGGTGTAGATATTTCCATGTTCATACAGATAGGAGTGTAGATATTTCCATGTTTATAGAGATAGCGGTGAAGATGTATGCATGTTTACACAGATAGCGGTGTAGATATTTCCATCTTCAAACAGATAGCGGTGTAGATATTTCCATGTTCATACAGATAGCGGTGTAGATATTTCCATGTTTATACAGATAGCGGTGAAGATGTATGCATGTTTACACAGATAGCGGTGTGGATATTTCCAAGTTCATCCAGAGGGCTGTGTAGATATATCCATGTTCATCCAGATGGCTGTGTAGATATATCCATGTTCATACAGATGGCGGTGAAGGTATTTCCATGTTCATTCAGATAGCGGTCTAGATATTTCCATGTTCATACAGATAGCGGTGTAGATATCTCCATGTTCATACAGATAGAGGGGCTGATATTTCCATGTTCATACAGATAGCGGTGCTGATATTTCCATTTTTATACAGGTAGCGGTGTAGATATTTCCATGTTTATTCAGATAGCGATGTAGATATTGCCATGTTTATACAGATAGCGGTGTAGATATTTCCATGTTTATACAGATATCGGTGTAGATATCTCCATCTTAATACAGATGGCCGTGTAGATATGTATATGTTCATACAGATGTCGGTGCAGCTATTTCCATGTTCATACAGATGGCGGTGAAGATATTTCCATGTTCATACAGATAGCGGTGTAGTTATTTCCATGTGTAAAGAGATAGCTGTGTAGATATTTCCATGTATATGCAGATAGCTCTGTAGATATTTCCATTTTCATGCAGATAGCTGTGTAGATATTTCCATGTTCAAACAGATAGCGGTGTAGATATTTCCATGTTCATACAGAGAGCGGTGTAGATATTACCATGTTTATACAGATTGCGGTGAAGATGTATGCATATTTACACAGATAGCGGTGTAGATATTTCCATGTTCATACAGATAGTGGTGTAGATATTTCCGTGTTCATCCAGATGGCTGTGTAGATATATCCATGTTCATACAAATAGCGGTGTAGATATTTCCATGTTCATACAGGTAGTGGTGTAGATATTTCCATGTTCATACAGATAGCGGTGTAGCTATTTCCATGTTCATACAGATAGCGGTGTAGAAATTTCCATGTTCATAGAGATAGCAGTGTAGATATTTCCAAGTTTATACAGATAGCGGTGTAGATATCTCCATTTTAATATAGATGGCAGTGTAGATATTTATATGTTCAAACAGATGGCGGTGCAGATATTTCCATGTTCATACAGATGGCGGTGTAGCTATTTCCATGTTTATAGAGATAGCGCTGTACTTATTTCCACGTGTAAAGAGATAGCTTTGTAGATATTTCCATGTATATGCAGATAGCAGTGTAGATATTTCCATTTTCATCCAGATAGCGGTGTAGATATTTCCATGTTGAAACAGATAGCGGTGTAGATATTTCCATGTTCATACAGATAGCAGTGTAGATATTTCCATGTTTATACAGATAGCGGTGAAGACGTATGCATGTTTACACAGATAGCGGTGTAGATATTTCCATGTTCATACAGATAGCGGTGTAGATATTTCCATGTTCATCCAGATGGCTGTGTAGATACTTCCATGTTCATACAGATAGAGGGGCTGATATTTCCATGTTCATACAGATAGCGGTGTAGTTATTTCCATGTGTAAAGAGATAGATGTGTAGATATTTCCATGTATATGCAGATAGCTGTGTAGATATTTCCATTTTCATGCTGATAGCGGTTTAGATATTTCCATGTTCAAACAGATAGCGGTGTAGATATTTCCACGTTCATAAAGATAGCGGTGTTGATATTTCCATGTTTATACAGATTGCGGTGAAGATGTATGCATGTTTACACAGATAGCAGTGTAGATATTTCCATGTTCATGCAGATAGCGTTGTAGATATTTCCATGTTCATCCAGATGGCTGTGTAGATATATCCATGTTCATGCTGATAGCGGTGTAGATATTTCCATGTTCCTACAGATAGTGGTGTAGATATTTCCATGTTCATACAGATAGCGGTGTAGTTATTTCCATGTGTAAAGAGATAGCTGTGTAGATATTTCCATGTATATGCAGATAGCTGTGTAGATATTTCCATTTTCATGCAGATAGCGGTGTATGTATTTCCATCTTCAAACAGATAGCGGTGTACATATTTCCATGTTCATACAGATAGCGGTGTAGATATTTCCATGTTTATACAGATAGCGGTGAAGATGTATGCATGTTTACACAGATATCGTTGTGGATATTTCCATGTTCATCCAGAGGGCTGTGTAGATATATCCAAGTTCATACAGATAGCGGTGTAGATATTTCCATGTTCATACAGATAGTGGTGTAGATATTTCCATGTTCATCCAGATGGCTGTGTAGATATATCCATGTTCATACAGATAGCGGTGTAGATATCTCCATCTTAATACAGATGGCGGTGTAGTTATTTATATGTTCATACAGATGGCGGTGAAGATATTTCCATGTTCATACAGATGGTGGTGTGGATATTTCCATGTTCATACAGATAGCAGTGTAGTTATTTCCATATGTAAAGATATAGCTGTGTAGATATTTCCATGTATATGCAGATAGCAGTGTAGATATTTCCATTTTCATGCAGATAGCGGTGTAGATATTTCCATGTTCAAACAGATAGCGGTGTAGATATTTCCAAGTTCATACAGATAGCGGTGTAGATATTTCCATGTTCGTACAATAGCGGTGTAGATATTTCCATGTTTATACAGATAGCGGTGAAGATGTATGCATGTTTACACAGATAGCGGTGTAGATATTTCCATGTTCATACAGATAGTGGTGTAGATATTTCCATGTTCATCCAGATGGCTGTGTAGATATATCCATGTTCATACAGATAGTGGTGTAGATATTTCCATGTTCATACAGATAGCGGTGCTGATATTTCCATGTGTATACAGGCAGCGGTGTAGCTATTTCCATGTTCCTACAGATAGCGGTGTAGATATTTCCATGTTCATACAGATAGTGGTGCTGATATTTCCATGTTTATACAGGCAGCGGTGTAGATATTTCCATGTTTATACAGATAGCGGTTTAGATATTTCCTTCTTAATACAGATGGCGGTGTATTTATATGTTCATACAGATGGCGGTGTAGATATTTCCATGTTTATACAGATAGCAGTGTAGATATCTCCATCTTAATACAGATGGCGGTGTAGATATTTATATGTTCATACAGATTGCGGTGCAGATATTTCCATGTTCATACAGATGGCGGTGTAGATATTTCCATGTTCATACAGGTAGTGGTGTAGTTATTTCCATGTGTAAAGAGATAGCTGTGTAGATATTTAAATGTATATGCAGATAGCAGTGTAGATATTTCCATTTTCATGCAGACAGCGGTGTAGATATTTCCATGTCCAAACAGATAGCGGTGTAGGTATTTCCATGTTCATACAGATAGCGGTGTAGATATTTCCATGTTCATACCGATAGCGGTGCAGATATTTCCATGTTTATACAGATAGTGGTGAAGATGTATGCATGTTTACACAAATAGCGGTGGAGATATTTCCATGTTCATCCAGATGGCTGTGTAGATATATCCATGTTCATACAGATAGCGGTGTAGATATTTCCATGTTCATACAGATAGCGGTGTAGATATTTCCATGTTCATCCAGATGGCTGTGTAGATATATCCATGTTCATACAGATAGCGGTGTAGATATTTCCATGTTCATACAGATAGCAGTGTAGCTATTTCCATTTTCATACACATAACGGGGTAGCTATTTCCATGTTCATACAGATAGCAGTGTAGATATTTCCATGTTCATACAGATAGCGGTGTAGATATTTCCATGTTCATACAGAGAGCGGTGCTGATATTTCCATCTTTATACAGATAGCGGTTTAGATATTTCCTTCTTAATACAGATGGCGGTGTAGATATTTATATGTTCAAACAGATGGCGGTGCAGATATTTCCATGTTCATACAGATGGTGGTGTAGATATTTCCATGTGTAAAGAGATAGCTGTGTAGATATTTCCATGTATATGCAGATAGCTTTGTAGATATTTCCATTTTCATGCAGATAGCGGTGTAGATATTTACATGTTCAAACAGATAGCGGTGTAGATATTTCCATGTTCATTCAGATAGCTTTGTAGATATTTCCATGTTCATACAGATAGCGGTGTAGATATTTCCATGTTCATACAGATAGCGGTGTAGATATTTCCAGGTTTATACAGATAGCGGTGCTGATATTTCCATGTTTATACAGGTTACGGTGTAGCTATTTCCAGGTTTATACAGATAGCCGTGTAGATATTTCCATGTTTATACAGATAGCGGTGTAGCTATTTCCATGTTTATACAGATAGCGATGTAGATATCTCCATCTTAATACAGATGGCCGTGTAGATATTTACATGTTCATACAGATGGCGGTGCAGATATTTCCATGTTCATACAGATGGCGGTGTAGATATTTCCATGTTCATACAGATAGCGGTGTAGTTATTTCCATGTGTAAAGAGATAGCTGTGTAGATATTTCCATGTATATGCACATAGCAGTGTAGATATTTCCATTTTCATGCAGATAGCGTTGTAGATATTTCCATGTTCATACAGATAGCGGTGCAGATATTTCCATGTTCATACAGATAGCAGTGTAGATATTTCTATGTTTATACAGATAGCGGTGAAGATGTATGCATGTTTACACAGATAGCGGTGTAGATATTTCCATGTTCATCCAGATGGCTGTGTAGATATATCCAATTTCATACAGATAGCGGTGTAGATATTTCCATGTTCATACAGATAGCGGTGTAGATATTTCCATGTTCATCCAGATGGCTGTGTACATATATCCATGTTCATACAGATAGCGGTGTAGACATTTCCATGTTCATACAGATAGCGGTTTAGATATTTCCTTCTTAATACAGATGGCGGTGTAGATATTTATATGTTCATACAGATAGCGGTGTAGAAATTTCCATGTTTATAGAGATAGCAGTGTAGATATTTCCAAGTTCATACAGATAGCGGTGTAGATATCTCCATTTTAATATAGATGGCAGTGTAGATATTTATATGTTCATACAGTTGGCGGTGCAGATATTTCCATGTTCATACAGATGGCGGTGTAGCTATTTCCATGTTTATAGAGATAGCGCTGTACTTATTTCCACGTGTAAAGAGATAGCTTTGTAGATATTTCCATGTATATGCAGATCGCTGTGTAGATATTTCCATTTTCATGCAGATAGCGGTGTAGATATTTCCATGTTCAAACAGATAGCGGTGTAGATATTTCCACGTTCATACAGATAGCAGTGTAGATATTTCCATGTTTATACAGATAGCGGTGAAGATGTATGCATGTTTACACAGATAGCGGTGTAGATATTTCCATGTTCATACAGATAGCGGTGTAGATATTTCCATGTTCATCCAGATGGCTGTGTAGATATATCCATGTTCCTACAGATGGCGGTGAAGATATTTCCATGTTCATACAGATAGCGGTGTAGTTATTTCCATGTGTAAAGAGATAGCTGTGTAGATATTTCCATGTATATGCAGATAGCTGTGTATATATTTCCATTTTCATGCAGATAACGGTTTAGATATTTCCATGTTCAGATAGCGGTGTATATATTTCCATGTTCATAGAGATAGCGGTGTAGATACTACCATGTTCATACAGATAGAGGGGCTGATATTTCCATGTTCATACAGATAGCGGTGCTGATATTTCCATGTTTATACAGAGAGCGGTGTAGATATTTCCATGTTTATTCAGATAGCGGTGTAGATATTTCCATGTTTATACAGATAGCGGTGTAGATATCTCCATCTTAATACAGATGGCGGTGTAGATATTTATGTGTGCATACAGATGGCGGTGCAGACATTTCCATGTTCATACAGATAGCGGTGTAGTTATTTACATGTGTAAAGAGATAGATGTGTAGATATTTCCATGTATATGCAGATAGCTGTGTAGATATTTCCACGTTCATACAGATAGCGCTGTTGATATTTCTATCCTTATATAGATTGCGGTGAAGATGTATGCATGTTTACAGAGATAGCAGTGTAGATATTTCCATGTTCATGCAGATAGCGTTGTAGATATTTCCATGTTCATCCAGATGGCTGTGTAGATATATCCATGTTCATGCTGATAGCGGTGTAGATATTTCCATGTTCCTACAGATAGTGGTGTAGATATTTCCATGTTCATTCAGATAGCAGTGTAGCTATTTCCATGTTCATACAGATAGCGGTGTAGATATTTCCATGTTCATAGAGATAGCGGTGTAGATATTTCCATGTTCATACAGATAGCGATGCTGATATTTCCATGTTTATACAGGTAGCGGTGTAGGTATTTCCATGTTTATACAGATAGCGGTGTAGGTATTTCCATGTTTATACAGATAGCAGTGTAGATATTTCCATGTTCATACAGATGGCAGTGTAGATATTTCCGTGTTTATAGAGATAGCGGTGTAGTTATTTCCATGTGTAAAGAGATAGCTTTGTAGATATTTCCATGTATATGCAGATAGCAGTGTAGATATTTCCATTTTCATGCAGATAGCGGTGTAGATATTTCCATGTTCAAACAGATAGCGGTGTAGATATTTCCAAGTTCATACAGATAGCCGTGTAGATATTTCCATGTTCATACAGATAGCGGTGTAGATATTTCCATGTTTATACAGATAGCGGTGAAGATGTATGCATGTTTACACAGATAGCGGTGTAGATATTTCCATGTTCATACAGATAGTGGTGTAGATATTTCCATGTTCATCCAGATGGCTGTGTAGATATATCCATGTTCATACAGATAGTTGTGTAGATATTTCCATGTTCATACAGATAGCGGTGCTGATATTTCCATGTTTATACAGGCAGCGGTGTAGCTATTTCCATGTTCCTACAGATAGCGGTGTAGATATTTCCATGTTCATACAGATAGTGGTGCTGATATTTCCATGTTTATACAGGCAGTGGTGTAGATATTTCCATGTTTATACAGATAGCGGTTTATATATTTCCTTCTTAACACAGATGGCGGTGTATTTATATGTTCATACAGATGGCGGTGTAGATATTTCCATGTTTATACAGATAGCAGTGTAGATATCTCCATCTTAATACAGATGGCGGTGTAGATATTTATATGTTCATACAGATGGCGGTGCAGATATTTCCATGTTCATACAGATGGCGGTGTAGTTATTTCCATGTTCATACAGGTAGTGGTGTAGTTATTTCCATGTGTAAAGAGATAGTTGTGTAGATATTTAAATGTATATGCAGATAGCAGTGTAGATATTTCCATTTTCATGCAGATAGCGGTGTAGATATTTCCATGCCCAAACAGATAGCGGTGTAGGTATTTCCATGTTCATACAGATAGCGGTGTAGATATTTCCATGTTCATACCGATAGCGGTGCAGATATTTCCATGTTTATACAGATAGTGGTGAAGATGTATGCATGTTTACACAAATAGCGGTGTAGATATTTCCATGTTCATCCAGATGGCTGTGTAGATATATCCATGTTCATACAGATAGCGGTGTAGATATTTCCATGTTCATACAGATAGCGGTGTAGATATTTCCACGTTCATCCAGATGGCTGTGTAGATATATCCATGTTCATACAGATAGCGGTGTAGATATTTCCATGTTCGTACAGATGGCGGTGTAGCTATTTCCATTTTCATACACATAACGGTGTAGCTATTTCCATGTTCATACAGATAGCAGTGTATATATTTCCATGTTCATACAGATAGCAGTGTAGATATTTCCATGTTCATACTGAGAGCGGTGCTGATATTTCCATCTTTATACAGATAGCGGTTTAGATATTTCCTTCTTAATACAGATGGCGGTGTAGATATTTATATGTTCAAACAGATGGCGGTGCAGATATTTCCATGTTCATACAGATGGTGGTGTAGATATTTCCATGTTTATAGATATAGCGGTGTAGTTATTTCCATGTGTAAA
This sequence comes from Gorilla gorilla gorilla, assembly GCF_029281585.2. Taxonomy (NCBI): domain Eukaryota; kingdom Metazoa; phylum Chordata; class Mammalia; order Primates; family Hominidae; genus Gorilla; species Gorilla gorilla. Next base: position 154,680,487 of record NC_073231.2, read on the forward strand.
GAGATAGCTGTGTAGATATTTCCATCTATATGCAGATAGCTGTGTAGATATTTCCATTTTCATGCAGATAGCGGTGTATATATTTCCATCTTCAAACAGATGGCGGTGTTGATATTTCCATGTTCATACAGATAGCGGTGTAGATATTTCCATGTTTATACAGATAGTGGTGAAGATGTATTCATGTTTACACAGATATCGGTGTGGATATTTCCATGTTCATCCAGAGGGCTGTGTAGATATATCCATGTTCATACAGATAGCGGTGTAGATATTTCCATGTTCATACAGATAGCAGTGTAGATATTTCCATGTTCATACAGATAGCGGTGCTGATATTTCCATGTTTATACAGGTAGCGGTGTAGATATTTCTATGTTTATACAGATAGCGGTGTAGATATTTCCATGTTTATACAGATAGCGGTGTAGCTATTTCCATGTTTATACAGATAGCGGTGTAGATATCTCCATCTTAATACAGATGGCGGTGTAGATATTTATATGTTCATACAGATGGCGGTGCAGATATTTCCATGTTCATACAGATGGCGGTGTAGATATTTCCATGTTCATACAGATAGCGGTGTAGTTATTTCCATGTGTAAAGATATAGCTGTGTATATATTTCCATGTATATGCAGATAGCAGTGTAGATATTTCCATTTTCATGCAGATAGCGGTGCAGATATTTCCATCTTCAAACAGATAGCGGTGTAGATATTTCCATGTTCATACAGATAGCGGTGCAGATATTTCCATGTTCATACAGATAGCAGTGTAGATATTTCCATGTTTATACAGATAGCGGTGAAGATGTATGCATGTTTACACAGATAGCGGTGTAGATATTTCCATGTTCATCCAGATGGCTGGGAAGATATATCCAAGTTCATACAGATAGCGGTGTAGATATTTCCATGTTCATTCAGATAGCGGTGTAGATATTTCCATGTTCATCCAGATGGCTGTGTAGATATATCCATGTTCATACAGATAGCGGTGTAGGTATTTCCATGTTCATACAGATAGCGGTTTAGATATTTCCTTCTTAATACAGATGGCGGTGTAGATATTTATATGTTCATACAGATGGCGGTGCAGATATTTCCGTGTTCATACAGATGGCGGTGTAGATATTTCCATGTTCAAACAGATAGCGGTGTAGTTATTTCCATGTGTAAAGAGATAGCTGTGCAGATATTTAAATGAATATGCAGATAGCAGTGTAGATATTTCCATTTTCATGCAGATAGCGGTGTAGATATTTCCATGTTCAAACAGATAGCGGTGTAGATATTTCCATGTTCATACAGATAGCGGTGTGGATATTTCCATGTTCATACAGATAGCGGTGTAGATATTTCCATGTTTATACAGATAGCGGTGAAGATCTATGCATGTTTACACAGATAGCGGTGTAGATATTTCCATGTTCATCCAGATGGCTGTGTAGATATATCCATGTTCACACAGATAGCGGTGTAGATATTTCCATGTTCATACAGATAGCGGTGTAGATATTTCCATTTTCATCCAGATGGCTGTGTAGATATATCCATGTTCATACAGATAGCGGTGTAGATATTTCCATGTTCATACAGATAGTGGTGTAGCTATTTCCGTGTTCATACAGATAACGGTGTAGCAATTTCCATGTTCATACAGATAGCAGTGTACATATTTCCATGTTCATACAGATAGCGATGTAGTTATTTCCATGTTCATACAGATAGAAGTGCTGATATTTCCATGTTTATACAGGCAGCGGTGTAGATATTTCCATGTTTATACAGATAGCGGTGTAGATACTTCCATGTTTATTCAGATAGCGGTGTAGATATCTCCATCTTAATACAGATGGCGGTGTAGATATTTATATGTTCATACAGATGGCGGTGCAGATATTTCCATGTTCATACAGATAGCAGTGTAGATATTTCCATGTTCATACAGATAGCGGTGTAGATATTTCCATGGTTATACAGATAGCGTTGTAGATATTTCCATGTTTATACAGATAGCGGTGTAGATATTTCCAAGTTTATTCAGATAGCGGTGTAGATATCTCCATATTAATACAGATGGCGGTGTAGATATTTATATGTTCATACAGATGGCGGTGCAGATATTTCCATGTTCATACAGATGGCGGTGCAGAAATTTCCAAGTTTATAGAGATAGCGGTGTAGTTATTTACATGTGTAAAGAGATAGATGTGTAGATATTTCCATGTATATGCAGATAGCTTTGTAGATATTTCCACGTTCATACAGATAGCGGTGTTGATATTTCCATGCTTATATATATTGCGGTGAAGATGTATGCATGTTTACAGAGATAGCAGTGTAGATATTTCCATGTTCATGCAGATAGCGGTGTAGATATTTCCATGTTCATCCAGATGGCTGTGTAGATATATCCATGTTCATGCTGATAGCGGTGTAGATATTTCCATGTTCCTACAGATAGTGGTGTAGATATTTCCATGTTCATTCAGATAGCAGTGTAGCTATTTCCATGTTCATACAGATAGCGGTGTAGATATTTCCATGTTCATAGAGATAGCGGTGTAGATATTTCCATGTTCATACAGATAGCGGTGCTGATATTTCCATGTTTATACAGGTAGCGGTGTAGGTATTTCCATGTTTATACAGATAGCGGTGTAGGTATTTCCATGTTTATACAGATAGCAGTGTAGATATTTCCATGTTCATACAGATGGCAGTGTAGATATTTCCGTGTTTATAGAGATAGCGGTGTAGTTATTTCCATGTGTAAAGAGATAGCTTTGTAGATATTTCCATGTATATGCAGATAGCAGTGTAGATATTTCCATTTTCATGCAGATAGCGGTGTAGATATTTCCATGTTCAAACAGATAGCGCTGTAGATATTTCCAAATTCATACAGATAGCGGTGTAGATATTTCCATGTTCATACAGATAGCGGTGTAGATATTTCCATGTTTATACAGATAGCGGTGAAGATGTATGCATGTTTACACAGATAGCGGTGTAGATATTTCCATGTTCATACAGATAGTGGTGTAGATATTTCCATGTTCATCCAGATGGCTGTGTAGATATATCCATGTTCTTACAGATAGTTGTGTAGATATTTCCATGTTCATACAGATAGTGGTGCTGATATTTCCATGTTTATACAGGCAGCGGTGTAGATATTTCCATGTTTATACAGATAGCGGTTTATATATTTCCTTCTTAATACAGATGGCGGTGTATTTATATGTTCATACAGATGGCGGTGTAGATATTTCCATGTTTATACAGATAGCAGTGTAGATATCTCCATCTTAATACAGATGGCGGTGTAGATATTTATATGTTCATACAGATGGCGGTGCAGATATTTCCATTTTCATACAGATGGCGGTGTAGTTATTTCCATGTTCATACAGGTAGTGGTGTAGTTATTTCCATGTGTAAAGAGATAGATGTGTAGATATTTAAATGTATATGCAGATAGCTGTGTAGATATATCCATTTTCATGCAGATAGCGGTGTAGATATTTCCATGTCCAAACAGATAGCAGTGTAGGTATTTCCATGTTCATACAGATAGCGGTGTAGATATTTCCATGTTCATACCGATAGCGGTGCAGATATTTCCATGTTTATACAGATAGTGGTGAAGATGTATGCATGTTTACACAAATAGCGGTGTAGATATTTCCATGTTCATCCAGATGGGTGTGTAGATATATCCATGTTCATAGAGATAGCGGTGTAGATATTTCCATGTTCATACAGATAGCGGTGTAGATATTTCCATGTTCATCCAGATGAATTTGTAGATATATCCATGTTCCTACAGATGGCGGTGAAGATATTTCCATGTTCATACAGATAGCGGTGTAGTTATTTCCATGTGTAAAGAGATAGCTGTGTAGATATTTCCATGTATATGCAGATAGCTGTGTAGATATTTCCATTTTCATGCAGATAGCGGTGTAGATATTTCCATGTTCAAACAGATAGCGGTGTAGATATTTCCATGTTCAAACAGAGAGCGGTGTAGATATTACCATGTTTATACAGATTGCGGTGAAGATGTATGCATATTTACACAGATAGCGGTGTAGATATTTCCATGTTCATACAGATAGTGGTGTAGATATTTCCGTGTTCATCCAGATGGCTGTGTAGATATATCCATGTTCATACAAATAGCGGTGTAGATATTTCCATGTTCATACAGGTAGTGGTGTAGATATTTCCATGTTCATACAGATAGCGGTGTAGCTATTTCCACGTTCATACAGATAGCGGTGTAGAAATTTCCATGTTCATAGAGATAGCAGGGTAGATATTTCCATGTTTATACAGATAGCGGTGTAGATATCTCCATTTTAACATAGACGGCGGTGTAGATATTTATATGTTCATACAGATGGCGGTGCAGATATTTCCATGTTCATACAGATGGCGGTGTAGCTATTTCCATGTTTATAGAGATAGCGCTGTACTTATTTCCACGTGTAAAGAGATAGCTTTGTAGATATTTCCATGTATATGCAGATCGCTGTGTAGATATTTCCATTTTCATGCAGATAGCGGAGTAGATATTTCCATGTTCAAACAGCTAGCGGTGTAGATATTTCCATGTTCAAACAGCTAGCGGTGTAGATATTTCCATGTTCATACAGATAGCAGTGTAGATATTTCCATGTTTATACAGATAGCGGTGAAGATGTATGCATGTTTACACAGATAGCGGTGTAGATATTTCCATGTTCATACAGATAGCGGTGTAGTTATTTCCATGTGTAAAGAGATAGCTGTGTAGATATTTCCATGTATATGCAGATAGCTGTTTATATATTTCCATTTTCATGCAGATAGCGGTTTAGATATTTCCATGTTCAAATAGATAGCGGTGCAGATATTTCCATGTTCATAGAGATAGCGGTGTAGATACTTCGATGTACATACAGATAGAGGAGCTGATATTTCCATGTTCATACAGATAGCGGTGCTGATATTTCCATGTTTATACAGAGAGCGGTGTAGATATTTCCATGTTTATTCAGATAGCGGTGTAGATATTTCCATGTTTATACAGATATCGGTGTAGATATCTCCATGTTCATACAGTTAGCGGTGTAGATATTTCCATGTTTATACAGATAGCGGTGTAGATATCTCCATCTTAATACAGATGGTGGTGTAGATATTTATATGTTCATACAGATGGCGGTGCAGACATTTCCATGTTCATACAGATAGCGGTGTAGTTATTTACATGTGTAAAGAGATAGATGTGTAGATATTTCCATGTATATGCAGATATCTGTGTAGATATTTCCATTTTCATGCTGATAGCGGTTTAGATATTTCCATGTTCAAACAGATAGCGGTGTAGATATTTCCACGTTCATACAGATAGCGGTGTTGATATTTCCATGCTTATACAGATTGCGGTGAAGATGTATGCATGTTTACACAGATAGCAGTGTACATATTTCCATGTTCATGCAGATAGCGGTGTAGATATTTCCATGTTCATCCAGATGGCTGTGTAGATATATCCATGTTCATGCTGATAGCGGTGTAGATATTTCCATGTTCCTACACATAGTGGTGTAGATATTTCCATGTTCATACAGACAGCAGTGTAGCTATTTCCATGTTCATACAGATAGCAGTGTAGATATTTCCATGGTCATAGAGATAGCGGTGTAGATATTTCCATGTTCATACAGATAGCGGCGCTGATATTTCCATGTTTATACAGGTAGCGGTGTAGGTATTTCCATGTTTATACAGATAGCGGTGTAGGTATTTCCGTGTTTATACAGATAGCGGTGTAGATATTTCCAGGTTTATACAGATAGCGGTGTAGATATCTCCATCTAAATACAGATGGCGGTGTAGATATTTATATGTTTATACAGATGGCGTTGCAGATATTTCCATGTTCATACAGATGGCAGTGTAGATATTTCCGTGTTTATAGAGATAGCGGTGTAGTTATTTCCATGTGTAAAGAGATAGCTTTGTAGATATTTCCATGTATATGCAGATAGCTGTGTAGATATTTCTATTTTCATGCAGATAGCGGTTTAGATATTTCCATGTTCGTACAGATAGCGGTGTAGATATTTCCATGTTCATACAGATAGCGTTGAAGATATTTCCATGTTTATACAGATAGCGGTGAAGATATATGCATGTTTACACAGATAGCGGTGTAGATATTTCCATGTTCATACAGATAGATGTGTAGATATTTCAATGTTCATACAGATAGCGGTTTAGATATTTCCTTCTTAATACAGATGGCGGTGTAGATATTTATATGTTCATACAGATGGTGGTGCAGATATTTCCATGTTCATACAGATGGCGGTGTAGATATTTCCATGTTTATAGATTTAGCAGTGTAGTTATTTCCATGTGTAAAGAGATAGCTGTTTAGATGTTTCCATGTATATGCAGATAGCTTTGCAGATATTTCCATTTTCATGCAGATAGCGGTGTAGATATTTCCATGTTCAAACAGATAGCAGTGTAGATATTTCCATGTTCATGCAGATAGCAGTGTAGATATTTCCATGTTTATAGAGATAGCGGTGAAGATGTATGCATGTTTACACAGATAGCGGTGTAGATATTTCCATCTTCAAACAGATAGCGGTGTAGATATTTCCATGTTCATACAGATAGCGGTGTAGATATTTCCATGTTTATACAGATAGCGGTGAAGATGTATGCATGTTTACACAGATAGCGGTGTGGATATTTCCAAGTTCATCCAGAGGGCTGTGTAGCTATATCCATGTTCATCCAGATGGCTGTGTAGATATATCCATGTTCATACAGATGGCGGTGAAGGTATTTCCATGTTCATTCAGATAGCGGTCTAGATATTTCCATGTTCATACAGATATCGGTGTAGATATCTCCAAGTTCATACAGATAGAGGGGCTGATATTTCCATGTTCATACAGATAGCGGTGCTGATATTTCCATGTTTATACAGGTAGCGGTGTAGATATTTCCATGTTTATACAGATAGCGGTGGAGATATTGCCATGTTTATACAGATAGCAGTGTAGTTATTTCCATGTTTATACAGATATCGGTGTAGATATCTCCATCTTAATACAGATGGCCGTGTAGATATGTATATGTTCATACAGATGTCGGTGCAGCTATTTCCATGTTCATACAGACGGCGGTGAAGATATTTCCATGTTCATACAGATAGCGGTGTAGTTATTTCCATGTGTAAAGAGATAGCTGTGTAGATATTTCCATGTATATGCAGATAGCTCTGTAGATATTTCCATTTTCATGCAGATAGCTGTGTAGATATTTCCATGTTCAAACAGATAGCGGTGTAGATATTTCCATGTTCATACAGAGAGCGGTGTAGATATTACCATGTTTATACAGATTGCGGTAAAGATGTATGCATATTTACACAGATAGCGGTGTAGATATTTCCATGTTCATACAGATAGTGGTGTAGATATTTCCGTGTTCATGCAGATGGCTGTGTAGATATATCCATGTTCATACAAATAGCGGTGTAGATATTTCCATGTTCATACAGGTAGCGGTGTAGAAATTTCCATGTTCATAGAGATAGCAGTGTAGATATTTCCAAGTTTATACAGATAGCGGTGTAGATATCTCCATTTTAATATAGATGGCAGTGTAGATATTTATATGTTCATACAGATGGCGGTGCAGATATTTCCATGTTCATACAGATGGCGGTGTAGCTATTTCCATGTTTATAGAGATAGCGCTGTACTTATTTCCACGTGTAAAGAGATAGCTTTGTAGATATTTCCATGTATATGCAGATCGCTGTGTAGATATTTCCATTTTCATGCAGATAGCGGTGTAGATATTTCCATGTTCAAACAGATAGCGGTGTAGATATTTCCATGTTCATACAGATAGCAGTGTAGATATTTCCATGTTTATACAGATAGCGGTGAAGATGTATGCATGTTTACACAGATAGCGGTGTAGATATTTCCATGTTCATACAGATAGCGGTGTAGATATTTCCATGTTCATCCAGATGGCTGTGTAGATATATCCATGTTCCTACAGATGGCGGTGAAGATATTTCCATCTTCATACAGATAGCGGTGTAGTTATTTCCATGTGTAAAGAGATAGCTGTGTAGATATTTCCATGTATATGCAGATAGCTGTGTATATATTCCCATTTTCATGCAGATAGCAGTGTAGATATTTCCATTTTCATACAGATAGCGGTGTAGATATTTCCATGTTTATACAGATAGCGGTGAAGATGTATGCATGTTTACACAGATAGCGGTGTAGATATTTCCATGTTCATACAGATATTGGTGTAGATATTTCCGTGTTCATCCAGATGGCTGTGTAGATATATCCATGTTCATACCGATAGTGGTGTAGATATTTCCATGTTCATACAGATAGCGGTGCTGATATTTCCATGTTTATACAGGCAGCGGTGTAGCTATTTCCATGTTCCTGCAGATAGCGGTGTAGATATTTCCATGTTCATACAGATAGCGGTGCTGATATTTCCATGTTTATACAGGCAGCGGTGTAGAAATTTCCATGTTTATACAGATAGCGGTTTAGATATTTTCTTCTTAATACAGATGGCGGTGTATTTATATGTTCATACAGATGGCGGTGTAGATATTTCCATGTTTATACAGATAGCAGTGTAGATATCTCCATCTTAATACAGATGGCGGTGTAGATATTTATATGTTCATACAGATGGCGGTGCAGATATTTCCATGTTCATACAGATGGCGGTGTAGTTATTTCCATGTTCATACAGATAGTGGTGTAGTTATTTCCATGTGTAAAGAGATAGCTGTGTAGATATTTAAATGTATATGCAGATAGCAGTGTAGATATTTCCATTTTCATGCAGATAGCGGTGTAGATATTTCCATGTTCATACAGATAGTGGTGTAGATATTTCCATGTTCATACAGATAGCGGTGTAGCTATTTCCATTTTCATACACATAACGGTGTAGCTATTTTCATGTTCATACAGATAGCGGTGTAGATATTTCCATGTTCATACAGATAGCGGAGTAGCTATTTCCATGTTCATACAGATAGCGGTGTAGATATTTCCATGTTCATCCAGATGGCTGTGTAGATATATCCATGTTCTTACAGATAGCGGTGTAGATATTTCAAGGCTCATACAGATAGCGGTGCTGATATTTCCATGTTTATACAGGTAGCGGTGTAGATATTTCCATGTTTATACAGATAGCGGTGTAGATATTTCCATGTTTATACAGATAGCGGTGTAGATATTTCCATGTTTATTCAGATAGCGGTGTAGATATCTCCATCTTAATAGAGATGGCGGTGTAGATATTTATATGTTCATACAGATGGCGGTGCAGATATTTACATGTTCATACAGATGGCGGTGTAGACATTTCCATGTTCATACAGATAGCGGTGTAGTTATTTCCATGTGTAAAGGGATAGCTGTGTAGATATTTCCATCTATATGCAGATAGCTGTGTAGATATTTCCATTTTCATGCAGATATTGGTGTATATATTTCCATCTTCAAACAGATAGCGGTGTAGATATTTCCATGTTCATAGAGATAGCGGTGTAGATATTTCCATGTTTATACAGATAGCGGTGAAGATGTATGCATGTTTACACAGATAGCGGTGTGGATATTTCCATGTTCATCCAGAGGGCTGTGTAGATATATCCATGTTCATACAGATAGCAGTGTAGATATTTCCATGTTCATACAGATAGCGGTGCTGATATTTCCATGTTTATACAGGTAGCGGTGTAGATATTTCCATGTTTATACAGATAGCGGTGTAGATATTTCCATGTTCATACAGATAGCGGTGTAGATATTTCCATGTTTATACAGATAGCGGTGTAGATATCCCCATCTTAATACAGATGGCGGCGTAGATATTTATATGTTCATACAGATGGTGGTGCAGATATTTCCATGTTCATACAGATGGCGGTGTAGATATTTCCATGTTCATACAGATAGCGGTGTAGTTATTTCCATGCGTAGATAGCTGTGTAGATATTTCCATGTATATGCAGATAGCTTTGTAGATATTTCTATTTTCATGCAGATAACGGTGTAGATATTTACATGTTCAAACAGATAGCGATGTAGATATTTCCATGTTCATTCATATAGCGGTGTAGACATTTCCAGGTTCATACAGATAGTGGTGCTGATATTTCCGTGTTTATACCGGTAGCGGTGTAGATATTTCCATGTTTATACAGATAGTGGTGTAGAAATTTCCATGTTTATACAGATTGCGGTGTAGATATTTCCATGTTTATTCAGATAGCGGTGTAGATATTTCCATGTTTATACAGATAGCGGTGAAGATGTATGCATGTTTACACAGATAGCGGTGTAGAGATTTCCATGTTCATCCAGAGGGCAGTGTAGATATATCCATGTTCATACAGATAGCGGTGTAGATATTTCCATGTTCATACAGATAGCGGTGTAGATATTTCCATGTTCAAACAGATAGCGGTGCTGATATTTCCATGTTTATACAGGTAGCGGTGTAGATATTTCCATGTTTATACAGATAGCGGTGTAGATATTTCCATGTTTATACAGATAGCGGTGTTGATATTTCCATGTTTATACAGATAGCGGTGTAGATATCTCCATCTTAATACAGATGGCGGTGTAGATATTTATATGTTCATACAGATGGCGTTGTAGATATTTCCATGTTCATCCAGATGGCTCTGTAGATATATCCATGTTCTTACAGATGGCGGTGAAGATATTTCCATTTTCATACAGATAGCGGTGCAGATATTTCCATGTTTATACAGATAGCGGTGTAGATATCTCCATCTTAATACAGATGGCGGTGTAGATATTTATATGTTCATACAGATGGCGTTGTAGATATTTCCATGTTCATCCAGATGGCTCTGTAGATATATCCATGTTCGTACAGATGGCGGTGAAGATATTTCCATTTTCATGCAGATAGCGGTGTAGATATTTCCATGTTCAAACAGATAGCGGTGTAGATATTTCCAAGTTCATACAGATAGCCGTGTAGATATTTCCATGTTCATACAGATAGCGGTGTAGATATTTCCATGTTTATACAGATAGCGGTGAAGATGTATGCATGTTTACACAGATAGCGGTGTAGATATTTCCATGTTCATACAGATAGTGGTGTAGATATTTCCATGTTCATCCAGATGGCTGTGTAGATATATCCATGTTCATACAGATAGTTGTGTAGATATTTCCATGTTCATACAGATAGCGGTGCTGATATTTCCATGTTTATACAGGCAGCGGTGTAGCTATTTCCATGTTCCTACAGATAGCGGTGTAGATATTTCCATGTTCATACAGATAGTGGTGCTGATATTTCCATGTTTATACAGGCAGCGGTGTAGATATTTCCATGTTTATACAGATAGCGGTTTATATATTTCCTTCTTAATACAGATGGCGGTGTATTTATATGTTCATACAGATGGCGGTGTAGATATTTCCATGTTTATACAGATAGCAGTGTAGATATCTCCATCTTAATACAGATGGCGGTGTAGATATTTATATGTTCATACAGATGGTGGTGCAGATATTTCCATGTTCATACAGATGGCGGTGTAGTTATTTCCATGTTCATACAGGTAGTGGTGTAGTTATTTCCATGTGTAAAGAGATAGTTGTGTAGATATTTAAATGTATATGCAGATAGCAGTGTAGATATTTCCATTTTCATGCAGATAGCGGTGTAGATATTTCCATGCCCAAACAGATAGCGGTGTAGGTATTTCCATGTTCATACAGATAGCGGTGTAGATATTTCCATGTTCATACCGATAGCGGTGCAGATATTTCCATGTTTATACAGATAGTGGTGAAGATGTATGCATGTTTACACAAATAGCGGTGTAGATATTTCCATGTTCATCCAGATGGCTGTGTAGATATATCCATGTTCATACAGATAGCGGTGTAGATATTTCCATGTTCATACAGATAGCGGTGTAGATATTTCCACGTTCATCCAGATGGCTGTGTAGAGATATCCATGTTCATAAAGATAGCGGTGTAGATATTTCCATGTTCATACAGATGGCGGTGTAGCTATTTCCATTTTCATACACATAACGGTGTAGCTATTTCCATGTTCATACAGATAGCAGTGTAGATATTTCCATGTTCATACAGATAGCAGTGTAGATATTTCCATGTTCATACTGAGAGCGGTGCTGATATTTCCATCTTTATACAGATAGCGGTTTAGATATTTCCTTCTTAATACAGATGGCGGTGTAGATATTTATATGTTCAAACAGATGGCGGTGCAGATATTTCCATGTTCATACAGATGGTGGTGTAGATATTTCCATGTTTATAGATATAGCGGTGTAGTTATTTCCATGTGTAAAGAGATAGCTGTGTAGATATTTCCATGTATATGCAGATAGCTTTGTAGATATTTCCATTTTCATGCAGATAGCGGTGTAGATATTTACATGTTCAAACAGATAGCGGTGTAGATATTTCGATGTTCATTCAGATAGCTTTGTAGATATTTCCATGTTCATATAGATAGCGGTGTAGATATTTCCATGTTCATACAGATAGCGGTGTAGATATTTCCAGGTTTATACAGATAGCGGTGCTGATATTTCCATGTTTATACAGGTAGCGGTGTAGATATTTCCATGTTTATACAGATAGCGGTGTAGATATTTCCATGTTTATACAGATAGCGGTGTAGATATTTCCATGTTTATTCAGATAGCGGTGTAGATATCTCCATCTTAATAGAGATGGCGGTGTAGATATTTATATGTTCATACAGATGGCGGTGCAGATATTTCCATGTTCATACAGATGGCGGTGTAGATATTTGCATGTTCATACAGACAGCGGTGTAGTTATTTCCATGTGTAAAGAGATAGCTGTGTAGATATTTCCATCTATATGCAGATAGCTGTGTAGATATTTCCATTTTCATGCAGATAGCAGTGTATATATTTCCATCTTCAAACAGATGGCGGTGTTGATATTTCCATGTTCATACAGATAGCGGTGTAGATATTTCCATGTTTATACAGATAGCGGTGAAGATGTATTCATGTTTACACAGATATCGGTGTGGATATTTCCATGTTCATCCAGAGGGCTGTGTAGATATATCCATGTTCATACAGATAGCGGTGTAGATATTTCCATGTTCATACAGATAGCAGTGTAGATATTTCCATGTTCATACAGATAGCGGTGCTGATATTTCCATGTTTATACAGGTAGCGGTGTAGATATTTCTATGTTTATACAGATAGCGGTGTAGATATTTCCATGTTTATACAGATAGCGATGTAGCTATTTCCATGTTTATACAGATAGCGGTGTAGATATCTCCATCTTAATACAGATGGCGGTGTAGATATTTATATGTTCATACAGATGGCGGTGCAGATATTTCCATGTTCATACAGATGGCCGTGTAGATATTTCCATGTTCATACAGATAGCGGTGTAGTTATTTCCATGTGTAAAGATATAGCTGTGTATATATTTCCATGTATATGCAGATAGCAGTGTAGATATTTCCATTTTCATGCAGATAGCGGTGTAGATATTTCCATCTTCAAACAGATAGCGGTGTAGATATTTCCATGTTCATACAGATAGCGGTGCAGATATTTCCATGTTCATACAGATAGCAGTGTAGATATTTCCATGTTTATACAGATAGCGGTGAAGATGTATGCATGTTTACACAGATAGCGGTGTAGATATTTCCATGTTCATCCAGATGGCTGTGAAGATATATCCAAGTTCATACAGATAGCGGTGTAGATATTTCCATGTTCATACAGATAGCGGTGTAGATATTTCCATGTTCATCCAGATGGCTGTGTAGATATATCCATGTTCATACAGATAGCGGTGTAGGTATTTCCATGTTCATACAGATAGCGGTTTAGATATTTCCTTCTTAATACAGATGGCGGTGTAGATATTTATATGTTCATACAGATGGCGGTGCAGATATTTCCGTGTTCATACAGATGGCGGTGTAGATATTTCCATGTTCAAACAGATAGCGGTGTAGTTATTTCCATGTGTAAAGAGACAGCTGTGCAGATATTTAAATGAATATGCAGATAGCAGTGTAGATATTTCCATTTTCATGCAGATAGCGGTGTAGATATTTCCATGTTCAAACAGATAGCGGTGTAGATATTTCCATGTTCATACAGATAGCGGTGTGGATATTTCCATGTACATACAGATAGCGGTGTAGATATTTCCATGTTTATACAGATAGCGGTGAAGATCTATGCATGTTTACACAGATAGCGGTGTAGATATTTCCATGTTCATCCAGATGGCTGTGTAGATATATCCATGTTCACACAGATAGCGGTGTAGATATTTCCATGTTCATACAGATAGCGGTGTAGATATTTCCATGTTCATCCAGATGGCTGTGTAGATATATCCATGTTCATACAGATAGCGGTGTAGATATTTCCATGTTCATACAGATAGTGGTGTAGCTATTTCCGTGTTCATACAGATAACGTTGTAGCTATTTCCATGTCCATACAGATAGCAGTGTACATATTTCCATGTTCATACAGATAGCGATGTAGTTATTTCCATGTTCATACAGATAGAAGTGCTGATATTTCCATGTTTATACAGGCAGCGGTGTAGATATTTCCATGTTTATACAGATAGCGGTGTAGATACTTCCATGTTTATTCAGATAGCGGTGTAGATATCTCCATCTTAATACAGATGGCGGTGTAGATATTTATATGTTCATACAGATGGCGGTGCAGATATTTCCATGTTCATACAGATAGCAGTGTAGATATTTCCATGTTCATACAGATAGCGGTGTAGATATTTCCATGGTTATACAGATAGCGTTGTAGATATTTCCATGTTTATACAGATAGCGGTGTAGATATTTCCAAGTTTATTCAGATAGCGGTGTAGATATCTCCATATTAATACAGATGGCGGTGTAGATATTTATATGTTCATACAGATGGCGGTGCAGATATATCCATGTTCATACAGATGGCGGTGCAGAAATTTCCAAGTTTATAGAGATAGCGGTGTAGTTATTTACATGTGTAAAGAGATAGATGTGTAGATATTTCCATGTATATGCAGATAGCTTTGTAGATATTTCCACGTTCATACAGATAGCGGTGTTGATATTTCCATGCTTATATAGATTGCGGTGAAGATGTATGCATGTTTACAGAGATAGCAGTGTAGATATTTCCATGTTCATGCAGATAGCGGTGTAGATATTTCCATGTTCATCCAGATGGCTGTGTAGATATATCCATGTTCATGCTGATAGCGGTGTAGATATTTCCATGTTCCTACAGATAGTGGTGTAGATATTTCCATGTTCATTCAGATAGCAGTGTAGCTATTTCCATGTTCATACAGGTAGCGGTGTAGATATTTCCATGTTCATAGAGATAGCGGTGTAGATATTTCCATGTTCATACAGATAGCGGTGCTGATATTTCCATGTTTATACAGGTAGCGGTGTAGGTATTTCCATGTTTATACAGATAGCGGTGTAGGTATTTCCATGTTTATACAGATAGCAGTGTAGATATTTCCATGTTCATACAGATGGCAGTGTAGATATTTCCGTGTTTATAGAGATAGCGGTGTAGTTATTTCCATGTGTAAAGAGATAGCTTTGTAGATATTTCCATGTATATGCAGATAGCAGTGTAGATATTTCCATTTTCATGCAGATAGCGGTGTAGATATTTACATGTTCAAAGAGATATCGGTGTAGATATTTCCATATTCATAGAGATAGCGGTGTAGATATTTCCATGTTTATACAGATAGCGGTGAAGATGTATGCATGTTTACACAGATAGCGGTGTAGATATTTCCATGTTCATACCGATAGCGGTGTAGATATTTCCATGTTCATCCAGATGGCTGTGTAGATATATCCAGGTTCCTACAGATGGCGGTGAAGATATTTCCATGTTCATACAGATAGCGGTGTAGTTATTTCCATGTGTAAAGAGATAGCTGTGTAGATATTTCCATTTATATGCAGATAGCTGTTTATATATTTCCATTTTCATGCAGATAGCGGTTTAGATATTTCCATGTTCAAACAGATAGCGGTGCAGATATTTCCATGTTCATAGAGATAGCGGTGTAGATACTGCGATGTACATACAGATAGAGGGGCTGATATTTCCATGTTCATACAGATAGCGGTTCTGATATTTCCATGTTTATACAGAGAGCGGTGTAGATATTTCCATGTTTATTCAGATAGCGGTGTAGATATTTCCATGTTTATACAGATATCGGTGTAGATATCTCCATGTTCATACAGTTAGCGGTGTAGATATTTCCATGTTTATACAGATAGCGGTGTAGATATCTCCATCTTAATACAGATGGCGGTGTAGATATTTATATGTTCATACAGATGGCGGTGCAGACATTTCCATGTTCATACAGATAGCGGTGTAGTTATTTACATGTGTAAAGAGATAGATGTGTAGATATTTCCATGTATATGCAGATAGCTGTGTAGATATTTCCATTTTCGTGCTGATAGCGGTTTAGATATTTCCATGTTCAAACAGATAGCGGTGTAGATATTTCCACGTTCATACAGATAGCGGTGTTGATATTTCCATGCTTATACAGATTGCGGTGAAGATGTATGCATGTTTACACAGATAGCAGTGTAGATATTTCCATGTTCATGCAGATAGCGGTGTAGATATTTCCATGTTCATCCAGATGGCTGTGTAGATATATCCATGTTCATGCTGATAGCGGTGTAGATATTTCCATGTTCCTACACATAGTGGTGTAGATATTTCCATGTTCATACAGACAGCAGTGTAGCTATTTCCATGTTCATACAGATAGCAGTGTAGATATTTCCATGGTCATAGAGATAGCGGTGTAGATATTTCCATGTTCATACAGATAGCGGCGCTGATATTTCCATGTTTATACAGGTAGCGGTGTAGGTATTTCCATGTTTATACAGATAGCGGTGTAGGTATTTCCGTGTTTATACAGATAGCGGTGTAGATATTTCCAGGTTTATACAGATAGCGGTGTAGATATCTCCATCTAAATACAGATGGCGGTGTAGATATTTATATGTTTATACAGATGGCGTTGCAGATATTTCCATGTTCATACAGATGGCAGTGTAGATATTTCCGTGTTTATAGAGATAGCGGTGTAGTTATTTCCATGTGTAAAGAGATAGCTTTGTAGATATTTCCATGTATATGCAGATAGCTGTGTAGATATTTCTATTTTCATGCAGATAGCGGTTTAGATATTTCCATGTTCGTACAGATAGCGGTGTAGATATTTCCATGTTCATACAGATAGCGTTGTAGATATTTCCATGTTTATACAGATAGCGGTGAAGATATATGCATGTTTACACAGATAGCGGTGTAGATATTTCCATGTTCATACAGATAGATGTGTAGATATTTCAATGTTCATACAGATAGCGGTTTAGATATTTCCTTCTTAATACAGATGGCGGTGTAGATATTTATATGTTCATACAGATGGTGGTGCAGATATTTCCATGTTCATACAGATGGCGGTGTAGATATTTCCATGTTTATAGATTTAGCGGTGTAGTTATTTCCATGTGTAAAGAGATAGCTGTTTAGATGTTTCCATGTATATGCAGATAGCTTTGCAGATATTTCCATTTTCATGCAGATAACGGTGTAGATATTTCCATGTTCAAACAGATAGCAGTGTAGATATTTCCATGTTCATGCAGATAGCAGTGTAGATATTTCCATGTTTATAGAGATAGCGGTGAAGATGTATGCATGTTTACACAGATAGCGGTGTAGATATTTCCATCTTCAAACAGATAGCGGTGTAGATATTTCCATGTTCATACAGATAGCGGTGTAGATATTTCCATGTTTATACAGATAGCGGTGAAGATGTATGCATGTTTACACAGATAGCGGTGTGGATATTTCCAAGTTCATCCAGAGGGCTGTGTAGCTATATCCATGTTCATCCAGATGGCTGTGTAGATATATCCATGTTCATACAGATGGCGGTGAAGGTATTTCCATGTTCATTCAGATAGCGGTCTAGATATTTCCATGTTCATACAGATATCGGTGTAGATATCTCCAAGTTCATACAGATAGAGGGGCTGATATTTCCATGTTCATACAGATAGCGGTGCTGATATTTCCATGTTTATACAGGTAGCGGTGTAGATATTTCCATGTTTATACAGATAGCGGTGGAGATATTGCCATGTTTATACAGATAGCAGTGTAGTTATTTCCATGTTTATACAGATATCGGTGTAGATATCTCCATCTTAATACAGATGGCCGTGTAGATATGTATATGTTCATACAGATGTCGGTGCAGCTATTTCCATATTCATACAGACGGCGGTGAAGATATTTCCATGTTCATACAGATAGCGGTGTAGTTATTTCCATGTGTAAAGAGATAGCTGTGTAGATATTTCCATGTATATGCAGATAGCTCTGTAGATATTTCCATTTTCATGCAGATAGCTGTGTAGATATTTCCATGTTCAAACAGATAGCGGTGTAGATATTTCCATGTTCATACAGAGAGCGCTGTAGATATTACCATGTTTATACAGATTGCGGTAAAGATGTATGCATATTTACACAGATAGCGGTGTAGATATTTCCATGTTCATACAGATAGTGGTGTAGATATTTCCGTGTTCATGCAGATGGCTGTGTAGATATATCCATGTTCATACAAATAGCGGTGTAGATATTTCCATGTTCATACAGGTAGCGGTGTAGAAATTTCCATGTTCATAGAGATAGCAGTGTAGATATTTCCAAGTTTATACAGATAGCGGTGTAGATATCTCCATTTTAATACAGATGGCGGTGTAGATATTTATATGTTCATACGGATGGCGGTGCAGATATTTCCATGTTCAGACAGATGGCGGTGCGGATATTTCCATGTTCATACAGATAGCGGTGTAGTTATTTCCATGTGTAAAGATATAGCTGTGTAGATATTTCCATATATATGCAGATAGCAGTGTAGAAATTTCCATTTTCTTGCACATAGCGGTGTAGATATTTCTATGTTCGAACAGATAGCGGTGTAGATATTTCCATGTTCATACAGATAGCGGTGTAGATATTTCCATTTTCATACAGATAGCGGTGTAGATATTTCCATGTTTATACAGATAGCGGTGAAGATGTATGCATGTTTACACAGATAGCGGTGTAGATATTTCCATGTTCATACAGATATTGGTGTAGATATTTCCGTGTTCATCCAGATGGCTGTGTAGATATATCCATGTTCATACCGATAGTGGTGTAGATATTTCCATGTTCATACAGATAGCGGTGCTGATATTGCCATGTTTATACAGGCAGCGGTGTAGCTATTTCCATGTTCCTGCAGATAGCGGTGTAGATATTTCCATGTTCATACAGATAGCGGTGCTGATATTTCCATGTTTATACAGGCAGCGGTGTAGAAATTTCCATGTTTATACAGATAGCGGTTTAGATATTTCCTTCTTAATACAGATGGCGGTGTATTTATATGTTCATACAGATGGCGGTGTAGATATTTCCATGTTTATACAGATAGCAGTGTAGATATCTCCATCTTAATACAGATGGCGGTGTAGATATTTATATGTTCATACAGATGGCGGTGCAGATATTTCCATGTTCATACAGATGGCGGTGTAGTTATTTCCATGTTCATACAGATAGTGGTGTAGTTATTTCCATGTGTAAAGAGATAGCTGTGTAGATATTTAAATGTATATGCAGATAGCAGTGTAGATATTTCCATTTTCATGCAGATAGCGGTGTAGATATTTCCATGTTCATACAGATAGCGGTGTAGATATTTCCATGTTCATACAGATAGCGGTGTAGCTATTTCCATTTTCATACACATAACGGTGTAGCTATTTTCATGTTCATACAGATAGCGGTGTAGATATTTCCATGTTCATCCAGATGGCTGTGTAGATATATCCATGTTCCTACAGATGGCCGTGAAGATATTTCCATGTTCATACAGATAGCGGTGTAGTTATTTCCATGTGTAAAGAGATAGCTGTGTAGATATTTCCATTTATATGCAGATAGCTGTGTATGTATTTCCATTTTCATGCAGATAGCGGTATAGATATTTCCATGTTCAAACAGATGGCGGTGTAGATACTTCCATGTTCATACAGATAGAGGGGCTGATATTTCCATGTTCATACAGAAAGCGGTGCTGATATTTCCATGTTTATACAGATAGCGGTGTAGGTATTTCCATGTTTATACAGATAGCGGTGTAGATATTTCCATGTTCATACAGATAGCGGTGTAGATATTTCCATGTTCATACAGATAGCGGTGTAGATATTTCCATGTTCATACAGATAGCGGTGCTGATATTTCCATGTTTATACAGGTAGCGGTGTAGATATTTCCATGTTTATACAGATAGCGGTGTAGATATTTCCATGTTTATACAGATAGCGGTGTAGATATCTCCATCTTAATACAGATGGCGGTGTAGATATTTATATGTTCATACGGATGGCGGTGCAGATATTTCCATGTTCAGACAGATGGCGGTGCGGAGATTTCCATGTTCATACAGATAGCGGTGTAGTTATTTCCATGTGTAAAGATATAGCTGTGTAGATATTTCCATATATATGCAGATAGCAGTGTAGATATTTCCATTTTCTTGCACATAGCGGTGTAGATATTTCTATGTTCGAACAGATAGCGGTGTAGATATTTCCATGTTCATACAGATAGCGGTGTAGATATTTCCATTTTCATACAGATAGCGGTGTAGATATTTCCATGTTTATACAGATAGCGGTGAAGATGTATGCATGTTTACACAGATAGCGGTGTAGATATTTCCATGTTCATACAGATATTGGTGTAGATATTTCCGTGTTCATCCAGATGGCTGTGTAGATATATCCATGTTCATACCGATAGTGGTG
Source organism: Gorilla gorilla gorilla (assembly GCF_029281585.2). Taxonomy (NCBI): domain Eukaryota; kingdom Metazoa; phylum Chordata; class Mammalia; order Primates; family Hominidae; genus Gorilla; species Gorilla gorilla. The sequence goes on from NC_073231.2 coordinate 154,701,599, forward strand.
TAGATATTTCCATGTTCATACAGATAGCGGTGCTGATATTTCCATGTTTATACAGGCAGCGGTGTAGCTATTTCCAGGTTCCTGCAGATAGCGGTGTAGATATTTCCATGTTCATACAGTTAGCGGTGCTGATATTTCCATGTTTATACTGATAGCGGTGTAGATATTTCCATGTTCATACAGATATTGGTGTAGATATTTCCATGTTCATACAGATGGCGGTGTAGATATTTCCATGTTTATACAGATAGCAGTGTAGATATCTCCATCTTAATACAGATGGCGGTGTAGATATTTATATGTTCATACAGATGGCGGTACAGATATTTCCATGTTCATACAGATGGCGGTGTAGTTATTTCCATGTTCATACAGATAGTGGTGTAGTTATTTCCATGTGTAAAGAGATAGCTGTGTAGATATTTAAATGTATATGCAGATAGCAGTGTAGATATTTCCATTTTCATGCAGATAGCGGTGTAGATATTTCCATGTTCATACAGATAGCGGTGTAGATATTTCCATGTTCATACAGATAGCGGTGTAGCTATTTCCATTTTCATACACATAACGGTGTAGCTATTTTCATGTTCATACAGATAGCGGTGTAGATATTTCCATGTTCATCCAGATGGCTGTGTAGATATATCTATGTTCCTACAGATGGCCGTGAAGATATTTCCATGTTCATACAGATAGCGGAGTAGCTATTTCCATGTTCATACAGATAGCGGTGTAGATATTTCCATGTTTATACAGATAGCGGTGTAGATATTTCCATGTTTATACAGATAGCGGTGTAGATATTTCCATGTTTATTCAGATAGCGGTGTAGATATCTCCATCTTAATAGAGATGGCGGTGTAGATATTTATATGTTCATACAGATGGCGGTGCAGATATTTACATGTTCATACAGATGGCGGTGTAGACATTTCCATGTTCATACAGATAGCGGTGTAGTTATTTCCATGTGTAAAGGGATAGCTGTGTAGATATTTCCATCTATATGCAGATAGCTGTGTAGATATTTCCATTTTCATGCAGATATTGGTGTATATATTTCCATCTTCAAACAGATAGCGGTGTAGATATTTCCATGTTCATAGAGATAGCGGTGTAGATATTTCCATGTTTATACAGATAGCGGTGAAGATGTATGCATGTTTACACAGATAGCGGTGTGGATATTTCCATGTTCATCCAGAGGGCTGTGTAGATATATCCATGTTCATACAGATAGCAGTGTAGATATTTCCATGTTCATACAGATAGCGGTGCTGATATTTCCATGTTTATACAGGTAGCGGTGTAGATATTTCCATGTTTATACAGATAGCGGTGTAGATATTTCCATGTTTATACAGATAGCGGTGTAGATATTTCCATGTTTATACAGATAGCGGTGTAGATATCCCCATCTTAATACAGATGGCGGCGTAGATATTTATATGTTCATACAGATGGTGGTGCAGATATTTCCATGTTCATACAGATGGCGGTGTAGATATTTCCATGTTCATACAGATAGCGGTGTAGTTATTTCCATGCGTAGATAGCTGTGTAGATATTTCCATGTATATGCAGATAGCTTTGTAGATATTTCTATTTTCATGCAGATAACGGTGTAGATATTTACATGTTCAAACAGATAGCGATGTAGATATTTCCATGTTCATTCATATAGCGGTGTAGACATTTCCAGGTTCATACAGATAGTGGTTCTGATATTTCCGTGTTTATACCGGTAGCGGTGTAGATATTTCCATGTTTATACAGATAGTGGTGTAGAAATTTCCATGTTTATACAGATTGCGGTGTAGATATTTCCATGTTTATTCAGATAGCGGTGTAGATATCTGCATCTTAATACAGACGGTGGTGTAGATATTTATATGTTCATACAGATGGCGGTGCAGATATTTCCATGTTCATACAGATGGCGGTGTAGATATGTCCATGTTCATACAGATAGCGGTGTAGTTATTTCCATGTGTAAAGAGATTGCTGTGTAGATATTTCCATCTATATGCAGATAGCTGTGTAGATATTTCCATTTTCATGCAGATAGCGATGTATATATTTCCATCTTCAAACAGATAGCGGTGTAGATATTTCCATGTTCATGCAGATAGCGGTGTAGATATTTCAATGTGTAAAGAGATAGCTGTGTAGATATTTCCATCTATATGCAGATAGCTGTGTAGATATTTCCATTTCCATGCAGATAGCTGTGTATATATTTCCATCTTCAAAGAGATAGCGGTGTAGATATTTCCATGTTCATAGAGATAGCGGTGTAGATATTTCCATGTTTATACAGATAGCGGTGAAGATGTATGCATGTTTACACAGATAGCGGTGTAGAGATTTCCATGTTCATCCAGAGGGCAGTGTAGATATATCCATGTTCATACAGATAGCGGTGTAGATATTTCCATGTTCATACAGATAGCGGTGTAGATATTTCCATGTTCAAACAGATAGCGGTGCTGATATTTCCATGTTTATACAGGTAGCGGTGTAGATATTTCCATGTTTATACAGATAGCGGTGTAGATATTTCCATGTTTATACAGATAGCGGTGTTGATATTTCCATGTTTATACAGATAGCGGTGTAGATATCTCCATCTTAATACAGATGGCGGTGTAGATATTTATATGTTCATACAGATGGCGTTGTAGATATTTCCATGTTCATCCAGATGGCTCTGTAGATATATCCATGTTCGTACAGATGGCGGTGAAGATATTTCCATGTTCATACAGATAGCGGTGCAGATATTTCCATGTTTATACAGATAGCGGTGTAGATATCTCCATCTTAATACAGATGGCGGTGTAGATATTTATATGTTCATACAGATGGCGGTGCAGATATTTCCATGTTCATACAGATGGCGGTGTAGATATTTCCATGTTCATACAGATAGCGGTGTAGTTATTTCCATGTGTAAAGAGATAGCTGTGTAGATATTTCCATGTATATGCAGATAGCAGTGTAGATATTTCCATTTTCATGCAGATAGCGGTGTAGATATTTCCATGTTCAAACAGATAGCGGTGTAGATATTTCCATATTCATACAGATAGCGGTGCAGATACTTCCATGTTAATACAGATAGCGGTGTAGATATTTCCAAGTTTATATAGATAGCGGTGAAGATGTATGCATGTTTACACAGATAGCGGTGTAGATATTTCCATGTTCATACAGATAGCGGTGTAGATATTTCCATGTTCATCCAGATGGCTGTGTAGATATATCCATGTTCATACAGATAGCGGTGTAGATATTTCCATGTTCATTCAGATAGTGTTGTATATATTTCCATTTTCATACAGATAGCGGTGTAGTTATTTCCATGTTCTTACAGATAGCGGTGTAGATATTTCCATGTTCGTACAGATAGCGTTGTAGATATTTCCATGTTCCTCCAGATGGCTGTGTAGATATATCCATGTTCATACAGATTGCGGTGTAGATATCTCCATGTTCCTACAGACAGCGGTGCTGATATTTCCATGTTTATACAGGTAGCGGTGTAGAAATTTCCATATTTATCCAGATAGCGGTGTAGATATTTCCATGTTTATACAGATAGCGGTGTAGATATTTTCAGGTTTATACAGATAGCGGTGTAGATATCTCCATCTTAATACAGATGGCGGTGTAGATATTTATATCTTCATACAGATGGCGGTTTAGATATTTCCATGTTCATCCAGATGGCTCTGTAGATATATCCATGATCGTACAGATGGCGGTGAAGATATTTCCTTCTTCATACAGATAGCGGTGTAGATATTTCCATGTTCATACAGATAGCGGTGTAGATATTTCCATGTTCATACAGATAGCGGTGTAGCTATTTCCATGTTCATACAGATAGCGGTGTAGATATTTCCATGTTCCTCCAGATGGCTGTGTAGATATATCCATGTTCATACAGATGGCGGTGTAGATATCTCCATGTTCATACAGATAGAGGGACTGATATTTCCATGTTCATACAGATAGCGGTGCTGATATTTCCATGTTTATACAGATAGCGTTGTAGATATTTCCATGTTTATTCAGATAGCGGTGTAGATATCTCCATCTTAATACAGATGGCAGTGTAGATATTTATATGTTCATACAGATGGTGGTGCAGATACTTCCATGTTCATCCAGATGGCTGTGTAGATATATCCATGTTCATACAGATAGCGGTGTAGATATTTCCATGTTCATACAGAAAGCGGTGTAGCTATTTCCATGTTCATACAGATAGCGGAGTAGATATTTCCATGTTTATACAGATAGCGGTGAAGATGTATGCAAGTTTACACAGATAGCGGTGTAGATATTTCCATGTTCATACAGATAGCGGTGTAGATATTTCCATGTTCATCCTGATGGCTGTGTAGATATATCCATGTTCTTACAGATAGCGGTGTAGATATTTCCATGGTCATTCAGATAGCGGTGTAGCTATTTCCATTTTAATACACATAACGGGGTAGCTATTTCCATGTTCATACAGATAGCAGTGTTGATATTTCCATGTTAATACAGATAGTGGTGTAGATATTTCCATTTTCATACAGAGAGCGGTGCAGGTATTTCCATCTTTATACACATAGCGTTTTAGATATTTCCTTCTTAATACAGATGGCGGTGTAGATATTTATATGTTCAAACAGATGGCGGTGCAGATATTTCCAAGTTCATACAGATGGTGGTGTAGATATTTCCATGTTTATAGATATAGCGGTGTAGTTATTTCCATGTGTAAAGAGATTGCTGTGTAGCTATTTCCATGTTCATACAGATAGCGGTGTAGAAATTTCCATGTTCATAGAGATAGCAGTGTAGATATTTCCAAGTTTATACAGATAGCGGTGTAGATATCTCCATTTTAATATAGATGGCGGTGTAGATATTTATATGTTCATACAGATGGCGGTGCAGATATTTCCATGTTCATACAGATGGCGGTGTAGCTATTTCCATGTTTATAGAGATAGCGCTGTACTTATTTCCAAGTGTAAAGAGATAGCTTTGTAGATATTTCCATGTATATGCAGATCGCTTTGTAGATATTTCCATTTTCATGCAGATAGAGGTGTAGATATTTCCATGTTCAAACAGATAGCGGTGTAGATATTTCCTTTTTCATACAGATAGCAGTGTAGATTTTTCCATGTTTATACAGATAGCGGTGAAGATGTATGCATGTTTACACAGATAGCGGTGTAGATATTTCCATGTTCATACAGATAGCGGTGTAGATATTTCCATGTTCATCCAGATGGCTGTGTAGATATATCCATGTTCCTACAGATGGCGATGAAGATATTTCCATGTTCATACAGATAGCGGTGTAGTTATTTCCATGTGTAAAGAGATAGCTGTGTTGATATTTCCATGTATAGGCAGAAGGCTGTGTATATATTTCCATTTTCCTGCAGATAGCGGTTTATATATTTCCATGTTCAAACAGATAGCGGTGTAGATATTTCCATGTTCATAGAGATAGCGGTGTAGGTACTTCCATGTTCATACAGATAGAGGGGCTGATATTTCCATGTTCATACAGATAGCGGTGCTGATATTTCCATGTTTATAGAGAGAGCGGTGTAGATATTTCCATGTTTATTCAGATAGCGGTGTAGATATTTCCATGTTTATACTGATAGCGGTGTAGATATCTCCATCTTAATACAGATGGCGGTGTAGATATTTATATGTTCATACAGATGGCGGTGCAGACATTTCCATGTTCATACAGATAGCGGTGTAGTTATTTACATGTGTAAAGAGATAGATGTGTAGATATTTCCATGTATATGCAGATACCTGTGTAGATATTTCCATTTTCATGCTGATAGCGGTTTAGATATTTCCATGTTCAAACAGATAGCGGTGTAGATATTTCCACGTTCATACAGATAGCAGTGTTGATATTTCCATGCTTATACAGATTGCGGTGAAGATGTATGCATGTTTGCACAGATAGCAGTGTAGATATTTCCATGTTCATGCAGATTGCGGTGTAGATATTTCCAGGTTCATCCAGATGGCTGTGTAGATATATCCATGTTCATGCTGATAGCGGTGTAGATATTTCCATGTTCCTACAGGTAGTGGTGTAGATATTTCCATGTTCATTCAGATAGCAGTGTAGCTATTTCCATGTTCATACAGATAGCGGTGTAGATATTTCCATGTTCATAGAGATAGCGGTGTAGATATTTCCATGTTCATACAGATAGCGGTGCTGATATTTCCATGTTTATAGAGGTAGCATTGTAGGTATTTCCATGTTTATACAGATAGCAGTGTAGGTATTTCCATGTTTATACAGATAGCGGTGTAGATATTTCCAAGTTTATACAGATAGCGGTGTAGATATCTCCATCTAAATACAGATGACGGTACAGATATTTATATGTTTATACAGATGGCGGTGCAGATATTTCCATGTTCATACAGATTGCAGTGTAGATATTTCCGTGTTTATAGAGATAGCGGGGTAGTTATTTCCATGTGTAAAGAGATAGCTTTGTAGATATTTCCATGTATATGCAGATAGCTGTGTAGATATTTCTATTTTCATGCAGATAGCGGTTTAGATATTTCCATGTTCGTACAGATAGCGGTGTAGATATTTCCATGTTCATACAGATAGCGTTGTAGATATTTCCATGTTTATACAGATAGCGGTGAAGATATGTGCATGTTTACACAGATAGCGGTGTAGATATTTCCATGTTCATACAGATAGCGGTGAAGATATTTCAATGTTCATACAGATAGCGGTTTAGATATTTCCTTCTTAATACAGATGGCGGTGTTGATATTTATATGTTCATACAGATGGTGGTGCAGATATTTCCATGTTCATACAGATGGCGTTGTAGATATTTCCATGTTTATAGAGATAGCGGTGAAGATGTATGCATGTTTACACAGATAGCGGTGTGGATATTTCCAAGTTCATCCAGAGGGCTGTGTAGATATATCCATGTTCCTACAGATGGCGGTGAAGATATTTCCATGTTCATACAGATAGCGGTGTAGTTATTTCCATGTGTAAAGAGATAGCTGTGTAGATATTTCCATGTATATGCAGATAGCTGTGTATGTATTTCCATTTTCATGCAGATAGCGGTATAGATATTTCCATTTTCAAACAGATAGCGGTGTAGATATTTCCATGTTCATAGAGATAGCGGTGTAGATACTTCCATGTTCATACAGATAGAGGGGCTGATATTTCCATGTTCATACAGAGAGCGGGGCTGATATTTCCATGTTTATACAGATAGCGGTGTAGGTATTTCCATGTTTGTACAGATAGCGGTGTAGATATTTCCAAGTTTATACAGATAGCGATGTAGATATCTCCATCATAATACAGATGGCGGTGTAGATATTTATATGTTTATACAGATGGCGGTGCAGATATTTCCATGTTCATACAGATGGCGGTGTAGATATTTCCGTGTTTAAAGAGATAGCGGTGTAGTTATTTCCATGCGTAAAGAGATAGCTTTGTAGATATTTCCACGTATATGCAGATAGCTGTGTAGATATTTCTATTTTCATGGAGATAGCGGTTTAGATATTTCCATGTTCGTACAGATAGCGGTGTAGATATTTCCATGTTTATTCAGATAGCGGTGTAGATATCTCCATCTTAATACAGATGGCGGTGTAGATATTTATATGTTCATACAGATGGCGGTGCAGATATTTCCATGTTCATACAGATAGCGGTGTAGTTATTTCCATGTGTAAAGAGATAGCTGTGGAGATATTTCCATGTATATGCAGATAGCTGTGTAGATATTTCCATTTTCATGCAGATAGTGGTGTATGTATTTCCATCTTCAAACAGATAGCGGTGTAGATATTTCCATGTTCATACAGATAGCGGTGTAGATATTTCCATGTTTATACAGATAGCGGTGAAGATGTATGCATGTTTACACAGATAGCGGTGTGGATATTTCCATGTTCATCCAGAGGGCTGTGTGGATATATCCATGTTCATACAGATAGCGGTGTAGATATTTCCATGTTCATACAGATAGCGGTGTAGATATTTCCATGTTCATACAGATAGCGGTGTAGATATTTCCATGTTCATACAGATAGCGGTGCTGATATTTCCATGTTTATACAGGTAGCGGTGTAGATATTTCCATGTTTATACAGATAGCTGTGTAGATATTTCCATGTTTATACAGATAGCGGTGTAGATATTTCCATGTTTTTACAAATAGCGGTGTAGATATCTCCATCTTAATACAGATGGCGGTGTAGATATTTATATGTTCATACGGATGGCAGTGCAGATATTTCCATGTTCATACAGATGGCGGTGTGGATATTTCCATGTTCATACAGATAGCGGTGTAGTTATTTCCATGTGTAAAGAGATAGCTGTGTAGATATTTCCATGTATATGCAGATAGCAGTGTAGATATTTCCATTTTCATGCAGATAGCGGTGTAGATATTTCCATGTTCGAACAGATAGCGGTGTAGATATTTCCATGTTCATACAGATAGCGGTGTAGTTATTTCCATGTTTACAGAAATAGCTTTGTAGATATTTCCATGTATATGCAGATAGCTGTGTAGATATTTCCATTTTCATGCAGATAGCGGTGTAGATATTTCCATGTTCAAACAGATAGCGGTGTAGATATTTCCATGTTCATACAGAGAGCGGTGTAGATATTACAATGTTTATACAGATTGCGGTGAAGATGTATGCATATTTACACAGATAGCGGTGTATATATTTCCATGTTCGTACAGATAGTGGTGTAGATATTACCATGTTCATCCAGATGGCTGTGTAGATATATCCATGTTCATACAAATAGCGGTGTAGATATTTCCATGTTCATACAGGTAGTGGTGTAGATATTTCCATGTTCATACAGATAGCGGTGTAGATATTTCCATGTTCATACAGATAGCGGTGTAGAAATTTCCATGTTCATAGAGATAGCAGTGTAGATATTTCCAAGTTTATACAGATAGCTGTGTAGATATCTGCATTTTAATATAGATGGCGGTGTAGATATTTATATGTTCATACAGATGGCGGTGCAGGTATTTCCATGTTCATACAGATGGCGGTGTAGCTATTTCCATGTTTATAGAGATAGCGCTGTACTTATTTCCAAGTGTAAAGAGATAGCTTTGTAGATATTTCCATGTATATGCAGATCGCTGTGTAGATATTTCCATTTTCATGCAGATAGCGGTGTAGATATTTCCATGTTCAAACAGATAGCGGTGTAGATATTTCCATGTTCATACAGATAGCAGTGTAGATATTTCCATGTTTATACAGATAGCGGTGAAGATGTATGCATGTTTACACAGATAGCGGTGTTGATATTTCCATGTTCATACAGATAGCGGTGCTGATATTTCCATGTTTATACAGAGAGCGATGTAGATATTTCAATGTTTATTCAGATAGCGGTGTAGATATTTCCATGTTTATACAGATAGCAGTGTAGATATCTCCATCTTAATACAGATGGCGGTGTAGATAACTATATGTTCATAAAGATGGCGGTGCAGACATTTCCATGTTCATACAGATAGCGGTGTAGTTATTTACATGTGTAAAGAGATAGATGTGTAGATATTTCCATGTATATGCAGATAGCAGTGTAGATATTTCCATTTTCATGCAGATAGCGTTGTAGATATTTCCATGTCCAAACAGATAGCGGTGTAGATATTTCCATGTTCATACCGATAGCGGTGCAGATATTTCCATGTTTATACAGATAGTGGTGAAGATGTATGCATGTTTACACAGATAGCGGTGTAGATATTTCCATGTTCATCCAGATGGCTGTGTAGATATATCCATGTTCATACAGATAGCGGAGTAGATATTTCCATGTTCATACAGATAGCGGTGTAGATATTTCCATGTTCATCCAGTTGTCTGTGTAGATGTATCCATGTTCATACAGATAGCGGTGTAGATATTTCCATGTTCATACAGATAGCGGTGTAGCTATTTCCATGTTCATACACATAACAGTGTAGCTATTTCCATGTTCATACAGATAGCAGTGTAGATATTTCCATGTTCATACAGATAGCGGTGTAGATATCTCCATTTTCATACAGAGAGCGGTGCTGATATTTCCATGTTTATACAGACAGCGGTGTAGATATTTCCATGTTTATACAGATAGCGGTTTAGATATTTCCTTCTTAATCCAGATGGCGGTGTAGATATTTATATGTTCATACAGATGGTGGTGCATACATTTCCATGTTCATACAGATGGCGGTGTAGTTATTTCCATGTTTATAGAGATAGCGGTGTAGTTATTTCCACGTGTAAAGAGATAGCTGTGTAGATATTTCCATGTATATGCAGATAGCTTTGTAGATATTTCCATTTTCATGCAGATAGCGGTGTAGATATTTACATGTTCAAACAGATACCGTGGAAGATATTTCCAAGTTCATTCAGATAGCGGTGTAGACATTTCCAGGTTCATAGAGATGGCGGTGCTGATATTTCCATGTTTATACAGGTAGCGGTGTAGATATTTCCATGTTTATACAGATAGTGGTGTAGATATTTCCATGTTTATACAGATAGCGGTGTAGATATATTCTTGTTTATTCAGATAGCGGTGTAGATATCTCCATCTTAATACAGATGGCGGTGTAGATATTTATATGTTCATACAGATGGCCGTGCAGATATTTCCATGTTCAAACAGATGGCGGTGTAGGTATGTCCATGTTCATACAGATAGCGGTGTAGTTATTTCCATGTGTAAAGAGATTGCTGTGTAGATATTTCCATCTATATGCAGATAGCTGTGTAGATATTTCCATTTTCATGTAGATAGCGATGTATATATTTCCATCTTCAAACAGATAGCGGTGTAGATATTTCCATGTTCATACAGATAGCGTTGTAGATATTTCCATGTTTATACAGATAGCGGTGAAGATATATGCATGTTTACACCGATAGCGGTGTAGATATTTCCATATTCATACAGATAGCGGTGTAGATATTTCAATGTTCATACAGATAGCGGTTTAGATATTTCCTTCATAATTCAGATGGCGGTGTAGATATTTATATGTTCATACAGATGGTGGTGCAGATTTTTCCATGTTCATACAGATGGCGGTGTAGATATTTCCATGTTTATAGATTTAGCGGTGTAGTTATTTCCATGTGTAAAGAGATAGCTGTGTAGATGTTTCCATGTATATGCAGATAGCATTGTAGATATTTCCATTTTCATGCAGATAGCGGTGTAGATATTTCCATGTTCAAACAGATAGCGGTGTAGATATTTCCATGTTCATACAGATAGCAGTGTAGATATTTCCATGTTTATAGAGATAGCTTTGAAGATGTATGCATGTTTACACAGATAGCGGTGTAGATATTTCCATGTTCAAACAGGTAGCGGTGTAGATATTTCCATGTTCATAGAGATAGCGGTGTAGATACTTCCATGTTCATACAGATAGAGGGGCTGATATTTCCATGTTCATACAGAGAGCAGTGCTGATATTTCCATGTTTATACAGATAGCGGTTTAGATATTTCCTTCTTAATACAGATGGCGGTGTAGATATTTATATGTTCAAACAGATGGCGGTGCAGATATTTCCATGTTCATACAGATGGTGGTGAAGATATTTCCATGTTTATAGATATAGCGGTGTAGTTATTTCCATGTGTAAAGAGATAGCTGTGTAGAAATTTCCATGTATATGCAGATAGCTGTGTAGATATTTCCATTTTCATGCAGAGAGCTGTGTAGATATTTCCATTTTCATGCACATAGCGGTGTAGATATTTACATGTTCAAACAGATAGCGGTGTAGATATTTCCATGTTCATTCAGATAGCTTTGTAGATATTTCCATGTTCATACAGACAGCGGTGTAGATATTTCCATGTTCATACAGATAGCGGTGTAGATATTTCCAGGTTCATACAGATAGCGGTGCTGACATTTCCATGTTTATACAGGTAGCGGTGTAGATATTTCCATGTTTATACAGATAGCGGTGTAGATATTTCCATGTTTATACAGGTAGCGGTGTACATATTTCCATGTTTATTCAGATAGCGGTGTAGATATCTCCATCTTAATAGAGATGGCGGTGTAGATATTTATATGTTCATACAGACGGCGGTGCAGATATTTCCAAGTTCATACAGATGGCGGTGTAAACATTTCCATGTTCATACAGATAGCGGTGTAGTTATTTCCATGTGTAAAAGGATAGCTGTGTAGATATTTCCATCTATATGCAGATAGCTGTGTAGATATTTCCATTTTCATGCAGATAGCGGTGTATATATTTCCATCTTCAAACACATAGCGGTGTAGATATTTCCATGTTAATAGAGATAGCGGTGCAGATATTTCCATGTTTATACAGATAGCGGTGAAGATGTATGCATGTTTACACAGATAGCGGTGTGGATATTTCCATGTTCATCCAGAGGGCTGTGTAGATATATCCATGTTCATACAGATAGCGGTGTAGATATTTCCATGTTCATACAGATAGCAGTGTAGATATTTCCATGTTCATACAGATAGCGGTGCTGATATTTAAATGTTTATACAGGTAGCGGTGTAGATATTTCCATGTTTATACAGATAGCGGTGTAGATATTTCCATGTTTATACATATAGCGGTATAGATATTTCCATGTTTATACAGATAGCGGTGTAGATATCTCCATCTTAATACAGATGGCGGTGTAGATATTTATATGTTCATACCGATGGCGGTGCAGATATTTCCATGTTCATACAGATGGCGGTGTAGATATTTCCATGTTCATACACATAGCGGTGTAGTTATTTCCATGTGTAAAGAGATAGCTGTGTAGATATTTCCATGTATATGCAGATAGCAGTGTAGATATTTCCATTTTCATGCAGATAGCCGTGTAGATATTTCCATGTTCAAACAGATAGCGGTGTAGATATTTCCATGTTCATACAGATAGCGGTGTAGATATTTCCATGTTTATACAGATAGCGGTGAAGATGTATGCATGTTTACACAGATAGCGGGTGTAGACATTTCCATGTTCATCCAGATGGCTGTGTAGATTTATCCATGTTCATACAGATAGCGGTGTAGATATTTCCATGTTCATACAGATAGCGGTGTAGCTATTTCCATGTTCATACAGATAGCGGTGTAGATATTTCCATGTTCATACAGATAGCGGTGTAGATATTTCCATGTTTATACAGATAGCGGTGAAGATGTATGCATGTTTAAACAGATAGCGGTGTAGATATTTCCATGTTCATACAGATAGCGGTGTAGATATTTCCATGTTCATCCAGATGTCTGTGTAGATATATCCATGTTCATACAGATAGCGGAGTAGATATTTCCATGTTCATTCCGATAGTGGTGTAGATATTTCCATGTTCATACAGATAGCGGTGTAGCTATTTCCATGTTCGTACAGATAGCGTTGTAGATATTTCCATGTTCCTCCAGATGGCTGTGCAGACATATCCATGTTCATACAGATGGCGGTGTAGATATCTCCATGTTCCTACAGATAGCGGTGCTGATATTTCCATGTTTATACAGGTAGCGGTGTAGATATTTCCATGTTTATACAGATAGCGGTGTAGATATTTCCAGGTTTATACAGATAGCGGTGTAGATATCTCCATCTTAATACAGATGGCGGTGTAGATATTTATATGTTCATTCAGATGGCGGTGTTGATATTTCCATGTTCATCCAGATGGCTCTGTAGATATATCCATGTTCATACAGATGGCGGTGAAGATATTTCCTTGTTCATACAGATAGCGGTGTAGATATTTCCATGTTCATACAGATAGCGGTGTAGATATTTCCATGTTCATACAGATAGCGGTGTAGCTATTTCCATGTTCATACAGATAGCGTTGTAGATATTTCCATGTTCCTCCAGATGGCTGTGTAGATATATCCATGTTCATCCAGATGGCGGTGTAGATATCTCCATGTTCATACAGATAGAGGGGCTGATATTTCCATGTTCATACAGATGGCGGTGCAGAAATTTCCAAGTTCATACAGATGGCGGTGTAGATATTTCCATGTTCATACAGATAGCGGTGTAGTTATTTCCATGGGTAAAGAGATAGCTGTGTAGATATTTAAATGTATATGCAGATAGCAGTGTAGATATTTCCATTTTCATGCAGATAGCGGTGTAGATATTTCCATGTTCAAACAGATAGCGGTGTAGATATTTCCATGTTCATACAGATAGCGGTGCAGATATTTCCATGTTCATACAGATAGCAGTGTAGATATTTCCATGTTAATACAGATAGCGGTGAAGATGTATTCATGTTTACACAGATAGCGGTGTAGATATTTCCATGTTCATCCAGATGGCTGTGTAGATATATCCATGTTCACACAGATAGCGGTGAAGATGTATGCATGTTTACACAGATTGCAGTGTAGATATTTCCATGTACATCCAAATGGCTGTGTAGATATATCCATGTTCATACAGATAGCGGTGTAGCTATTTCCATTTTCATACACATAACGGTGTAGCTATTTCCATGTTCATACAGATAGCAGTGTAGATATTTCCATGTTCATAGAGATAGCGGTGCAGATATTTCCATTTTCATACAGAGAGTGGTGCTGATATTTCCAAGTTTATACAGATAGCGGTTTAGATATTTCCTTCTTAATACAGATGGCGGTGTAGATATTTCCATGTTCATACAGATGGTGGTGTAGATATTTCCATGTTTATAGATATAGCGGTGTAGTTATTTCCATGTGTAAAGAGATAGCTGTGTAGATATTTCCATGTATATGCAGATAGCTGTGTAGATATTTCCATTTTCTTGCAGATAGCGGTGTAGATATTTACATGTTCAAACAGATAGCGGTGTAGATATTTCCATGTTCATTCAGATAGCTTGGTGGGTATTTCCATGTTCATACAGATAGCGGTGTAGATATTTCCATGTTCATACAGATAGCGGTGTAGATATTTCCAGGTTCATACAGGTAGCGGTCCTGATATTTCCATGTTTATACAGGTAGCGGTGTAGATATTTCCATGTTTATACAGATAGCGGTGTAGATATTTCCATGTTTATACAGATAGCGGTGTAGATATTTCCATGTTCATACAGAAAGCGGTGTAGTTATTTCCATGTGTAAAGAGATAGCTGTGTAGATATTTCCATCTATATGCAGATAGCTGTGTAGATATTTCCATTTTCATGCAGATAGCGGTGTATGTATTTCCATCTTCAAACAGATAGCGGTGTAGATATTTCCATGATCATAGAGATAGCGGTGTAGATATTTCCATGTTTATACAGATAGCGGTGAAGGTGTATGCATGTTTACACAGATAGCGGTGTGGATATTTCCACGTTCATCCAGAGGGCTGTGTAGATATATACATGTTCATACAGATAGCGGTGTAGATATTTCCATGTTCATAGAGATAGCAGTGTACATATTTCCATGTTCATACAGATAGCGGTGCTGATATTTCCATGTTTATACAGGTAGCGGTGTAGATATTTCCATGTTTACAGATAGCTGTGTAGATATTTCCATGTTTATACAGACAGCGGTGTAGATATTTCCATGTTTTTACAAATAGCGGTGTAGATATCTCCATCTTAATACAGATGGCGGTGTAGATATTTATATGTTCATACGGATGGCAGTGCAGATATTTCCATGTTCATACAGATGGCGGTGTGGATATTTCCATGTTCATACAGATAGCGGTGTAGTTATTTCCATGTGTAAAGAGATAGCTGTGTAGATATTTCCATGTATATGCAGATAGCAGTGTAGATATTTCCATTTTCATGCAGATAGCGGTGTAGATATTTCCATGTTCGAACAGATAGCGGTGTAGATATTTCCATGTTCATACAGATAGCGGAGTAGTTATTTCCATGTTTACAGAAATAGCTTTGTAGATATTTCCATGTATATGCAGATAGCTGTGTAGATATTTCCATTTTCATGCAGATAGCGGTGTAGATATTTCCATGTTCAAACAGATAGCGGTGTAGATATTTCCATGTTCATACAGAGAGCGGTGTAGATATTACCATGTTTATACAGATTGCGGTGAAGATGTATGCATATTTACACAGATAGCGGTGTAGATATTTCCATGTTCATACAGATAGTGGTGTAGATATTTCCATGTTCATCCAGATGGCTGTGTAGATATATCCATGTTCATAAAATAGCGGTGTAGATATTTCCATGTTCATACAGGTAGTGGTGTAGATATTTCCATGTTCATACAGATAGCGGTGTAGCTATTTCCATGTTCATACAGATAGCGGTGTAGAAATTTCCATGTTCATAGAGATAGCAGTGTAGATATTTCCAAGTTTATACAGATAGCTGTGTAGATATCTGCATTTTAATATAGATGGCGGTGTAGATATTTATATGTTCATACAGATGGCGGTGCAGGTATTTCCATGTTCATACAGATGGCGGTGTAGCTATTTCCATGTTTATAGAGATAGCGCTGTACTTATTTCCACGTGTAAAGAGATAGCTTTGTAGATATTTCCATGTATATGCAGATCGCTGTGTAGATATTTCCATTTTCATGCAGATAGCGGTGTAGATATTTCCATGTTCAAACAGATAGCGGTGTAGATATTTCCATGTTCATACAGATAGCAGTGTAGATATTTCCATGTTTATACAGATAGCGGTGAAGATGTATGCATGTTTACACAGATAGCGGTGTTGATATTTCCATGTTCATACAGATAGCGGTGCTGATATTTCCATGTTTATACAGAGAGCGGTGTAGATATTTCCATGTTTATTCAGATAGCGGTGTAGATATTTCCATGCTTATACAGGTAGCGGTGTAGATATCTCCATCTTAATACAGATTGCGGTGTAGATAACTATATGTTCATAAAGATGGCGGTGCAGACATTTCCATGTTCATACAGATAGCGGTGTAGTTATTTACATGTGTAAAGAGATAGATGTGTAGATATTTCCATGTATATGCAGATAGCAGTGTAGATATTTCCATTTTCATGCAGATAGCAGTGTAGATATTTCCATGTCCAAACAGATAGCGGTGTAGATATTTCCAAGTTCATACCGATAGCGGTGCAGATATTTCCATGTTTATACAGATAGTGGTGAAGATGTATGCATGTTTACACAGATAGCGGTGTAGATATTTCCATGTTCATCCAGATGGCTGTGTAGATATATCCATGTTCATACAGATAGCGGAGTAGATATTTCCATGTTCATACAGATAGCGGTGTAGATATTTCCATGTTCATCCAGTTGGCTGTGTAGATGTATCCATGTTCATACAGATAGCGGTGTAGATATTTCCATGTTCATACAGATAGCGGTGTAGCTATTTCCATGTTCATACACATAACGGTGTAGCTATTTCCATGTTCATACAGATAGCGGTGTAGATATTTCCATGTTCATACAGATAGCGGTGTAGATATCTCCATTTTCATACAGAGAGCGGTGCTGATATTTCCATGTTTATACAGGCAGCGGTGTAGATATTCCCATGTTTATACAGATAGCGGTTTAGATATTTCCTTCTTAATCCAGATGGCGGTGTAGATATTTATATGTTCATACAGATGGCGGTGCATACATTTCCATGTTCATACAGATGGCGGTGTAGTTATTTCCATGTTTATAGAGATAGCGGTGTAGTTATTTCCATGTGTAAAGAGATAGCTGTGTAGATATTTCCATGTATATGCAGATAGCTTTGTAGATATTTCCATTTTCATGCAGATAGCGGTGTAGATATTTACATGTTCAAACAGATACCGTGGAAGATATTTCCAAGTTCATTCAGATAGCGGTGTAGACATTTCCAGGTTCATAGAGATAGCGGTGCTGATATTTCCATGTTTATATAGATGGCTGTGCAGACATATCCATGTTCATACAGATGGCGGTGTAGATATCTCCATGTTCATACAGATAGCGGTGTAGATATTTCCATGTTCATACAGATAGCGGTGTAGATATTTCCATGTTCCTCCAGATGGCTGTGCAGACATATCCATGTTCATACAGATGGCGGTGTAGATATCTCCATGTTCCTACAGATAGCGGTGCTGATATTTACATGTTTATACAGGTAGCCGTGTAGAAATTTCCATGTTTATCCAGATAGCGGTGAAGATATTTCCATGTTTATACAGATAGCGGTGTAGATATTTCCAGGTTTATACAGATAGCGGTGTAGATATCTCCATCTTAATACAGATGGCGGTGTAGATATTTATATGTTCATTCAGATGGCGGTGTTGATATTTCCATGTTCATCCAGATGGCTCTGTAGATATATCCGTGTTCGTACAGATGGCGGTGAAGATATTTCCTTGTTCATACAGATAGCGGTGTAGATATTTCCATGTTCATACAGATAGCGGTGTAGATATTTCCATGTTCATACAGATAGCGGTGTAGATATTTCCATGTTCCTCCAGATGGCTGTGCAGACATATCCATGTTCATACAGATGGCGGTGTAGATATCTCCATGTTCCTACAGATAGCGGTGCTGATATTTACATGTTTATACAGGTAGCCGTGTAGAAATTTCCATGTTTATCCAGATAGCGGTGAAGATATTTCCATGTTTATACAGATAGCGGTGTAGATATTTCCAGGTTTATACAGATAGCGGTGTAGATATCTCCATCTTAATACAGATGGCGGTGTAGATATTTATATGTTCATTCAGATGGCGGTGTTGATATTTCCATGTTCATCCAGATGGCTCTGTAGATATATCCGTGTTCGTACAGATGGCGGTGAAGATATTTCCTTGTTCATACAGATAGCGGTGTAGATATTTCCATGTTCATACAGATAGCGGTGTAGATATTTCCATGTTCATACAGATAGCGGTGTAGCTATTTCCATGTTCATACAGATAGCGTTGTAGATATTTCCATGTTCCTCCAGATGGCTGTGTAGATATATCCATGTTCATCCAGATGGCGGTGTAGATATCTCCATGTTCATACAGATAGAGGGGCTGATATTTCCATGTTCATACAGATGGCGGTGCAGAAATTTCCAAGTTCATACAAATGGCGGTGTAGATATTTCCATGTTCATACAGATAGCGGTGTAGTTATTTCCATGGGTAAAGAGATAGCTGTGTAGATATTTAAATGTATATGCAGATAGCAGTGTAGATATTTCCATTTTCATGCAGATAGCGGTGTAGATATTTCCATGTTCAAACAGATAGCGGTGTAGATATTTCCATGTTCATACAGATGACGGTGTAGCTATTTCCATGTTCATACAGATAGCGGTGTAGATATTTCCATGTTTATACAGATAGCGGTGAAGATGTATGCATGTTTACACAGATAGCGGTGTATATATTTCCATGTTCATACAGATAGCGGTGTAGATATTTCCATGTTTATTCAGATAGCGGTGTAGATATTTCCATCTTAATACAGATGGCGGTGTAGACATTTCCATGTTCATACAGATAGCGGTGTAGATATTTCCATGTTCATACAGATAGCGGTGCTGATATTTCCATTTTTATACAGGTAGCGGTGTAGATATTTCCATGTTTATACAGATAGCGGTGTACATATTTCCATGCTTATACAGATAGCGGTGTAGATATTTCCATGTTTATACAGATAGCGGTGGAGATATCTCCATCTTAATACAGATGGCGGTGTAGATATTTATATGTTCATACAGATGGCCATGCAGATATTTCCATGTTCATACAGATGGCGGTGTAGATATTTCCATGTTCATACAGATAGCGGTGTAGTTTTTTCCATGTGTAAAGAGATAGATGTGTAGATATTTCCATGTATATGCAGATAGCAGTGTAGATATTTCCATTTTCATGCAGATAGCCGTGTAGATATTTCCATGTTCAAACAGAAAGCGGTGTAGATATTTCCATGTTCATACAGATAGCGGTGCAGATATTTCCATGTTCATACAGAGAGCGGTGTAGATATTTCCATGTTCATACAGATAGCGGTGCAGATATTTCCATGTTCATACAGATAGCAGTGTAGATATTTCCATGTTAATACAGATAGCGGTGAAGATGTATTCATGTTTACACAGATAGCGGTGTAGATATTTCCATGTTCATCCAGATGGCTGTGTAGATATATCCATGTTCACACAGATAGCGGTGAAGATGTATGCATGTTTACACAGATAGCAGTGTAGATATTTCCATGTACATCCAAATGGCTGTGTAGATATATCCATGTTCATACAGATAGCGGTGTAGCTATTTCCATTTTCATACACATAACGGTGTAGCTATTTCCATGTTCATACAGATAGCAGTGTAGATATTTCCATGTTCATACAGATAGCGGTGCTGATATTTCCATGTTTATACAGGTAGCGGTGTAGATATTTCCATGTTTATACAGATAGTGTTGTAGATATTTCCATGTTCTTACAGATAGCTGTGTAGGTATTTCCATGTTCATACAGATAGCGGTGTAGATATTTCCATGTTCATCCAGATGGCTGTGTAGATATATCCATGTTCATACAGGTGGCGGTGTAGATATCTCCATGTTCATACAGATAGAGGGGCTGATATTTCCATGTTCATACAGATAGCGGTGCTGATATTTCCATGTTTATACAGATAGCGGTGTAGATATTTCCATGTTTATTCACATAGCGGTGTAGATATCTCCATCTTAATACAGATGGCGGTGTAGATATTTATATGTTCATACAGATGGCGGTGCAGATATTTCCATGTTCATACAGATGGCGGTGTAGATATTTCCATGTTCATACAGATAGCGGTGTAGATATTTCCATGTTCATACAGATAGCGGTGCTGATATTTCCATGTTTATACAGGTAGCGGTGTAGATATTTCCATGTTTATACAGATAGCGGTGTACATGTTTCCATGCTTATACAGATAGCGGTGTAGATATTTCCATGTTTATACAGATAGCGGTGGAGATATCTCCATCTTAATACAGATGGCGGTGTAGATATTTATATGTTCATACAGATGGCGGTGCAGATATTTCCATGTTCATACAGATGGCGGTGCAGATATTTCCATGTTCATACAGATAGCGGTGCAGATATTTCCATGTTCATACAGATAGCGGTGTAGGTATTTCCACGTTTATACAGATAGCGGTGAAGATGTATGCATGTTTACACAGATAGCGGTGTAGATATTTCCATGTTCATCCAGATGGCTGTGTAGATATATCCATGTTCATACAGATAGTGGTGTAGATATTTCCATGTTCATACAGATGACGGTGTAGCTATTTCCATGTTCTTACAGATAGTGGTGTAGATATTTCCATGTTTATACAGATAGCGGTGAAGATGTATGCATGTTTACACAGATAGCGGTGTATATATTTCCATGTTCATACAGATAGCGGTGTAGATATTTCCATGTTTATTCAGATAGCGGTGTAGATATCTCCATCTTAATACAGATGGCGGTGTAGATATTTATATGTTCATACAGATGGCGGTGCAGATATTTCCATGTTCATACAGATGGCGGTGTAGACATTTCCATGTTCATACAGATAGCGGTGTAGATATTTCCATGTTCATACAGATAGCGGTGCTGATATTTCCATGTTTATACAGGTAGCGGTGTAGATATTTCCATGTTTATACAGATAGCGGTGTACATATTTCCATGCTTATACAGATAGCGGTGTAGATATTTCCATGTTTATACAGATAGCGGTGGAGATATCTCCATCTTAATACAGATGGCGGTGTAGATATTTATATGTTCATACAGATGGCGGTGCAGATATTTCCATGTTCATACAGATGGCGGTGTAGATATTTCCATGTTCATACAGATAGCGGTGTAGTTTTTTCCATGTGTAAAGAGATAGATGTGTAGATATTTCCATGTATATGCAGATAGCAGTGTAGATATTTCCATTTTCATGCAGATAGCCGTGTAGATATTTCCATGTTCAAACAGAAAGCGGTGTAGATATTTCCATGTTCATACAGATAGCGGTGCAGATATTTCCATGTTCATACAGAGAGCGGTGTAGATATTTCCATGTTCATACAGATAGCGGTGCAGATATTTCCATGTTCATACAGATAGCAGTGTAGATATTTCCATGTTAATACAGATAGCGGTGAAGATGTATTCATGTTTACACAGATAGCGGTGTAGATATTTCCATGTTCATCCAGATGGCTGTGTAGATATATCCATGTTCACACAGATAGCGGTGAAGATGTATGCATGTTTACACAGATAGCAGTGTAGATATTTCCATGTACATCCAAATGGCTGTGTAGATATATCCATGTTCATACAGATAGCGGTGTAGCTATTTCCATTTTCATACACATAACGGTGTAGCTATTTCCATGTTCATACAGATAGCAGTGTAGATATTTCCATGTTCATAGAGATAGCGGTGCAGATATTTCCATTTTCATACAGAGAGTGGTGCTGATATTTCCAAGTTTATACAGATAGCGGTTTAGATATTTCCTTCTTAATACAGATGGCGGTGTAGATTTTTCCATGTTCATACAGATGGTGGTGTAGATATTTCCATGTTTATAGATATAGCGGTGTAGTTATTTCCATGTGTAAAGAGATAGCTGTGTAGATATTTCCATGTATATGCAGATAGCTGTGTAGATATTTCCATTTTCTTGCAGATAGCGGTGTAGATATTTACATGTTCAAACAGATAGCGGTGTAGATATTTCCATGTTCATTCAGATAGCTTGGTGGGTATTTCCATGTTCATACAGATAGCGGTGTAGATATTTCCATGTTCATACAGATAGCGGTGTAGATATTTCCAGGTTCATACAGGTAGCGGTCCTGATATTTCCATGTTTATACAGGTAGCGGTGTAGATATTTCCATGTTTATACAGATAGCGGTGTAGATATTTCCATGTTTATACAGATAGCGGTGTAAATATTTCCATGTTCATACAGAAAGCGGTGTAGTTATTTCCATGTGTAAAGAGATAGCTGTGTAGATATTTCCATCTATATGCAGATAGCTGTGTAGATATTTCCATTTTCATGCAGAGAGCGGTGTATGTATTTCCATCTTCAAACAGATAGCGGTGTAGATATTTCCATGATCATAGAGATAGCGGTGTAGATATTTCCATGTTTATACAGATAGCGGTGAAGGTGTATGCATGTTTACACAGATAGCGGTGTGGATATTTCCACGTTCATCCAGAGGGCTGTGTAGATATATACATGTTCATACAGATAGCGGTGTAGATATTTCCATGTTCATAGAGATAGCAGTGTAGATATTTCCATGTTCATACAGATAGCGGTGCTGATATTTCCATGTTTATACAGGTAGCGGTGTAGATATTTCCATGTTTATACAGATAGCGGTGTAGATATTTCCATGTTTATACAGATAGCGGTGTAGTTATTTCCATGTTTATACAGATAGCTGTGTAGATATCTCCATCTTAATACAGATGGCGGTGTAGATATTTATATGTTCATACAGATGGCGGTGCAGATATTTCCATGTTCATACGGATGGCGGTGTAGATATTTCCATGTTCATACAGATAGCGGTGTAGTTATTTCCATGTGTAAAGAGATAGCTGTGTAGATATTTCCATGTATATGCAGATACCAGTGTAGATATTTCCATTTTCATGCAGATAGCGGTGTAGATATTTCCATGTTCAAACAGATAGCGGTGTAGATATTTCCATGTTCATACAGATAGCGGTGCAGATATTTCCATGTTCATACAGATAGCAGTGTAGATATTTCCATGTTTATACAGATAGCGGTGAAGATGTATGCATGTTTACACAGATAGTGGTGTAGATATTTCCATGTTCATCCAGATGGCTGTGTAGATATATCCATGTTCATACAGATAGCGGTGTAGATATTTCCATGTTCATACAGATAGCGGTGTAGCTATTTCCATGTTCATACAGATAACGGTGTAGCTATTTCCATGTTCATACAGATAGCAGTGTAGATATTTCCATGCTCATGCAGATAGCGGTGTAGATATCTCCATTTTCATACAGGTGGCGGTGTAGATATTTCCATGTTTATACAGATAGCGGTTTAGATATTTCCTTCCTAATACAGATGGCGGTGTAGATATTTTTATATTCATACAGATGGCGGTGCAGATATTTCCATGTTCATACAGATGGCGGTGTAGATATTTCCATGTTTATAGAGATATCAGTGTATTTATTTCCATGTGTAAAGAGATAGCTGTGTAGATATTTCCATGTATATGCAGATAGCTTTGTAGATATTTCCATTTTCATGCAGATAGCGGTGTAGATATTTACATGTTCAAACAGATAGCGGTGTAGATATTTCCATGTTCATTCAGATAGCTTGGTGGGTATTTCCATGTTCATACAGATAGCGGTGTAGATATTTCCATGTTCATACAGATAGCGGTGTAGATATTTCCAGGTTCATACAGGTAGCGGTCCTGATATTTCCATGTTTATACAGGTAGCGGTGTAGGTATTTCCATGTTTATACAGATAGCGGTGTAGATATTTCCATGTTTATACAGATAGCGGTGTAGATATTTCCATGTTCATACAGATAGCGGTGTAGTTATTTCCATGTGTAAAGAGATAGCTGTGTAGATATTTCCATCTATATGCAGATAGCTGTGTAGATATTTCCATTTTCATGCAGATAGCGGTGTATGTATTTCCATCTTCAAACAGATAGCGGTGTAGATATTTCCATGATCATAGAGATAGCGGTGTAGATATTTCCATGTTTATACAGATAGCGGTGAAGATGTATGCATGTTTACACAGAAAGCGGTGTGGATATTTCCACGTTCATCCAGAGGGCTGTGTAGATATATACATGTTCATACAGATAGCGGTGTAGATATTTCCATGTTCATAGAGATAGCAGTGTAGATATTTCCATGTTCATACAGATAGCGGTGCTGATATTTCCATGTTCATACAGATAGCGGTGTAGTTATTTCCATGTGTAAAGAGATAGCTGTGTAGATATTTCCATGTATATGCAGATAGCTGTTTATATATTTCCATTTTCATGCAGATAGCGGTTTAGATATTTCCATGTTCAAACAGATAGCGGTGCAGATATTTCCATGTTCATAGAGATAGCGGTGTAGATACTTCCATGTTCATACAGATAGAGGGTCTGATATTTCCATGTTCATACAGATAGCGGTGCTGATATTTCCATGTTTATACAGAGAGCGGTGTAGATATTTCCATGTTTATTCAGATAGCGGTGTAGATATTTCCATGTTTATACAGATAGCGGTGTAGATATCTCCATCTTAATACAGATGGCGGTGTAGATATTTATATGTTCATACAGATGGCGGTGCAGACATTTCCATGTTCATAGAGACAGCGGTGTAGTTATTTACATGTGTAAAGAGATAGCTGTGTAGATATTTCCATGTATATGCAGATAGCTGTGTAGATATTTCCATTTTCATGCTGATAGCGGTTTAGATATTTCCATGTTCAAACAGATAGCGGTGTAGATATTTCCACGTTCATACAGATAGCGGTGTTGATATTTCCATGCTTATACAGATTGCGGTGAAGATGTATCCATGTTTACACAGATAGCAGTGTAGATATTTCCATGTTCATGCAGATAGCGGTGTAGATATTTCCATGTTCATCCAGATGGCTGTGTAGATATATCAATGTTAATGCTGATAGCGGTGTACATATTTCCATGTTCCTACAGATAGTGGTGTAGATATTTCCATGTTCATACAGAGAGCGGTGTAGATATTACCATGTTTATACAGAATGCGGTGAAGATGTATGCATATTTACACAGATAGCGGTGTAGATATTTCCATTTTCATACTGATAGTGGTGTAGATATTTCCGTGTTCATCCAGATGGCTGTGTAGATATATCCATATTCATACAAATAGCGGTGTAGATATTTCCATGTTCATACAGGTAGTGGTGTAGATATTTCCTTGTTCATACAGATAGTGGTGTAGCTATTTCCATGTTCATACAGATAGCGGTGTAGAAATTTCCATGTTCATAGAGATAGCAGTGTAGATATTTCCAAGTTTATACAGATAGCGGTGTAGATATCTCCATTTTAATATAGATGGCAGTGTAGATATTTATATGTTCATACAGATGGCGGTGCAGATATTTCCATGTTCATACAGATGGCGGTGTAGCTATTTCCATGTTTATAGAGATAGCGCTGTACTTATTTCCACGTGTAAAGAGATAGCTTTGTAGATATTTCCATGTATATGCAGATCGCTGTGTAGATATTTCCATTTTCATGCAGATAGCGGTGTAGATATTTCCATGTTGAAACAGATAGCGGTGTAGATATTTCCATGTTCATACAGATAGCAGTGTAGATATTTCCATGTTTATACAGATAGCGGTGAAGATGTATGCATGTTTACACAGATAGCGGTGTAGATATTTCCATGTTCATACAGATAGCGGTGTAGATATTTCCATGTTCATCCAGATGGCTGTGTAGATATATCCATGTTCCTACAGATGGCGGTGAAGAGATTTCCATGTTCATACAGATAGCGGTGTAGTTATTTCCATGTGTAAAGAGATAGCTGTGTAGAAATTTCCATGTATATGCAGAAAGCTGTGTATATATTTCCATTTTCATGCAGATAGCGGTTTAGATATTTCCATGTTCAAACAGATAGCGGTGTAGATATTTCCATGTTCATAGAGATAGCGGTGTAGATACTTCCATGTTCATACAGATAGAGGGGCTGATATTTCCATGTTCATACAGATAGCGGTGTAGTTATTTACATGTGTAAAGAGATAGATGTGTAGATATTTCCATGTATATGCAGATAGCTGTGTAGATATTTCCATTTTCATGCTGATAGCGGTTTAGATATTTCCATGTTCAAACAGATAGCGGTGTAGATATTTCCACGTTCATACAGATAGCGGTGTTGATATTTCCATGCTTATACAGATTCCGGTGAAGATGTATGCATGTTTAAACAGATAGCTGTGTAGATATTTCCATGTTCATGCAGATAGCGGTGTAGATATTTCCATGTTCATCCAGATGGCTGTGTAGATATATCCATGTTCATGCTGATAGCGGTGTAGATATTTCCATGTTCATACAGATAGCAGTGTAGCTATTTCCATGTTCATGAAGATAGCGGTGTAGATATTTCCATGTTCATAGAGATAGCGGTGTAGATATTTCCATGTTCATACAGATAGCGGTGCTGATATTTCCATGTTTATACAGGTAGCGGTGTAGGTATTTCCATGTTTATACAGATAGTGGTGAAGATGCATGCATGTTTACACAGATAGCGGTGTAGAGATTTCCATGTTCATCCAGAGGGGTGTGTAGATATATCCATGTTCATACAGATAGCGGTGTAGATATTTCCATGTTCATACAGATAGCGGTGTAGATATTTCCATGTTCATACAGATAGCGGTGCTGATATTTCCATGTTTATACAGGTAGCGGTGTAGATATTTCCATGTTTATACAGATAGCGGTGTAGATATTTCCATGTTTATACAGATAGCGGTGTTGATATTTCCATGTTTATACAGATAGCGGTGTAGATATCTCCATCTTAATACAGATGGCGGTGTAGATATTTATATGTTCATACAGATGGCGTTGTAGATATTTCCATGTTCATCCAGATGGCTCTGTAGATATATCCATGTTCTTACAGATGGCGGTGAAGATATTTCCATGTTTTACAGATAGCGGTGTAGATATTTCCATGTTCATACAGATAGCGGTGTAGAAATTTCCATGTTCATAGAGATAGCAGTGTATGTATTTCCATCTTCAAACAGATAGCGGTGTAGATATTTCCATGTTCATAGAGATAGCGGTGTAGATATTTCCATGTTTATACAGATAGCGGTGAAGATGTATGCATGTTTACACAGATAGCGGTGTGGATATTTCCATGTTCATCCAGAGGGCTGTGTAGATATATCCATGTTCATACAGATAGCGGTGTAGATATTTCCATGATCATACAGATAGCGGTGTAGATATTTCCATGTTCATACAGATAGCGGTGTAGATATTTCCATGTTCATACAGACAGCGGTGCTGATATTTCCATGTTTATACAGGTAGCGGTGTAGATATTTCCATGTATATACAGATAGCGGTGTAGATATTTCCATGTTTATACAGATAGCGGTGTAGATATTTCCATGTTTATACAGATAGCGGTGTAGATACCTCCATCTTAATACAGATGGCGGTGTAGATATTTATATGTTCATACGGATGGCGGTGCAGATATTTCCATGTTCATACAGATGGCGGTGTGGATATTTCCATGTTCATACAGATAGCGGTGTAGTTATTTCCATGTGTAAGGATATAGCTGCGTAGATATTTCCATGTATATGCAGATAGCAGTGTAGATATTTCCATTTTCTTGCAGATAGCGGTGTAGATATTTCCATGTTCGAACAGATAGCGGTGTAGATATTTCCATGTTCATACAGATAGCGGTGTAGATATTTCCATGTTCATACAGATAGCGGTGTAGATATTTCCATGTTTATACAGATAGCGGTGAAGATGTATGCCTGTTTACACAGATAGCGGTGTAGATATTTCCATGTTCATACAGATAGTGGTGTAGATATTTCCGTGTTCATCCAGATGTCTGTGTAGATATATATATGTTCATACAGATAGTGGTGTAGATATTTCCATGTTCATATAGATAGCGGTGCTGATATTTCCATGTTTATACAGGCAGCGGTGTAGCTATTTCCATGTTCCTACAGATAGCGGTGTAGATATTTCCATGTTCATACAGATAGCGGTGCTGATATTTCCATGTTTATACAGGCAGCGGTGTAGAAATTTCCATGTTTATACAGATAGCGGTTTAGATATTTCCTTCTTAATACAGATGGCGGTTTATTTATATGTTCATACTGATGGCGGTGTAGATATTTCCATGTTTATACAGATAGCAGTGTAGATATCTCCATCTTAATACAGATGGCGGTGTAGATATTTATATGTTCATACAGATGGCGGTGCAGATATTTCCATGTTCATACAGATGGCGGTGTAGTTATTTCCATGTTCATACAGATAGTGGTGTAGTTATTTCCATGTGTAAAGAGATAGCTGTGTAGATATTTAAATGTATATGCAGAGAGCAGTGTAGATATTTCCATGTTCATACAGATAGCGGTGTAGATATTTCCATGTTTATACAGATAGCGGTGAAGATGTATGCATGTTTACACAGATAGCGGTGTAGATATTTCCATGTTCATACAGATAGCGGTGTAGATATTTCCATGTTCATCCAGATGGCTGTGTAGATATATCCATGTTCCTACAGATGGCGGTGAAGATATTTCCATGTTCATACAGATAGCGGTGTAGTTATTTCCATGTGTAAAGAGATAGCTGTGTAGAAATTTCCATGTATATGCAGAAAGCTGTGTATATATTTCCATTTTCATGCAGATAGCGGTTTAGATATTTCCATGTTCAAACAGATAGCGGTGTAGATATTTCCATGTTCATAGAGATAGCGGTGTAGATACTTCCATGTTCATACAGATAGAGGGGCTGATATTTCCATGTTCATACAGATAGCGGTGTAGTTATTTACATGTGTAAAGAGATAGATGTGTAGATATTTCCATGTATATGCAGATAGCTGTGTAGATATTTCCATTTTCATGCTGATAGCGGTTTAGATATTTCCATGTTCAAACAGATAGCGGTGTAGATATTTCCACGTTCATACAGATAGCGGTGTTGATATTTCCATGCTTATACAGATTCCGGTGAAGATGTATGCATGTTTACACAGATAGCTGTGTAGATATTTCCATGTTCATGCAGATAGCGGTGTAGATATTTCCATGTTCATCCAGATGGCTGTGTAGATATATCCATGTTCATGCTGATAGCGGTGTAGATATTTCCATGTTCCTACAGATAGTGGTGTAGATATTTCCATGTTCATACAGATAGCAGTGTAGCTATTTCCATGTTCATGAAGATAGCGGTGTAGATATTTCCATGTTCATAGAGATAGCGGTGTAGATATTTCCATGTTCATACAGATAGCGGTGCTGATATTTCCATGTTTATACAGGTAGCGGTGTAGGTATTTCCATGTTTATACAGATAGTGGTGAAGATGCATGCATGTTTACACAGATAGCGGTGTAGAGATTTCCATGTTCATCCAGAGGGCTGTGTAGATATATCCATGTTCATACAGATAGCGGTGTAGATATTTCCATGTTCATACAGATAGCGGTGTAGATATTTCCATGTTCATACAGATAGCGGTGCTGATATTTCCATGTTTATACAGGTAGCGGTGTAGATATTTCCATGTGTATACAGATAGCGGTGTAGATATTTCCATGTTTATACAGATAGCGGTGTTGATATTTCCATGTTTATCCAGATAGCGGTGTAGATATCTCCATCTTAATACAGATGGCGGTGTAGAAATTTATACGTTCATACAGATGGCGTTGTAGATATTTCCATGTTCATCCAGATGGCTCTGTAGATATATCCATGTTCGTACAGATGGCGGTGAAGATATTTCCATGTTTTACAGATAGCGGTGTAGATATTTCCATGTTCATACAGATAGCGGTGTAGAAATTTCCATGTTCATAGAGATAGCAGTGTATGTATTTCCATCTTCAAACAGATAGCGGTGTAGATATTTCCATGTTCATAGAGATAGCGGTGTAGATATTTCCATGTTTATACAGATAGCGGTGAAGATGTATGCATGTTTACACAGATAGCGGTGTGGATATTTCCATGTTCATCCAGAGGGCTGTGTAGATATATCCATGTTCATACAGATAGCGGTGTAGATATTTCCATGTTCATACAGATAGCGGTGTAGATATTTCCATGTTCATACAGATAGCGGTGTAGATATTTCCATGTTCATACAGATAGCGGTGCTGATATTTCCATGTTTATACAGGTAGCGGTGTAGATATTTCCATGTATATACAGATAGCTGTGTAGATATTTCCATGTTCATGCAGATAGCGGTGTAGATATTTCCATGTTCATCCAGATGGCTGTGTAGATATATCCATGTTCATGCTGATAGCGGTGTAGATATTTCCATGTTCCTACAGATAGTGGTGTAGATATTTCCATGTTCATACAGATAGCAGTGTAGCTATTTCCATGTTCATGAAGATAGCGGTGTAGATATTTCCATGTTTATACAGGTAGCGGTGTAGATATTTCCATGTTCATACAGATAGCGGTGTAGAAATTTCCATGTTCATAGAGATAGCAGTGTATGTATTTCCATCTTCAAACAGATAGCGGTGTAGATATTTCCATGTTCATAGAGATAGCGGTGTAGATATTTCCATGTTTATACAGATAGCGGTGAAGATGTATGCATGTTTACACAGATAGCGGTGTGGATATTTCCATGTTCATCCAGAGGGCTGTGTAGATATATCCATGTTCATACAGATAGCGGTGTAGATATTTCCATGTTCATACAGATAGCGGTGTAGATATTTCCATGTTCATACAGATAGCGGTGTAGATATTTCCATGTTCATACAGATAGCGGTGCTGATATTTCCATGTTTATACAGGTAGCGGTGTAGATATTTCCATGTATATACAGATAGCTGTGTAGATATTTCCATGTTCATGCAGATAGCGGTGTAGATATTTCCATGTTCATCCAGATGGCTGTGTAGATATATCCATGTTCATGCTGATAGCGGTGTAGATATTTCCATGTTCCTACAGATAGTGGTGTAGATATTTCCATGTTCATACAGATAGCAGTGTAGCTATTTCCATTTTCACGAAGATAGCGGTGTAGTTATTTCCATGTTCATAGAGATAGCGGTGTAGATATTTCCATGTTCATACAGATAGCGGTGCTGATATTTGCATGTTTATACAGGTAGCGGTGTAGGTATTTCCATGTTTATACAGATAGTGGTGAAGATGCATGCATGTTTACACAGATAGCGGTGTAGAGATTTCCATGTTCATCCAGAGGGCTGTGTAGATATATCCATGTTCATACAGATAGCGGTGTAGATATTTCCATGTTCATACAGATAGCGGTGTAGATATTTCCATGTTCATACAGATAGTGGTGCTGATATTTCCATGTTTATACAGGTAGCGGTGTAGATATTTCCATGTTTATACAGATAGCGGTGTAGATATTTCCATGTTTATACAGATAGCGGTGTTGATATTTCCATGTTTATACAGATAGCGGTGTAGATATCTCCATCTTAATACAGATGGCGGTGTAGAAATTTATACGTTCATACAGATGGCGTTGTAGATATTTCCATGTTCATCCAGATGGCTCTGTAGATATATCCATGTTCGTACAGATGGCGGTGAAGATATTTCCATGTTTTACAGATAGCGGTGTAGATATTTCCATGTTCATACAGATAGCGGTGTAGAAATTTCCATGTTCATAGAGATAGCAGTGTATGTATTTCCATCTTCAAACAGATAGCGGTGTAGATATTTCCATGTTCATAGAGATAGCGGTGTAGATATTTCCATGTTTATACAGATAGCGGTGAAGATGTATGCATGTTTACACAGATAGCGGTGTGGATATTTCCATGTTCATCCAGAGGGCTGTGTAGATATATCCATGTTCATACAGATAGCGGTGTAGATATTTCCATGTTCATACAGATAGCGGTGTAGATATTTCCATGTTCATACAGATAGCGGTGTAGATATTTCCATGTTCATACAGATAGCGGTGCTGATATTTCCATGTTTATACAGGTAGCGGTGTAGATATTTCCATGTATATACAGATAGCGGTGTAGATATTTCCATGTTTATACAGATAGCGGTGTAGATATTTCCATGTTTATACAGATAGCGGTGTAGATACCTCCATCTTAATACAGATGGCGGTGTAGATATTTATATGTTCATACGGATGGCGGTGCAGATATTTCCATGTTCATACAGATGGCGGTGTGGATATTTCCATGTTCATACAGATAGCGGTGTAGTTATTTCCATGTGTAAGGATATAGCTGCGTAGATATTTCCATGTATATGCAGATAGCAGTGTAGATATTTCCATTTTCTTGCAGATAGCGGTGTAGATATTTCCATGTTCGAACAGATAGCGGTGTAGATATTTCCATGTTCATACAGATAGCGGTGTAGATATTTCCATGTTTATACAGATAGCGGTGAAGATGTATGCCTGTTTACACAGATAGCGGTGTAGATATTTCCATGTTCATACAGATAGTGGTGTAGATATTTCCGTGTTCATCCAGATGTCTGTGTAGATATATATATGTTCATACAGATAGTGGTGTAGATATTTCCATGTTCATATAGATAGCGGTGCTGATATTTCCATGTTTATACAGGCAGCGGTGTAGCTATTTCCATGTTCCTACAGATAGCGGTGTAGATATTTCCATGTTCATACAGATAGCGGTGCTGATATTTCCATGTTTATACAGGCAGCGGTGTAGAAATTTCCATGTTTATACAGATAGCGGTTTAGATATTTCCTTCTTAATACAGATGGCGGTTTATTTATATGTTCATACTGATGGCGGTGTAGATATTTCCATGTTTATACAGATAGCAGTGTAGATATCTCCATCTTAATACAGATGGCGGTGTAGATATTTATATGTTCATACAGATGGCGGTGCAGATATTTCCATGTTCATACAGATGGCGGTGTAGTTATTTCCATGTTCATACAGATAGTGGTGTAGTTATTTCCATGTGTAAAGAGATAGCTGTGTAGATATTTAAATGTATATGCAGAGAGCAGTGTAGATATTTCCATGTTCATACAGATAGCGGTGTAGATATTTCCATGTTTATACAGATAGCGGTGAAGATGTATGCATGTTTACACAGATAGCGGTGTAGATATTTCCATGTTCATACAGATAGCGGTGTAGATATTTCCATGTTCATCCAGATGGCTGTGTAGATATATCCATGTTCCTACAGATGGCGGTGAAGATATTTCCATGTTCATACAGATAGCGGTGTAGTTATTTCCATGTGTAAAGAGATAGCTGTGTAGAAATTTCCATGTATATGCAGAAAGCTGTGTATATATTTCCATTTTCATGCAGATAGCGGTTTAGATATTTCCATGTTCAAACAGATTGCGGTGTAGATATTTCCATGTTCATAGAGATAGCGGTGTAGATACTTCCATGTTCATACAGATAGAGGGGCTGATATTTCCATGTTCATACAGATAGCGGTGTAGTTATTTACATGTGTAAAGAGATAGATGTGTAGATATTTCCATGTATATGCAGATAGCTGTGTAGATATTTCCATTTTCATGCTGATAGCGGTTTAGATATTTCCATGTTCAAACAGATAGCGGTGTAGATATTTCCACGTTCATACAGATAGCGGTGTTGATATTTCCATGCTTATACAGATTCCGGTGAAGATGTATGCATGTTTACACAGATAGCTGTGTAGATATTTCCATGTTCATGCAGATAGCGGTGTAGATATTTCCATGTTCATCCAGATGGCTGTGTAGATATATCCATGTTCATGCTGATAGCGGTGTAGATATTTCCATGTTCCTACAGATAGTGGTGTAGATATTTCCATGTTCATACAGATAGCAGTGTAGCTATTTCCATGTTCATGAAGATAGCGGTGTAGATATTTCCATGTTCATAGAGATAGCGGTGTAGATATTTCCATGTTCATACAGATAGCGGTGCTGATATTTCCATGTTTATACAGGTAGCGGTGTAGGTATTTCCATGTTTATACAGATAGTGGTGAAGATGCATGCATGTTTACACAGATAGCGGTGTAGAGATTTCCATGTTCATCCAGAGGGCTGTGTAGATATATCCATGTTCATACAGATAGCGGTGTAGATATTTCCATGTTCATACAGATAGCGGTGTAGATACTTCCATGTTCATACAGATAGCGGTGCTGATATTTCCATGTTTATACAGGTAGCGGTGTAGATATTTCCATGTTTATACAGATAGCGGTGTAGATATTTCCATGTTTATACAGATAGCGGTGTTGATATTTCCATGTTTATACAGATAGCGGTGTAGATATCTCCATCTTAATACAGATGGCGGTGTAGAAATTTATACGTTCATACAGATGGCGTTGTAGATATTTCCATGTTCATCCAGATGGCTCTGTAGATATATCCATGTTCGTACAGATGGCGGTGAAGATATTTCCATGTTTTACAGATAGCGGTGTAGATATTTCCATGTTCATACAGATAGCGGTGTAGAAATTTCCATGTTAATAGAGATAGCATTGTATGTATTTCCATCTTCAAACAGATAGCGGTGTAGATATTTCCATGTTCATAGAGATAGCGGTGTAGATATTTCCATGTTTATACAGATAGCGGTGAAGATGTATGCATGTTTACACAGATAGCGGTGTGGATATTTCCATGTTCATCCAGAGGGCTGTGTAGATATATCCATGTTCATACAGATAGCGGTGTAGATATTTCCATGTTCATACAGATAGCGGTGTAGATATTTCCATGTTCATACAGATAGCGGTGTAGATATTTCCATGTTCATACAGATAGCGGTGCTGATATTTCCATGTTTATACAGGTAGCGGTGTAGATATTTCCATGTATATACAGATAGCGGTGTAGATATTTCCATGTTTATACAGATAGCGGTGTAGATATTTCCATGTTTATACAGATAGCGGTGTAGATACCTCCATCTTAATACAGATGGCGGTGTAGATATTTATATGTTCATACGGATGGCGGTGCAGATATTTCCATGTTCATACAGATGGCGGTGTGGATATTTCCATGTTCATACAGATAGCGGTGTAGTTATTTCCATGTGTAAGGATATAGCTGTGTAGATATTTCCATGTATATGCAGATAGCAGTGTAGATATTTCCATTTTCTTGCAGATAGCGGTGTAGATATTTCCATGTTCGAACAGATAGCGGTGTAGATATTTCCATGTTCATACCGATAGCGGTGTAGATATTTCCATGTTCATACAGATAGCGGTGTAGATATTTCCATGTTTATACAGATAGCGGTGAAGATGTATGCATGTTTACACAGATAGCGGTGTAGATATTTCCATGTTCATACAGATAGTGGTGTAGATATTTCCGTGTTCATTCAGATGTCTGTGTAGATATATATATGTTCATACAGATAGTGGTGTAGATATTTCCATGTTCATATAGATAGCGGTGCTGATATTTCCATGTTTATACAGGCAGCGGTGTAGCTATTTCCATGTTCCTACAGATAGCGGTGAAGATATTTCCATGTTCATACAGATAGCGGTGCTGATATTTCCATGTTTATACAGGCAGCGGTGTAGAAATTTCCATGTTTATACAGATAGCGGTTTAGATATTTCTTTCTTAATACAGATGGCGGTTTATTTATATGTTCATACTGATGGCGGTGTAGATATTTCCATGTTTATACAGATAGCAGTGTAGATATCTCCATCTTAATACAGATGGCGGTGTAGATATTTATATGTTCATACAGATGGCGGTGCAGATATTTCCATGTTCATACAGATGGCGGTGTAGTTATTTCCATGTTCATACAGATAGTGGTGTAGTTATTTCCATGTGCAAAGAGATAGCTGTGTAGATATTTCCATGTATATGCAGAGAGCAGTGTAGATATTTCCATTTTCATGCAGATAGCGGTGTAGATATTTCCATGTCAAACAGATAGCGGTGTAGATATTTCCATGTTCATACAGATAGCGGTGTAGATATTTCCATGTTTATACAGATAGCGGTGAAGATGTATGCATGTTTACACCGATAGCAGTGTAGATATTTCCATGTTCATACAGACGGCTGTGTAGACATATCCATGTTCATACAGATGGCGGTGAAGATATTTCCATGTTCATACAGATGGCTGTGTAGATATATCCATGTTCATACAGATGGCGGTGACGATATTTCCATGTTCATACAGACGGCGGTGTAGATATTTCCATGTTCATACAGATAGCGGTGCTGATATTTCCATGTTTATACATGTAGCGGTGTAGATATTTCCATTTTTATACAGATAGCGGTGTAGATATTTCCATGTTCATACAGATGTCTGTGTAGATATATCCATGTTCATACAGATGGCGGTGAAGACATTTCCATGTTCATACAGATAGCGGTGTAGATATTTCCATGTTCATACAGATAACCGTGTAGATATTGCCATGTTCCTACCGATAGCGGTGCTGATACTTCCATGTTTATATAGGTACCGGTGTAGATATTTCCCTGTTTATACACATAGCGGTGTAGATATTTCCATGTTTATACAGATAGCGGTGTAGATATCTCCTTCTTAATACAGATGGCGGTGTAGATATTTCCATGTTCATACAGATTGCGGTGTAGATATTTCCATGTTTATAGAGATAGCGGTGTAGTTATTTCCATGTGCAAAGAGATAGCTGTGTATATATTTCCATTTATATGCAGATAGTTGTGTAGATATTTCCATTTTCATGCAGATAGCGGTGTAGATATTTCCATGATCAAACAGATAGCGGTGTAGATATTTCCATGTTTATACAGATAGCGGTGAAGATGTATGCATGTTTACACAGATAGCGGTGTAGATATTTCCATGTTCATACAGATAGCGGTGTAGATATCTCCTTCTTAATACAGATGGCGGTGTAGATATTTCCATGTTCATACAGATGGCGGTGTAGATATTTCCATGTTTATAGAGATAGCGGTGTAGATATTTCCATGTGCAAAGAGATAGCTGTGTAGATATTTCCATTTATATGCAGATAGTTGTGTAGATATTTCCATTTTCATGCAGATAGCGGTGTAGATATTTCCATGTTCATACAGATAGCGGTGTAGATTTTTCCATGTTTATTCAGATAGCGGAGTAGATATCTCCATCTTAATACAGATGGCGGTGTAGATATTTATATGTTCATACAGATGGCGGTGCAGATATTTCCATTTTCATACGTATGGCGGTGAAGATATTTCCATGTTCATACAAATGGCGGTGTAGTTATTTCCATGTTCATACAGATAGCGGGGCTAATATTTCCATGTTTATACACGTAGCGGTGTAGATATTTCCATGTTTATACAGATAGCGGTGTAGATCTTCCCGTGTATATTCAGATAGCTGTGTAGATATTTCCATTTTCATGCAGATAGCCGTGTATATATTTCCCTGTTCAAACAGATAGCGGTGTAGATATTTCCATGTTCATACAGATAGTGTTGTAGATATTTCCATGTTCATACAGATAGCGGTGTAGCTATTTCCATGTTCATACAGATAGCGGTGTGGATATTTCCATGTTCATAGAGATAGCGGTGTAGATATTTCCATGTTCATACAGATAGCGGTGCTGATATTTCCATGTTTATACAGGTAGCGGTGTAGATATTTCCATGTTTATACAGATAGCGGTGAAGATGTATGCATGTTTACACATATAGCGGTGTACATATTTTCATGTTCATCCAGATGGCTGTGTAGATATTTCCATGTACATACAGATAGCGGTGTAGATATTTCCATGTTCATCCAGATGGCTGTGTAGATATATCCATGTTCATACAGATGGCAGTGAAGATATTTCCATGTTCATACAGATAGCGGTGTAGATATTTCCATGTTCATACAGATAGCGGTGTAGATATTTCCGTGTTCATACCGATAGCGGTGCTGATATTTCCATGTTTATACAGGTAGCGGTGTAGATATTTCCATGTTTATACAGATAGCGGTGTAGATATTTCCATGTTTATACAGATAGCAGTGTAGATATTTCCATGTTTATACAGATAGCGGTGTAGATATCTCTTTCTTA
This sequence comes from Gorilla gorilla gorilla, assembly GCF_029281585.2. NCBI lineage: Eukaryota > Metazoa > Chordata > Mammalia > Primates > Hominidae > Gorilla > Gorilla gorilla. The sequence continues at coordinate 154,740,665 of NC_073231.2, forward strand.
ATACAGATGGCAGTGTAGATATTTATATGTTCATGGAGATGGCGGTGCAGATATTTCCATGTTCATACAGGTGGCGATGTAGATATTTCCCTGTTCATACAGATAGCGGTGTAGTTATTTCCATGTGTAAAGAGATAGCTGTATAGATATTTCCATGTATATGCAGATAGCTGTTTAGATATTTCCATTTTCATGCAGATAGCGTTGTATATATTTCCCTGTTCAAACAGATAGCGGTGTAGATATTTCCATGTTCATACAGATAGTGGTGTAGATATTTCCATGTTCATACAGATAGCGGTGTAGATATTTCCATGTTCATCCAGATGGCTGTGTAGATATATCCATGTTCATACAGATAGCGGTGTAGATAATTCCATGTTCATACAGATAGTGGTGTAGATATTTCCATGTTCATACAGATAGCGGTGAAGCTATTTCAATGTTCATACAGATAGCGGTGTAGATATTTCCATGTTTATACAGATAGCGGTGAAGATGTATGCATGTTTACAAGGATAGCAGTGTAGATGTTTCCATGTTCATGCAGATAGCGGTGTAGATATTTCCATGTTCATCCAGATGGCATTGTATATATATCCATGTTCATACAGATGGCAGTGAAGATATTTCCATGTTCATACAGATAGCGGTGTAGATATTTCCATGTTTATACAGATAGCAGTGTATATATTTCCATGTTTATACAGATATCGGTGTAGATTTTCCCATGTATATGCAGATACCTGTGTAGATATTTCCATTTTCAAGGAGATAGCGGTGTATATACTTCCATGTTCAAACAGATACCGGTGTAGATATTTCCATGTTAAAAAAGATAGTGGTGTAGATATTTCCATGTTCATACAGATAGCGGTGTAGCTATTTCCATGTTCATACAGATAGCGGTGTGGATATTTCCATGTTTATACAGGTAGCGGTGTAGATATTTCCATGTTTATACAGATAGCTGTGAAGGTGTATGCATGTTTACACAGATAGCGGTGTAGATATTTACATGTTCATCCAGATGGCTGTGTAGATATTTCCATGTTCATACAGATAGCGGTGTAGATATTTCCATGTTCATCCAGATGGCTGTGTAGATATTTCCATGTTTATACAGATAGCAGTGTAGATATTTCAATGTTTATACAGATATCGGTGTAGATATCTCCTTCTTAATGCAGATGGCGGTGTAGATATTTATATTTTCATTCAGATGGCGGTGCAGATATTTCCATGTTCATACAGATGGCGGAATAGATATTTCCATGTTCATACAGATAGCGGTGTAGTTATTTCCATGTGTAAAGAGATAGCTGTGTAGATATTCCCATGTATATTCAGATAGCTGTGTAGATATTTCCATTTTCAAGCAGATAGCGGTGTATATACTTCCATGTTCAAACAGATACCGGTGTAGATATTTCCATGTTCATACAGATAGTGGTGTAGATATTTCCATGTTCATACAGATAGCGGTGTAGCTATTTCCATGTTCATACAGATGGCTGTGTAGATATTTCCATGTTCATACAGATAGCGGTGTAGATATTTCCATGTTCATCCAGATGGCTGTGTAGATATATCCATGTTCATACAGATGGCAGTGAAGATATTTCCATGTTCATACAGATAGCGGTGTAGATATTTCCATGTTCATACAGATAGCGGTGTAGATATTTCCGTGTTCATACCGATAGCGGTGCTGATATTTCCATGTTTATGCAGGTAGCGGTGTAGATATTTCCATGTTTATACAGATAGCGGTGTAGGTATTTCCATGTTTATACAGATAGCAGTGTAGATATTTCCATGTTTATACAGATAGCGGTGTAGATATCTCCTTCTTAATACAGATGGCAGTCTAGATATTTATATGTTCATAGAGATGGCGCTGCAGATATTTCCATGTTCATACAGATGGCGGTGTAGGTATTTCCATGTTCATACAGAGAGCGGTGTAGTTATTTCCATGTGCAAAGAGATAGCTGTATAGATATTTCCATGTATATGCAGATAGCTGTGCAGATATTTCCATTTTCATGCAGATAGCGGTGTATATATTTCCCTGTTCAAACAGATAGCGGTGTAGATATTTCCATGTTCATACAGATATTGGTGTAGATATTTCCATGTTCATACAGATAGCGGTGTAGATATTTCCATGTTCATCCAGATGGCTGTGTAGATATATCCATGTTCATACAGATAGCGGTGTAGATATTTCCATGTTCATATAGATAGCGGTGTAGATATTTCCATGTTCATACAGATAGCGGTGTAGCTATTTCCATGTTCATACAGATAGCGGTGTAGGTATTTCCATGTTCATACAGATGGCTGTGTAGATATATCTATGTTCTTACAGATGGCGGAGAAGATATTTCCATGTTCATAGAGATAGCGGTGTAGATATTTCCATGTTCATACTGATAGCGGTGTAGATATTTCCATGTTCATACAGATAGCGGTGTAGATATTTCCATGTTCATACAGACAGCGGTGTAGATATTTCCATGTTCATACAGATAGCGGTGTAGATAATTCCATGTTCATAGAGATAGCGGTGTAGATATTTACATGTTCATACAGATAGCGGTGCTGATATTTCCATGTTTATACAGGTAGCGGTGTAGACATTTCCATGTTTATACAGATAGTGGTGTAGATATTTCCATGTATATACAGATAGCTTTGTAGATATTTCCAAGTTTATACAGAAAGCGGTGTAGATATCTCCATCTTAATACAGATGGCGGTGTAGATATTTATATGTTCATACAGATGGCGGTGCAGATATTTCCATGTTCATACAGATGGCAGTGTATATATTTCCATGTTTATACAGATAGCGGTGTAGTTATTTCCATGTGTAAAGAGATAGCTGTGTAGATTTTCCCATGTATATGCAGATACCTGTGTAGATATTTCCATTTTCAAGCAGATAGCGGTGTATATACTTCCATGTTCAAACAGATACCGGTGTAGATATTTCCATGTTAAAAAAGATAGTGGTGTAGATATTTCCATGTTCATACAGATAGCGGTGTAGCTATTTCCATGTTCATACAGATAGCGGTGTGGATATTTCCATGTTTATACAGGTAGCGGTGTAGATATTTCCATGTTTATACAGATAGCGGTGAAGGTGTATGCATGTTTACACAGATAGCGGTGTAGATATTAACATGTTCATCCAGATGGCTGTGTAGATATTTCCATGTTCCTACAGATAGCGGTGTAGATATTTCCATGTTCATCCAGATGGCTGTGTAGATATATCCATGTTCATACAGATAGCGGTTTAGATATTTCCATGTTCAAACAGTTAGCGGTTTAGATATTTCCATGTTCATACAGATAGCGGTGTAGATATTTCCATGTTCATACACATGGCTGTGTAGATATATCCAAGTTCATACAGATAGCGGTGAAGATATTTCCATGTTCATACAGATGGCGGTGTAGATATTTCCATGTTCATACCGACAGCGGTGCTGATATTTCCATGTTTATACAGGTAGCGGTGTAGATATTTCCATGTTTATACAGATAGCGGTGTGGATATTTCCATGTTTATACACATAGCGGTGTAGATATTTCCATGTTTATACAGATAGCGATGTAGATATTTCCGTGTTTATACAGATAGCGGTGTAGATATTTCCATGTTCATACAGATTGCGGTGTATGTATTTCCATGTTCATACAGATAGCGGTGTAGATATTTCCATTTTCATGCAGATAACGGTGTATATATTTCCGTGTTCAAACAGTTAGCGGTTTAGATATTTCCATGTTCATAAAGATAGCGGTGTAGATATTTCCATGTTTATACAGATAGCGGTGAAGATGTATGCATGTTTACACAGATAGCGGTGTAGATATTTCCATGTTCATCCAGATGGCTGTGTAGATATATCCATGTTCATACAGATGGCGGTGAAGATATTTCCATGTTCATACAGATAGCGGTGTAGATATTTCCATGTTCATACAGATAGCGGTGTAGATATTTCCATGTTCATACAGATAGCGGTGTATATATTTCCATGTTCATACATATAGCGGTGTAGATATTTCCAAGTTCATCCAGATGGCTGTGTAGATATTTCCATGTTCATGCAGATAGCGGTGTAGATATTTCCATGTTCATACAGATAGCGGTGTAGATATTTCCATGTTAATCCAGATGGCTGTGTAGATATATCCATGTTCATACAGATGGCGGTGAAGATATTTCCATGTTCATACAGATAGCGGTGTAGATATTTCCATGTTCATACAGATAGCCGTGTAGATATTGCCATGTTCATACCGATAGCGGAGTACATATTTCCGTGTTTATACAGATAGCGGTGTAGATACTTCCATGTTGATACAGATAGCAGTGTAGTTATTTCCATGTTTATACAAATAGCTGTGTAGATATTTCCATGTTTATACAGATAGCGGTGAAGATATCTCCTTCTTCATACAGATGGCGGTGTAGATATTTATATGTTCATACAGATGGCGGTGCAGATATTTCCATGTTCGTACAGATGGTGGTGTAGATATTTCCATGTTTATAGAGATAGCGGTGTAGTTATTTCCATGTGTAAAGTGATAGCTGTGTAGATATTTCCATGTATATGCAGATAGCTGGGTAGATATTTCCATGTTCATACAGATAGCGGTGTAGATATTTCCATGTTTATCCACATGGCTGTGTAGATATATCCATGTTCATACAGATGGCGGTGAAGATATTTCCATGTTCATACAGATAGCGGTGAAGATATTTCCATGTTCATACAGATAGCGGTGTAGATATTTCCATGTTCATACAGATGGCTGTGTAGATATATCCATGTTCCTACAGATGACGATGAAGATATTTCCATGTTCATACAGATGGCGGTGTAGATATTTCCATGTTCATACAGATAGCGGTGCTGATATTTCCGTGTTTATACATGTAGTGGTGTAGATATTTCCATGTTTTTACAGATAGCGGTGTAGATATTTCCATGTTTATACACATAGCGGTTTAGATATTTCCATGTTTTTACAGATATCGGTGTAGATATTTCCATGTTTATGCAGATAGTGGTGTAGATATCTCCAACTTAATACAGATGGCGGTGTAGATATTTATATGTTCATACACATGGCGGTGCAGGTATTTCCATGTTCATACAGATGGCGGTGTAGATATTTCCATGTTCATACAGATAGCGGTGTATTTTTTTCCATGTGTAAAGAGATAGCTCTGTAGATATTTCCATGTATAAGCAGATAGCTGTGTAGATATTTCCATTTTCATGAAGATAGCGGTGTATATATTTCCCTGTTCAAACAGTTAACGGTGTAGATATTTCTATGTTCATAAAGATAGCGGTGTAGATATTTCCATGTTTATACAGATTGCGGTGAAGATGTATGCATGTTTACACAGATAGCGGTGTAGATATTTCCATGTTCATCCAGATGGCTGTGTAGATATATCCATGTTCATGCAGATAGCGGTGTAGATATTTCCATGTTCATACAGATAGCGGTGCAGATATTTCCATGTTCATCCAGATGGCTGTGTAGATAAATCCATGTTCATACAGATGGCGGTGAGGGTATTTCCATGTTCATACAGATAGCGGTGTAGATATTTCCATGTTCATACAGATAGCGGTGTAGATATTTCCATGTTCATACAGATAGCGGTGTAAGTATTTCCATGTTCATACAGATAGTGGTGTAGATATTTCCATTTTTAAGCAGATAGCGGTGTATATATTTCCCTCTTCAAACTGTTAGTGGTGTAGATATTTCCATGTTCATAAAGATAGCGGTGTAGATATTTCCATGTTTATACAGATAGCGGTGAAGTTGTATGCATGTTTACACAGATAGCGGTGTAGGTATTTCCACGTTCATCCAGATGGCTGTGTAGATATATCCATGTTCATACAGATGGCGGTCAAGTTATTTCCATGTTCATACAGATAGCGGTGTAGATATTTCCATGTTCATACAGATAGTGGTGTAGATATTTCCATGTTCATACAGATAGCGGTGTAGATATTTCCATGTTCATACAGATAGCGGTGTATGTATTTCCATGTTCATACAGATAGCGGTGTAGATATTTCCATGTTCATCCAGATGGCTGTGTAGATATTCCCATGTTCATACCGATAGAGGTGTAGATATTTCCATGTTCATACAGATAGCGGTGTAGATTTTCCATATTCATCCAGATGGCTGTGTAGATATATCCATGTTCATACAGATGGCGGTGAAGACATTTCCATGTTCATACAGATAGCGGTGTAGATATTTCCATGTTCATACAGATATCCGAGGAGATATTGCCATGTTCATACCGATAGCGGTGCTGATACTACCATGTTTATACAGGTAGCGGTGAACATATTTCCGTGTTTATACAGATAGCGGTGTAGATATTTCCATGTTAATACAGATAGCGGTGTAGATATTTCCATGTTTATACAGATAGCGGTGTAGATATCTCCTTCTTAATACAGATGGCGGTGTAGATATTTCCATGTTCATACAGATTGCGGTGTAGATATTTCCATGTTTATAGAGATAGCGGTGTAGTTATTTCCATGTGCAAAGAGATAGCTGTGTATATATTTCCATTTATATGCAGATAGTTGTGTAGATATTTCCATTTTCATGCAGATAGCGGTGTAGATATTTCCATGATCAAACAGATAGCGGTGTAGATATTTCCATGTTTATACAGATAGCGGTGAAGATGTATGCATGTTTACACAGATAGCGGTGTAGATATTTCCATGTTCATACAGATAGCGGTGTAGATATTTCCATGTTCATCCAGACGGCTGTGTAGGCATATCCATGTTCATACAGATGGCGGTGAAGATATTTCCATGTTCATACAGATGGCTGTGTAGATATATCCATGTTCATACAGATGGCGGTGACGATATTTCCATGTTCATACAGATGGCGGTGTAGATATTTCCATGTTCATACAGATAGCGGTGCTGATATTTCCATGTTTATACAGGTATCGGTGTAGATATTTCCATGTTTATACAGATAGTGGTGTAGATATTTCCATGTTTATACAGATAGCGGTGTAGATATCTCCATCTTAATACAGATGGCGGTGTAGATATTTATATGTTCATAAAGATGGCGGTGCAGATATTTCCATGTTCATACGGATGGCGGTGAAGATATTTCCATGTTCATACAGATGGCGGTGTAGAAACTTCCATGTTCATACTGATAGCGGTGCTGATATTTCCATGTTTATACAGGTAGCGTTGTAGATATTTCCATGTTTATACAGATAGCGGTGTAGATATTTCCATGTTTATACACATAGCGGTGTAGATATTTCCATGTTTATACAGATAGCGGTGTAGATATTTCCATGTTTATGCAGATAGTTGTGTAGATATCTCCATCTTAATACAGATGGCAGTGTAGATATTTAAATGTTCATTCAGATGGCTGTGTAGACATATCCATGTTCATACAGATGGCGGTGAAGATATTTCCATGTTCATACAGATAGCGGTGTAGATATTTCCATGTTCATACAGATAGCGGTGTAGATATTTCCATGTTCATACATATGGCTGTGTAGATATATCCATGTTCCTACAGATGGTGGTGAAGATATTTCCATGTTCATACAGATGGCGGTGTAGATATTTCCATGTTCATACAGATAGCGGGGCTGATATTTCCATGTTTGTACATGTAGCGGTGTAGATATTTCCATGTTTATGCAGATAGCGGTGTAGATATTTCCATGTTTATACACATAGCGGTGTAGATATTTCCATGTTCATACAGATAGTGGTGTATGTATTTCCATGTTCATACAGATAGCAGTGTAGATATTTCCATTTTCATGCAGATAGCGGTGTATATATTTCCCTGTTCAAACAGTTAGCGGTGTAGATATTTCCATGTTCATACAGATAGCGGTGCAGATATTTCCATGTTCATACAGATAGCGGTGTAGATATTTCCATGTTCATACAGATAGTGGTGTATGTATTTCCATGTTCATACAGATAGTGGTGTAGATATTTCCATTGTCATGCAGATAGCGGTGTATATATTTCCCTGTTCAAACAGTTAGCGGTGTAGATATTTCCATGTTCATAAAGATATCGGTGTAGATATTTAAATGTTTATACAGATAGCGGTGAAGATGTATGCATGTTTACACAGATAGCGGTGTAGATATTTCCATGTTCATCCACATGGCTGTGTAGATATATCCATGTTCAAACAGATGGCGGTGAAGATATTTCCATGTTCATACAGATAGCGGTATAGATATTTCCATGTTCATAGAGATAGCGGTGTAGATATTTCCATGTTCATACAGATAGCGGTGTATGTATTTCCATGTTCATACAGATAGCGGTGTACATATTTCCATGGTCATCCTGATGGCTGTGTACATATTTCCATGTTCATACAGATAGCGGTGTAGATATTTCCATGTTCATACAGATAGCGGTGTAGATATTTCCATGTTCATCCAGATGGCTGTGTACATATATCCATGTTCATACAGATGGCGGTGAAGATATTTCCATGTTCCTACAGATGGCGTTGTAGATATTTCCATGTTCATACAGATAGCCGTGTAGATATTGGCATGTTCATACCGATAGCGGTGCTGATACTTCCATGTTTATACAGGTAGCGGTGTACATATTTCTGTGTTTATACAGGTAGCGGTGTAGATATTTCCATGTTCATACAGATAGCGGTGTAGATATTTCCATGTTTATACAGATAGCGGCGTAGATATCTCCTTCTTAATACAGACGGCAGTGTAGATATTTATATGTTCATACAGATGGCGGTGCAGATATTTCCATTTTCATACAGATGGTGGTGTAGATATTTCCATGTTTATAGAGATAGCGGAGTAGTTATTTCCATGTGCAAGGAGATAGCTGTGTAGATATTTCCATGTATATGCAGATAGCTGTGTAGATATTTCCATTTTCATGCAGATAGCGGTGTAGATATTTCCATGTTCAAACAGATAGCGGTGTAGATATTTCCATGTTCATACAGATGACGGTGAAGATTTTTTCATGTTCATACAGATGGCGGTGTAGATATTTCCATGTTCATACAGATAGCGGTGCTGATATTTCCATGTTTATACAGGTAGCAGTGTAGATATTTCCATGTTTATACAGATAGCGGTGTAGATATTTCCATGTTTATACACATAGCGGTGTAGATATTTCCATGTTCATACAGATAGCGGTGTAGATATCTCCATCTTAATACAGATGGTGGTCTAGATATTTATATGTTCATACAGATGGCTGTGCAGATATTTCCATGTTCATACAGATGGCGGTGAAGATACTTCCATGTTCATACAGATGGCGGTGTAGATACTTCCATGTTCATACTGATAGCGGTGCTGATATTTCCATGTTTATACAGGTAGCGGTGTAGATATTTCCATGTTTATACAGATAGCGGTTTAGATATTTCCATGTTTATACACATGGCGGTGTAGATATTTCCATCTTTATACAGATAGCGGTGTAGATATCTCCATCTTAATACAGATGGCGGTGTAGATATTTATATGTTCATTCAGATGGCGGTGCAGATATTTCCATGTTCATACAGATGGCGGTGTAGATATTTCCATGTTCATACAGATAGCGGTGTAGTTATTTCCAAGTGTAAAGAGATAGCTGTGTAGATATTCCCATGTATATGCAGATAGCTGTGTAGATATTTCCATTTTCAAGCAGATAGCGGTGTATATACTTCCCTGTTCAAACAGATAGCGGTGTAGATATTTCCATGTTCATAAAGATAGTGGTGTAGATATTTCCATGTTTGTACAGATAGCGGTGTAGATATCTCCATCTTAATACAGATGCTGGTGTAGATATTTATATGTTCATACAGATGGCGGTGCAGATATTTCCATGTTCATACAAACGGTGGTGTGGATATTTCCATGTTCATACAGATAGTGGTGCAGTAATTTCCATGTGTAAAGAGATAGCTGTGTAGATATTTCCATGTATATGCAGATAGCTTTGTAGATATTTCCATTTTCATGCAGATAGCGGTGTATATATTTCCCTGTTCAAACAGTTTGCGGTGTAGATATTTCCATGTTCAGAAAGATAGCGATTTAGATATTTCCATGTTTATACAGATAGCGGTGAAGATGTATGCATGTTTACACAGATAGCGGTGTAGACATTTCCATGTTCATCCAGATGGCTGTGTAGATATATCCATGTTCATACAGATAGCGGTGTAGATATTTCCATCTTCATACAGAGAGCGGTGCATATATTTCCATGTTCATCCAGATGGCTGTGTAGATATATCCATGTTCATACAGATGGCGGTGAAGATATTTCCATGTTCATACAGATAGCGGTGTAGATATTTCCATGTTCATACAGATAGCGGTTTAGATATTTCCATGTTCATACAGATAGCGGTGCATGTATTTCCATGTTCATACAGATAGCGGTGTAGATATTTCCGTGTTCATCCAGATGTCTGTGTAGATATTTCCAGGTTCATACAGATAGCGGTGTAGATATTTCCATGTTCATACAGATAGCGGTGTAGATATTTCCATGTTCATCCAGATGGCTGTGTAGATATATCCATGTTCATACAGATGACTGTGAAGATATTTCCATGTTCATACAGATAGTGGTGTAAATATTTCCATGTTCATACAGATAGCCGTGTAGATATTGCCATGTTCATACCGATAGCGGTGCTGATACTTCCATGTTTATACAGGTAGCGGTGTACATATTTTCGTGTTTATACAGAGAGCGGTGTAGATATTTCCATGTTCATACAGATAGCGGTGTAGATATTTCCATGTTTATACAGATAGCGGTGTAGATATCTCCTTCTTAATACCGATGGCGGTGTAGATATTTCCATGTTCATACAGATGGCGGTGTAGATATTTCCATGTTTATAGAGATAGCGGTGTAGTTATTTCCATGTGCAAAGAGATAGCTGTGTAGATATTTCCATGTATATGCAGACAGTTGTGTAGATATTTCCATTTTCATGCAGATAGCGGTGTAGATATTTCCATGTCAAACAGATAGCGGTGTAGATATTTCCATGTTCATACAGATAGCGGTGTAGATATTTCCATGTTTATACAGATAGCGGTGAAGATGTATGCATGTTTACACCGATAGCAGTGTTGATATTTCCATGTTCATACAGACGGCTGTGTAGACATATCCATGTTCATACAGATGGCGGTGAAGATATTTCCATGTTCATACAGATGGCTGTGTAGATATATCCATGTTCATACAGATGGCGGTGACGATATTTCCATGTTCATACAGACGGCGGTGTAGATATTTCCATGTTCATACAGATAGCGGTGCTGATATTTCCATGTTTATACATGTAGCGGTGTAGATATTTCCATTTTTATACAGATAGCGGTGTAGATATTTCCATGTTCATACAGATGTCTGTGTAGATATATCCATGTTCATACAGATGGCGGTGAAGACATTTCCATGTTCATACAGATAGCGGTGTAGATATTTCCACGTTCATACAGATAACCGTGTAGATATTGCCATGTTCCTACCGATAGCGGTGCTGATACTTCCATGTTTATATAGGTAGCGGTGTAGATATTTCCCTGTTTATACACATAGCGGTGTAGATATTTCCATGTTTATACAGATAGCGGTGTAGATATCTCTTTCTTAATACAGATGGCGGTGTAGATATTTCCATGTTCATACAGATTGCGGTGTAGATATTTCCATGTTTATAGAGATAGCGGTGTAGTTATTTCCATGTGCAAAGAGATAGCTGTGTATATATTTCCATTTATATGCAGATAGTTGTGTAGATATTTCCATTTTCATGCAGATAGCGGTGTAGATATTTCCATGATCAAACAGATAGCGGTGTAGATATTTCCATGTTTATACAGATAGCGGTGAAGATGTATGCATGTTTACACAGATAGCGGTGTAGATATTTCCATGTTCATACAGATAGCGGTGTAGATATTTCCATGTTCATCCAGACGGCTGTGTAGACATATCCATGTTCATACAGATGGCGGTGAAGATATTTCCATGTTCATACAGATGGCTGTGTAGATATATCCATGTTCATACAGATGGCGGTGACGATATTTCCATGTTCATACAGATGGCGTTGTAGATATTTCCATGTTCATACAGATAGCGGTGCTGATATTTCCATGTTTATACAGGTATCGGTGTAGATATTTCCATGTTTATACAGATAGCGGTGTAGATATTTCCATGTTTATACAGATAGCGGTGTAGATATCTCCATCTTAATACAGATGGCGGTGTAGATATTTATATGTTCATAAAGATGGCGGTGCAGATATTTCCATGTTCATACGGATGGCGGTGAAGATATTTCCATGTTCATACAGATGGCGGTGTAGAAACTTCCATGTTCATACTGATAGCGGTGCTGATATTTCCATGTTTATACAGGTAGAGTTGTAGATATTTCCATGTTTATACAGATAGCGGTGTAGATATTTCCATGTTTATACACATAGCGGTGTAGATATTTCCATGTTTATACAGATAGCGGTGTAGATATTTCCATGTTTATGCAGATAGTTGTGTAGATAGCTCCATCTTAATTCAGATGGCGGTGTAGATATTTAAATGTTCATTCAGATGGCTGTGTAGACATAACCATGTTCATACAGATGGCGGTGAAGATATTTCCATGTTCATACAGATAGCGGTGTAGATATTTCCATGTTCATACAGATAGCGGTGTAGATATTTCCATGTTCATACATATGGCTGTGTAGATATATCCATGTTCCTACAGATGGTGGTGAAGATATTTCCATGTTCATACAGATGGCGGTGTAGATATTTCCATGTTCATACAGATAGCGGGGCTGATATTTCCATGTTTGTACATGTAGCGGTGTAGGTATTTCCATGTTTATGCAGATAGCGGTGTAGATATTTCCATGTTTATACACATAGCGGTGTAGATATTTCCATGTTCATACAGATAGTGGTGTATGTATTTCCATGTTCATACAGATAGCGGTGTAGATATTTCCATGTTCATACAGTAAGGGGTGTAGATATTTCCATGTTCATACAAATGGCAGTGTAGATATTTCCATGTTTATACAGATAGCAGTTTAGATATTTCCATGTTTATAGAGATAGCTGTGTAGATATTTCCATTGATATACAGATAGCTGTGTAGATATTTGCATGTTCATACACATAGCGGTGTAGATATTTCCATGTTCATACAGATAGCGGTGCATGTATTTCCATGTTCATACAGATAGCGGTGTAGATATTTCCATGTTCATACAGATGGCTGTGTAGATATATCCATGTTCATACAGATGGCAGTGAGGATATTTCCATATTCATACAGATAGCGGTGTAGATATATCCATGTTCATACAGATAGTGGTGTATGTATTTCCATGTTCATACAGATAGTGGTGTAGATATTTCCATTTTCATGCAGATAGCGGTGTATATATTTCCCTGTTCAAACTGTTAGCGGTGTAGATATTTCCATGTTCATAAAGATAGCGGTGTTGATATTTCCATGTTTATACAGATAGCGGTGAAGATCTATGCATGTTTACACAGATAGCGGTGTAGATATTTCCATGTTCATCCACATGGCTGTGTAGATATATCCATGTTCAAACAGATAGCGGTGAAGATATTTTCATGTTCATACAGATAGCGGTGTAGATATTTCCATGTTCATAGAGATAGCGGTGTAGATATTTCCATGTTCATACAGATAGCGGTGTATGTATTTCCATGTTCATACAGATAGCGGTGTAGATATTTCCATGTTCATCCTGATGGCTGTGTACATATTTCCATGTTCATACAGATAGCGGTGTAGATATTTCCATGTTCATACAGATAGCGGTGTATATATTTCCATGTTCATCCAGATGGCTGTGTACATATATCCATGTTCATACAGATGGCGGTGAAGATATTTCCATGTTCATACAGATGGCGTTGTAGGTATTTCCATGTTCATACAGATAGCCGTGTAGATATTGGCATGTTCATACCGATAGCGGTGCTGATACTTCCATGTTTATACAGGTAGCAGTGTACATATTTCTGTGTTTATACAGGTAGCGTTGTAGATACTTCCATGTTCATACAGATAGCGGTGTAGATATTTCCATGTTTATACAGATAGCGGCGTAGATATCTCCTTCTTAATACAGACGGCAGTGTAGACATTTATATGTTCATACAGATGGCGGTGCAGATATTTCCATTTTCATACAGAAGGTGGTGTAGATATTTCCATGTTTATAGAGATAGCGGTGAGGGTATTTCCATGTGCAAAGAGATAGCTGTGTAGATATTTCCATGTATATGCAGATAGCTGTGTAGATATTTCCAATTTCATGCAGATAGCAGTGTAGATATTTCCATGCTCAAACAGATAGCGGTGTAGATATTTCCATGTTCATACAGATAGCGGTGTGGATATTTCCATGTTTATACAGATAGCGGTGAAGATGTATGCATGTTTACACATATAGCGGTGTAGATATTTCCATGTTCATACAGATAGCTGTGTAGATATTTCCATGTTCATCCAGACGGCTGTGTAGACATATCCATGTTCATACAGATGGCGGTGAAGATATTTCCATGTTCATACAGATGGCTGTCTAGATATATCCATGTTCATACAGATGACGGTGAAGATTTTTCCATGTTCATACAGATGGCGGTGTAGATATTTCCATGTTCATACAGATAGCGGTGCTGATATTTCCATGTTTATACAGGTAGCATTGTAGATATTTCCATGTTTATACACATAGCGGTGTAGATATTTCCATGTTTATACACATAGCGGTGTAGATATTTCCATGTTCATACAGATAGCGGTGTAGATATCTCCATCTTAATAGAGATGGCGGTGTAGATATTTATATGTTCATGCAGATGGCGGTGCAGATATTTCCATGTTCATACAGATGGCGGTGAAGATATTTCCATGTTCATACAGATGGCGGTGTAGATACTTCCATGTTCATACTGATAGCGGTGCTGATATTTCCATGTTTATACAGGTAGCGGTGTAGATATTTCCATGTTTATACAGATAGCGGTGTAGATATTTCCATGTTTATACACATAGCGGTGTAGATATATCCATCTTTGTACAGATAGCGGTGTAGATATCTCCATCTTAATACAGATGGCGGTGTAGATATTTATATGTTCATTCAGATGGCGGTGCAGATATTTCTAAGTTCATACAGATGGCGGTGTAGATATTTCCATGTTCATACAGATAGCGGTGTAGTTATTTCCATGTGTAAAGAGATAGCTGTGTAGATATTCCCATGTATACGCAGATAGCTGTGTAGATATTTCCATTTTCAAGCAGATAGCGGTGTATATACTTCCCTGTTCAAACAGATTGCGGTGTAGATATTTCCATGTTCATACAGATAGTGGTGTAGATATTTCCATGTTTGTACAGATAGCGGTGTAGATATCTCCATCTTAATACAGATGGCGGTGTAGATATTTATATGTTCATACAGATGGCGGTGCAGATATTTCCATGTTCATACACACGGTGGTGAAGATATTTCCATGTTCATACAGATAGTGGTGCAGTTATTTCCTTGTGTAAAGAGATAGCTGTGTAGATATTTCCATGTATATGCAGATAGCTGTGTAGATATTTCCATTTACATGCAGATAGCGGTGTATATATTTCCCTGTTCAAACAGTTAGCGGTGTAGATATTTCCATGTTCAGAAAGATAGCGGTGTAGATATTTCCATGTTTATACAGATAGCGGTGAAGATGTATGCATGTTTACACAGATACCGGTGTAGACATTTCCATGTTCATCCAGATGGCTGTGTAGATATATCCATGTTCATACAGATAGTGGTGTAGATATTTCCATCTTCAAACAGATAGCGGTGCAGATATTTCCTTGTTCATCCAGATGGCTGTGTAGATATATCCATGTTCAAACAGATGGCAGTGAAGATATTTCCATGTTCATACAGATAGCAGTGTAGATATATCCATGTTCATACAGAAAGCGGTGTAGATATTTCCTTGTTCATACAGATAGCGGTGTATGTATTTCCATGTTCATACAGATAGCAGTGTAGATATTTCCATTTTCAAGCAGATGGCACTGTATATATTTCCATGTTCAAACAGATAGCGGTGTAGATATTTCCATGTTCATAAAGATAGCGGTGTAGATATTTCCATGTTTATACAGATAGCGGTGAAAATGTATGCATGTTTACACAGATACCGGTGTAGATATTTCCATGTTCATCCAGATGGCTGTGTAGATATATCCATGTTCATACAGATGGCGGTGAAGATATTTCCATGTTCATACAGATAGCGGTGTAGATATTTCCATGTTCATACAGATAGCGGTTTAGATATTTCCATGTTCATACAGATAGCGGTGCATGTATTTCCATGTTCATACAGATAGCGGTGTAGATATTTCCGTGTTCATCCAGATGTCTGTGTAGATATTTCCAGGTTCGTACAGATAGCGGTGTAGATATTTCCATGTTCATACAGATAGCGGTGTAGATATTTCCATTTTCATCCAGATGGCTGTGTATATATATCCATGTTCATACAGATGGCTGTGAAGATATTTCCATGCTCATACATATAGCGGTGTAAATATTTCCATGTTCATACAGATAGCCGTGTAGATATTGCCATGTTCATACCGATAGCGGTGCTGATACTTCCATGTTTATACAGGTAGCGGTGTACATATTTCCGTGTTGATACAGAGAGCGGTGTAGATATTTCCATGTTCATACAGATAGAGGTGTAGATATTTCCATGTTTATACAGATAGCGGTGAAGATATCTCCTTCTTAATACAGATGTCGGTGTAGATATATCCATGTTCATACAGATGGCGGTGTAGATATTTCCATGTTTAAAGAGATAGCGGTGTAGTTATTTCCATGTGCAAAGAGATAGCTGTGTAGATATTTCCATTTATATGCAGATAGTTGTGTAGATATTTCCATTTTCATGCAGATAGCGGTGTAGATATTTCCATCTTCATACAGATAGCGGTGTAGATATTTCCATGTTCATACAGATAGCGGTGTAGATATTTCCATGTTCATCCAGATGGCTGTGTACATATATCCATGTTCATACAGATGGCGGTGAAGATATTTCCATGTTCATACAGATGGCGTTGTAGATATTTCCATGTTCATACAGATAGCCGTGTAGATATTGGCATGTTCATACCGATAGCGGTGCTGATACTTCCATGTTTATACAGTTAGCGGTGTACATATTTCTGTGTTTATACAGGTAGCGGTGTAGATATTTCCATGTTCATACAGATAGCGGTGTAGATATTTCCATGTTTATACAGATAGCGGCGTAGACATCTCCTTCTTAATACAGACGGCAGTGTAGATATTTATCTGTTCATACAGATGGCGGTGCAGATATTTCCATTTTCATACAGATGGTGGTGTAGATATTTCCATGTTTATAGAGATAGCGGTGAGGTTATTTCCATGTGCAAAGAGATAGCTGTGTAGATATTTCCATGTATATGCAGATAGCTGTGTAGATATTTCCATTTTCATGCAGATAGCAGAGTAGATATTTCCATGTTCAAACAGATAGCGGTGTAGATATTTCCATGTTCATACAGATAGCGGTGTGGATATTTCCATATTTATACAGATAGCGGTGAAGATGTATGCATGTTTACACAGATAGCGGTGTAGATATTTCCATGTTCATACAGATAGCTGTGTAGATATTTCCATGTTCATCCAGACGGCTGTGTAGACATATCCATGTTCATACAGATGGCGGTGAAGATATTTCCATGTTCATACAGATGGCTGTGTAGATATATCCATGTTCATACAGATGACGGTGAAGATTTTTCCATGTTCATACAGATGGCGGTGTAGATACTTCCATGTTCATACTGATAGCGGTGCTGATATTTCCATGTTTATACAGGTAGCGGTGTAGATATTTCCATGTTTATACAGATAGCGGTGTAGATATTTCCATGTTTATACACATAGCGGTGTAGATATTTCCATCTTTGTACAGATAGCGGTGTAGATATCTCCATCTTAATACAGATGGCGGTGTAGATATTTATATGTTCATTCAGATGGTGGTGCTGATATTTCTAAGTTCATACAGATGGCGGTGTAGATATTTCCATGTTCATACAGATAGCGGTGTAGTTATTTCCATGTGTAAAGAGATAGCTGTGTAGATATTCCCATGTATATGCAGATAGATGTGTAGATATTTCCATTTTCAAGCAGATAGCGGTGTATATACTTCCCTGTTCAAACAGATTGCGGTGTAGATATTTCCATGTTCATACAGATAGTGGTGTAGATATTTCCATGTTTGTACAGATAGCGGGGTAGATATTTCCATGTTCATACAGATGGCGGTGTAGATATTTCCATGTTTATAGAGATAGCGGTGTAGTTATTTCCATGTGCAAAGAGATAGCTGTGTAGATATTTCCATTTATACGCAGATAGTTGTGTAGATATTTCCATTTTCATGCAGATAGCGGTTTAGATATTTCCATGTTCAAACAGATAGCGGTGTAGATATTTCCATGTTCATACAGATAGCGGTGTAGATATTTCCATGTTTATACAGATAGCGGTGAAGATGTATGCATGTTTACACAGATAGCGGTGTAGATATTTCCATGTTCATACAGACGGCTGTGTAGACATATCCATGTTCATACAGATGGCGGTGAAGATATTTCCATGTTCATACAGACGGCTGTGTAGATATATCCATGTTCATACAGATGGCGGTGACGATATTTCCATGTTCATACAGACGGCGGTGTAGATATTTCCATGTTCATACAGATAGCGGTGCTGATATTTCCATGTTTATACAGGTAGCAGTGTAGATATTTCCATTTTTATACAGATAGCGGTGTAGATATTTCCATGTTCATCCAGATGGCTGTGTAGATATATCCATGTTCATACAGATGGCGGTGAAGACATTTCCATGATCATTCAGATAGCGGTGTAGATATTTCCATGTTCATACAGATAACCGTGTAGATATTGCCAAGTTCCTACCGATAGCGGTGCTGATACTTCCATGTTTATACAGGTAGCGGTGTAGATATTCCCATGTTTATACAGATAGCGGTGTAGATATCTCCATCTTAATACAGATGGCGGTGTAGATATTTATATGTTCATACAGATGGCGGTGCAGATATTTCCATGTTCATACGGATGGCGGTGAAGATATTTCCATGTTCATACAGATGGCGGTGTAGAAACTTCCATGTTCATACTGATAGCGGCGCTGATATTTCCATGTTTATACAGATAGCGGTGTAGCTATTTCCATGTTCATACAGATAGCGGTGTAGATATTTCCATGTTCATACAGATAGCGGTGAAGATATATGCATGTTTACACAGATAGCGGTGTTGATATTTCCATGTTCATAGAGATAGCGGTGTAGATATATCCATGTTCATACAGATAGCGGTGTAGATATTTCCATGTTCCTACAGATAGCGGTGTAGATATTTCCATGTTCATACATATAGCGGTGTAGATATTTCCATGTTCATACAGATAGCGGTGTAGATATTTCCATGTTCATACAGATAGCGGTGTAGATATTTCCATGTTCATACAGATAGCGGTGTAGATATTTCCATGTTTATACAGATAGCGGTGAAGATGTATGCATGTTTACACAGATAGCGGTGTAGATATTTCCATGTTCATACAGACGGCTGTGTAGACATATCCATGTTCATACAGATGGCGGTGAAGATATTTCCATGTTCATACAGATGGCTGTGTAGATATATCCATGTTCATACAGATGGCGGTGACGATATTTCCATGTTCATACAGACGGCGGTGTAGATATTTCCATGTTCATACAGATAGCGGTGCTGATATTTCCAAGTTTATACAGGTAGCGGTGTAGATATTTCCATGTTTATACAGATAGCGGTGTAGATATTTCCATGTTCATACAGATAGAGGTGTAGATATTTCCATGTTTATACAGATAGCGGTGTAGATATCTACATCTTAATACAGATGGCGGTGTAAATATTTATATGTTCATACAGATGGCGGTGCAGATATTTCCATGTTCATACGGATGGCGTTGAAGATATTTCCATGTTCATACAGATGGCGGTGTAGAAACTTCCATGTTCATACTGATAGCGGTGCTGATATTTCCATTTTTATACAGGTAGCGGTGTAGATATTTCCATGTTTATACAGAAAGCGGTGTAGATATTTCCATGTTTGTACACATAGCGGTGTAGATATTTCCATGTTTATACAGATAGCGGTGTAGATATTTCCATGTTTATGCATATAGTTGTGTAGATATCTCCATCTTAATACAGATGGCGGTGTAGATATTTAAATGTTCATACAGATGGCTGTGTAGACATATCCATGTTCATACAGATGGCGGTGAAGATATTTCCATGTTCATACAGATAGCGGTGTAGATATTTCCATGTTCATACAGATAGCGGTGTAGATATTTCCACGTTCATACAGATGGCTGTGTAGATATATCCATCTTCCTACAGATGGCGGTGAAGATATTTCCATGTTCATACAGATGGCGGTGTAGATATTTCCATGTTCATACGGATAGCGGGGCTGATATTTCCATGTTTATTCATGTAGCGGTGTAGATATTTCCACGTTTACACAGATAGCGGTGTAGATATTTCCGTGTTTATACACATAGCGGTGTAGATATTTCCATGTTCATACAGATAGCGGTGTATGTATTTCCATGTTCATACAGATAGTGGTGTAGATATTTCCATTTTCATGCAGATAGCGGTGTATATATTTCCCTGTTCAAACAGTTAGCGGTGTAGATATTTCCAGGTTCATAAAGATAGCGGTGTAGATATTTCCATGTTTATACAGATAGCGGTGAAGTTGTATGCATGTTTACACAGATAGCGGTGTAGATATTTCCACGTTCATCCAGATGGCTGTGTAGATATATCCATGTTCATACAGATGGCGGTGAAGATATTTCCATGTTTTACAGATAGCGGTGTAGATATTTCCATGTTCATACAGATAGCGGTGTAGAAATTTCCATGTTCATAGAGATAGCAGTGTATGTATTTCCATCTTCAAACAGATAGCGGTGTAGATATTTCCATGTTCATAGAGATAGCGGTGTAGATATTTCCATGTTTATACAGATAGCGGTGAAGATGTATGCATGTTTACACAGATAGCGGTGTGGATATTTCCATGTTCATCCAGAGGGCTGTGTAGATATATCCATGTTCATACAGATAGCGGTGTAGATATTTCCATGATCATACAGATAGCGGTGTAGATATTTCCATGTTCATACAGATAGCGGTGTAGATATTTCCATGTTCATACAGACAGCGGTGCTGATATTTCCATGTTTATACAGGTAGCGGTGTAGATATTTCCATGTATATACAGATAGCGGTGTAGATATTTCCATGTTTATACAGATAGCGGTGTAGATATTTCCATGTTTATACAGATAGCGGTGTAGATACCTCCATCTTAATACAGATGGCGGTGTAGATATTTATATGTTCATACGGATGGCGGTGCAGATATTTCCATGTTCATACAGATGGCGGTGTGGATATTTCCATGTTCATACAGATAGCGGTGTAGTTATTTCCATGTGTAAGGATATAGCTGCGTAGATATTTCCATGTATATGCAGATAGCAGTGTAGATATTTCCATTTTCTTGCAGATAGCGGTGTAGATATTTCCATGTTCGAACAGATAGCGGTGTAGATATTTCCATGTTCATACAGATAGCGGTGTAGATATTTCCATGTTCATACAGATAGCGGTGTAGATATTTCCATGTTTATACAGATAGCGGTGAAGATGTATGCCTGTTTACACAGATAGCGGTGTAGATATTTCCATGTTCATACAGATAGTGGTGTAGATATTTCCGTGTTCATCCAGATGTCTGTGTAGATATATATATGTTCATACAGATAGTGGTGTAGATATTTCCATGTTCATATAGATAGCGGTGCTGATATTTCCATGTTTATACAGGCAGCGGTGTAGCTATTTCCATGTTCCTACAGATAGCGGTGTAGATATTTCCATGTTCATACAGATAGCGGTGCTGATATTTCCATGTTTATACAGGCAGCGGTGTAGAAATTTCCATGTTTATACAGATAGCGGTTTAGATATTTCCTTCTTAATACAGATGGCGGTTTATTTATATGTTCATACTGATGGCGGTGTAGATATTTCCATGTTTATACAGATAGCAGTGTAGATATCTCCATCTTAATACAGATGGCGGTGTAGATATTTATATGTTCATACAGATGGCGGTGCAGATATTTCCATGTTCATACAGATGGCGGTGTAGTTATTTCCATGTTCATACAGATAGTGGTGTAGTTATTTCCATGTGTAAAGAGATAGCTGTGTAGATATTTAAATGTATATGCAGAGAGCAGTGTAGATATTTCCATGTTCATACAGATAGCGGTGTAGATATTTCCATGTTTATACAGATAGCGGTGAAGATGTATGCATGTTTACACAGATAGCGGTGTAGATATTTCCATGTTCATACAGATAGCGGTGTAGATATTTCCATGTTCATCCAGATGGCTGTGTAGATATATCCATGTTCCTACAGATGGCGGTGAAGATATTTCCATGTTCATACAGATAGCGGTGTAGTTATTTCCATGTGTAAAGAGATAGCTGTGTAGAAATTTCCATGTATATGCAGAAAGCTGTGTATATATTTCCATTTTCATGCAGATAGCGGTTTAGATATTTCCATGTTCAAACAGATAGCGGTGTAGATATTTCCATGTTCATAGAGATAGCGGTGTAGATACTTCCATGTTCATACAGATAGAGGGGCTGATATTTCCATGTTCATACAGATAGCGGTGTAGTTATTTACATGTGTAAAGAGATAGATGTGTAGATATTTCCATGTATATGCAGATAGCTGTGTAGATATTTCCATTTTCATGCTGATAGCGGTTTAGATATTTCCATGTTCAAACAGATAGCGGTGTAGATATTTCCACGTTCATACAGATAGCGGTGTTGATATTTCCATGCTTATACAGATTCCGGTGAAGATGTATGCATGTTTACACAGATAGCTGTGTAGATATTTCCATGTTCATGCAGATAGCGGTGTAGATATTTCCATGTTCATCCAGATGGCTGTGTAGATATATCCATGTTCATGCTGATAGCGGTGTAGATATTTCCATGTTCCTACAGATAGTGGTGTAGATATTTCCATGTTCATACAGATAGCAGTGTAGCTATTTCCATGTTCATGAAGATAGCGGTGTAGATATTTCCATGTTCATAGAGATAGCGGTGTAGATATTTCCATGTTCATACAGATAGCGGTGCTGATATTTCCATGTTTATACAGGTAGCGGTGTAGGTATTTCCATGTTTATACAGATAGTGGTGAAGATGCATGCATGTTTACACAGATAGCGGTGTAGAGATTTCCATGTTCATCCAGAGGGCTGTGTAGATATATCCATGTTCATACAGATAGCGGTGTAGATATTTCCATGTTCATACAGATAGCGGTGTAGATATTTCCATGTTCATACAGATAGCGGTGCTGATATTTCCATGTTTATACAGGTAGCGGTGTAGATATTTCCATGTGTATACAGATAGCGGTGTAGATAATTCCATGTTTATACAGATAGCGGTGTTGATATTTCCATGTTTATCCAGATAGCGGTGTAGATATCTCCATCTTAATACAGATGGCGGTGTAGAAATTTATACGTTCATACAGATGGCGTTGTAGATATTTCCATGTTCATCCAGATGGCTCTGTAGATATATCCATGTTCGTACAGATGGCGGTGAAGATATTTCCATGTTTTACAGATAGCGGTGTAGATATTTCCATGTTCATACAGATAGCGGTGTAGAAATTTCCATGTTCATAGAGATAGCAGTGTATGTATTTCCATCTTCAAACAGATAGCGGTGTAGATATTTCCATGTTCATAGAGATAGCGGTGTAGATATTTCCATGTTTATACAGATAGCGGTGAAGATGTATGCATGTTTACACAGATAGCGGTGTGGATATTTCCATGTTCATCCAGAGGGCTGTGTAGATATATCCATGTTCATACAGATAGCGGTGTAGATATTTCCATGTTCATACAGCTAGCGGTGTAGATATTTCCATGTTCATACAGATAGCGGTGTAGATATTTCCATGTTCATACAGATAGCGGTGCTGATATTTCCATGTTTATACAGGTAGCGGTGTAGATATTTCCATGTATATACAGATAGCTGTGTAGATATTTCCATGTTCATGCAGATAGCGGTGTAGATATTTCCATGTTCATCCAGATGGCTGTGTAGATATATCCATGTTCATGCTGATAGCGGTGTAGATATTTCCATGTTCCTACAGATAGTGGTGTAGATATTTCCATGTTCATACAGATAGCAGTGTAGCTATTTCCATGTTCATGAAGATAGCGGTGTAGATATTTCCATGTTTATACAGGTAGCGGTGTAGATATTTCCATGTTCATACAGATAGCGGTGTAGAAATTTCCATGTTCATAGAGATAGCAGTGTATGTATTTCCATCTTCAAACAGATAGCGGTGTAGATATTTCCATGTTCATAGAGATAGCGGTGTAGATATTTCCATGTTTATACAGATAGCGGTGAAGATGTATGCATGTTTACACAGATAGCGGTGTGGATATTTCCATGTTCATCCAGAGGGCTGTGTAGATATATCCATGTTCATACAGATAGCGGTGTAGATATTTCCATGTTCATACAGATAGCGGTGTAGATATTTCCATGTTCATACAGATAGCGGTGTAGATATTTCCATGTTCATACAGATAGCGGTGCTGATATTTCCATGTTTATACAGGTAGCGGTGTAGATATTTCCATGTATATACAGATAGCTGTGTAGATATTTCCATGTTCATGCAGATAGCGGTGTAGATATTTCCATGTTCATCCAGATGGCTGTGTAGATATATCCATGTTCATGCTGATAGCGGTGTAGATATTTCCATGTTCCTACAGATAGTGGTGTAGATATTTCCATGTTCATACAGATAGCAGTGTAGCTATTTCCATTTTCACGAAGATAGCGGTGTAGTTATTTCCATGTTCATAGAGATAGCGGTGTAGATATTTCCATGTTCATACAGATAGCGGTGCTGATATTTGCATGTTTATACAGGTAGCGGTGTAGGTATTTCCATGTTTATACAGATAGTGGTGAAGATGCATGCATGTTTACACAGATAGCGGTGTAGAGATTTCCATGTTCATCCAGAGGGCTGTGTAGATATATCCATGTTCATACAGATAGCGGTGTAGATATTTCCATGTTCATACAGATAGCGGTGTAGATATTTCCATGTTCATACAGATAGTGGTGCTGATATTTCCATGTTTATACAGGTAGCGGTGTAGATATTTCCATGTTTATACAGATAGCGGTGTAGATATTTCCATGTTTATACAGATAGCGGTGTTGATATTTCCATGTTTATACAGATAGCGGTGTAGATATCTCCATCTTAATACAGATGGCGGTGTAGAAATTTATACGTTCATACAGATGGCGTTGTAGATTTTTCCATGTTCATCCAGATGGCTCTGTAGATATATCCATGTTCGTACAGATGGCGGTGAAGATATTTCCATGTTTTACAGATAGCGGTGTAGATATTTCCATGTTCATACAGATAGCGGTGTAGAAATTTCCATGTTCATAGAGATAGCAGTGTATGTATTTCCATCTTCAAACAGATAGCGGTGTAGATATTTCCATGTTCATAGAGATAGCGGTGTAGATATTTCCATGTTTATACAGATAGCGGTGAAGATGTATGCATGTTTACACAGATAGCGGTGTGGATATTTCCATGTTCATCCAGAGGGCTGTGTAGATATATCCATGTTCATACAGATAGCGGTGTAGATATTTCCATGTTCATACAGATAGCGGTGTAGATATTTCCATGTTCATACAGATAGCGGTGTAGATATTTCCATGTTCATACAGATAGCGGTGCTGATATTTCCATGTTTATACAGGTAGCGGTGTAGATATTTCCATGTATATACAGATAGCGGTGTAGATATTTCCATGTTTATACAGATAGCGGTGTAGATATTTCCATGTTTATACAGATAGCGGTGTAGATACCTCCATCTTAATACAGATGGCGGTGTAGATATTTATATGTTCATACGGATGGCGGTGCAGATATTTCCATGTTCATACAGATGGCGGTGTGGATATTTCCATGTTCATACAGATAGCGGTGTAGTTATTTCCATGTGTAAGGATATAGCTGCGTAGATATTTCCATGTATATGCAGATAGCAGTGTAGATATTTCCATTTTCTTGCAGATAGCGGTGTAGATATTTCCATGTTCGAACAGATAGCGGTGTAGATATTTCCATGTTCATACAGATAGCGGTGTAGATATTTCCATGTTTATACAGATAGCGGTGAAGATGTATGCCTGTTTACACAGATAGCGGTGTAGATATTTCCATGTTCATACAGATAGTGGTGTAGATATTTCCGTGTTCATCCAGATGTCTGTGTAGATATATATATGTTCATACAGATAGTGGTGTAGATATTTCCATGTTCATATAGATAGCGGTGCTGATATTTCCATGTTTATACAGGCAGCGGTGTAGCTATTTCCATGTTCCTACAGATAGCGGTGTAGATATTTCCATGTTCATACAGATAGCGGTGCTGATATTTCCATGTTTATACAGGCAGCGGTGTAGAAATTTCCATGTTTATACAGATAGCGGTTTAGATATTTCCTTCTTAATACAGATGGCGGTTTATTTATATGTTCATACTGATGGCGGTGTAGATATTTCCATGTTTATACAGATAGCAGTGTAGATATCTCCATCTTAATACAGATGGCGGTGTAGATATTTATATGTTCATACAGATGGCGGTGCAGATATTTCCATGTTCATACAGATGGCGGTGTAGTTATTTCCATGTTCATACAGATAGTGGTGTAGTTATTTCCATGTGTAAAGAGATAGCTGTGTAGATATTTAAATGTATATGCAGAGAGCAGTGTAGATATTTCCATGTTCATACAGATAGCGGTGTAGATATTTCCATGTTTATACAGATAGCGGTGAAGATGTATGCATGTTTACACAGATAGCGGTGTAGATATTTCCATGTTCATACAGATAGCGGTGTAGATATTTCCATGTTCATCCAGATGGCTGTGTAGATATATCCATGTTCCTACAGATGGCGGTGAAGATATTTCCATGTTCATACAGATAGCGGTGTAGTTATTTCCATGTGTAAAGAGATAGCTGTGTAGAAATTTCCATGTATATGCAGAAAGCTGTGTATATATTTCCATTTTCATGCAGATAGCGGTTTAGATATTTCCATGTTCAAACAGATTGCGGTGTAGATATTTCCATGTTCATAGAGATAGCGGTGTAGATACTTCCATGTTCATACAGATAGAGGGGCTGATATTTCCATGTTCATACAGATAGCGGTGTAGTTATTTACATGTGTAAAGAGATAGATGTGTAGATATTTCCATGTATATGCAGATAGCTGTGTAGATATTTCCATTTTCATGCTGATAGCGGTTTAGATATTTCCATGTTCAAACAGATAGCGGTGTAGATATTTCCACGTTCATACAGATAGCGGTGTTGATATTTCCATGCTTATACAGATTCCGGTGAAGATGTATGCATGTTTACACAGATAGCTGTGTAGATATTTCCATGTTCATGCAGATAGCGGTGTAGATATTTCCATGTTCATCCAGATGGCTGTGTAGATATATCCATGTTCATGCTGATAGCGGTGTAGATATTTCCATGTTCCTACAGATAGTGGTGTAGATATTTCCATGTTCATACAGATAGCAGTGTAGCTATTTCCATGTTCATGAAGATAGCGGTGTAGATATTTCCATGTTCATAGAGATAGCGGTGTAGATATTTCCATGTTCATACAGATAGCGGTGCTGATATTTCCATGTTTATACAGGTAGCGGTGTAGGTATTTCCATGTTTATACAGATAGTGGTGAAGATGCATGCATGTTTACACAGATAGCGGTGTAGAGATTTCCATGTTCATCCAGAGGGCTGTGTAGATATATCCATGTTCATACAGATAGCGGTGTAGATATTTCCATGTTCATACAGATAGCGGTGTAGATACTTCCATGTTCATACAGATAGCGGTGCTGATATTTCCATGTTTATACAGGTAGCGGTGTAGATATTTCCATGTTTATACAGATAGCGGTGTAGATATTTCCATGTTTATACAGATAGCGGTGTTGATATTTCCATGTTTATACAGATAGCGGTGTAGATATCTCCATCTTAATACAGATGGCGGTGTAGAAATTTATACGTTCATACAGATGGCGTTGTAGATATTTCCATGTTCATCCAGATGGCTCTGTAGATATATCCATGTTCGTACAGATGGCGGTGAAGATATTTCCATGTTTTACAGATAGCGGTGTAGATATTTCCATGTTCATACAGATAGCGGTGTAGAAATTTCCATGTTAATAGAGATAGCATTGTATGTATTTCCATCTTCAAACAGATAGCGGTGTAGATATTTCCATGTTCATAGAGATAGCGGTGTAGATATTTCCATGTTTATACAGATAGCGGTGAAGATGTATGCATGTTTACACAGATAGCGGTGTGGATATTTCCATGTTCATCCAGAGGGCTGTGTAGATATATCCATGTTCATACAGATAGCGGTGTAGATATTTCCATGTTCATACAGATAGCGGTGTAGATATTTCCATGTTCATACAGATAGCGGTGTAGATATTTCCATGTTCATACAGATAGCGGTGCTGATATTTCCATGTTTATACAGGTAGCGGTGTAGATATTTCCATGTATATACAGATAGCGGTGTAGATATTTCCATGTTTATACAGATAGCGGTGTAGATATTTCCATGTTTATACAGATAGCGGTGTAGATACCTCCATCTTAATACAGATGGCGGTGTAGATATTTATATGTTCATACGGATGGCGGTGCAGATATTTCCATGTTCATACAGATGGCGGTGTGGATATTTCCATGTTCATACAGATAGCGGTGTAGTTATTTCCATGTGTAAGGATATAGCTGTGTAGATATTTCCATGTATATGCAGATAGCAGTGTAGATATTTCCATTTTCTTGCAGATAGCGGTGTAGATATTTCCATGTTCGAACAGATAGCGGTGTAGATATTTCCATGTTCATACCGATAGCGGTGTAGATATTTCCATGTTCATACAGATAGCGGTGTAGATATTTCCATGTTTATACAGATAGCGGTGAAGATGTATGCATGTTTACACAGATAGCGGTGTAGATATTTCCATGTTCATACAGATAGT
Organism: Gorilla gorilla gorilla; assembly: GCF_029281585.2. Taxonomy (NCBI): domain Eukaryota; kingdom Metazoa; phylum Chordata; class Mammalia; order Primates; family Hominidae; genus Gorilla; species Gorilla gorilla. Next base: position 154,770,326 of record NC_073231.2, read on the forward strand.
GGTGTAGATATTTCCGTGTTCATTCAGATGTCTGTGTAGATATATATATGTTCATACAGATAGTGGTGTAGATATTTCCATGTTCATATAGATAGCGGTGCTGATATTTCCATGTTTATACAGGCAGCGGTGTAGCTATTTCCATGTTCCTACAGATAGCGGTGTAGATATTTCCATGTTCATACAGATAGCGGTGCTGATATTTCCATGTTTATACAGGCAGCGGTGTAGAAATTTCCATGTTTATACAGATAGCGGTTTAGATATTTCTTTCTTAATACAGATGGCGGTTTATTTATATGTTCATACTGATGGCGGTGTAGATATTTCCATGTTTATACAGATAGCAGTGTAGATATCTCCATCTTAATACAGATGGCGGTGTAGATATTTATATGTTCATACAGATGGCGGTGCAGATATTTCCATGTTCATACAGATGGCGGTGTAGTTATTTCCATGTTCATACAGATAGTGGTGTAGTTATTTCCATGTGCAAAGAGATAGCTGTGTAGATATTTCCATGTATATGCAGAGAGCAGTGTAGATATTTCCATTTTCATGCAGATAGCGGTGTAGATATTTCCATGTCAAACAGATAGCGGTGTAGATATTTCCATGTTCATACAGATAGCGGTGTAGATATTTCCATGTTTATACAGATAGCGGTGAAGATGTATGCATGTTTACACCGATAGCAGTGTAGATATTTCCATGTTCATACAGACGGCTGTGTAGACATATCCATGTTCATACAGATGGCGGTGAAGATATTTCCATGTTCATACAGATGGCTGTGTAGATATATCCATGTTCATACAGATGGCGGTGACGATATTTCCATGTTCATACAGACGGCGGTGTAGATATTTCCATGTTCATACAGATAGCGGTGCTGATATTTCCATGTTTATACATGTAGCGGTGTAGATATTTCCATTTTTATACAGATAGCGGTGTAGATATTTCCATGTTCATACAGATGTCTGTGTAGATATATCCATGTTCATACAGATGGCGGTGAAGACATTTCCATGTTCATACAGATAGCGGTGTAGATATTTCCATGTTCATACAGATAACCGTGTAGATATTGCCATGTTCCTACCGATAGCGGTGCTGATACTTCCATGTTTATATAGGTACCGGTGTAGATATTTCCCTGTTTATACACATAGCGGTGTAGATATTTCCATGTTTATACAGATAGCGGTGTAGATATCTCCTTCTTAATACAGATGGCGGTGTAGATATTTCCATGTTCATACAGATTGCGGTGTAGATATTTCCATGTTTATAGAGATAGCGGTGTAGTTATTTCCATGTGCAAAGAGATAGCTGTGTATATATTTCCATTTATATGCAGATAGTTGTGTAGATATTTCCATTTTCATGCAGATAGCGGTGTAGATATTTCCATGATCAAACAGATAGCGGTGTAGATATTTCCATGTTTATACAGATAGCGGTGAAGATGTATGCATGTTTACACAGATAGCGGTGTAGATATTTCCATGTTCATACAGATAGCGGTGTAGATATCTCCTTCTTAATACAGATGGCGGTGTAGATATTTCCATGTTCATACAGATGGCGGTGTAGATATTTCCATGTTTATAGAGATAGCGGTGTAGATATTTCCATGTGCAAAGAGATAGCTGTGTAGATATTTCCATTTATATGCAGATAGTTGTGTAGATATTTCCATTTTCATGCAGATAGCGGTGTAGATATTTCCATGTTCATACAGATAGCGGTGTAGATTTTTCCATGTTTATTCAGATAGCGGAGTAGATATCTCCATCTTAATACAGATGGCGGTGTAGATATTTATATGTTCATACAGATGGCGGTGCAGATATTTCCATTTTCATACGTATGGCGGTGAAGATATTTCCATGTTCATACAAATGGCGGTGTAGTTATTTCCATGTTCATACAGATAGCGGGGCTAATATTTCCATGTTTATACACGTAGCGGTGTAGATATTTCCATGTTTATACAGATAGCGGTGTAGATCTTCCCGTGTATATTCAGATAGCTGTGTAGATATTTCCATTTTCATGCAGATAGCCGTGTATATATTTCCCTGTTCAAACAGATAGCGGTGTAGATATTTCCATGTTCATACAGATAGTGTTGTAGATATTTCCATGTTCATACAGATAGCGGTGTAGCTATTTCCATGTTCATACAGATAGCGGTGTGGATATTTCCATGTTCATAGAGATAGCGGTGTAGATATTTCCATGTTCATACAGATAGCGGTGCTGATATTTCCATGTTTATACAGGTAGCGGTGTAGATATTTCCATGTTTATACAGATAGCGGTGAAGATGTATGCATGTTTACACATATAGCGGTGTACATATTTTCATGTTCATCCAGATGGCTGTGTAGATATTTCCATGTACATACAGATAGCGGTGTAGATATTTCCATGTTCATCCAGATGGCTGTGTAGATATATCCATGTTCATACAGATGGCAGTGAAGATATTTCCATGTTCATACAGATAGCGGTGTAGATATTTCCATGTTCATACAGATAGCGGTGTAGATATTTCCGTGTTCATACCGATAGCGGTGCTGATATTTCCATGTTTATACAGGTAGCGGTGTAGATATTTCCATGTTTATACAGATAGCGGTGTAGATATTTCCATGTTTATACAGATAGCAGTGTAGATATTTCCATGTTTATACAGATAGCGGTGTAGATATCTCTTTCTTAATACAGATGGCAGTGTAGATATTTATATGTTCATGGAGATGGCGGTGCAGATATTTCCATGTTCATACAGGTGGCGATGTAGATATTTCCCTGTTCATACAGATAGCGGTGTAGTTATTTCCATGTGTAAAGAGATAGCTGTATAGATATTTCCATGTATATGCAGATAGCTGTTTAGATATTTCCATTTTCATGCAGATAGCGTTGTATATATTTCCCTGTTCAAACAGATAGCGGTGTAGATATTTCCATGTTCATACAGATAGTGGTGTAGATATTTCCATGTTCATACAGATAGCGGTGTAGATATTTCCATGTTCATCCAGATGGCTGTGTAGATATATCCATGTTCATACAGATAGCGGTGTAGATAATTCCATGTTCATACAGATAGTGGTGTAGATATTTCCATGTTCATACAGATAGCGGTGAAGCTATTTCAATGTTCATACAGATAGCGGTGTAGATATTTCCATGTTTATACAGATAGCGGTGAAGATGTATGCATGTTTACAAGGATAGCAGTGTAGATGTTTCCATGTTCATGCAGATAGCGGTGTAGATATTTCCATGTTCATCCAGATGGCATTGTATATATATCCATGTTCATACAGATGGCAGTGAAGATATTTCCATGTTCATACAGATAGCGGTGTAGATATTTCCATGTTTATACAGATAGCAGTGTATATATTTCCATGTTTATACAGATATCGGTGTAGATTTTCCCATGTATATGCAGATACCTGTGTAGATATTTCCATTTTCAAGGAGATAGCGGTGTATATACTTCCATGTTCAAACAGATACCGGTGTAGATATTTCCATGTTAAAAAAGATAGTGGTGTAGATATTTCCATGTTCATACAGATAGCGGTGTAGCTATTTCCATGTTCATACAGATAGCGGTGTGGATATTTCCATGTTTATACAGGTAGCGGTGTAGATATTTCCATGTTTATACAGATAGCTGTGAAGGTGTATGCATGTTTACACAGATAGCGGTGTAGATATTTACATGTTCATCCAGATGGCTGTGTAGATATTTCCATGTTCATACAGATAGCGGTGTAGATATTTCCATGTTCATCCAGATGGCTGTGTAGATATTTCCATGTTTATACAGATAGCAGTGTAGATATTTCAATGTTTATACAGATATCGGTGTAGATATCTCCTTCTTAATGCAGATGGCGGTGTAGATATTTATATTTTCATTCAGATGGCGGTGCAGATATTTCCATGTTCATACAGATGGCGGAATAGATATTTCCATGTTCATACAGATAGCGGTGTAGTTATTTCCATGTGTAAAGAGATAGCTGTGTAGATATTCCCATGTATATTCAGATAGCTGTGTAGATATTTCCATTTTCAAGCAGATAGCGGTGTATATACTTCCATGTTCAAACAGATACCGGTGTAGATATTTCCATGTTCATACAGATAGTGGTGTAGATATTTCCATGTTCATACAGATAGCGGTGTAGCTATTTCCATGTTCATACAGATGGCTGTGTAGATATTTCCATGTTCATACAGATAGCGGTGTAGATATTTCCATGTTCATCCAGATGGCTGTGTAGATATATCCATGTTCATACAGATGGCAGTGAAGATATTTCCATGTTCATACAGATAGCGGTGTAGATATTTCCATGTTCATACAGATAGCGGTGTAGATATTTCCGTGTTCATACCGATAGCGGTGCTGATATTTCCATGTTTATGCAGGTAGCGGTGTAGATATTTCCATGTTTATACAGATAGCGGTGTAGGTATTTCCATGTTTATACAGATAGCAGTGTAGATATTTCCATGTTTATACAGATAGCGGTGTAGATATCTCCTTCTTAATACAGATGGCAGTCTAGATATTTATATGTTCATAGAGATGGCGCTGCAGATATTTCCATGTTCATACAGATGGCGGTGTAGGTATTTCCATGTTCATACAGAGAGCGGTGTAGTTATTTCCATGTGCAAAGAGATAGCTGTATAGATATTTCCATGTATATGCAGATAGCTGTGCAGATATTTCCATTTTCATGCAGATAGCGGTGTATATATTTCCCTGTTCAAACAGATAGCGGTGTAGATATTTCCATGTTCATACAGATATTGGTGTAGATATTTCCATGTTCATACAGATAGCGGTGTAGATATTTCCATGTTCATCCAGATGGCTGTGTAGATATATCCATGTTCATACAGATAGCGGTGTAGATATTTCCATGTTCATATAGATAGCGGTGTAGATATTTCCATGTTCATACAGATAGCGGTGTAGCTATTTCCATGTTCATACAGATAGCGGTGTAGGTATTTCCATGTTCATACAGATGGCTGTGTAGATATATCTATGTTCTTACAGATGGCGGAGAAGATATTTCCATGTTCATAGAGATAGCGGTGTAGATATTTCCATGTTCATACTGATAGCGGTGTAGATATTTCCATGTTCATACAGATAGCGGTGTAGATATTTCCATGTTCATACAGACAGCGGTGTAGATATTTCCATGTTCATACAGATAGCGGTGTAGATAATTCCATGTTCATAGAGATAGCGGTGTAGATATTTACATGTTCATACAGATAGCGGTGCTGATATTTCCATGTTTATACAGGTAGCGGTGTAGACATTTCCATGTTTATACAGATAGTGGTGTAGATATTTCCATGTATATACAGATAGCTTTGTAGATATTTCCAAGTTTATACAGAAAGCGGTGTAGATATCTCCATCTTAATACAGATGGCGGTGTAGATATTTATATGTTCATACAGATGGCGGTGCAGATATTTCCATGTTCATACAGATGGCAGTGTATATATTTCCATGTTTATACAGATAGCGGTGTAGTTATTTCCATGTGTAAAGAGATAGCTGTGTAGATTTTCCCATGTATATGCAGATACCTGTGTAGATATTTCCATTTTCAAGCAGATAGCGGTGTATATACTTCCATGTTCAAACAGATACCGGTGTAGATATTTCCATGTTAAAAAAGATAGTGGTGTAGATATTTCCATGTTCATACAGATAGCGGTGTAGCTATTTCCATGTTCATACAGATAGCGGTGTGGATATTTCCATGTTTATACAGGTAGCGGTGTAGATATTTCCATGTTTATACAGATAGCGGTGAAGGTGTATGCATGTTTACACAGATAGCGGTGTAGATATTAACATGTTCATCCAGATGGCTGTGTAGATATTTCCATGTTCCTACAGATAGCGGTGTAGATATTTCCATGTTCATCCAGATGGCTGTGTAGATATATCCATGTTCATACAGATAGCGGTTTAGATATTTCCATGTTCAAACAGTTAGCGGTTTAGATATTTCCATGTTCATACAGATAGCGGTGTAGATATTTCCATGTTCATACACATGGCTGTGTAGATATATCCAAGTTCATACAGATAGCGGTGAAGATATTTCCATGTTCATACAGATGGCGGTGTAGATATTTCCATGTTCATACCGACAGCGGTGCTGATATTTCCATGTTTATACAGGTAGCGGTGTAGATATTTCCATGTTTATACAGATAGCGGTGTGGATATTTCCATGTTTATACACATAGCGGTGTAGATATTTCCATGTTTATACAGATAGCGATGTAGATATTTCCGTGTTTATACAGATAGCGGTGTAGATATTTCCATGTTCATACAGATTGCGGTGTATGTATTTCCATGTTCATACAGATAGCGGTGTAGATATTTCCATTTTCATGCAGATAACGGTGTATATATTTCCGTGTTCAAACAGTTAGCGGTTTAGATATTTCCATGTTCATAAAGATAGCGGTGTAGATATTTCCATGTTTATACAGATAGCGGTGAAGATGTATGCATGTTTACACAGATAGCGGTGTAGATATTTCCATGTTCATCCAGATGGCTGTGTAGATATATCCATGTTCATACAGATGGCGGTGAAGATATTTCCATGTTCATACAGATAGCGGTGTAGATATTTCCATGTTCATACAGATAGCGGTGTATATATTTCCATGTTCATACAGATAGCGGTGTATATATTTCCATGTTCATACATATAGCGGTGTAGATATTTCCAAGTTCATCCAGATGGCTGTGTAGATATTTCCATGTTCATGCAGATAGCGGTGTAGATATTTCCATGTTCATACAGATAGCGGTGTAGATATTTCCATGTTAATCCAGATGGCTGTGTAGATATATCCATGTTCATACAGATGGCGGTGAAGATATTTCCATGTTCATACAGATAGCGGTGTAGATATTTCCATGTTCATACAGATAGCCGTGTAGATATTGCCATGTTCATACCGATAGCGGAGTACATATTTCCGTGTTTATACAGATAGCGGTGTAGATACTTCCATGTTGATACAGATAGCAGTGTAGTTATTTCCATGTTTATACAAATAGCTGTGTAGATATTTCCATGTTTATACAGATAGCGGTGAAGATATCTCCTTCTTCATACAGATGGCGGTGTAGATATTTATATGTTCATACAGATGGCGGTGCAGATATTTCCATGTTCGTACAGATGGTGGTGTAGATATTTCCATGTTTATAGAGATAGCGGTGTAGTTATTTCCATGTGTAAAGTGATAGCTGTGTAGATATTTCCATGTATATGCAGATAGCTGGGTAGATATTTCCATGTTCATACAGATAGCGGTGTAGATATTTCCATGTTTATCCACATGGCTGTGTAGATATATCCATGTTCATACAGATGGCGGTGAAGATATTTCCATGTTCATACAGATAGCGGTGAAGATATTTCCATGTTCATACAGATAGCGGTGTAGATATTTCCATGTTCATACAGATGGCTGTGTAGATATATCCATGTTCCTACAGATGACGATGAAGATATTTCCATGTTCATACAGATGGCGGTGTAGATATTTCCATGTTCATACAGATAGCGGTGCTGATATTTCCGTGTTTATACATGTAGTGGTGTAGATATTTCCATGTTTTTACAGATAGCGGTGTAGATATTTCCATGTTTATACACATAGCGGTTTAGATATTTCCATGTTTTTACAGATATCGGTGTAGATATTTCCATGTTTATGCAGATAGTGGTGTAGATATCTCCAACTTAATACAGATGGCGGTGTAGATATTTATATGTTCATACACATGGCGGTGCAGGTATTTCCATGTTCATACAGATGGCGGTGTAGATATTTCCATGTTCATACAGATAGCGGTGTATTTTTTTCCATGTGTAAAGAGATAGCTGTGTAGATATTTCCATGTATAAGCAGATAGCTGTGTAGATATTTCCATTTTCATGAAGATAGCGGTGTATATATTTCCCTGTTCAAACAGTTAACGGTGTAGATATTTCTATGTTCATAAAGATAGCGGTGTAGATATTTCCATGTTTATACAGATTGCGGTGAAGATGTATGCATGTTTACACAGATAGCGGTGTAGATATTTCCATGTTCATCCAGATGGCTGTGTAGATATATCCATGTTCATGCAGATAGCGGTGTAGATATTTCCATGTTCATACAGATAGCGGTGCAGATATTTCCATGTTCATCCAGATGGCTGTGTAGATAAATCCATGTTCATACAGATGGCGGTGAGGGTATTTCCATGTTCATACAGATAGCGGTGTAGATATTTCCATGTTCATACAGATAGCGGTGTAGATATTTCCATGTTCATACAGATAGCGGTGTAAGTATTTCCATGTTCATACAGATAGTGGTGTAGATATTTCCATTTTTAAGCAGATAGCGGTGTATATATTTCCCTCTTCAAACTGTTAGTGGTGTAGATATTTCCATGTTCATAAAGATAGCGGTGTAGATATTTCCATGTTTATACAGATAGCGGTGAAGTTGTATGCATGTTTACACAGATAGCGGTGTAGGTATTTCCACGTTCATCCAGATGGCTGTGTAGATATATCCATGTTCATACAGATGGCGGTCAAGTTATTTCCATGTTCATACAGATAGCGGTGTAGATATTTCCATGTTCATACAGATAGTGGTGTAGATATTTCCATGTTCATACAGATAGCGGTGTAGATATTTCCATGTTCATACAGATAGCGGTGTATGTATTTCCATGTTCATACAGATAGCGGTGTAGATATTTCCATGTTCATCCAGATGGCTGTGTAGATATTCCCATGTTCATACCGATAGAGGTGTAGATATTTCCATGTTCATACAGATAGCGGTGTAGATTTTCCATATTCATCCAGATGGCTGTGTAGATATATCCATGTTCATACAGATGGCGGTGAAGACATTTCCATGTTCATACAGATAGCGGTGTAGATATTTCCATGTTCATACAGATATCCGAGGAGATATTGCCATGTTCATACCGATAGCGGTGCTGATACTACCATGTTTATACAGGTAGCGGTGAACATATTTCCGTGTTTATACAGATAGCGGTGTAGATATTTCCATGTTAATACAGATAGCGGTGTAGATATTTCCATGTTTATACAGATAGCGGTGTAGATATCTCCTTCTTAATACAGATGGCGGTGTAGATATTTCCATGTTCATACAGATTGCGGTGTAGATATTTCCATGTTTATAGAGATAGCGGTGTAGTTATTTCCATGTGCAAAGAGATAGCTGTGTATATATTTCCATTTATATGCAGATAGTTGTGTAGATATTTCCATTTTCATGCAGATAGCGGTGTAGATATTTCCATGATCAAACAGATAGCGGTGTAGATATTTCCATGTTTATACAGATAGCGGTGAAGATGTATGCATGTTTACACAGATAGCGGTGTAGATATTTCCATGTTCATACAGATAGCGGTGTAGATATTTCCATGTTCATCCAGACGGCTGTGTAGGCATATCCATGTTCATACAGATGGCGGTGAAGATATTTCCATGTTCATACAGATGGCTGTGTAGATATATCCATGTTCATACAGATGGCGGTGACGATATTTCCATGTTCATACAGATGGCGGTGTAGATATTTCCATGTTCATACAGATAGCGGTGCTGATATTTCCATGTTTATACAGGTATCGGTGTAGATATTTCCATGTTTATACAGATAGTGGTGTAGATATTTCCATGTTTATACAGATAGCGGTGTAGATATCTCCATCTTAATACAGATGGCGGTGTAGATATTTATATGTTCATAAAGATGGCGGTGCAGATATTTCCATGTTCATACGGATGGCGGTGAAGATATTTCCATGTTCATACAGATGGCGGTGTAGAAACTTCCATGTTCATACTGATAGCGGTGCTGATATTTCCATGTTTATACAGGTAGCGTTGTAGATATTTCCATGTTTATACAGATAGCGGTGTAGATATTTCCATGTTTATACACATAGCGGTGTAGATATTTCCATGTTTATACAGATAGCGGTGTAGATATTTCCATGTTTATGCAGATAGTTGTGTAGATATCTCCATCTTAATACAGATGGCGGTGTAGATATTTAAATGTTCATTCAGATGGCTGTGTAGACATATCCATGTTCATACAGATGGCGGTGAAGATATTTCCATGTTCATACAGATAGCGGTGTAGATATTTCCATGTTCATACAGATAGCGGTGTAGATATTTCCATGTTCATACATATGGCTGTGTAGATATATCCATGTTCCTACAGATGGTGGTGAAGATATTTCCATGTTCATACAGATGGCGGTGTAGATATTTCCATGTTCATACAGATAGCGGGGCTGATATTTCCATGTTTGTACATGTAGCGGTGTAGATATTTCCATGTTTATGCAGATAGCGGTGTAGATATTTCCATGTTTATACACATAGCGGTGTAGATATTTCCATGTTCATACAGATAGTGGTGTATGTATTTCCATGTTCATACAGATAGCAGTGTAGATATTTCCATTTTCATGCAGATAGTGGTGTATATATTTCCCTGTTCAAACAGTTAGCGGTGTAGATATTTCCATGTTCATACAGATAGCGGTGCAGATATTTCCATGTTCATACAGATAGCGGTGTAGATATTTCCATGTTCATACAGATAGTGGTGTATGTATTTCCATGTTCATACAGATAGTGGTGTAGATATTTCCATTGTCATGCAGATAGCGGTGTATATATTTCCCTGTTCAAACAGTTAGCGGTGTAGATATTTCCATGTTCATAAAGATATCGGTGTAGATATTTAAATGTTTATACAGATAGCGGTGAAGATGTATGCATGTTTACACAGATAGCGGTGTAGATATTTCCATGTTCATCCACATGGCTGTGTAGATATATCCATGTTCAAACAGATGGCGGTGAAGATATTTCCATGTTCATACAGATAGCGGTATAGATATTTCCATGTTCATAGAGATAGCGGTGTAGATATTTCCATGTTCATACAGATAGCGGTGTATGTATTTCCATGTTCATACAGATAGCGGTGTACATATTTCCATGGTCATCCTGATGGCTGTGTACATATTTCCATGTTCATACAGATAGCGGTGTAGATATTTCCATGTTCATACAGATAGCGGTGTAGATATTTCCATGTTCATCCAGATGGCTGTGTACATATATCCATGTTCATACAGATGGCGGTGAAGATATTTCCATGTTCCTACAGATGGCGTTGTAGATATTTCCATGTTCATACAGATAGCCGTGTAGATATTGGCATGTTCATACCGATAGCGGTGCTGATACTTCCATGTTTATACAGGTAGCGGTGTACATATTTCTGTGTTTATACAGGTAGCGGTGTAGATATTTCCATGTTCATACAGATAGCGGTGTAGATATTTCCATGTTTATACAGATAGCGGCGTAGATATCTCCTTCTTAATACAGACGGCAGTGTAGATATTTATATGTTCATACAGATGGCGGTGCAGATATTTCCATTTTCATACAGATGGTGGTGTAGATATTTCCATGTTTATAGAGATAGCGGAGTAGTTATTTCCATGTGCAAGGAGATAGCTGTGTAGATATTTCCATGTATATGCAGATAGCTGTGTAGATATTTCCATTTTCATGCAGATAGCGGTGTAGATATTTCCATGTTCAAACAGATAGCGGTGTAGATATTTCCATGTTCATACAGATGACGGTGAAGATTTTTTCATGTTCATACAGATGGCGGTGTAGTTATTTCCATGTTCATACAGATAGCGGTGCTGATATTTCCATGTTTATACAGGTAGCAGTGTAGATATTTCCATGTTTATACAGATAGCGGTGTAGATATTTCCATGTTTATACACATAGCGGTGTAGATATTTCCATGTTCATACAGATAGCGGTGTAGATATCTCCATCTTAATACAGATGGTGGTCTAGATATTTATATGTTCATACAGATGGCTGTGCAGATATTTCCATGTTCATACAGATGGCGGTGAAGATACTTCCATGTTCATACAGATGGCGGTGTAGATACTTCCATGTTCATACTGATAGCGGTGCTGATATTTCCATGTTTATACAGGTAGCGGTGTAGATATTTCCATGTTTATACAGATAGCGGTTTAGATATTTCCATGTTTATACACATGGCGGTGTAGATATTTCCATCTTTATACAGATAGCGGTGTAGATATCTCCATCTTAATACAGATGGCGGTGTAGATATTTATATGTTCATTCAGATGGCGGTGCAGATATTTCCATGTTCATACAGATGGCGGTGTAGATATTTCCATGTTCATACAGATAGCGGTGTAGTTATTTCCAAGTGTAAAGAGATAGCTGTGTAGATATTCCCATGTATATGCAGATAGCTGTGTAGATATTTCCATTTTCAAGCAGATAGCGGTGTATATACTTCCCTGTTCAAACAGATAGCGGTGTAGATATTTCCATGTTCATAAAGATAGTGGTGTAGATATTTCCATGTTTGTACAGATAGCGGTGTAGATATCTCCATCTTAATACAGATGCTGGTGTAGATATTTATATGTTCATACAGATGGCGGTGCAGATATTTCCATGTTCATACAAACGGTGGTGTGGATATTTCCATGTTCATACAGATAGTGGTGCAGTAATTTCCATGTGTAAAGAGATAGCTGTGTAGATATTTCCATGTATATGCAGATAGCTTTGTAGATATTTCCATTTTCATGCAGATAGCGGTGTATATATTTCCCTGTTCAAACAGTTTGCGGTGTAGATATTTCCATGTTCAGAAAGATAGCGATTTAGATATTTCCATGTTTATACAGATAGCGGTGAAGATGTATGCATGTTTACACAGATAGCGGTGTAGACATTTCCATGTTCATCCAGATGGCTGTGTAGATATATCCATGTTCATACAGATAGCGGTGTAGATATTTCCATCTTCATACAGAGAGCGGTGCATATATTTCCATGTTCATCCAGATGGCTGTGTAGATATATCCATGTTCATACAGATGGCGGTGAAGATATTTCCATGTTCATACAGATAGCGGTGTAGATATTTCCATGTTCATACAGATAGCGGTTTAGATATTTCCATGTTCATACAGATAGCGGTGCATGTATTTCCATGTTCATACAGATAGCGGTGTAGATATTTCCGTGTTCATCCAGATGTCTGTGTAGATATTTCCAGGTTCATACAGATAGCGGTGTAGATATTTCCATGTTCATACAGATAGCGGTGTAGATATTTCCATGTTCATCCAGATGGCTGTGTAGATATATCCATGTTCATACAGATGACTGTGAAGATATTTCCATGTTCATACAGATAGTGGTGTAAATATTTCCATGTTCATACAGATAGCCGTGTAGATATTGCCATGTTCATACCGATAGCGGTGCTGATACTTCCATGTTTATACAGGTAGCGGTGTACATATTTTCGTGTTTATACAGAGAGCGGTGTAGATATTTCCATGTTCATACAGATAGCGGTGTAGATATTTCCATGTTTATACAGATAGCGGTGTAGATATCTCCTTCTTAATACCGATGGCGGTGTAGATATTTCCATGTTCATACAGATGGCGGTGTAGATATTTCCATGTTTATAGAGATAGCGGTGTAGTTATTTCCATGTGCAAAGAGATAGCTGTGTAGATATTTCCATGTATATGCAGACAGTTGTGTAGATATTTCCATTTTCATGCAGATAGCGGTGTAGATATTTCCATGTCAAACAGATAGCGGTGTAGATATTTCCATGTTCATACAGATAGCGGTGTAGATATTTCCATGTTTATACAGATAGCGGTGAAGATGTATGCATGTTTACACCGATAGCAGTGTTGATATTTCCATGTTCATACAGACGGCTGTGTAGACATATCCATGTTCATACAGATGGCGGTGAAGATATTTCCATGTTCATACAGATGGCTGTGTAGATATATCCATGTTCATACAGATGGCGGTGACGATATTTCCATGTTCATACAGACGGCGGTGTAGATATTTCCATGTTCATACAGATAGCGGTGCTGATATTTCCATGTTTATACATGTAGCGGTGTAGATATTTCCATTTTTATACAGATAGCGGTGTAGATATTTCCATGTTCATACAGATGTCTGTGTAGATATATCCATGTTCATACAGATGGCGGTGAAGACATTTCCATGTTCATACAGATAGCGGTGTAGATATTTCCACGTTCATACAGATAACCGTGTAGATATTGCCATGTTCCTACCGATAGCGGTGCTGATACTTCCATGTTTATATAGGTAGCGGTGTAGATATTTCCCTGTTTATACACATAGCGGTGTAGATATTTCCATGTTTATACAGATAGCGGTGTAGATATCTCTTTCTTAATACAGATGGCGGTGTAGATATTTCCATGTTCATACAGATTGCGGTGTAGATATTTCCATGTTTATAGAGATAGCGGTGTAGTTATTTCCATGTGCAAAGAGATAGCTGTGTATATATTTCCATTTATATGCAGATAGTTGTGTAGATATTTCCATTTTCATGCAGATAGCGGTGTAGATATTTCCATGATCAAACAGATAGCGGTGTAGATATTTCCATGTTTATACAGATAGCGGTGAAGATGTATGCATGTTTACACAGATAGCGGTGTAGATATTTCCATGTTCATACAGATAGCGGTGTAGATATTTCCATGTTCATCCAGACGGCTGTGTAGACATATCCATGTTCATACAGATGGCGGTGAAGATATTTCCATGTTCATACAGATGGCTGTGTAGATATATCCATGTTCATACAGATGGCGGTGACGATATTTCCATGTTCATACAGATGGCGTTGTAGATATTTCCATGTTCATACAGATAGCGGTGCTGATATTTCCATGTTTATACAGGTATCGGTGTAGATATTTCCATGTTTATACAGATAGCGGTGTAGATATTTCCATGTTTATACAGATAGCGGTGTAGATATCTCCATCTTAATACAGATGGCGGTGTAGATATTTATATGTTCATAAAGATGGCGGTGCAGATATTTCCATGTTCATACGGATGGCGGTGAAGATATTTCCATGTTCATACAGATGGCGGTGTAGAAACTTCCATGTTCATACTGATAGCGGTGCTGATATTTCCATGTTTATACAGGTAGAGTTGTAGATATTTCCATGTTTATACAGATAGCGGTGTAGATATTTCCATGTTTATACACATAGCGGTGTAGATATTTCCATGTTTATACAGATAGCGGTGTAGATATTTCCATGTTTATGCAGATAGTTGTGTAGATAGCTCCATCTTAATTCAGATGGCGGTGTAGATATTTAAATGTTCATTCAGATGGCTGTGTAGACATAACCATGTTCATACAGATGGCGGTGAAGATATTTCCATGTTCATACAGATAGCGGTGTAGATATTTCCATGTTCATACAGATAGCGGTGTAGATATTTCCATGTTCATACATATGGCTGTGTAGATATATCCATGTTCCTACAGATGGTGGTGAAGATATTTCCATGTTCATACAGATGGCGGTGTAGATATTTCCATGTTCATACAGATAGCGGGGCTGATATTTCCATGTTTGTACATGTAGCGGTGTAGGTATTTCCATGTTTATGCAGATAGCGGTGTAGATATTTCCATGTTTATACACATAGCGGTGTAGATATTTCCATGTTCATACAGATAGTGGTGTATGTATTTCCATGTTCATACAGATAGCGGTGTAGATATTTCCATGTTCATACAGTAAGGGGTGTAGATATTTCCATGTTCATACAAATGGCAGTGTAGATATTTCCATGTTTATACAGATAGCAGTTTAGATATTTCCATGTTTATAGAGATAGCTGTGTAGATATTTCCATTGATATACAGATAGCTGTGTAGATATTTGCATGTTCATACACATAGCGGTGTAGATATTTCCATGTTCATACAGATAGCGGTGCATGTATTTCCATGTTCATACAGATAGCGGTGTAGATATTTCCATGTTCATACAGATGGCTGTGTAGATATATCCATGTTCATACAGATGGCAGTGAGGATATTTCCATATTCATACAGATAGCGGTGTAGATATATCCATGTTCATACAGATAGTGGTGTATGTATTTCCATGTTCATACAGATAGTGGTGTAGATATTTCCATTTTCATGCAGATAGCGGTGTATATATTTCCCTGTTCAAACTGTTAGCGGTGTAGATATTTCCATGTTCATAAAGATAGCGGTGTTGATATTTCCATGTTTATACAGATAGCGGTGAAGATCTATGCATGTTTACACAGATAGCGGTGTAGATATTTCCATGTTCATCCACATGGCTGTGTAGATATATCCATGTTCAAACAGATAGCGGTGAAGATATTTTCATGTTCATACAGATAGCGGTGTAGATATTTCCATGTTCATAGAGATAGCGGTGTAGATATTTCCATGTTCATACAGATAGCGGTGTATGTATTTCCATGTTCATACAGATAGCGGTGTAGATATTTCCATGTTCATCCTGATGGCTGTGTACATATTTCCATGTTCATACAGATAGCGGTGTAGATATTTCCATGTTCATACAGATAGCGGTGTATATATTTCCATGTTCATCCAGATGGCTGTGTACATATATCCATGTTCATACAGATGGCGGTGAAGATATTTCCATGTTCATACAGATGGCGTTGTAGGTATTTCCATGTTCATACAGATAGCCGTGTAGATATTGGCATGTTCATACCGATAGCGGTGCTGATACTTCCATGTTTATACAGGTAGCAGTGTACATATTTCTGTGTTTATACAGGTAGCGTTGTAGATACTTCCATGTTCATACAGATAGCGGTGTAGATATTTCCATGTTTATACAGATAGCGGCGTAGATATCTCCTTCTTAATACAGACGGCAGTGTAGACATTTATATGTTCATACAGATGGCGGTGCAGATATTTCCATTTTCATACAGAAGGTGGTGTAGATATTTCCATGTTTATAGAGATAGCGGTGAGGGTATTTCCATGTGCAAAGAGATAGCTGTGTAGATATTTCCATGTATATGCAGATAGCTGTGTAGATATTTCCAATTTCATGCAGATAGCAGTGTAGATATTTCCATGCTCAAACAGATAGCGGTGTAGATATTTCCATGTTCATACAGATAGCGGTGTGGATATTTCCATGTTTATACAGATAGCGGTGAAGATGTATGCATGTTTACACATATAGCGGTGTAGATATTTCCATGTTCATACAGATAGCTGTGTAGATATTTCCATGTTCATCCAGACGGCTGTGTAGACATATCCATGTTCATACAGATGGCGGTGAAGATATTTCCATGTTCATACAGATGGCTGTCTAGATATATCCATGTTCATACAGATGACGGTGAAGATTTTTCCATGTTCATACAGATGGCGGTGTAGATATTTCCATGTTCATACAGATAGCGGTGCTGATATTTCCATGTTTATACAGGTAGCATTGTAGATATTTCCATGTTTATACACATAGCGGTGTAGATATTTCCATGTTTATACACATAGCGGTGTAGATATTTCCATGTTCATACAGATAGCGGTGTAGATATCTCCATCTTAATAGAGATGGCGGTGTAGATATTTATATGTTCATGCAGATGGCGGTGCAGATATTTCCATGTTCATACAGATGGCGGTGAAGATATTTCCATGTTCATACAGATGGCGGTGTAGATACTTCCATGTTCATACTGATAGCGGTGCTGATATTTCCATGTTTATACAGGTAGCGGTGTAGATATTTCCATGTTTATACAGATAGCGGTGTAGATATTTCCATGTTTATACACATAGCGGTGTAGATATATCCATCTTTGTACAGATAGCGGTGTAGATATCTCCATCTTAATACAGATGGCGGTGTAGATATTTATATGTTCATTCAGATGGCGGTGCAGATATTTCTAAGTTCATACAGATGGCGGTGTAGATATTTCCATGTTCATACAGATAGCGGTGTAGTTATTTCCATGTGTAAAGAGATAGCTGTGTAGATATTCCCATGTATACGCAGATAGCTGTGTAGATATTTCCATTTTCAAGCAGATAGCGGTGTATATACTTCCCTGTTCAAACAGATTGCGGTGTAGATATTTCCATGTTCATACAGATAGTGGTGTAGATATTTCCATGTTTGTACAGATAGCGGTGTAGATATCTCCATCTTAATACAGATGGCGGTGTAGATATTTATATGTTCATACAGATGGCGGTGCAGATATTTCCATGTTCATACACACGGTGGTGAAGATATTTCCATGTTCATACAGATAGTGGTGCAGTTATTTCCTTGTGTAAAGAGATAGCTGTGTAGATATTTCCATGTATATGCAGATAGCTGTGTAGATATTTCCATTTACATGCAGATAGCGGTGTATATATTTCCCTGTTCAAACAGTTAGCGGTGTAGATATTTCCATGTTCAGAAAGATAGCGGTGTAGATATTTCCATGTTTATACAGATAGCGGTGAAGATGTATGCATGTTTACACAGATACCGGTGTAGACATTTCCATGTTCATCCAGATGGCTGTGTAGATATATCCATGTTCATACAGATAGTGGTGTAGATATTTCCATCTTCAAACAGATAGCGGTGCAGATATTTCCTTGTTCATCCAGATGGCTGTGTAGATATATCCATGTTCAAACAGATGGCAGTGAAGATATTTCCATGTTCATACAGATAGCAGTGTAGATATATCCATGTTCATACAGAAAGCGGTGTAGATATTTCCTTGTTCATACAGATAGCGGTGTATGTATTTCCATGTTCATACAGATAGCAGTGTAGATATTTCCATTTTCAAGCAGATGGCACTGTATATATTTCCATGTTCAAACAGATAGCGGTGTAGATATTTCCATGTTCATAAAGATAGCGGTGTAGATATTTCCATGTTTATACAGATAGCGGTGAAAATGTATGCATGTTTACACAGATACCGGTGTAGATATTTCCATGTTCATCCAGATGGCTGTGTAGATATATCCATGTTCATACAGATGGCGGTGAAGATATTTCCATGTTCATACAGATAGCGGTGTAGATATTTCCATGTTCATACAGATAGCGGTTTAGATATTTCCATGTTCATACAGATAGCGGTGCATGTATTTCCATGTTCATACAGATAGCGGTGTAGATATTTCCGTGTTCATCCAGATGTCTGTGTAGATATTTCCAGGTTCGTACAGATAGCGGTGTAGATATTTCCATGTTCATACAGATAGCGGTGTAGATATTTCCATTTTCATCCAGATGGCTGTGTATATATATCCATGTTCATACAGATGGCTGTGAAGATATTTCCATGCTCATACATATAGCGGTGTAAATATTTCCATGTTCATACAGATAGCCGTGTAGATATTGCCATGTTCATACCGATAGCGGTGCTGATACTTCCATGTTTATACAGGTAGCGGTGTACATATTTCCGTGTTGATACAGAGAGCGGTGTAGATATTTCCATGTTCATACAGATAGAGGTGTAGATATTTCCATGTTTATACAGATAGCGGTGAAGATATCTCCTTCTTAATACAGATGTCGGTGTAGATATATCCATGTTCATACAGATGGCGGTGTAGATATTTCCATGTTTAAAGAGATAGCGGTGTAGTTATTTCCATGTGCAAAGAGATAGCTGTGTAGATATTTCCATTTATATGCAGATAGTTGTGTAGATATTTCCATTTTCATGCAGATAGCGGTGTAGATATTTCCATCTTCATACAGATAGCGGTGTAGATATTTCCATGTTCATACAGATAGCGGTGTAGATATTTCCATGTTCATCCAGATGGCTGTGTACATATATCCATGTTCATACAGATGGCGGTGAAGATATTTCCATGTTCATACAGATGGCGTTGTAGATATTTCCATGTTCATACAGATAGCCGTGTAGATATTGGCATGTTCATACCGATAGCGGTGCTGATACTTCCATGTTTATACAGTTAGCGGTGTACATATTTCTGTGTTTATACAGGTAGCGGTGTAGATATTTCCATGTTCATACAGATAGCGGTGTAGATATTTCCATGTTTATACAGATAGCGGCGTAGATATCTCCTTCTTAATACAGACGGCAGTGTAGATATTTATATGTTCATACAGATGGCGGTGCAGATATTTCCATTTTCATACAGATGGTGGTGTAGATATTTCCATGTTTATAGAGATAGCGGTGAGGTTATTTCCATGTGCAAAGAGATAGCTGTGTAGATATTTCCATGTATATGCAGATAGCTGTGTAGATATTTCCATTTTCATGCAGATAGCAGAGTAGATATTTCCATGTTCAAACAGATAGCGGTGTAGATATTTCCATGTTCATACAGATAGCGGTGTGGATATTTCCATATTTATACAGATAGCGGTGAAGATGTATGCATGTTTACACAGATAGCGGTGTAGATATTTCCATGTTCATACAGATAGCTGTGTAGATATTTCCATGTTCATCCAGACGGCTGTGTAGACATATCCATGTTCATACAGATGGCGGTGAAGATATTTCCATGTTCATACAGATGGCTGTGTAGATATATCCATGTTCATACAGATGACGGTGAAGATTTTTCCATGTTCATACAGATGGCGGTGTAGATACTTCCATGTTCATACTGATAGCGGTGCTGATATTTCCATGTTTATACAGGTAGCGGTGTAGATATTTCCATGTTTATACAGATAGCGGTGTAGATATTTCCATGTTTATACACATAGCGGTGTAGATATTTCCATCTTTGTACAGATAGCGGTGTAGATATCTCCATCTTAATACAGATGGCGGTGTAGATATTTATATGTTCATTCAGATGGTGGTGCTGATATTTCTAAGTTCATACAGATGGCGGTGTAGATATTTCCATGTTCATACAGATAGCGGTGTAGTTATTTCCATGTGTAAAGAGATAGCTGTGTAGATATTCCCATGTATATGCAGATAGATGTGTAGATATTTCCATTTTCAAGCAGATAGCGGTGTATATACTTCCCTGTTCAAACAGATTGCGGTGTAGATATTTCCATGTTCATACAGATAGTGGTGTAGATATTTCCATGTTTGTACAGATAGCGGGGTAGATATTTCCATGTTCATACAGATGGCGGTGTAGATATTTCCATGTTTATAGAGATAGCGGTGTAGTTATTTCCATGTGCAAAGAGATAGCTGTGTAGATATTTCCATTTATACGCAGATAGTTGTGTAGATATTTCCATTTTCATGCAGATAGCGGTTTAGATATTTCCATGTTCAAACAGATAGCGGTGTAGATATTTCCATGTTCATACAGATAGCGGTGTAGATATTTCCATGTTTATACAGATAGCGGTGAAGATGTATGCATGTTTACACAGATAGCGGTGTAGATATTTCCATGTTCATACAGACGGCTGTGTAGACATATCCATGTTCATACAGATGGCGGTGAAGATATTTCCATGTTCATACAGACGGCTGTGTAGATATATCCATGTTCATACAGATGGCGGTGACGATATTTCCATGTTCATACAGACGGCGGTGTAGATATTTCCATGTTCATACAGATAGCGGTGCTGATATTTCCATGTTTATACAGGTAGCAGTGTAGATATTTCCATTTTTATACAGATAGCGGTGTAGATATTTCCATGTTCATCCAGATGGCTGTGTAGATATATCCATGTTCATACAGATGGCGGTGAAGACATTTCCATGATCATTCAGATAGCGGTGTAGATATTTCCATGTTCATACAGATAACCGTGTAGATATTGCCAAGTTCCTACCGATAGCGGTGCTGATACTTCCATGTTTATACAGGTAGCGGTGTAGATATTCCCATGTTTATACAGATAGCGGTGTAGATATCTCCATCTTAATACAGATGGCGGTGTAGATATTTATATGTTCATACAGATGGCGGTGCAGATATTTCCATGTTCATACGGATGGCGGTGAAGATATTTCCATGTTCATACAGATGGCGGTGTAGAAACTTCCATGTTCATACTGATAGCGGCGCTGATATTTCCATGTTTATACAGATAGCGGTGTAGCTATTTCCATGTTCATACAGATAGCGGTGTAGATATTTCCATGTTCATACAGATAGCGGTGAAGATATATGCATGTTTACACAGATAGCGGTGTTGATATTTCCATGTTCATAGAGATAGCGGTGTAGATATATCCATGTTCATACAGATAGCGGTGTAGATATTTCCATGTTCCTACAGATAGCGGTGTAGATATTTCCATGTTCATACATATAGCGGTGTAGATATTTCCATGTTCATACAGATAGCGGTGTAGATATTTCCATGTTCATACAGATAGCGGTGTAGATATTTCCATGTTCATACAGATAGCGGTGTAGATATTTCCATGTTTATACAGATAGCGGTGAAGATGTATGCATGTTTACACAGATAGCGGTGTAGATATTTCCATGTTCATACAGACGGCTGTGTAGACATATCCATGTTCATACAGATGGCGGTGAAGATATTTCCATGTTCATACAGATGGCTGTGTAGATATATCCATGTTCATACAGATGGCGGTGACGATATTTCCATGTTCATACAGACGGCGGTGTAGATATTTCCATGTTCATACAGATAGCGGTGCTGATATTTCCAAGTTTATACAGGTAGCGGTGTAGATATTTCCATGTTTATACAGATAGCGGTGTAGATATTTCCATGTTCATACAGATAGAGGTGTAGATATTTCCATGTTTATACAGATAGCGGTGTAGATATCTACATCTTAATACAGATGGCGGTGTAAATATTTATATGTTCATACAGATGGCGGTGCAGATATTTCCATGTTCATACGGATGGCGTTGAAGATATTTCCATGTTCATACAGATGGCGGTGTAGAAACTTCCATGTTCATACTGATAGCGGTGCTGATATTTCCATTTTTATACAGGTAGCGGTGTAGATATTTCCATGTTTATACAGAAAGCGGTGTAGATATTTCCATGTTTGTACACATAGCGGTGTAGATATTTCCATGTTTATACAGATAGCGGTGTAGATATTTCCATGTTTATGCATATAGTTGTGTAGATATCTCCATCTTAATACAGATGGCGGTGTAGATATTTAAATGTTCATACAGATGGCTGTGTAGACATATCCATGTTCATACAGATGGCGGTGAAGATATTTCCATGTTCATACAGATAGCGGTGTAGATATTTCCATGTTCATACAGATAGCGGTGTAGATATTTCCACGTTCATACAGATGGCTGTGTAGATATATCCATCTTCCTACAGATGGCGGTGAAGATATTTCCATGTTCATACAGATGGCGGTGTAGATATTTCCATGTTCATACGGATAGCGGGGCTGATATTTCCATGTTTATTCATGTAGCGGTGTAGATATTTCCACGTTTACACAGATAGCGGTGTAGATATTTCCGTGTTTATACACATAGCGGTGTAGATATTTCCATGTTCATACAGATAGCGGTGTATGTATTTCCATGTTCATACAGATAGTGGTGTAGATATTTCCATTTTCATGCAGATAGCGGTGTATATATTTCCCTGTTCAAACAGTTAGCGGTGTAGATATTTCCAGGTTCATAAAGATAGCGGTGTAGATATTTCCATGTTTATACAGATAGCGGTGAAGTTGTATGCATGTTTACACAGATAGCGGTGTAGATATTTCCACGTTCATCCAGATGGCTGTGTAGATATATCCATGTTCATACAGATGGCGGTGAAGATATTTCCATGTTCATACAGATAGCGGTGTAGATATTTCCATGTTCATACAGATAGCGGTGTAGATATTTCCATGTTCTTACAGATAGCGGTGTAGATATTTCCATGTTCATACAGATATCGGTGTATATATTTCCATGTTCATACAGATAGCGGTGTAGATATTTCCATGTTCATCCAGATGGCTGTGTAGATATTTCCATGTTCATACAGATAGCGGTGTAGATATTTCCATGTTCATACAGATAGCGGTGCTGATATTTCCAAGTTTATACAGGTAGCGGTGTAGATATTTCCATTTTTATACAGATAGCGGTGTAGATATTTCCATGTTCATCCAGATAGCTGTGTAGATATATCCATGTTCATACAGATGGCGGTGAAGACATTTCCATGTTCATACAGATAGCGTTGTAGATATTTCCATGTTCATACAGATAACCGTGTAGATATTGCCATGTTCCTACCGATAGCGGTGCTGATACTTCCATGTTTATACAGGTAGCGGTTTAGATATTTCCATATTTATACACATAGCGGTGTAGATATTTCCATGTTTATACACATAGTGGTATACATATTTCCATTTTTATACAGATAGCGGTGTAGATATCTCCATCTTAATACAGATGGCGGTGTAGATATTTATATGTTCATACAGATGGCGGTGCAGATATTTCCATGTTCATACGGATGGCGGTGAAGATATTTCCATGTTCATACCGATGGCGGTGTAGAAACTTCCATGTTCATACTGATAGCGGTGCTGATATTTCCATGTTTATACAGGTAGCGGTGTAGATATTTCCATGTTTATACAGATAGCGGTGTAGATATTTCCATGTTTATACACATAGCGGTGTAGATATTTCCATGTTTATACAGATAGCGGTGTAGATATTTCCACGTTTATGCAGATAGTTGTGTAGATATCTCCATCTTAATACAGATGGCGGTGTAGATATTTAAATGTTCATACAGATGGCTGTGTAGACATATCCATGTTCATACAGATGGCGGTGAAGATATTTCCATGTTCATACAGATAGCGGTGTAGATACTTCCATATTCATACCGATAGCGGTGTAGATATTTCCATGTTCATACAGATGCCTGTGTAGATATATCCATGTTCCTACAGATGGCGGTGAAGATATTTCCATGTTCATACAGATGGCGGTGTAGATATTTCCATGTTCATACAGATAGCGGTGTATGTATTTCCATTTTCTTACAGATAGCGGTGTAGATATTTCCATTTTCATGCAGATAGCGGTGTATATATTTCCCTGTTCAAACAGCTAGCCGTGTAGATATTTCCATGTTCATAAAGATAGCGGTGTAGATATTTCCATGTTTATACAGATAGCGGTGAAGTTGTATGCATGTTTACACAGATAGCGGTGTAGATATTTCCACGTTCATCCAGATGGCTGTGTAGATATATCCATGTTCATATAGATGACGGTGAAGATATTTCCATGTTCATACAGATAGCGGTGTAGATATTTCCATGTTCATACAGATAGCGGTGTAGATATTTCCATGTTCATACAGATAGCGGTGTAGATATTTCCATGTTCATACAGATATCGGTGTATGCATTTCCATGTTCAAACAGATAGCGGTGTAGATATTTCCATGTTCATCCAGATGGCTGTGTAGATATTTCCATGTTCATACAGATGGCGGTGTAGATATTTCCATGTTTATAGAGATAGCGGTGTATTTATTTCCATGTGCAAAGAGATAGCTGTGTAGATATTTCCATTTATATGCAGATAGTTGTGTAGATATTTCCATTTTCATGCAGATATTTGTGTAGATATTTCCATTTTCATGCAGATAGCGGTGTAGATATTTCCATGTTCAAACAGATAGCGGTGTAGATATTTCCATGTTCATACAGATAGCGGTGTAGATATTTCCATGTTTATACAGATCGCGGTGAAGATGTATGCATGTTTACACAGATAGCAGTGTAGATATTTCCATGTTCATACAGATAGCGGTGTAGATATTTCCATGTTCATCCAGACGGCTGTGTAGATATATCCAAGTTCATACAGATGGCGGTGACGATATTTCCATGTTCATACAGATGGCGGTGTAGATATTTCCATGTTCATACAGATAGCGGTGCTGATATTTCCATGTTTATACAGGTATCGGTGTATATATTTCCATGTTTATACAGACAGCGGTGTAGATATTTCCATGTTTATACAGATAGCGGTGTAGATATTTCCATGTTTATACAGATAGCGGTGTAGATATCTCCATCTTAATACAGATTGCGGTGTAGATATTTATATGTTCATACAGATGGCGGTGCAGATATTTCTATGTTCATACAGATGGCGGTGAAGATATTTCCAAGTTCATACTGATGGCGGTGTAGAAACTTCCATGTTCATACTGATAGCGGTGCTGATATTTCCATGTTTATACAGGTAGCGGTGTAGATATTTCCATGTTTTACTGATAGCGGTGTAGATATTTCCATGTTTATACACATAGCGGTGTAGATATTTCCATGTTTATACAGATAGCGGTGTAGATATTTCCATGTTTATGCAGATAGTTGTGTAGATATCTCCATCTTAATACAGATGGCGGTGTAGATATTTAAATGTTCATTCAGATGGCAGTGTAGACATATCCATGTTCATACAGATGGCGGTGAAGATATTTCCATGTTCATACAGATAGCGGTGTAGATATTTCCATGTTCATACAGATAGCGGTGTAGATATTTCCATGTTCATACAGATGGCTGTGTAGATATGTCCATGTTCCTACAGATGGCGGTGAAGATATTTCCATGTTCATACAGATGGCGGTGTAGATAATTCCATGTTCATACAGATAGCGGGGCTGATATTTCCATGTTTGTACATGTAGCGGTGTAGATATTTCTTTGTTTATACAGATAGCGGTGTAGATATTTCCATGTTTATACACATAGCGGTGTAGATATTTCCATGTTCATACAGATAGTGGTGTATGTATTTCCATGTTCATACAGATAGCGGTGTAGATATTTCCATTTTCGTGCAGATAGCGGTGTATATATTTCCCTGTTCAAAGAGTTAGCGGTGTAGATATTTCCATGTTCATAAAGATAGCGGTGTAGATATTTTCATGTTTATACAGATAGCGGTGAAGTTGTATGCATGTTTACACAGATAGCGGTGTAGATATTTCCACGTTCATCCAGATGGCTGTGTAGATATATCCATGTTCGTACAGATGGTGGTGAAGATATTTCCATGTTCATACAGATAGCGGTGTAGATATCTCCATCTTAATACAGATGGCTGTGTAGATATTTATATGTTCATACAGATGGCGGTGCAGATATTTCCATGTTCATACGGATGGCGGTGAAGATATTTCCATGTTCATACAGATGGCGGTGTAGAAACTTCCATGTTCATACTGATAGCGGTGCTGATATTTCCATGTTTATACAGGTAGCGGTGTAGATATTTCCATGTTCATACAGATAGCTGTGTAGATATTTCCATGTTCATCCAGACGGCTGTGTAGACATATCCATGTTCATACAGATGGCGGTGAAGATATTTCCATGTTCATACAGATGGCTGTCTAGATATATCCATGTTCATACAGATGACGGTGAAGATTTTTCCATGTTCATACAGATGGCGGTGTAGATATTTCCATGTTCATACAGATAGCGGTGCTGATATTTCCATGTTTATACAGGTAGCAGTGTAGATATTTCCATGTTTATACAGATAGTGGTGTAGATATTTCCATGTTTATACACATAGCGGTGTAGATATTTCCATGTTCATACAGATAGCGGTGTAGATATCTCCATCTTAATACAGATGGCGGTGTAGATATTTATATGTTCATACAGATGGCGGTGCAGATATTTCCATGTTCATACAGATGGCGGTGAAGATATTCCCATGTTCATACAGATGGCGGTGTAGATACTTCCATGTTCATACTGATAGCGGTGCTGATATTTCCATGTTTATACAGGTAGCGGTGTAGATATTTCCATGTTTTTACAGATAGCGGTGTAGATATTTCCATGTTTATACACATAGCGGTGTAGATATTTCCATCTTTATACAGATAGCGGTGTAGATATCTCCATCTTAATACAGATGGCGGTGTAGATATTTATATGTTCATTCAGATGGCGGTGCAGATATTTCCAAGTTCATACAGATGGCGGTGTAGATATTTCCATGTGTAAAGAGATAGCTGTGTAGATATTCCCATGTATATGCAGATAGCTGTGTAAATATTTCCATTTTCAAGCAGATAGCGGTGTATATACTTCCCTGTTCAAACAGATTACGGTGTAGATATTTCCATGTTCATACAGATAGTGGTGTAGATATTTCCATGTTTGTACAGATAGCGGTGTAGATATCTCCATCTTAATACAGATGGCGTTGTAGATATTTATATGTTCATACAGATGGCGGTGCAGATATTTCCATGTTCATACACAAGGTGGTGTAGATATTTCCATGTTCATACAGATAGTGGTGCAGTTATTTCCTTGTGTAAAGAGATAGCTGTGTAGATATTTCCATGTATATGCAGATAGCTGTGTAGATATTTCCATTTACATGCAGATAGCGGAGTATATATTTCTCTGTTCAAACAGTTAGCGGTGTAGATATTTCCATGTTCAGAAAGATAGCGGTGTAGATATTTCCATGTTTATACAGATAGCGGTGAAGATGTATGCATGTTTACACAGATAGCGGTGTAGACATTTCCATGTTCATCCAGATGGCTGTGTAGATATATCCATGTTCATACAGATAGCGGTGTAGATATTTCCATCTTCATACAGATAGCGGTGCAGATATTTCCATGTTCATCCAGATGGCTGTGTAGATATATCCATGTTCATACAGATGGCGGAGAAGATATTTCCATGTTCATACAGATAGCGGTGTAGATATTTCCATGTTCATACTGAAAGCGGTGTAGATATTTCCTTGTTCATACAGATAGCGGTGTATGTATTTCCATGTTCATACAGATAGCAGTGTAGGTATTTCCATTTTCAAGCAGATAGCACTGTATATATTTCCATGTTCAAGCAGATAGCGGTGTAGATATTTCCATGTTCATAAAGATAGCGGTGTAGATATTTCCATGTTTATACAGATAGCGGTGAAAATGTATGCATGTTTACACAGATAGCGGTGTAGATATTTCCATGTTCGTCCAGATGGCTGTGTAGATATATCCATATTCATACAGATGGCGGTGAAGATATTTCCATGTTCATACAGATAGCGGTGTAGATATTTCCATGTTCATACAGATAGCGGTTTAGATATTTCCATGTTCATACAGATAGCGGTGCATGTATTTCCATGTTCATACAGATAGCGGTGTAGATATTTCCGTGTTCATCCAGATGTCTGTGTAGATATTTCCAGGTTCGTACAGATAGCGGTGTAGATATTTCCATGTTCATACAGATAGCGGTGTAGATATTTCCATGTTTATACAGATAGCGGTTTAGATATCTCCTTCTTAATACAGATGGCGGTGTAGATATTTATATGTTCATTCAGATGGCGGTGCAGATATTTCCAAGTTCATACAGATGGCGGTGTAGATATTTCCATGTTCATACAGATAGCGGTGTAGTTATTTCCATGTGTAAAGAGATAGCTGTGTAGATATTCCCATGTATATGAAGATAGCTGTGTAGATATTTCCATTTTCAAGCAGATAGCGGTGTATATACTTCCCTGTTCAAACAGATTGCGGTGTAGATATTTCCATGTTCATACAGATAGTGGTGTAGATATTTCCATGTTTGTACAGATAGCGGTGTAGATATCTCCATCTTAATACAGATGGCGGTGTAGATATTTATATGTTCATACAGATGGCGGTGCAGATATTTCCATGTTCATACACACGGTGGTGTAGATATTTCCATGTTCATACAGATAGTGGTGCAGTTATTTCCTTGTGTAAAGAGATAGCTGTGTAGATATTTCCATGTATATGCAGATAGCTGTGTAGATATTTCCATTTACATGCAGATAGCGGTGTATATATCTCCCTGTTCAAACAGTTAGCGGTGTAGATATTTCCATGTTCAGAAAGATAGCGGTGCAGATATTTCCATGTTTATACAGATAGCGGTGAAGATGTATGCATGTTTACACAGATAGCGGTGTAGACATTTCCATGTTCATCCAGATGGCTGTGTAGATATATCCATGTTCATACAGATAGCGGTGTAGATATTTCCATCTTCATACAGATAGCGGTGCAGATATTTCCATGTTCATCCAGATGGCTGTGTAGATATATCCATGTTCATACAGATGGCGGTGTAGATATTTCCATGTTCATACAGATAGCGGTGTAGATATTTCCATGTTTATACAGATAGCGGTGTAGATATCTCCTTCTTAATACAGATGGCGGTGTATATATATATATGTTCATACAGATGGCGGTTCAGATATTTCCATGTTTATATAGGTAGCGGTGTAGTTATTTCCATGTGCAAAGAGATATCTGTGTAGATATTTCCATGTATATGCAGATAGCTGTGTAGACATTTCCATTTTCATGCAGATAGCGGTGTAGATATTTCCATGTTCAAACAGATAGCGGTGTAGATATTTCCATATTCATACAGATAGCGGTGTGGATATTTCCATGTTTATACAGATAGCGGTGAAGATGTATGCATGTTTACACAGATAGCGGTGTAGATATTTCCATGTTCATACAGATAGCGGTGTAGATATTTCCATGTTCATCCAGACGGCTGTGTAGACATATCCATGTTCATACAGATGGCGGTGAAGATATTTCCATGTTCATACAGATGGCTATGTAGATATATCCATGTTCATACAGATGGCGGTGAAGATTTTTCCATGTTCATACAGACTCCGGTGTAGATATTTCCATGTTCATACTGATAGCGGTGCTGCTATTTCCATGTTTATACAGGTAGCAGTGTAGATATTTCCATGTTTATACTGATAGCGGTGTAGATATTTCCATGTTTATACACATATTGGTATAGATATTTCCATTTTTATACAGATAGCGGTGTAGATATCTCCATCTTAATAAAGATGGCGGTGTAGATATTTATATGTTCATTCAGATGGCGGTGCATATATTTCCATGTTCATACAGATGGCGGTGTAGATATTTCCATGTTCATACAGATAGCGGTGTAGTTATTTCCATGTGTAAAGAGATAGCTGTGTAGATATTTCCATGTATATGCAGATAGCTGTGTAGACATTTCCATTTTCATGCAGATAGCGGTGTATATATTTCCCTGTTCAAACAGTTAGCGGTGTAGATATTTCCATGTTCATAAAGATTGCAGTGTAGATATTTCCATGTTTATACAGATAGCGGTGAAGATGTATGCATGTTTACACAGATAGCGGTGTAGATATTTCCATGTTCATCCAGATGGCTGTGTAGATATATCCATGTTCATACAGATAGCGGTGCAGATATTTCCATGTTCATACAGATGGCTGTGTAGATATATCCATGTTCATACAGACAGCAGTGTAGATATTTCCATGTTCATACAGATAGCCGTGTAGATATTGCCATGTTCATACCGATAGCGCTCCTGATACTTCCATGTTTATACAGGTAGAGGTGTACATATTTCCGTGTTTATACAGGTAGCGGTGTAGATATTTCCATGTTCATACAGATAGCGGTGTAGATATTTCCATGTTTATACAGATAGCGGTGTAGATATCTCCTTCTTAATACAGATGGCGGTGTAGATATTTATATGTTCATACAGATGGCAGTGCAGATATTTCCATGTTCATACAGATGGCGGTGTAGATATTTCCATGTTTATAGAGATAGCGGTGTAGTTATTTCCATGTGCAAAGAGATAGCTGTGTAGATATTTCCATGTATATGCAGATAGCTTTGTAGATATTTCCATTTTCATGCAGATAGCGGTGTAGATATTTCCATGTTCATACAGATAGCGGTGTGGATATTTCCATGTTTTTACAGATAGCGGTGAAGATGTGTGCATGTTTACACAGATAGCATTGTAGATATTTTCATGTTCATACAGACAGCGGTGTAGATATTTCCATGTTCATCAAGACGGCTGTGTAGACATATCCATGTTCATACAGATGGCGGTGAAGATATTTCCATGTTCATACAGATGGCTGTGTAGATATAACCAAGTTCATACAGATGGCGGTGAAGATTTTTCCATGTTCATACAGATGGCGGTGTAGATATTTCCATGTTCATACAGATAGCGGGGCTGATATTTCCATGTTTATACAGGTAGCAGTGTAGATATTTCCATGTTTATACAGATAGCGGTGTAGATATTTCCATGTTTATACACATAGCGGTGTAGATATTTCCATGTTTATACAGATAGCGGTGTAGATATCTCCATCTTAATACAGATGGCGGTGTAGATATTTATATGTTCATACAGATGGCGGTGCAGATATTTCCATGTTAATACAGATGGCTGTGTAGATATTTCCATGTTCATCCAGATGGCTGTGTAGCTATTTCCATGTTCATACAGATAGTGGTGTAGATATTTCCATGTTCATACAGACAGCGGTGTAGATATTTCCATGTTCATACAGATAGCCGTGTAGATATTGCCATGTTCATACCGATAGCGCTGCTGATACTTCCATGTTTATACAGGTAGCGGTGTACATATTTCCGTGTTTATACAGGTAGCGGTGTAGATATTTCCATGTTCATACAGATAGCAGTGTAGATATTTCCATGTTTATACAGATAGCGGTGTAGATATCTCCTTCTTAATACAGATGGCGGTGTAGATATTTATATGTTCATACAGATGGCAGTGCAGATATTTCCATGTTCATACAGATGGTGGTGTAGATATTTCCATGTTTATAGAGGTAGCGGTGTAGTTATTTCCATGTGCAAAGAGATAGCTGTGCAGATATTTCCATGTATATGCAGATAGCTGTGTAGATTTTCCATTTTCTTGCAGATAGCGGTGTAGATATTTCCATGGTCTAACAGATAGCGGTGTAGATATTTCCATATTCATACAGATAGTGGTGTGGATATTTCCATGTTTATACAGATAGCGGTGAAGATGTATGCATGTTTACACAGATAGCGGTGTAGATATTTCCATGTTCTTACAGATAGCGGTGTAGATATTTCCATGTTCATCCAGACGGCTGTGTAGACATATCCATGTTCATACAGATGGCGGTGAAGATATTTCCATGTTCATACAGATGGCTGTGTAGATATATCCATGTTCATACAGATGGCGGTGAAGATTTTTCCATGTTCATACAGATTCCGGTGTAGATATTTCCATGTTCATACAGATAGCGGTGCTGATATTTCCATGTTTATACAGGTAGCAGTGTAGATATTTCCATGTTTATACAGATAGCGGTGTAGATATTTCCATGTTTATACACATAGTGGTATAGATATTTCCATTTTTATACAGATAGCGGTGTAGATATCTCCATCTTAATACAGATGGCGGTGTAGATATTTATATGTTCATACAGATGGCGGTGCAGATATTTCCATGTTCGTACAGATGGCTGTGTAGATATATCCATGTTCATACAGATGGCGGTGAAGATTTTTCCATGTTCATACAGATGGCGGTGCAGATATTTCCATGTTCATACAGATGGCTGTTTAGATATTTCCATGTTCATACAGATAGCGGTGTAGTTATTTCCATGTGTAAAGAGATAGCTGTGTAGATATTTCCATGTATAAGCAGATAGCTGTGTAGATATTTCCGTTTTCATGCAGATAGCGGTGTATGTATTTCCCTGTTCAAACAGTTAGCGGTGTAGATATTTCCATGTACATAAAGATAGCGGTGTAGATATTTCCATGTTCATCCACATGGCTGTGTAGATATATCCATGTTCATAGAGATGGCGGTGAAGATATTTCCATGTTCATACAGATAGCGGTGTAGATATTTCCATGTTCATACAGATAGCGGTGTAGATATTTCCATGTTCATACAGATAGCGGTGTATGTATTTCCATGTTCATACAGATAGCGGTGTAGATATTTCCATGTTCATCCTGATGGCTGTGTAGATCTTTCCATGTTCATACAGATAGCGGTGTAGATATTTCCATGTTCATACAGATAGCGGTGTAGATATTTCCATGTTCATCCAGATGGCTGTGTAGATATATCCATGTTCATACAGATGGCGGTGAAGATATTTCCATGTTCATACAGATGGCGTTGTAGATATTTCCATGTTCATACAGATAGCTGTGTAGATATTGCCATGTTCATACCGATAGCGGTGCTGATACTTCCATGTTTATACAGGTAGCGGTGTACATATTTCCGTGTTTATACAGGTAGCGGTGTAGATATTTCCATGTTCATACAGATAGCAGTGTAGATATTTCCATGTGTATACAGATAGCGGTGTAGATATCTCCTTCTTAATACAGATGGCGGTGTAGATATTTATATGTTCATACAGATGGCGGTGCAGATATTTCCATGTTCATACAGATGGTGGTGTAGATATTTCCATGTTTATAGAGGTAGCGGTGTAGTTATTTCCATGTGCAAAGAGATAGCTGTGTAGATATTTCCATGTATATGCAGATAGCTGTGTAGATATTTCGATTTTCATGCAGATAGCGGTGTAGATATTTCCATGTTCAAACAGATAGCGGTGTAGATATTTCCATATTCATACAGATAGCGGTGTGGATATTTCCATGTTTATACAGATAGCGGTGAAGATGTATGCATGTTTACACAGATAGCGGTGTAGATATTTCCATGTTCATACAGACAGCGGTGTAGATATTTCCATGTTCATCCAGACGGCTGTGTAGACATATCCATGTTCATACAGATGGCGGTGAAGATATTTCCATGTTCATACAGATGGCTGTGTAGCTATATCCATGTTCATACAGATGGCGGTGAAGATTTTTCCATGTTCATACAGATTCCGATGTAGATATTTCCATGTTCATACAGATAGCGGTGCTGATATTTCCATGTTTATACAGGTAGCAGTGTAGATATTTCCATGTTTATACAGATAGCGGTGTAGATATTTCCATGTTTATACACATAGTGGTATAGATATTTCCATTTTTATACAGATAGCGGTGTAGATATCTCCATCTTAATACAGATGGCGGTGTAGATATTTATATGTTCATACAGATGGCGGTGCAGATATTTCCATGTTCATACAGATGGCGGTGAAGATATTTCCATGTTCATAAGGATGGCGGTGTAGATACTTCCATGTTCATACTGATAGCGGTGCTGATATTTCCATGTTTATACACATAGCGGTGTAGATATTTCCATGTGTAAAGAGATAGCTGTGTAGATATTTCCATGTATATGCAGATAGCTGTGTAGACATTTCCATTTTCATGCAGATAGCGGTGTATATATTTCCCTATTCAAACAGTTAGCGGTGTAGATATTTCCATGTTCATAAAGATAGCAGTGTAGATATTTCCATGTTTATACAGATAGCGGTGAAGATGTATGCATGTTTACACAGATAGCGGTGTAGATATTTCCATGTTCATCCAGATGGCTGTGTAGTTATATCCATGTTCATACAGATAGCGGTGTAGATATTGCCATGTTCATACAGATAGCGGTGCAGATATTTCCATGTTCATCCAGATGGCTGTGTAGTTATATCCATGTTCATACAGACGGCGGTTAACATATTTCCATGTTCATACAGATAGCGGTGTAGATATTTCCATGTTCATACAGATAGCGGTGTAGATATTTCCATGTTCATACAGATAGCGGTGTATATATTTCCATGTTCATACAGCTAGCGGTGTAGATATTTCCATGTTCATCCAGATGGCTGTGCAGATATATCCATGTTCATACAGATAGCGGTGTAGATTTTTCCATGTTCATCCAGATGGCTGTGTAGCTATTTCCATGTTCATACAGATAGTGGTGTAGATATTTCCATGTTCATACAGATAGCGGTGTAGATATTTCCATGTTCATACAGATAGCCGTGTAGTTATTGCCATGTTCATACCGATAGCGCTGCTGATACTTCCATGTTTATACAGGTAGCGGTGTACATATTTCCGTGTTTATACAGGTAGCGGTGTAGATATTTCCATGTTCATACAGATAGCGGTGTAGATATTTCCATGTTTATACAGATAGCGGTGTAGATATCTCCTTCTTAATACAGATGGCGGTGTAGATATTTATATGTTCATACAGATGGCAGTGCAGATATTTCCATGTTCATACGGATGGCAGTGAAGATATTTCCATGTTCATACAGATGGCAGTGTAGAAATTTCCATGTTAATACTGATAGCGGTGCTGATATTTCCATGTTTATACAGGTAGCGGTGTAGATATTTCCATGTTTATAGAGATAGCGGTGTAGTTATTTCCATGTGCAAAGAGATAGCTGTGTAGATATTTCCATGTATATGCAGATAGCTTTGTAGATATTTCCATTTTCATGCAGATAGCGGTGTAGATATTTCCATGTTCAAACAGGTAGCGGTGTAGGTATTTCCATGTTCATACAGATAGCGGTGAGGATATTTCCATGTTTTTACAGATAGCGGTGAAGATGTATTCATGTTTACACAGATAGCGGTGTAGATATTTTCATGTTCATACAGATAGCGGTGTAGATATTTCCATGTTCATCCAGACGGCTGTGTAGACATATCCATGTTCATACAGATGGCGGTGAAGATATTTCCATGTTCATACAGATGGCTGTGTAGATATATCCATGTTCATACAGATGGCGGTGAAGATTTTTCCATGTTCATACAGATGGCGGTGTAGATATTTCCATGTTCATACAGATAGCGGGGCTGATATTTCCGTGTTTATACAGGTAGCAGTGTAGATATTTCCATGTTTATACAGATAGCGGTGTAGATATTTCCATGTTTATACACATAGCGGTGTAGATATTTCCATGTTTATACAGATAGCGGTGTAGATATCTCCTTCTTAATACAGATGGCGGTGTAGATATTTATATGTTCATACAGATGGCGGTGCAGATATTTCCATGTTCATAAAGATGGCGGTGAAGATATTTCCATGTTCATACAGATGGCGGTGTAGATACTTCCATGTTCATACTGATAGCGGTGCTGATATTTCCATGTTTATACAGGTAGCGGTGTAGATATTTCCATGTTTATACAGATAGCGGTGTAGGTATTTCCATGTTTATACACATAGCGGTGTAGATATTTCAATGTTTATACAGATAGCGGTGTAGATATCTCCATCTTAATACAGATGGCGGTTTAGATATTTATATGTTCATTCAGATGGCGGTGCAGATATTTCCATGTTCATACAGATGGCGGTGTAGATATTTCCATGTTCATACAGATAGCGGTGTAGTTATTTCCATGTGTAAAGAGATAGCTGTGTAGATATTTCCATGTATATACAGATTGCTTTGTAGACATTTCCATTTTCATGCAGATAGCGGTGTATATATTACCCTGTTCAAACTGTTAGAGGTGCAGATATTTCCATGTTCATAAAGACAGCAGTGTAGATAATTCCATGTTTATACAGATAGCGGTGAAGATGTATGCACGTTTACACAGATAGCGGTGTATATATTTCCATGTTCATCCAGATGGCTGTGTAGATATATCCATGTTCATACAGATAGCGGTGTAGATATTTCCATGTTCATACAGATAGCGGTGCAGATATTTCCATGTTCATACAGATGGCGGTGAAGATATTTCCATGTTCACACAGATAGCGGTGTAGATATTTCCATGTTCATACAGATAGCGGTGTAGATATTTCCATGTTCATACTGAGAGCGGTGTATGTATTTCGATGTTTATACAGATAGCAGTGTAGATATTTCCATGTTCATCCAGATGGCTGTGTAGATATATCCATGTTCATACAGATAGCGGTGTAGATATTTCCATGTTCATCCAGATGGCTGTGTAGCTATTTCCATGTTCATACAGATAGTGGTGTAGATATTTCCATGTTCATACAGATAGCGGTGTAGATATTTCCATGTTCAAACAGATAGCGGTGTAGATATTTCCATGTTCATACAGATAGCGGTGAAGATATTTCCATGTTTATACAGATAGCGGTGAAGCTGTATGCATTTTTACGCAGATAGCGGTGTAGATATTTCCATGTTCATCCAGACGGCTGTGTAGACATATCCATGTTCATACAGATGGCGGTGAAGATATTTCCATGCTTATACAGAAGCTGTGTAGATATAACCATGTTGATACAGATGGCGGTGAAGATTTTTCCATGTTCATACAGATGGCGGTTTAGATATTTCCATGTTCATACAGATAGCGGTGCTGATATTTACATGTTTATACAGGTAGCAGTGTCGATATTTCCATGTTTATACAGATAGTGGTGTAGATATTTCCATGTTTATACACATAGCGGTGTAGATATTTCCATGTTTATACAGATAGCGGTGTAGATATCTCCTTCTTAATACAGATGGCGGTTTAGATATTTATATGTTCATACAGATCGCGGTGCAGATATTTCCATGTTCATACAGATGGTGGTGTAGATATTTCCATGTTTATAGAGATAGCGGTGTAGTTATTTCCATGTGCAAAGTGATAGCTGTGTAGATATTTCCATGTATATGCAGATAGCTGTGTAGATATTTCCATTTTCATGCAGATAGCGGTGTAGATATTTCCATGTTCAAACAGATAGCGGTGTAGATATTTCCATGTTCACACAGATATCGGTGTGTATATTTCCATGTTTATACAGATAGCGGTGAAGATGTATGCATGTTTACACAGATAGCGGTGTAGATATATCCATGTTCATACAGATAGCGGTGTAGATATTTCCATGTTCATCCAGACGGCTGTGTAGACATATCCATGTTCATACAGATGGCGGTGAAGATATTTCCTTGTTCATACAGATGGCTGTGTAGATATATCTAGGTTCATAGAGATGGCGGTGAAGATTTTTCCATGTTCATACAGAAGCGGTGTAGATATTTCCATGTTCATACAGATAGCGGTGCTGATATATCCATTTTTATACAGGTAGCAGTGTAGATATTTCCATGTTTATACAGACAGCGGTGTAGATATTTCCATGTTTATACACATAGCGGTGTAGGTATTTCCATGTTCATACAGATAGCGGTGCTGATATTTCCATGTTTATACAGGTAGCAGTGTAGATATTTCCATGTTTATACAGATAGTAGTGTAGATATTTCCATGTTTATACACATTGCGGTGTAGATATTTCCATGTTTATACAGATAGCGTGTAGATATCTCCATCTTAATACAGATGTCGGTGCAGATATTTCCATGTTCATACAGATGGCGGTGAAGATATTTTCATGTTCATACAGATGGCGGTGTAGATATTTCCATGTTCATACAGATGGCGGTGCTGATATTTCCATGTTTATACAGGTAGCGGTGTAGATATTTCCATGTTTATACAGGTAGCGGTGTAGATATTTCCATGTTTATACACATAGCGGTGTAGATATTTCCATGTTTATACAGATAGCGGTGTAGATATCTCCATCTTAATACAGATGGCGGTGTAGATATTTATATGTTCATTCAGATGGCGGTGGAGATATTTCCATGTTCATACAGATGGCGGTGTAGATATTTCCATGTTCATACATATAGCGGTGTAGTTATTTCCATGTGTAAAGAGATAGCTGTGTAGATATTTCCATGTATATGCAGATAGCTGTGTAGACATTTCCATTTTCATTTAGATAGCGGTGTATATATTTCCCTGTTCAAACAGTTAGCGGGGTAGATATTTCCATGTTCATAAAGATAGCAGTGTAGATATTTCCATGTTTATACAGAAAGCGGTGAAGATGTATGCATGTTTACACAGATAGCGGTGTAGATATTTCCATGTTCATCCAGATGGCTCTGTAGATATATCCATGTTCATACCGATAGCGGTGTAGATATTTCCATGTTCATACAGATATCGGTGCAGATATTTCCATGTTCATCCAGATGGCTGTGTAGATATATCCATGTTCATACAGATGGCAGTGGAGATATATCCATGTTCATACAGATAGCGGTGTAGATATTTCCATGTTCATACAGATAGCGGTGTAGTTATTTCCATGTTCATACAGATAGCGGTGTATGTATTTCCATGTTCATACAGATAGCGGTGTAGATATTTCCATGTTCATCCAGATGGCTGTGTAGATATATCTATGTTCATACAGATAGCGGTGTAGATATTTCCATGTTCATCCAGATGGCTGTGTAGCTATTTCCATGTTCATACAGATAGTGGTGTAGATATTTCCATGTTCATACAGATAGCGGTGTAGATATTTCCATGTTCATACAGATAGCCGTGTAGATATTGCCATGTTCATCCCGATAGCGGTGCTGATACTTCCATGTTTATACAGGTAGCGGTGTACATATTTCCGTGTTTATACAGGTAGTGGTGTAGATATTTCCATGTTCATACAGATAGCGGTGTAGATATTTCCATGTTTATACAGATAGCGGTGTAGATATCTCATTCTTAATACAGATTTCGGTGTAGATATTTATATGTTCATACAGATGGCGGTGCAGATATTTCCATGTTCATACAGATAGCAGTGTAGATATTTCCATGTGTAAAGAGATAGCTGTGTAGATATTCCCATGTATATGCAGATAGCTGTGTAAATATTTCCATTTTCAAGCAGATAGCGGTGTATATACTTCCCTGTTCAAACAGATTACGGTGTAGATATTTCCATGTTCATACAGATAGTGGTGTAGATATTTCCATGTTTGTACAGATAGCGGTGTAGATATCTCCATCTTAATACAGATGGCGTTGTAGATATTTATATGTTCATACAGATGGCGGTGCAGATATTTCCATGTTCATACACAAGGTGGTGTAGATATTTCCATGTTCATACAGATAGTGGTGCAGTTATTTCCTTGTGTAAAGAGATAGCTGTGTAGATATTTCCATGTATATGCAGATAGCTGTGTAGATATTTCCATTTACATGCAGATAGCGGAGTATATATTTCTCTGTTCAAACAGTTAGCGGTGTAGATATTTCCATGTTCAGAAAGATAGCGGTGTAGATATTTCCATGTTTATACAGATAGCGGTGAAGATGTATGCATGTTTACACAGATAGCGGTGTAGACATTTCCATGTTCATCCAGATGGCTGTGTAGATATATCCATGTTCATACAGATAGCGGTGTAGATATTTCCATCTTCATACAGATAGCGGTGCAGATATTTCCATGTTCATCCAGATGGCTGTGTAGATATATCCATGTTCATACAGATGGCGGAGAAGATATTTCCATGTTCATACAGATAGCGGTGTAGATATTTCCATGTTCATACTGAAAGCGGTGTAGATATTTCCTTGTTCATACAGATAGCGGTGTATGTATTTCCATGTTCATACAGATAGCAGTGTAGGTATTTCCATTTTCAAGCAGATAGCACTGTATATATTTCCATGTTCAAGCAGATAGCGGTGTAGATATTTCCATGTTCATAAAGATAGCGGTGTAGATATTTCCATGTTTATACAGATAGCGGTGAAAATGTATGCATGTTTACACAGATAGCGGTGTAGATATTTCCATGTTCGTCCAGATGGCTGTGTAGATATATCCATATTCATACAGATGGCGGTGAAGATATTTCCATGTTCATACAGATAGCGGTGTAGATATTTCCATGTTCATACAGATAGCGGTTTAGATATTTCCATGTTCATACAGATAGCGGTGCATGTATTTCCATGTTCATACAGATAGCGGTGTAGATATTTCCGTGTTCATCCAGATGTCTGTGTAGATATTTCCAGGTTCGTACAGATAGCGGTGTAGATATTTCCATGTTCATACAGATAGCGGTGTAGATATTTCCATGTTTATACAGATAGCGGTTTAGATATCTCCTTCTTAATACAGATGGCGGTGTAGATATTTATATGTTCATTCAGATGGCGGTGCAGATATTTCCAAGTTCATACAGATGGCGGTGTAGATATTTCCATGTTCATACAGATAGCGGTGTAGTTATTTCCATGTGTAAAGAGATAGCTGTGTAGATATTCCCATGTATATGAAGATAGCTGTGTAGATATTTCCATTTTCAAGCAGATAGCGGTGTATATACTTCCCTGTTCAAACAGATTGCGGTGTAGATATTTCCATGTTCATACAGATAGTGGTGTAGATATTTCCATGTTTGTACAGATAGCGGTGTAGATATCTCCATCTTAATACAGATGGCGGTGTAGATATTTATATGTTCATACAGATGGCGGTGCAGATATTTCCATGTTCATACACACGGTGGTGTAGATATTTCCATGTTCATACAGATAGTGGTGCAGTTATTTCCTTGTGTAAAGAGATAGCTGTGTAGATATTTCCATGTATATGCAGATAGCTGTGTAGATATTTCCATTTACATGCAGATAGCGGTGTATATATCTCCCTGTTCAAACAGTTAGCGGTGTAGATATTTCCATGTTCAGAAAGATAGCGGTGCAGATATTTCCATGTTTATACAGATAGCGGTGAAGATGTATGCATGTTTACACAGATAGCGGTGTAGACATTTCCATGTTCATCCAGATGGCTGTGTAGATATATCCATGTTCATACAGATAGCGGTGTAGATATTTCCATCTTCATACAGATAGCGGTGCAGATATTTCCATGTTCATCCAGATGGCTGTGTAGATATATCCATGTTCATACAGATGGCGGTGTAGATATTTCCATGTTCATACAGATAGCGGTGTAGATATTTCCATGTTTATACAGATAGCGGTGTAGATATCTCCTTCTTAATACAGATGGCGGTGTATATATATATATGTTCATACAGATGGCGGTTCAGATATTTCCATGTTTATATAGGTAGCGGTGTAGTTATTTCCATGTGCAAAGAGATATCTGTGTAGATATTTCCATGTATATGCAGATAGCTGTGTAGACATTTCCATTTTCATGCAGATAGCGGTGTAGATATTTCCATGTTCAAACAGATAGCGGTGTAGATATTTCCATATTCATACAGATAGCGGTGTGGAT
Source organism: Gorilla gorilla gorilla (assembly GCF_029281585.2). Classification (NCBI taxonomy): domain Eukaryota; kingdom Metazoa; phylum Chordata; class Mammalia; order Primates; family Hominidae; genus Gorilla; species Gorilla gorilla. Next base: position 154,813,459 of record NC_073231.2, read on the forward strand.
ATTTCCATGTTTATACAGATAGCGGTGAAGATGTATGCATGTTTACACAGATAGCGGTGTAGATATTTCCATGTTCATACAGATAGCGGTGTAGATATTTCCATGTTCATCCAGACGGCTGTGTAGACATATCCATGTTCATACAGATGGCGGTGAAGATATTTCCATGTTCATACAGATGGCTATGTAGATATATCCATGTTCATACAGATGGCGGTGAAGATTTTTCCATGTTCATACAGACTCCGGTGTAGATATTTCCATGTTCATACTGATAGCGGTGCTGCTATTTCCATGTTTATACAGGTAGCAGTGTAGATATTTCCATGTTTATACTGATAGCGGTGTAGATATTTCCATGTTTATACACATATTGGTATAGATATTTCCATTTTTATACAGATAGCGGTGTAGATATCTCCATCTTAATAAAGATGGCGGTGTAGATATTTATATGTTCATTCAGATGGCGGTGCATATATTTCCATGTTCATACAGATGGCGGTGTAGATATTTCCATGTTCATACAGATAGCGGTGTAGTTATTTCCATGTGTAAAGAGATAGCTGTGTAGATATTTCCATGTATATGCAGATAGCTGTGTAGACATTTCCATTTTCATGCAGATAGCGGTGTATATATTTCCCTGTTCAAACAGTTAGCGGTGTAGATATTTCCATGTTCATAAAGATTGCAGTGTAGATATTTCCATGTTTATACAGATAGCGGTGAAGATGTATGCATGTTTACACAGATAGCGGTGTAGATATTTCCATGTTCATCCAGATGGCTGTGTAGATATATCCATGTTCATACAGATAGCGGTGCAGATATTTCCATGTTCATACAGATGGCTGTGTAGATATATCCATGTTCATACAGACAGCAGTGTAGATATTTCCATGTTCATACAGATAGCCGTGTAGATATTGCCATGTTCATACCGATAGCGCTCCTGATACTTCCATGTTTATACAGGTAGAGGTGTACATATTTCCGTGTTTATACAGGTAGCGGTGTAGATATTTCCATGTTCATACAGATAGCGGTGTAGATATTTCCATGTTTATACAGATAGCGGTGTAGATATCTCCTTCTTAATACAGATGGCGGTGTAGATATTTATATGTTCATACAGATGGCAGTGCAGATATTTCCATGTTCATACAGATGGCGGTGTAGATATTTCCATGTTTATAGAGATAGCGGTGTAGTTATTTCCATGTGCAAAGAGATAGCTGTGTAGATATTTCCATGTATATGCAGATAGCTTTGTAGATATTTCCATTTTCATGCAGATAGCGGTGTAGATATTTCCATGTTCATACAGATAGCGGTGTGGATATTTCCATGTTTTTACAGATAGCGGTGAAGATGTGTGCATGTTTACACAGATAGCATTGTAGATATTTTCATGTTCATACAGACAGCGGTGTAGATATTTCCATGTTCATCAAGACGGCTGTGTAGACATATCCATGTTCATACAGATGGCGGTGAAGATATTTCCATGTTCATACAGATGGCTGTGTAGATATAACCAAGTTCATACAGATGGCGGTGAAGATTTTTCCATGTTCATACAGATGGCGGTGTAGATATTTCCATGTTCATACAGATAGCGGGGCTGATATTTCCATGTTTATACAGGTAGCAGTGTAGATATTTCCATGTTTATACAGATAGCGGTGTAGATATTTCCATGTTTATACACATAGCGGTGTAGATATTTCCATGTTTATACAGATAGCGGTGTAGATATCTCCATCTTAATACAGATGGCGGTGTAGATATTTATATGTTCATACAGATGGCGGTGCAGATATTTCCATGTTAATACAGATGGCTGTGTAGATATTTCCATGTTCATCCAGATGGCTGTGTAGCTATTTCCATGTTCATACAGATAGTGGTGTAGATATTTCCATGTTCATACAGACAGCGGTGTAGATATTTCCATGTTCATACAGATAGCCGTGTAGATATTGCCATGTTCATACCGATAGCGCTGCTGATACTTCCATGTTTATACAGGTAGCGGTGTACATATTTCCGTGTTTATACAGGTAGCGGTGTAGATATTTCCATGTTCATACAGATAGCAGTGTAGATATTTCCATGTTTATACAGATAGCGGTGTAGATATCTCCTTCTTAATACAGATGGCGGTGTAGATATTTATATGTTCATACAGATGGCAGTGCAGATATTTCCATGTTCATACAGATGGTGGTGTAGATATTTCCATGTTTATAGAGGTAGCGGTGTAGTTATTTCCATGTGCAAAGAGATAGCTGTGCAGATATTTCCATGTATATGCAGATAGCTGTGTAGATTTTCCATTTTCTTGCAGATAGCGGTGTAGATATTTCCATGGTCTAACAGATAGCGGTGTAGATATTTCCATATTCATACAGATAGTGGTGTGGATATTTCCATGTTTATACAGATAGCGGTGAAGATGTATGCATGTTTACACAGATAGCGGTGTAGATATTTCCATGTTCTTACAGATAGCGGTGTAGATATTTCCATGTTCATCCAGACGGCTGTGTAGACATATCCATGTTCATACAGATGGCGGTGAAGATATTTCCATGTTCATACAGATGGCTGTGTAGATATATCCATGTTCATACAGATGGCGGTGAAGATTTTTCCATGTTCATACAGATTCCGGTGTAGATATTTCCATGTTCATACAGATAGCGGTGCTGATATTTCCATGTTTATACAGGTAGCAGTGTAGATATTTCCATGTTTATACAGATAGCGGTGTAGATATTTCCATGTTTATACACATAGTGGTATAGATATTTCCATTTTTATACAGATAGCGGTGTAGATATCTCCATCTTAATACAGATGGCGGTGTAGATATTTATATGTTCATACAGATGGCGGTGCAGATATTTCCATGTTCGTACAGATGGCTGTGTAGATATATCCATGTTCATACAGATGGCGGTGAAGATTTTTCCATGTTCATACAGATGGCGGTGCAGATATTTCCATGTTCATACAGATGGCTGTTTAGATATTTCCATGTTCATACAGATAGCGGTGTAGTTATTTCCATGTGTAAAGAGATAGCTGTGTAGATATTTCCATGTATAAGCAGATAGCTGTGTAGATATTTCCGTTTTCATGCAGATAGCGGTGTATGTATTTCCCTGTTCAAACAGTTAGCGGTGTAGATATTTCCATGTACATAAAGATAGCGGTGTAGATATTTCCATGTTCATCCACATGGCTGTGTAGATATATCCATGTTCATAGAGATGGCGGTGAAGATATTTCCATGTTCATACAGATAGCGGTGTAGATATTTCCATGTTCATACAGATAGCGGTGTAGATATTTCCATGTTCATACAGATAGCGGTGTATGTATTTCCATGTTCATACAGATAGCGGTGTAGATATTTCCATGTTCATCCTGATGGCTGTGTAGATCTTTCCATGTTCATACAGATAGCGGTGTAGATATTTCCATGTTCATACAGATAGCGGTGTAGATATTTCCATGTTCATCCAGATGGCTGTGTAGATATATCCATGTTCATACAGATGGCGGTGAAGATATTTCCATGTTCATACAGATGGCGTTGTAGATATTTCCATGTTCATACAGATAGCTGTGTAGATATTGCCATGTTCATACCGATAGCGGTGCTGATACTTCCATGTTTATACAGGTAGCGGTGTACATATTTCCGTGTTTATACAGGTAGCGGTGTAGATATTTCCATGTTCATACAGATAGCAGTGTAGATATTTCCATGTGTATACAGATAGCGGTGTAGATATCTCCTTCTTAATACAGATGGCGGTGTAGATATTTATATGTTCATACAGATGGCGGTGCAGATATTTCCATGTTCATACAGATGGTGGTGTAGATATTTCCATGTTTATAGAGGTAGCGGTGTAGTTATTTCCATGTGCAAAGAGATAGCTGTGTAGATATTTCCATGTATATGCAGATAGCTGTGTAGATATTTCGATTTTCATGCAGATAGCGGTGTAGATATTTCCATGTTCAAACAGATAGCGGTGTAGATATTTCCATATTCATACAGATAGCGGTGTGGATATTTCCATGTTTATACAGATAGCGGTGAAGATGTATGCATGTTTACACAGATAGCGGTGTAGATATTTCCATGTTCATACAGACAGCGGTGTAGATATTTCCATGTTCATCCAGACGGCTGTGTAGACATATCCATGTTCATACAGATGGCGGTGAAGATATTTCCATGTTCATACAGATGGCTGTGTAGCTATATCCATGTTCATACAGATGGCGGTGAAGATTTTTCCATGTTCATACAGATTCCGATGTAGATATTTCCATGTTCATACAGATAGCGGTGCTGATATTTCCATGTTTATACAGGTAGCAGTGTAGATATTTCCATGTTTATACAGATAGCGGTGTAGATATTTCCATGTTTATACACATAGTGGTATAGATATTTCCATTTTTATACAGATAGCGGTGTAGATATCTCCATCTTAATACAGATGGCGGTGTAGATATTTATATGTTCATACAGATGGCGGTGCAGATATTTCCATGTTCATACAGATGGCGGTGAAGATATTTCCATGTTCATAAGGATGGCGGTGTAGATACTTCCATGTTCATACTGATAGCGGTGCTGATATTTCCATGTTTATACACATAGCGGTGTAGATATTTCCATGTGTAAAGAGATAGCTGTGTAGATATTTCCATGTATATGCAGATAGCTGTGTAGACATTTCCATTTTCATGCAGATAGCGGTGTATATATTTCCCTATTCAAACAGTTAGCGGTGTAGATATTTCCATGTTCATAAAGATAGCAGTGTAGATATTTCCATGTTTATACAGATAGCGGTGAAGATGTATGCATGTTTACACAGATAGCGGTGTAGATATTTCCATGTTCATCCAGATGGCTGTGTAGTTATATCCATGTTCATACAGATAGCGGTGTAGATATTGCCATGTTCATACAGATAGCGGTGCAGATATTTCCATGTTCATCCAGATGGCTGTGTAGTTATATCCATGTTCATACAGACGGCGGTTAACATATTTCCATGTTCATACAGATAGCGGTGTAGATATTTCCATGTTCATACAGATAGCGGTGTAGATATTTCCATGTTCATACAGATAGCGGTGTATATATTTCCATGTTCATACAGCTAGCGGTGTAGATATTTCCATGTTCATCCAGATGGCTGTGCAGATATATCCATGTTCATACAGATAGCGGTGTAGATTTTTCCATGTTCATCCAGATGGCTGTGTAGCTATTTCCATGTTCATACAGATAGTGGTGTAGATATTTCCATGTTCATACAGATAGCGGTGTAGATATTTCCATGTTCATACAGATAGCCGTGTAGTTATTGCCATGTTCATACCGATAGCGCTGCTGATACTTCCATGTTTATACAGGTAGCGGTGTACATATTTCCGTGTTTATACAGGTAGCGGTGTAGATATTTCCATGTTCATACAGATAGCGGTGTAGATATTTCCATGTTTATACAGATAGCGGTGTAGATATCTCCTTCTTAATACAGATGGCGGTGTAGATATTTATATGTTCATACAGATGGCAGTGCAGATATTTCCATGTTCATACGGATGGCAGTGAAGATATTTCCATGTTCATACAGATGGCAGTGTAGAAATTTCCATGTTAATACTGATAGCGGTGCTGATATTTCCATGTTTATACAGGTAGCGGTGTAGATATTTCCATGTTTATAGAGATAGCGGTGTAGTTATTTCCATGTGCAAAGAGATAGCTGTGTAGATATTTCCATGTATATGCAGATAGCTTTGTAGATATTTCCATTTTCATGCAGATAGCGGTGTAGATATTTCCATGTTCAAACAGGTAGCGGTGTAGGTATTTCCATGTTCATACAGATAGCGGTGAGGATATTTCCATGTTTTTACAGATAGCGGTGAAGATGTATTCATGTTTACACAGATAGCGGTGTAGATATTTTCATGTTCATACAGATAGCGGTGTAGATATTTCCATGTTCATCCAGACGGCTGTGTAGACATATCCATGTTCATACAGATGGCGGTGAAGATATTTCCATGTTCATACAGATGGCTGTGTAGATATATCCATGTTCATACAGATGGCGGTGAAGATTTTTCCATGTTCATACAGATGGCGGTGTAGATATTTCCATGTTCATACAGATAGCGGGGCTGATATTTCCGTGTTTATACAGGTAGCAGTGTAGATATTTCCATGTTTATACAGATAGCGGTGTAGATATTTCCATGTTTATACACATAGCGGTGTAGATATTTCCATGTTTATACAGATAGCGGTGTAGATATCTCCTTCTTAATACAGATGGCGGTGTAGATATTTATATGTTCATACAGATGGCGGTGCAGATATTTCCATGTTCATAAAGATGGCGGTGAAGATATTTCCATGTTCATACAGATGGCGGTGTAGATACTTCCATGTTCATACTGATAGCGGTGCTGATATTTCCATGTTTATACAGGTAGCGGTGTAGATATTTCCATGTTTATACAGATAGCGGTGTAGGTATTTCCATGTTTATACACATAGCGGTGTAGATATTTCAATGTTTATACAGATAGCGGTGTAGATATCTCCATCTTAATACAGATGGCGGTGTAGATATTTATATGTTCATTCAGATGGCGGTGCAGATATTTCCATGTTCATACAGATGGCGGTGTAGATATTTCCATGTTCATACAGATAGCGGTGTAGTTATTTCCATGTGTAAAGAGATAGCTGTGTAGATATTTCCATGTATATACAGATTGCTTTGTAGACATTTCCATTTTCATGCAGATAGCGGTGTATATATTACCCTGTTCAAACTGTTAGAGGTGCAGATATTTCCATGTTCATAAAGACAGCAGTGTAGATAATTCCATGTTTATACAGATAGCGGTGAAGATGTATGCACGTTTACACAGATAGCGGTGTATATATTTCCATGTTCATCCAGATGGCTGTGTAGATATATCCATGTTCATACAGATAGCGGTGTAGATATTTCCATGTTCATACAGATAGCGGTGCAGATATTTCCATGTTCATACAGATGGCGGTGAAGATATTTCCATGTTCACACAGATAGCGGTGTAGATATTTCCATGTTCATACAGATAGCGGTGTAGATATTTCCATGTTCATACTGAGAGCGGTGTATGTATTTCGATGTTTATACAGATAGCAGTGTAGATATTTCCATGTTCATCCAGATGGCTGTGTAGATATATCCATGTTCATACAGATAGCGGTGTAGATATTTCCATGTTCATCCAGATGGCTGTGTAGCTATTTCCATGTTCATACAGATAGTGGTGTAGATATTTCCATGTTCATACAGATAGCGGTGTAGATATTTCCATGTTCAAACAGATAGCGGTGTAGATATTTCCATGTTCATACAGATAGCGGTGAAGATATTTCCATGTTTATACAGATAGCGGTGAAGCTGTATGCATTTTTACGCAGATAGCGGTGTAGATATTTCCATGTTCATCCAGACGGCTGTGTAGACATATCCATGTTCATACAGATGGCGGTGAAGATATTTCCATGCTTATACAGAAGCTGTGTAGATATAACCATGTTGATACAGATGGCGGTGAAGATTTTTCCATGTTCATACAGATGGCGGTTTAGATATTTCCATGTTCATACAGATAGCGGTGCTGATATTTACATGTTTATACAGGTAGCAGTGTCGATATTTCCATGTTTATACAGATAGTGGTGTAGATATTTCCATGTTTATACACATAGCGGTGTAGATATTTCCATGTTTATACAGATAGCGGTGTAGATATCTCCTTCTTAATACAGATGGCGGTTTAGATATTTATATGTTCATACAGATCGCGGTGCAGATATTTCCATGTTCATACAGATGGTGGTGTAGATATTTCCATGTTTATAGAGATAGCGGTGTAGTTATTTCCATGTGCAAAGTGATAGCTGTGTAGATATTTCCATGTATATGCAGATAGCTGTGTAGATATTTCCATTTTCATGCAGATAGCGGTGTAGATATTTCCATGTTCAAACAGATAGCGGTGTAGATATTTCCATGTTCACACAGATATCGGTGTGTATATTTCCATGTTTATACAGATAGCGGTGAAGATGTATGCATGTTTACACAGATAGCGGTGTAGATATATCCATGTTCATACAGATAGCGGTGTAGATATTTCCATGTTCATCCAGACGGCTGTGTAGACATATCCATGTTCATACAGATGGCGGTGAAGATATTTCCTTGTTCATACAGATGGCTGTGTAGATATATCTAGGTTCATAGAGATGGCGGTGAAGATTTTTCCATGTTCATACAGAAGCGGTGTAGATATTTCCATGTTCATACAGATAGCGGTGCTGATATATCCATTTTTATACAGGTAGCAGTGTAGATATTTCCATGTTTATACAGACAGCGGTGTAGATATTTCCATGTTTATACACATAGCGGTGTAGGTATTTCCATGTTCATACAGATAGCGGTGCTGATATTTCCATGTTTATACAGGTAGCAGTGTAGATATTTCCATGTTTATACAGATAGTAGTGTAGATATTTCCATGTTTATACACATTGCGGTGTAGATATTTCCATGTTTATACAGATAGCGTGTAGATATCTCCATCTTAATACAGATGTCGGTGCAGATATTTCCATGTTCATACAGATGGCGGTGAAGATATTTTCATGTTCATACAGATGGCGGTGTAGATATTTCCATGTTCATACAGATGGCGGTGCTGATATTTCCATGTTTATACAGGTAGCGGTGTAGATATTTCCATGTTTATACAGGTAGCGGTGTAGATATTTCCATGTTTATACACATAGCGGTGTAGATATTTCCATGTTTATACAGATAGCGGTGTAGATATCTCCATCTTAATACAGATGGCGGTGTAGATATTTATATGTTCATTCAGATGGCGGTGGAGATATTTCCATGTTCATACAGATGGCGGTGTAGATATTTCCATGTTCATACATATAGCGGTGTAGTTATTTCCATGTGTAAAGAGATAGCTGTGTAGATATTTCCATGTATATGCAGATAGCTGTGTAGACATTTCCATTTTCATTTAGATAGCGGTGTATATATTTCCCTGTTCAAACAGTTAGCGGGGTAGATATTTCCATGTTCATAAAGATAGCAGTGTAGATATTTCCATGTTTATACAGAAAGCGGTGAAGATGTATGCATGTTTACACAGATAGCGGTGTAGATATTTCCATGTTCATCCAGATGGCTCTGTAGATATATCCATGTTCATACCGATAGCGGTGTAGATATTTCCATGTTCATACAGATATCGGTGCAGATATTTCCATGTTCATCCAGATGGCTGTGTAGATATATCCATGTTCATACAGATGGCAGTGGAGATATATCCATGTTCATACAGATAGCGGTGTAGATATTTCCATGTTCATACAGATAGCGGTGTAGTTATTTCCATGTTCATACAGATAGCGGTGTATGTATTTCCATGTTCATACAGATAGCGGTGTAGATATTTCCATGTTCATAAAGATGGCTGTGTAGATATATCTATGTTCATACAGATAGCGGTGTAGATATTTCCATGTTCATCCAGATGGCTGTGTAGCTATTTCCATGTTCATACAGATAGTGGTGTAGATATTTCCATGTTCATACAGATAGCGGTGTAGATATTTCCATGTTCATACAGATAGCCGTGTAGATATTGCCATGTTCATCCCGATAGCGGTGCTGATACTTCCATGTTTATACAGGTAGCGGTGTACATATTTCCGTGTTTATACAGGTAGTGGTGTAGATATTTCCATGTTCATACAGATAGCGGTGTAGATATTTCCATGTTTATACAGATAGCGGTGTAGATATCTCATTCTTAATACAGATTTCGGTGTAGATATTTATATGTTCATACAGATGGCGGTGCAGATATTTCCATGTTCATACAGATAGCAGTGTAGATATTTCCATGTTTATACAGATAGCGGTGTAGATATCTCATTCTTAATACAGATGGCGGTGTAGATATTTATATGTTCATCCAGACGGCTGTGTAGACATATCCATGTTCACACAGATGGCGGTGAAGATATTTCCATGTTCATACAGATGGCTGTGTAGATATATCCATGTTCATACAGATGGCGGTGAAGATTTTTCCATGTTCATACAGATGGCGGTGTTGATATATCCATGTTCATACAGATAGCGGTGCTGATATTTCCATGTTTATACAGGTAGCGGTGTAGATATTTCCATGGTTATACAGATAGCAGTGTAGATATTTCCATGTTTATACACATAGCGGTGTAGATATATCCATGTTTATACAGATAGCGGTGTAGATATTTCCATGTTCATGCAGATAGTGGTGTAGATATCTCCATCTTAATACAGATGGCGGTGTAGATATTTAAATGTTCATACAGATGGCGGTGCAGATATTTCCATGTTCATACAGATGGCGGTGTAGATATTTCCATTTTCATACAGATAGCGGTGTAGTTATTTCCATGTGTAAAGAGATAGCTGTGTAGATATATCCATGTATAAGCAGATAGCTGTGTAGATATTTCCGTTTTCATGCAGATAGCGGTGTATGTATTTCCCTGTTCAAACAGTTAGCGGTGTAGATATTTCCATGTACATAAAGATAGCGGTGTAGATATTAACATGTTCATCCACACGGCTGTGTAGACATATCCATGTTCATACAGATGGCGGTGGAGGTATTTCCATGTTCATACAGATAGCGGTGTAGATATTTCCTTGTTCATACAGAAAGCGGTGTAGATATTTCCATGTTAATACAGATAGCGGTGTATGTATTTCCATGTTCATACAGATAGCGGTGTAGATATTTCCATGTTCATCCTGATGGCTGTGTAGATATTTCCATGTTCATACAGATAGCGGTGTAGATATTTCCATGTTCATACAGATAGCGGTGTAGATATTTCCTTCTTCATACAGATAGCGGTGTAGATATTTCCATGTTAATACAGATAGCGGTGTATGTATTTCCATGTTCATACAGATAGCGGTGTAGATATTTCCATGTTCATCCTGATGGCTGTGTATATATTTCCATGTTCATACAGATAGCGGTGTAGATATTTCCATGTTCATACAGATAGCGGTGTAGATATTTCCATGTTCATCCAGACGGCTGTGTAGACATATCCATGTTCATACAGATGGAGGTGAAGATATTTCCATGTTCATACAGATGGCTATGTAGATATATCCATGTTCATACAGATGGCGGTGAAGATTTTTCCATGTTCATACAGACTCCGGTGTAGATATTTCCATGTTCATACTGATAGCGGTGCTGATATTTCCATGTTTATACAGGTAGCAGTGTAGATATTTCCATGTTTATACTGATAGCGGTGTAGATATTTCCATGTTTATACACATATTGGTATAGATATTTCCATTTTTATACAGATAGCGGTGTAGATATCTCCATCTTAATACGGATGGCGGTGTAGATATTTATATGTTCATACAGATGGCGGTGCAGATATTTCCATATTCATACAGATGGCGGTGTAGATACTTCCATGTTCATACTGATAGCGGTGCTGTTATTTCCATGTTTATACAGGTAGCGGTGTAGATATTTCCATGTTTATACAGATAGCAGTGTAGATATTTCCATGTTTATACACATTGCTGTGTAGATATTTCCATGTTTATACAGATAGCGGTGTAGTTATCTCCATCTTGATAAAGATGGCGGTGTAGATATTTATATGTTCATTCAGATGGCGGTGCATATATTTCCATGTTCATACAGATGGCGGTGTAGATATTTCCATGTTCATACAGATAGCGGTGTAGTTATTTCCATGTGTAAAGAGATAGCTGTGTAGATATTTCCATGTATATGCAGATAGCTGTGTAGACATTTCCATTTTCATGCAGATAGCGGTGTATATATTTCCCTGTTCAAACAGTTAGCGGTGTAGATATTTCCATGTTCATAAAGATTGCAGTGTAGATATTTCCATGTTTATACAGATAGCGGTGAAGATGTATGCATGTTTACACAGATAGCGGTGTAGATATTTCCATGTTCATCCAGATGGCTGTGTAGATATATCCATGTTCATACAGATAGCGGTGCAGATATTTCCATGTTCATACAGATGGCTGTGTAGATATATCCATGTTCATACAGACAGCGGTGTAGATATTTCCATGTTCATACAGATAGCCGTGTAGATATTGCCATGTTCATACCGATAGCGCTGCTGATACTTCCATGTTTATACAGGTAGCGGTGTACATATTTCCGTGTTTATACAGGTAGCGGTGTAGATATTTCCATGTTCATACAGATAGCGGTGTAGATATTTCCATGTTTATACAGATAGCGGTGTAGATATCTCCTTCTTAATACAGATGGCGGTGTAGATATTTATATGTTCATACAGATGGCAGTGCAGATATTTCCATGTTCATACAGATGGTGGTGTAGATATTTCCATGTTTATAGAGATAGCGGTGTAGTTATTTCCATGTGCAAAGAGATAGCTGTGTAGATATTTCCATGTATATGCAGATAGCTTTGTAGATATTTCCATTTTCATGCAGATAGCGGTGTAGATATTTCCATGTTCAAACAGATAGCGGTGTAGATATTTCCATGTTCATACAGATAGCGGTGTGGATATTTCCAAGTTTTTACAGATAGCGGTGAAGATGTGTGCATGTTTACACAGATAGCATTGTAGATATTTTCATGTTCATACAGACAGCGGTGTAGATATTTCCATGTTCATCCAGACGGCTGTGTAGACATATCCATGTTCATACAGATGGCGGTGAAGATATTTCCATGTTCATACAGATGGCGGTGTAGATATAACCAAGTTCATACAGATGGCGGTGAAGATTTTTCCATGTTCATACAGATGGCGGTGTAGATATTTCCATGTTCATACAGATAGCGGGGCTGATATTTCCATGTTTATACAGGTAGCAGTGTAGATATTTCCATGTTTATACAGATAGCGGTGTAGATATTTCCATGTTTATACACATAGCGGTGTAGATATTTCCATGTTTATACAGATAGCGGTGTAGATATCTCCATCTTAATACAGATGGCGGTGTAGATATTTATATGTTCATACAGATGGCGGTGCAGATATTTCCATGTTAATACAGATGGCTGTGTAGATATTTCCATGTTCATCCAGATGGCTGTGTATCTATTTCCATGTTCATACAGATAGTGGTGTAGATATTTCCATGTTCATACAGACAGCGGTGTAGATATTTCCATGTTCATACAGATAGCCGTGTAGATATTGCCATGTTCATACCGATAGCGCTGCTGATACTTCCATGTTTATACAGGTAGCGGTGTACATATTTCCGTGTTTATACAGGTAGCGGTGTAGATATTTCCATGTTCATACAGATAGCGTTGTAGATATTTCCATGTTTATACAGATAGCGGTGTAGATATCTCCTTCTTAATACAGATGGCGGTGTAGATATTTATATGTTCATACAGATGGCAGTGCAGATATTTCCATGTTCATACAGATGGTGGTGTAGATATTTCCATGTTTATAGAGATAGCGGTGTAGTTATTTCCATGTGCAAAGAGATGGCTGTGTAGATATTTACATGTATATGCAGATAGCTTTGTAGATATTTCCATTTTCATGCAGATAGCTGTGTAGATATTTCCATGTTCAAACAGATAGCGGTGTAGATATTTCCATGTTCATACAGATAGCGGTGTGGATATTTCCATGTTTTTACAGATAGCGGTGAAGATGTATGCATGTTTACACAGATAGCATTGTTGATATTTTCATGTTCATACAGACAGCGGTGTAGATATTTCCATGTTCATCCAGACGGCTGTGTAGACATATCCATGTTCATACAGATGGCGGTGAAGATATTTCCATGTTCATACAGATGGCTGTGTAGATATAACCATGTTCATACAGATGGCGGTGAAGATTTTTCCATGTTCATACAGATGGCGGTGTAGATATTTACATGTTCATACAGATAGCGGGGCTGATATTTCCATGTTTATACAGGTAGCAGTGTAGATATTTCCATGTTTATAGAGATAGCGGTGTAGATATTTCCATGTTTATACACATAGCGGTGTAGATATTTCCATGTTTATACAGATAGCGGTGTAGATATCTCCATCTTAATACAGATGGCGGTGTAGATATTTATATGTTCATACAGATGGCGGGGCAGATATTTCCATGTTAATACAGATGGCTGTGTAGATATATCCATGTTCATACAGATGGCGGTGTAGTTTTTTCCATGTTCATACAGATGGCGGTGCAGATATTTCCATGTTCATACAGATGGCGGTGTAGATATTTCCATTTTCATACAGATAGCAGTGTAGTTATTTCCATGTGTAAAGAGATAGCTGTGTAGATATTTCCAAGTATAAGCAGATAGCTGTGTAGATATTTCCGTTTTCATGCAGATAGCGGTGTATGTATTTCCCTGTTCAAACAGTTAGCGGTGTAGATATTTCCATGTACATAAAGATAGCGGTGTAGATATTTCCATGTTCATCCACATGGCTGTGTAGATATATCCATGTTCATACAGATGGCGGTGAAGATATTTCCATGTTCATACAGATAGCGGTGTAGATATTTCCATGTTCATACAGATAGCGGTGTAGATATTTCCATGTTCATACAGACAGCGGTGTATGTATTTCCATGTTCATACAGATAGCGGTGTAGATATTTCCATGTTCATCCTGATGGCTGTGTAGATATTTCCATGTTCATACAGATAGCGGTGTAGATATTTCCATGTTCATACAGATAGCGGTGTAGATATTTCCATGTTCATCCAAATGGCTGTGTAGATATATCCATGTTCATACAGATGGCGGTGAAGATATTTCCATGTTCATACAGATGGCGTTGTAGATATTTCCATGTTCATACAGATAGCTGTGTAGATATTGCCATGTTCATACCGATAGCGGTGCTGATACTTCCATGTTTATACAGGTAGCGGTGTACATATTTCCGTGTTTATACAGGTAGCGGTGTAGATATTTCCATGTTCATACAGATAGCGGTGTAGATATTTCCATGTTTATACAGATAGCGGTGTAGATATCTCCTTCTTAATACAGATGGCGGTGTAGATATTTATATGTTCATACAGATGGCGGTGCAGATATTTCCATGTTCATACAGATGGTGGTGTAGATATTTCCATGTTTATAGAGGTCGCGGTGTAGTTATTTCCATGTGCAAAGAGATAGCTGTGCAGATATTTCCATGTATATGCAGATAGCTGTGTTGATTTTCCATTTTCATGCAGATAGCGGTGTAGATATTTCCATGTTCTAACAGATAGCGGTGTAGATATTTCCATATTCATACAGATAGCGGTGTGGATATTTCCATGTTTATACAGATAGCGGTGAAGATGTATGCATGTTTACACAGATAGCGGTGTAGATATTTCCATGTTCTTACAGATAGCGGTGTAGATATTTCCATGTTCATCCAGACGGCTGTGTAGACATATCCATGTTCATACAGATGGCGGTGAAGATATTTCCATGTTCATACAGATGGCTGTGTAGATATATCCATGTTCATACAGATGGCGGTGAAGATTTTTCCATGTTCATACAGATTCCGGTGTAGATATTTCCATGTTCATACAGATAGCGGTGCTGATATTTCCATGTTTATACAGGTAGCAGTGTAGATATTTCCATGTTTATACAGATAGCGGTGTAGATATTTCCATGTTTATACACATAGTGGTATAGATATTTCCATTTTTATACAGATAGCGGTGTAGATATCTCCATCTTAATACAGATGGCGGTGTAGATATTTATATGTTCATACAGATGGCGGTGCAGATATTTCCATGTTCGTACAGATGGCTGTGTAGATATATCCATGTTCATACAGATGGCGGTGAAGATTTTTCCATGTTCATACAGATGGCGGTGCAGATATTTCCATGTTCATACAGATGGCGGTGTAGATATTTCCATGTTCATAAAGATAGCGGTGTAGATATTTCCATGTTCATCCACATGGCTGTGTAGATATATCCATGTTCATAGAGATGGCGGTGAAGATATTTCCATGTTCATACAGATAGCGGTGTAGATATTTCCATGTTCATACAGATAGCGGTGTAGATATTTCCATGTTCATACAGATAGCGGTGTATGTATTTCCATGTTCATACAGATAGCGGTGTAGATATTTCCATGTTCATCCTGATGGCTGTGTAGATATTTCCATGTTCATACAGATAGCGGTGTAGATATTTCCATGTTCATACAGATAGCGGTGTAGATATTTCCATGTTCATCCAGATGGCTGTGTAGATATATCCATGTTCATACATATGGCGGTGAAGATATTTCCATGTTCATACAGATGGCGTTGTAGATATTTCCATGTTCATACAGATAGCTGTGTAGATATTGCCATGTTCATACCGATAGCGGTGCTGATACTTCCATGTTTATACAGGTAGCGGTGTACATATTTCCGTGTTTATACAGGTAGCGGTGTAGATATTTCCATGTTCATACAGATAGCAGTGTAGATATTTCCATGTTTATACAGATAGCGGTGTAGATATTTCCATGTTTATACACATAGCGGTGTAGATATTTCCATGTTTATACAGATAGCGGTGTAGATATCTCCATCTTAATACAGATGGCGGTGTAGATATTTATATGTTCATACAGATGGCGGTGCAGATATTTCCATGTTAATACAGATGGCTGTGTAGATATTTCCATGTTCATCCAGATGGCTGTGTATCTATTTCCATGTTCATACAGATAGTGGTGTAGATATTTCCATGTTCATACAGACAGCGGTGTAGATATTTCCATGTTCATACAGATAGCCGTGTAGATATTGCCATGTTCATACCGATAGCGCTGCTGATACTTCCATGTTTATACAGGTAGCGGTGTACATATTTCCGTGTTTATACAGGTAGCGGTGTAGATATTTCCATGTTCATACAGATAGCGTTGTAGATATTTCCATGTTTATACAGATAGCGGTGTAGATATCTCCTTCTTAATACAGATGGCGGTGTAGATATTTATATGTTCATACAGATGGCAGTGCAGATATTTCCATGTTCATACAGATGGTGGTGTAGATATTTCCATGTTTATAGAGATAGCGGTGTAGTTATTTCCATGTGCAAAGAGATGGCTGTGTAGATATTTACATGTATATGCAGATAGCTTTGTAGATATTTCCATTTTCATGCAGATAGCTGTGTAGATATTTCCATGTTCAAACAGATAGCGGTGTAGATATTTCCATGTTCATACAGATAGCGGTGTGGATATTTCCATGTTTTTACAGATAGCGGTGAAGATGTATGCATGTTTACACAGATAGCATTGTTGATATTTTCATGTTCATACAGACAGCGGTGTAGATATTTCCATGTTCATCCAGACGGCTGTGTAGACATATCCATGTTCATACAGATGGCGGTGAAGATATTTCCATGTTCATACAGATGGCTGTGTAGATATAACCATGTTCATACAGATGGCGGTGAAGATTTTTCCATGTTCATACAGATGGCGGTGTAGATATTTACATGTTCATACAGATAGCGGGGCTGATATTTCCATGTTTATACAGGTAGCAGTGTAGATATTTCCATGTTTATAGAGATAGCGGTGTAGATATTTCCATGTTTATACACATAGCGGTGTAGATATTTCCATGTTTATACAGATAGCGGTGTAGATATCTCCATCTTAATACAGATGGCGGTGTAGATATTTATATGTTCATACAGATGGCGGGGCAGATATTTCCATGTTAATACAGATGGCTGTGTAGATATATCCATGTTCATACAGATGGCGGTGTAGTTTTTTCCATGTTCATACAGATGGCGGTGCAGATATTTCCATGTTCATACAGATGGCGGTGTAGATATTTCCATTTTCATACAGATAGCAGTGTAGTTATTTCCATGTGTAAAGAGATAGCTGTGTAGATATTTCCAAGTATAAGCAGATAGCTGTGTAGATATTTCCGTTTTCATGCAGATAGCGGTGTATGTATTTCCCTGTTCAAACAGTTAGCGGTGTAGATATTTCCATGTACATAAAGATAGCGGTGTAGATATTTCCATGTTCATCCACATGGCTGTGTAGATATATCCATGTTCATACAGATGGCGGTGAAGATATTTCCATGTTCATACAGATAGCGGTGTAGATATTTCCATGTTCATACAGATAGCGGTGTAGATATTTCCATGTTCATACAGACAGCGGTGTATGTATTTCCATGTTCATACAGATAGCGGTGTAGATATTTCCATGTTCATCCTGATGGCTGTGTAGATATTTCCATGTTCATACAGATAGCGGTGTAGATATTTCCATGTTCATACAGATAGCGGTGTAGATATTTCCATGTTCATCCAAATGGCTGTGTAGATATATCCATGTTCATACAGATGGCGGTGAAGATATTTCCATGTTCATACAGATGGCGTTGTAGATATTTCCATGTTCATACAGATAGCTGTGTAGATATTGCCATGTTCATACCGATAGCGGTGCTGATACTTCCATGTTTATACAGGTAGCGGTGTACATATTTCCGTGTTTATACAGGTAGCGGTGTAGATATTTCCATGTTCATACAGATAGCGGTGTAGATATTTCCATGTTTATACAGATAGCGGTGTAGATATCTCCTTCTTAATACAGATGGCGGTGTAGATATTTATATGTTCATACAGATGGCGGTGCAGATATTTCCATGTTCATACAGATGGTGGTGTAGATATTTCCATGTTTATAGAGGTCGCGGTGTAGTTATTTCCATGTGCAAAGAGATAGCTGTGCAGATATTTCCATGTATATGCAGATAGCTGTGTTGATTTTCCATTTTCATGCAGATAGCGGTGTAGATATTTCCATGTTCTAACAGATAGCGGTGTAGATATTTCCATATTCATACAGATAGCGGTGTGGATATTTCCATGTTTATACAGATAGCGGTGAAGATGTATGCATGTTTACACAGATAGCGGTGTAGATATTTCCATGTTCTTACAGATAGCGGTGTAGATATTTCCATGTTCATCCAGACGGCTGTGTAGACATATCCATGTTCATACAGATGGCGGTGAAGATATTTCCATGTTCATACAGATGGCTGTGTAGATATATCCATGTTCATACAGATGGCGGTGAAGATTTTTCCATGTTCATACAGATTCCGGTGTAGATATTTCCATGTTCATACAGATAGCGGTGCTGATATTTCCATGTTTATACAGGTAGCAGTGTAGATATTTCCATGTTTATACAGATAGCGGTGTAGATATTTCCATGTTTATACACATAGTGGTATAGATATTTCCATTTTTATACAGATAGCGGTGTAGATATCTCCATCTTAATACAGATGGCGGTGTAGATATTTATATGTTCATACAGATGGCGGTGCAGATATTTCCATGTTCGTACAGATGGCTGTGTAGATATATCCATGTTCATACAGATGGCGGTGAAGATTTTTCCATGTTCATACAGATGGCGGTGCAGATATTTCCATGTTCATACAGATGGCGGTGTAGATATTTCCATGTTCATAAAGATAGCGGTGTAGATATTTCCATGTTCATCCACATGGCTGTGTAGATATATCCATGTTCATAGAGATGGCGGTGAAGATATTTCCATGTTCATACAGATAGCGGTGTAGATATTTCCATGTTCATACAGATAGCGGTGTAGATATTTCCATGTTCATACAGATAGCGGTGTATGTATTTCCATGTTCATACAGATAGCGGTGTAGATATTTCCATGTTCATCCTGATGGCTGTGTAGATATTTCCATGTTCATACAGATAGCGGTGTAGATATTTCCATGTTCATACAGATAGCGGTGTAGATATTTCCATGTTCATCCAGATGGCTGTGTAGATATATCCATGTTCATACATATGGCGGTGAAGATATTTCCATGTTCATACAGATGGCGTTGTAGATATTTCCATGTTCATACAGATAGCTGTGTAGATATTGCCATGTTCATACCGATAGCGGTGCTGATACTTCCATGTTTATACAGGTAGCGGTGTACATATTTCCGTGTTTATACAGGTAGCGGTGTAGATATTTCCATGTTCATACAGATAGCAGTGTAGATATTTCCATGTTTATACAGATAGCGGTGTAGATATCTCCTTCTTAATACAGATGGCGGTGTAGATATTTATATGTTCATACAGATGGCGGTGCAGATATTTCCATGTTCATACAGATGGTGGTGTAGATATTTCCATGTTTATAGAGGTAGCGGTGTAGTTATTTCCATGTGCAAAGAGATAGCTGTGTAGATATTTCCATGTATATGCAGATAGCTGTGTAGATATTTCGATTTTCATGCAGATAGCGGTGTAGATATTTCCATGTTCAAACAGATAGCGGTGTAGATATTTCCATATTCATACAGATAGCGGTGCTGATATTTCCATGTTTATACAGGTAGCAGTGTAGATATTTCCATGTTTATACAGATAGCGGTGTAGATATTTCCATGTTTATACACATAGTGGTATAGATATTTCCATTTTTATACAGATAGCGGTGTAGATATCTCCATCTTAATACAGATGGCGGTGTAGATATTTATATGTTCATACAGATGGCGGTGCAGATATTTCCATGTTCATACAGATGGCGGTGAAGATATTTCCATGTTCATAAGGATGGCGGTGTAGATACTTCCATGTTCATACTGATAGCGGTGCTGATATTTCCATGTTTATACAGATAGCGGTGTAGATATTTCCATGTTTATACACATAGCGGTGTAGATATTTCCATGTTTATACAGATAGCGGTGTAGATATCTCCATCTTAATACAGATGGCGGTGTAGATATTTATATGTTCATTCAGATGGCGGTGCATATATTTCCATGTTCATACAGATGGCGGTGTAGATATTTCAATGTTCATACAGATAGCAGTGTAGTTATTTCCATGTGTAAAGAGATAGCTGTGTAGATATTTCCATGTATATGCAGATAGCTGTGTAGACATTTCCATTTTCATGCAGATAGCGGTGTATATATTTCCCTATTCAAACAGTTAGCGGTGTAGATATTTCCATGTTCATAAAGATAGCAGTGTAGATATTTCCATGTTTATACAGATAGCGGTGAAGATGTATGCATGTTTACACAGATAGCGGTGTAGATATTTCCATGTTCATCCAGATGGCTGTGTAGATATATCCATGTTCATACAGATAGCGGTGTCGATATTTCCATGTTCATACAGATAGCGGTGCAGATATTTCCATGTTCATCCAGATGGCTGTGTAGTTATATCCATGTTCATACAGACGGCGGTTAACATATTTCCATGTTCATACAGATAGCGGTGTAGATATTTCCATGTTCATACAGATAGCGGTGTAGATATTTCCATGTTCATACAGATAGCGGTGTATGTATTTCCATGTTCGTACAGCTAGCGGTGTAGATATTTCCATGTTCATCCAGATGGCTGTGCAGATATATCCATGTTCATACAGATAGCGGTGTAGATTTTTCCATGTTCATCCAGATGGCTGTGTAGCTATTTCCATGTTCATACAGATAGTGGTGTAGATATTTCCATGTTCATACAGATAGCGGTGTAGATATTTCCATGTTCATACAGATAGCCGTGTAGTTATTGCCATGTTCATACCGATAGCGCTGCTGATACTTCCATGTTTATACAGGTAGCGGTGTACATATTTCCGTGTTTATACAGGGAGCGGTGTAGATATTTCCATGTTCATACAGATAGCGGTGTAGATATTTCCATGTTTATACAGATAGCGGTGTAGATATCTCCTTCTTAATACAGATGGCGGTGTAGATATTTATATGTTCATACAGATGGCAGTGCAGATATTTCCATGTTCATACGGATGGCAGTGAAGATATTTCCATGTTCATACAGATGGCAGTGTAGAAATTTCCATGTTAATACTGATAGCGGTGCTGATATTTCCATGTTTATACAGGTAGCGGTGTAGATATTTCCATGTTTATAGAGATAGCGGTGTAGTTATTTCCATGTGCAAAGAGATAGCTGTGTATATATTTCCATGTATATGTAGATAGCTTTGTAGATATTTCCATTTTCATGCAGATAGCGGTGTAGATATTTCCATGTTCAAACAGATAGCGTTGTAGATATTTCCATTTTCATACAGATAGCGGTGAGGATATTTCCATGTTTTTACAGATAGCGGTGAAGATGTATTCATGTTTACACAGATAGCGGTGTAGATATTTTCATGTTCATACAGATAGCGGTGTAGATATTTCCATGTTCATCCAGACGGCTGTGTAGACATATCCATGTTCATACAGATGGCGGTGAAGATATTTCCATGTTCATACAGATGGCTGTGTAGATATATCCATGTTCATACAGATGGCGGTGAAGATTTTTCCATGTTCATACAGATGGCGGTGTAGATATTTCCATGTTCATACAGATAGCGGGGCTGATATTTCCATGTTTATACAGGTAGCAGTGTAGATATTTCCATGTTTATACAGATAGCGGTGTAGATATTTCCATGTTTATACACATAGCGGTGTAGATATTTCCATGTTTATACAGATAGCGGTGTAGATATCTCCTTCTTAATACAGATGGCGGTGTAGATATTTATATGTTCATACAGATGGCGGTGCAGATATTTCCATGTTCATAAAGATGGCGGTGAAGATATTTCCATGTTCATACAGATGGCGGTGTAGATACTTCCATGTTCATACTGATAGCGGTGCTGATATTTCCATGTTTATACAGGTAGCTGTGTAGATATTTCCATGTTTATACAGATAGAGGTGTAGGTATTTCCATGTTTATACACATAGCGGTGTAGATATTTCAATGTTTATACAGATAGCGGTGTAGATATCTCCATCTTAATACAGATGGCGGTGTAGATATTTATATGTTCATTCAGATGGCGGTGCAGATATTTCCATGTTCATACAGATGGCGGTGTAGATATTTCCATGTTCATACAGATAGCGGTGTAGTTATTTCCATGTGTAAAGAGATAGCTGTGTAGATATTTCCATGTATATACAGATAGCTTTGTAGACATTTCCATTTTCATGCAGATAGCGGTGTATATATTACCCTGTTCAAACAGTTAGAGGTGCAGATATTTCCATGTTCATAAAGACAGCAGTGTAGATAATTCCATGTTTATACAGATAGCGGTGAAGATGTATGCATGTTTACACAGATAGCGGTGTATATATTTCCATGTTCATCCAGATGGCTGTGTAGGTATATCCTTGTTCATACAGATAGCGGTGTAGATATTTCCATGTTCATACAGATAGCGGTGCAGATATTTCCATGTTCATCCAGATGGCTGTGTAGATATATCCATGTTCATACAGATGGCGGTGAAGATATTTCCATGTTCACACAGATAGCGGTGTAGATATTTCCATGTTCATACAGATAGCGGTGTAGATATTTCCATGTTCATACTGATAGCGGTGTATGTATTTCCATGTTCATACAGATAGCAGTGTAGATATTTCCATGTTCATCCAGATAGCTGTGTAGATATATCCATGTTCATACAGATAGCGGTGTAGATATTTCCATGTTCATCCAGATGGCTGTGTAGCTATTTCCATGTTCATACAGATAGTGGTGTAGATATTTCCATGTTCATACAGATAGCGGTGTAGATATTTCCATGTTCATACAGATAGCCTTGTAGATATTGCCATGTTCAAACCGATAGCGGTGCTGATACTTCCATGTTTATACAGGTAGCGGTGTACATATTTCCGTGTTTATACAGGTAGCGGTGTAGATATTTCCATGTTCATACAGATAGCGGTGTAAATATTTCCATGTTTATACAGATAGCGGTGTAGATATCTCCTTCTTAATACAGATGGCGGTGTAGATATTTATATGTTCATACAGATGGCGCTGCAGATATTTCCATGTTCATACAGATGGTGGTGTAGATATTTCCATGTTTATAGAGGTAGCGGTGTAGTTATTTCCATGTGCAAAGAGATAGCTGTGTAGATATTTCCATGTATATACAGATAGCTGTGTAGATATTTCCATTTCCATGCAGATAGCGGTGTAGATATTTCCATGTTCAAACAGATAGCGGTGTAGATATTTCCATGTTCATACAGATAGCGGTGTGGATATTTCCATGTTTATACAGATAGCGGTGAAGATGTATGCATGCTTACACAGATAGCGGTGTAGATATTTCCATGTTCATACAGATAGCGGTGTAGATATTTCCATGTTCATCCAGACGGCTGTGTAGACATATCCATGTTCATACAGATGGCGGTGAAGATGTTTCCATGCTAATACAGAAGCTGTGTAGATTTATCCATGTTGATACAGATGGCGGTGAAGACTTTTCCATGTTCATCCAGACGGCTGTGTAGACATATCCATGTTCATACAGATGGCGGTGAAGATGTTTCCATGCTTATACAGAAGCTGTGTAGATTTATCCATGTTGATAAAGATGGCGGTGAAGATTTTTCCATGTTCATACATATGGCGGTATAGATATTTCCATGTTCATACAGATAGCGGTGTAGATATTTCCATGTTCATCCAGATGGCTGTGTAGCTATTTCCATGTTCATACAGATAGAGGTGTAGATATTTCCATGTTCATACAGATAACCGTGTAGATATTGCCATGTTCATACCGATAGCGGTGCTGATACTTCCATGTTTATACAGGTAGCGGTGTACATATTTCCGTGTTTATACAGGTAGCGGTGTAGATATTTCCATGTTCATACAGATAGCGGTGTAGCTATTTCCATGTTTATACAGATAGCGGTGTAGATATCTCCTTCTTAATACAGATGGCGGTGTAGATATTTATATGTTCATACAGATGGCGGTGCAGATATTTCCATGATAATACAGATGGTGGTGTAGATATTTCCATGTTTATAGAGATAGCGGTGTAGTTATTTCCATGTGCAAAGAGATAGCTGTGTAGATATTTCCATGTATATGCAGATAGCTGTGTAGATATTTCCATTTTCATGCAGATAGCGGTGTAGATATTTCCATGTTCAAACAGATAGCGGTGTAGATATTTCCATGTTCATGCAGATAGCGGTGTGGATATTTCCATGTTTATACAGATAGCGGTGAAGATGTATGCATGTTTACACAGAGAGCGGTGTAGATATTTCCATGTTCATACAGATAGCGGTGTAGATATTTCCATGTTCATCCAGACGGCTGTGTAGACATATCCATGTTCATACAGATGGCGGTGAAGGTATTTCCATGTTCATACAGATGGCTGTGTAGATATATCCAGGTTCATAGAGATGGCGGTGAAGACTTTTCCATGTTCATACAGAAGCGGTGTAGATATTTCCATGTTCATACAGATAGCGGTGCTGTTATTTCCATGTTTATACAGGTAGCAGTGTAGATATTTCCATGTTCATACAGATAGCGGTGTAGATATTTCCATGTTTATACACATAGCGGTGTAGATATTTCCATGTTTATACAGATAGCGTGTAGATATCTCCATCTTAATACAGATGGCGGTGTAGATATTTATATGTTCATACAGATGGCGGTGCAGATATTTCCATGTTCATACAGATGGCGGTGAAGATATTTCCATGTTCATACAGATGGTGGTGTAGATACTTCCATGTTCATACTGATAGCGGTGCTGATATTTCCATGTTTATACAGGTAGCGGTGTAGATATTTCCATGTTTATACATATAGCGGTGTAGATATTTCCAGGTTTATACACATAGCGGTGTAGATATTTCCATGTTTATACAGATAGCGGTGTAGATATGTCCATCTAAATACAGATGGCGGTGTAGATATTTATATGTTCATTCAGATGGCGGTGGAGATATTTCCATGTTCATACAGATAGCGGTGTAGTTATATTCCATGTGTAAAGAGATAGCTGTGTAGATATTTCCATGTATATGCAGACAGCTGTGTAGACATTTCCATTTTCATGCAGATAGCGGTGTATATATTTCCCTGTTAAAACAGTTAGCGGTGTAGATATTTCCATGTTCATAAAGATAGCAGTGTAGATATTTCCATGTTTATACAAAAAGCGGTGAAGATGTATGCATGTTTACACAGATAGCGGTGTAGATATTTCCATGTTCATACAGATAGCGGTGTAGATATTTCCATGTTCATCCAGACGGCTGTGTAGACATATCCATGTTCATACAGATGGCGGTGAAGATATTTCCATGTTCATACAGATGGCTGTGTAGATATATCCATGTTCATACAGACGGCAGTGAAGATATTTCCATGTTCATACAGATAGCGGTGTAGATACTTCCATGTTCATACAGATAGCGGTGTAGATATTTCCATGTTCATACAGATAGCGGTGTATGTATTTCCATGTTCATACAGATAGCGGTGTAGATATTTCCATGTTCATCCAGATGGCTGTGTAGATATATCCATGTTCATACAGATAGCGTTGTAGATATTTCCATGTTCATCCAGATGGCTGTGTAGCTATTTCCATGTTCATACAGATAGTGGTGTAGATATTTCCATGTTCATACAGATAGCGGTGTAGATATTTCCATGTTCATACAGATAGCCGTGTAGATATTGCCATGTTCATACCGATAGCGCTGCTGATACTTCCATGTTTATACAGGTAGCGGTGTACATATTTCCGTGTTTATACAGGTAGCGGTGTAGATATTTCCATGTTCATACAGATAGCGGTGTAGATATTTCCATGTTTATACAGATAGCGGTGTAGATATCTCCTTCTTAATACAGATGGCGGTGTAGATATTTCTATGTTCATACAGACGGCAGTGCAGATATTTCCATGTTCATACAGATGGTGGTGTAGATATTTCCATGTTTATAGAGATAGCGGTGTAGTTATTTCCATGTGCAAAGAGATAGCTGTGTAGATATTTCCATGTATATGCAGATAGCTTTGTAGGTATTTCCATTTTCATGCAGATAGCGGTGTAGATATTTCCATGTTCAAACAGATAGCGGTGTAGATATTTCCGTGTTCATACAGATAGCGGTGTGGATATTTCCATGTTTATACAGATAGCGGTGAAGATGTATGCATGTTTACACAGATAGCGGTGTAGATATTTTCATGTTCATACAGATAGCGGTGTAGATATTTCCATGTTCATCCAGACGGCTGTGTAGACATATCCATGTTCATATAGATGGCGGTGAAGATATTTCCATGTTCATACAGATGTCTCTGTAGATATATCCATGTTCATACAGATGGCGGTGAAGATTTTTCCATGTTCATACAGATGGCGGTGTAGATATTTCCATGTTCATACAGATAGCGGGGCTGATATTTCCAAGTTTATACAGGTAGCAGTGTAGATATTTCCATGTTTATACAGATAGCGGTGTAGATATTTCCAGGTTTATACACATAGCGGTGTAGATATTTCCATGTTTATACAGAGAGCGGTGTAGATATCTCCATCACAATACAGATGGCGTAGTAGATATTTATATGTTCATACAGATGGCGGTGCAGATATTTCCATGTTCATACAGATGGCGGTGAAGATATTTCCATGTTCATACAGATGGCGGTGTAGATACTTCCATGTTCATACTGATAGCGGTGCTGATATTTCCATGTTTATACAGGTAGCGGTGTAGATATTTCCATGTTTATACAGATATCGGTGTAGGTATTTCCATGTTTATACACATAGCGGTGTAGATATTTCCATGTTTATGCAGATAGTGGTGTAGATATCTCCATCTTAATACAGATGGCGGTGTAGATATTTAAATGTTCATACAGATGGCGGTGCAGATATTTCCATGTTCATACAGATGGCGGTGTAGATATTTCCATGTTCCTACAGATAGCGGTGTAGTTATTTCCATGTGTAAAGAGATAGCTGTGTAGATATTTCCATGTATAAGCACATAGCTGTGTAGATATTTCCGTTTTCATGCAGATAGCGGTGTATGTATTTCCCTGTTCAAACAGTTAGCCGTGTAGGTATTTCCATGTACATAAAGATAGCGGAGTAGATATTTCCATGTTCATCCAGATGGCTGTGTAGATATATCCATGTTCATACAGATGGTGGTGAAGATATTTCCATGTTCATACAGATAGCGGTGTAGATATTTCCATGTTCATACAGATAGCGGTGTAGATATTTCCATGTTCATACAGATAGTGGTGTAGGTATCTCCATGTTCATACAGATAGCGGTGTAGATATTTCCATGTTCATCCTGATGGCTGTGTAGATATTTCCATGTTCATACAGATAGCGGTGTAGATATTTCCATGTTCATACAGATAGCGGTGTAGATATTTCCATGTTAATACAGATGGCTGTGTAGATATTTCCATGTTCATACAGATGGCGGTGAAGATATTTCCATCTTCATACAGATGGCGTTGCAGATATTTCCATGTTCATACAGATAGCTGTGTAGATATTGCCATGTTCATACCGATAGCGGTGCTGATACTTCCATGTTTATACAGGTAGCGGTGTACATATTTCCGTGTTTATACAGGTAGCGGTGTAGATATTTCCATGTCCATACAGATAGCGGTGTAGATATTTCCATGTTTATACAGATAGCGGTGTAGATATCTCCTTCTTAATACAGATGGCGGTGTAGATATTTATATGTTCATACAGATGGCGGTGCAGATATTTCCATGTTCATACAGATGGTGGTGTAGATATTTCCATGTTTATAGAGGTAGCGGTGTAGTTATTTCCATGTGCAAAGAGATAGCTGTGTAGATATTTCCATGCATATGCAGATAGCTGTGTAGATATTTCCATTTTCATGCAGATAGCGGTGTAGATATTTCCATGTTCAAACAGATAGCAGTGTAGATATTTCCATATTCATACAGATAGCGGTGTGCATATTTCCATGTTTATACAGATAGCGGTGAAGATGTATGCATGTTTACACAGATAGCGGTGTAGATATTTCCATGTTCTTACAGATAGCGGTGTAGATATTTCCATCTTCATCCAGACGGCTGTGTAGACATATCCATGTTCATACAGATGGCGGTGAAGATATTTCCATGTTCATACAGATGGCTGTGTAGATATATCCATGTTCATACAGATAGCGGTGCTGATATTTCCATGTTTATACAGGTAGCAGTGTAGATATTTCCATGTTTATACAGATAGCGGTGTAGAAATTTCCATGTTTATACAAGTAGTGGTATAGATATTTCCATTTTTATACAGATAGCGGTGTAGATATCTCCATCTTAATACAGATGGCGGTGTAGATATTTATATGTTCATAGAGATGGCGGTGCAGATATTTCCATGTTCATACAGATGGCAGTGAAGATATTTCCATGTTCATACAGATGGCGGTGTAGATACTTCCATGTTCATACTGATAGCGGTGCTGATATTTCCATGTTTATACAGGTAGTGGTGTAGATATTTCCATGTTTATACAGATAGCGGTGTAGGTATTTCCATGTTTATACACACAGCGGTGTAGATATTTCCATGTTTATACAGATAGCGGTGTAGATATCTCCATCTTAATACAGATGGCGGTGTAGATATTTATATGTTCATTCAGATGGAGGTGCAGATATTTCCATGTTCATACAGATGGCGGTGTAGATATTTCCATGTTCATACAGATAGCGGTGTAGTTATTTCCATGTGTAAAGAGATAGCTGTGTAGATATTTCCATGTATATGCAGATAGCTGTGTAGACATTTCCATTTTCATGCAGATAGCGGTGTATATATTTCCCTGTTCAAACAGCGGTGTAGATATTTCCATGTTCATAAAGATAGCAGTGTAGATATTTCCATGTTTTTACAGATAGCGGTGTAAGATGTATGCATGTTTACACAGATTGCGGTGTAGATATTTCCATGTTCATACAGATGGCGGTGTAGATATTTCAATGTTCATACAGATAGCGGTGTAGTTATTTCCATGTGTAAAGAGATATCTGTGTAGATATTTCCATGTATATACAGATAACTGTGTAGACATTTCCATTTACATGCAGATAGCGGTGTATATATTTCCCTGTTCAAACAGTTAGAGGTGAAGCTATTTCCATGTTCAGAAAGATAACAGTGTAGATAATTCCATGTTTATACAGATAGTGGTGAAGATGTATGCATGTTTACACAGATAGCGGTGTATATATTTCCATGTTCATCCAGATGGCTGTGTAGATATATCCATGTTCATACAGATAGCGGTGTAGATATTTCCATGTTCATACAGATTGCGGTGCAGATATTTCCATGTTCATCCAGATGGCTGTGTAGATATATCCATGTTCATACAGATGGCGGTGAAGATATTTCCATGTTCATACAGATAGCGGTGTAGATATTTCCATGTTCATACAGATAGCGGTGTAGATATTTCCATGTTCATACAGATAGCGGTGTATGTATTTCCATGTTCATACAGATAGCAGTGTAGATATTTCCATGTTCATCCAGATGGCTGTGTAGATATATCCATGTTCATACAGATAGCGGTGTAGATATTTCCATGTTCATCCAGATGGCTGTGTAGCTATTTCCATGTTCATACAGATAGTGGTGTAGATATTTCCATGTTCATACAGATAGCGGTGTAGATATTTCCATGTTCATACAGATAGCCGTGTAGATATTGCTATGTTCATACCGATAGCGGTGCTGATACTTCCATGTTTATACAGGTAGCGGTGTACATATTTCCGTGTTTATACAGGTAGCGGTGTAGATATTTCCATGTTCATACAGATAGCTGTGTAGATATTTCCATGTTTATACAGATAGCGGTGTAGATATCTCCTTCTTAATACAGATGGCGGTGTAGATATTTATATGTTCATACAGATGGCGGTGCAGATATTTCCATGTTCATACAGATGGTGGTGTAGATATTTCCATGTTTGTAGAGATAGCGGTGTAGTTATTTCCATGTGCAAAGAGATAGCTGTGTAGATATTTCCATGTATATACAGATAGCTGTGTAGATATTTCCATTTCCATGCAGATAGCGGTGTAGTTATTTCCATGTTCAAACAGATAGCGGTGTAGATATTTCCATGTTCATACAGATAGCGGTGTGGATATTTCCATGTTTATACAGATAGCGGTGAAGATGTATGCATGTTTACACAGATAGCGGTGTAGATATTTCCATGTTCATACAGATAGCGGTGTAGATATTTCCATGTTCATCCAGACGTCTGTGTAGACATATCCATGTTCATACAGATGGCGGTGAAGATATTTCCATGCTTATACAGAAGCTGTGTAGATTTATCCATGTTGATACAGATGGCGGTGAAGATTTTTCCATGTTCATACAGATGGCGGTGTAGATATTTTCATGTCCATACAGATAGCGGTGCTGATATTTCCATGTTTATACAGGTAGCAGTGTCGATATTTCCATGTTTATACAGATAGTGGTGTAGATATTTCCATGTTTATACACATAGCGGTGTAGATATTTCCATGTTTATACAGATAGCGGTGTAGATATCTCCATCTTAATACAGATGGCGGTGTAGATATTTATATGTTCATACAGATGGCGGTGCAGATATTTCCATGTTCATACAGATGGCGTTGAAGATATTTCCATGTTCATACAGATGGCGGTGAAGATACTTCCATGTTCATACTGATAGCGGTGCTGATATTTCCATGTTTATACAGGTAGCGGTGTAGATATTTCCATGTTTATACAGATAGCGGTGTAGATATTTCCATGTTTATACACATAGCGGTGTAGATATTTCCTTGTTTATACACATAGCAGTGTAGATATCTCCATCTTAATACAGATGGCGGTGTAGATATTTATATGTTCATACAGATGGCGGTGCAGATATTTCCATGTTCATACAGATGGCGGTGTAGATATTTCCATGTTCATACAGATAGCGGTGTAGTTATTTCCATGTGTAAAGAGATAGCTGTGTAGATATTTCCATGTATATGCAGATAGCTGTGTAGACATTTCCATTTTCATGCAGACAGCAGTGTATATATTTCCCTGTTCAAACAGTTAGCGGTGTAGATATTTCCATGTTCATAAAGATAGCAGTGTAGATATTTCCATGTTCATACAGATAGCAGTGTAGTTATTTCCATGTGTAAAGAGATAGATGTGTAGATATTTCCATGTATATGCAGATAGCTGTGTAGACATTTCCATTTACATGCAGATAGCGTTGTATATATTTCCCTGTTCAAACAGTTAGCGGTGCAGATATTTCCATGTTCATAAAGATAGCAGTGTAGATAATTCCATGTTTATGCAGATAGCGGTGAAGATGTATGCATGTTTACACAGATAGCGGTGTATATATTTCCATGTTCATCCAGATGGCTGAGTAGATATATCCATGTTCATACAGATAGCGGTGTAGATATTTCCATGTTCATACAGATAGCGGTGCAGATATTTCCATGTTCATCCAGATGGCTGTGTAGATATATCCATGTTCATACAGATGGCGCTGAAGATATTTCCATGTTCATACAGATAGCGGTGTAGATATTTCCATGTTCATACAGATAGCGGTGTAGATATTTCCATGTTCATACAGATAGCGGTGTATGTATTTCCATGTTCATACAGATAGTAGTGTAGATATTTCCATGTTCATCCAGATGGCTGTGTAGGTATATCCATGTTCATACAGATAGCGGTGTAGATATTTCCATGTTCATCCAGATGGCTGTGTAGCTATTTCCATGTTCATACAGATAGTGGTGTAGATATTTCCATGTTCATACAGATAGCGGTGTAGATATTTCCATGTTCATACAGATAGCCGTGTAGATATTGCCATGTTCATACCGATAGCGGTGCTGATACTTCCATGTTTATACAGGTAGCGGTGTACATATTTCCGTGTTTATACAGGTAGCGGTGTAGATATTTCCATGTTCATACAGATAGCGGTGTAGATATTTCCATGTTTATACAGATAGCGGTGTAGATATCTCCTTCTTAATACAGATGGCGGTGTAGATATTTATATGTTCATACAGACGGCGGTGCAGATACTTCCATGTTCATACAGATGGTGGTGTAGATATTTCCATGTTTATTGAGATAGCGGTGTAGTTATTTCCATGTGCAAAGAGATAGCTGTGTGGATATTTCCATGTATATACAGATAGCTGTGTAGATATTTCCATTTCCATGCAGATAGCGGTGTAGATATTTCCATGTTCAAACAGATAGCGGTGTAGATATTTCCATGTTCATACAGATAGCGGTGTGGATATTTCCATGTTTATACAGATAGCGGTGAAGATGTATGCATGCTTACACAGATAGCGGTGTAGATATTTCCATGTTCATACAGATAGCGGTGTAGATATTTCCATGTTCATCCAGACGGCTGTGTAGACATATCCATGTTCATACAGATGGCGGTGAAGATGTTTCCATGCTTATACAGAAGCTGTGTAGATTTATCCATGTTGATACAGATGGCGGTGAAGATTTTTCCATGTTCATACAGATGGCGGTATAGATATTTCCATGTCCATACAGATAGCGGTGCTGATATTTCCATGTTTATACAGGTAGCAGTGTCGATATTTCCATGTTTATACAGATAGTGGTGTAGATATTTCCATGTTTATACACATAGCGGTGTAGATATTTCCATGTTTATACAGATAGCGGTGTAGATATCTCCATCTTAATACAGATGGCGGTGTAGATATTTATATGTTCATACAGATGGCGGTGCAGATATTTCCATGTTCATACAGATGGTGGTGAAGATATTTCCATGTTCATACAGATGGCGGTGTAGATACTTCCATGTTCATACTGATACCGGTGCTGATATTTCCATGTTTATACAGGTAGCGGTGTAGATATTTCCATGTTTATACAGATAGCGGTGTGGATATTTCCATGTTTATACACATAGCGGTGTAGATATTTCCATGTTTATACACATAGCAGTGTAGATATCTCCATCTTAATACAGATGGCGGTGTAGATATTTATGTGTTCATTCAGATGGCGGTGCAGATATTTCCATGTTCATACAGATGGCGGTGTAGATATTTCCATGTTCATACAGATAGCGGTGTAGTTATTTCCATGTGTAAAGAGATAGCTGTGTAGATATTTCCATGTATATGCAGATAGCTCTGTAGACATTTCCATTTTCATGCAGATAGCGGTGTATATATTTCCCTGTTCAAACAGTTAGCGGTGTAGATATTTCCATGTTCATAAAGATAGCAGTGTAGATATTTCCTTGTATATACAGATAGCGGTGAAGATGTATGCATGTTTACACAGATAGCGGTGTAGATATTTCCATGTTCATCCAGATGGCTGTGTAGATATATCCATGTTCATACAGATAGCGGTGTTGATATTTCCATGTTCATACAGATAGCGGTGCAGATATTTCCATGTTCATCCAGATGGCTGTGTAGATATATGCATGTTCATACAGATGGCGGTGAAGATATTTCCATGTTCATACAGATAGCGTTGTAGATATTTCCATGTTCATACAGATAGCGGTGTAGATATTTCCATTTTCATACAGATAGCGGTGTATGTATTTCCATGTTCATACAGATCGCGGTGTAGATATTTCCATGTTCATCTAGATGGCTGTGTAGATATATCAATGTTCATACAGATAGCGCTGAAGATATTTCCATGTTCATCCAGAGGGCTGTGTAGCTATTTCCATGTTCATACAGATAGTGGTGTAGATATTTCCATGTTCATACAGATAGCGGTGTAGATATTTCCATGTTCATACAGATAGCCGTGTAGATATTGCCATGTTCATACCGATAGCGGTGCTGATACTTCCATGTTTATACAGGTAGCGGTGTACATATTTCCGTGTTTATACAGGTAGCGGTGTAGATATTTCCATGTTCATACAAATAGCGGTGTAGATATCTCCTTCTTAATACAGATGGCGGTGTAGATATTTATATGTTCATACAGATGGCGGTGCAGATATTTCCATGTTCATACAGATGGCGGTGAAGATGTATGCATGTTTACACAGAGAGCGGTGTAGATATTTCCATGTTCATCCAGACGGCTGTGTAGACATATCCATGTTCATACAGATGGCGGTGAAGATGTTTCCATGCTTATACAGAAGCTGTGTAGATTTATCCATGTTGATACAGATGGCGGTGAAGATTTTTCCATGTTCATACAGATGGCGGTATAGATATTTCCATGTCCATACAAATAGCGGTGCTGATATTTCCATGTTTATACAGGTAGCAGTGTCGATATTTCCATGTTTATACAGATAGTGGTGTATATATTTCCATGTTTATACACATAGCGGTGTAGATATTTCCATGTTTATTCAGATAGCGGTGTAGATATCTCCATCTTAATACAGATGGCGGTGTAGATATTTATATGTTCATACAGATGGCGGTGCAGATATTTCCATGTTCATACAGATGGCGGTGAAGATATTTCCATGTTCATACAGATGGCGGTGTAGATACTTCCATGTTCATACTGATAGCGGTGCTGATATTTCCATGTTTATACAGGTAGCGGTGTAGATATTTCCATGTTTATACAGATAGCGGTGTAGATATTTCCATGTTTATACACATAGCGGTGTAGATATTTCCATGTTTATACACATAGCAGTGTAGATATCTCCATCTTAATACAGATGGCGGTGTAGATATTTATATGTTCATTCAGATGGCGGTGCAGATATTTCCATGTTCATACAGATGGCGGTGTAGATATTTCCAAGTTCATACAGATAGCGGTGTATGTATTTCCATGTTCATACAGATAGCGGTGTAGATATTTCCATGTTCATAGAGATGCCAGTGTAGTTTTTCCATGTTCATAGGGATGGCGGTGTAGATATTTCCATATTTATAGAGATAGCGGTGTAGTTATTTCCATGTTCCTGGAGATAGCGGTGTAGATATTTCCATGTATATTCAGTTAGCTTTGTACATATTTCCATGTTCAGACAGATAGCGGTGTAGATATTTCCATGTTCATCCAGATGGCTGTGTAGATATTTCCATGTTCATACAGATAGCCGTGTAGATATTGCCATGTTCTTACCGATAGCGTTGATGATACTTCCATGTTTATACAGGTAGCGGTGTACATATTTCCGTGTTTATACAGGTAGCGGTGTAGATATTTCCATGTTCATACAGATAGCGGTTTAGATATTTCCATGTTTATACAGATAGCGGTGTAGATATCTCATTCTTAATACAGATGGCGGTGTAGATATTTATATGTTCATCCAGACGGCTGTGTAGACATATCCATGTTCATACAGATGGCGGTGAAGATATTTCCATGTTCATACAGATGGCTGTCTAGATATATCCATGTTCATACAGATGGCGGTGAAGGTTTTTCCATGTTCATACAGATGGCGGTGTAGATATTTCCATGTTCATACAGATAGCGGTGCTGATATTTTCATGTTTATACAGGTAGCAGTGTAGATATTTCCATGTTTATACAGATAGCGGTGTAGATATTTCCATGTTTATACACATAGCGGTGTAGATATTTCCATGTTTATACAGATAGCGGTGTAGATATCTCCATCTTAATACAGATGGCGGTGTAGATATTTATATGTTCATACAGATGGCGGTGCAGATATTTCCATGTTCATACAGATGGCGGTGAAGATATTTCCATGTTCATACAGATTGCGGTGTAGATACTTCCATGTTCATACTGATAGCGGTGCTGATATTTCCATGTTTATACAGGTAGCGGTGTAGATATTTCCATGTTTATACAGATGGCGGTGTACATATTTCCATGTTCATACAGATAGCGGTGTAGTTATTTCCATGTGTAAAGAGATAGCTGTGTAGATATTTCCATGTATATGCAGATAGCTGTGTAGACATTTCCATTTTCATGCAGATAGCGGTGTATATATTTCCCTGTTCAAACAGTTAGCGGTGTAGATATTTCCATGTTCATAAAGATAGCAGTTTAGATATTTCCATGTTTATACAGATTGCGGTGAAGATGTATGCATGTTTACACAGATAGCGGTGTAGATATTTCCATGTTCATCCAGATGGCTGTGTAGATATATCCATCTTCATACAGATAGCGGTGTAGATATTTCCATGTTCATACAGATAGCGGTGCAGATATTTCCATGTTCATCCAGATGGCTATGTAGATATATCCATGTTCATACAGATGGCGGTGAAGATATTTCCATGTTCATACAGATATCGGTGTAGATATTTCCATGTTCATACAGATAGCGGTGTAGATATTTCCATGTTCATACAGATAGCGGTGTATGTATTTCCATGTTCATACAGATAGCGGTGTAGATATTTCCATGTTCATCCAGATGGCTGTGTAGGTATATCCATGTTCATACAGATAGCGGTGTAGATATTTCCATGTTCATCCAGATGGCTGTGTAGCTATTTCCATGTTCATACAGATAGTGGTGTAGATATTTCCATGTTCATACAGATAGCGGTGTAGATATTTCCATGTTCATACAGATTGCCGTGTAGATATTGCCATGTTCATACCTATAGTGGTGCTGATACTTCCATGTTTATACAGGTAGCGGTGTACATATTTCCGTGTTTATACAGGTAGCGGTGTAGATATTTCCATGTTCATACAGATAGCGGTGTAGATATTTCCATGTATATACAGATAGCGGTGTAGATATCTCCTTCTTAATACAGATGGCGGTGTAGATATTTATATGTTCATACAGATGGCGGTGCAGATATTTACATGTTCATACAGATGGTGGAGTAGATATTTCCATGTTTATAGAGATAGCGGTGTAGTTATTTCCATGTGCAAAGAGATAGCTGTGTAGATATTTCCATGTATAAGCAGATAGCTGTGTTGATATTTCCATTTTCATGCAGATAGCGGTGTATATATTTCCATGTTCAAACAGATAGCGGTGTAGATATTTCCATGTTCATACAGATAGCGGTGTGGATATTTCCATGTTTATACAGATAGCGGTGAAGATGTATGCATGTTTACACAGATAGCGGTGTAGATATTTCCATGTTCATACAGATAACGGTGTAGATATTTCCATGTTCATCCAGACGGCTGTGTAGACATATCCATGTTCATACAGATGGCTGTGAAGATATTTCCATGTTCATACAGATGGCTGTGTACATATATCCATGTTCATACAGATGGCGGTGAAGATTTTTCCATGTTCATACAGATGGCGGTGTAGATATTTCCATGTTCATACAGATAGCGGTGCTGATATTTCCATGTTTATACAGGTAGCAGTGTAGATATTTCCATGTTTCTACAGATAGCGGTGTAGATATTTCCATGTTTATACACATAGCGGTGTAGATATTTCCATGTTTATACAGATAGCGGTGTAGATATCTCCATCTTAATACAGATGGCGGTGTAGATATTTATATGTTCATACAGATGGCGGTGCAGATATTTCCATGTTCATACAGATGGCGGTGAAGATATTTCCATGTTCGTACAGATGGCGGTGTAGATACTTCCATGTTCATACAGATAGCGGTGTAGTTATTTCCATGTGTAAAGTGACAGCTGTGTAGATATTTCCATGTATATGCAGATAGCTGTGTTGCCATTTCCATTTTCAAGCAGATAGTGGTGTATATATTTCCCTGTTCAAACAGTTAGCGGTGTAGATATTTCCATGTTCATAAAGATAGCAGTGTAGATATTTCCATGTTTATACAGATAGCGGTGAAGATGTATGCATGTTTACACAGATAGCGGTGTAGATATTTCCATGTTCATCCAGATGGCTGTGTAGATATATCCATGTTCATACAGATAGAGGTGTAGATATTTCCATGTTCATCCAGATGGCTGTGTAGCTATTTCCATGTTCATACAGATAGTGGTGTAGATATTTCCATGTTCATACAGATAGCGATGTATATATTTCCATGTTCATACAGATAGCCGTGTAGATACTGCCATGTTCATACCGATAGCGGTGCTGATACTTCCATGTTTATACAGGTAGCGGTGTACATATTTCCGTGGTTATACAGGTAGCGGTGTAGATATTTCCATGTTCATATAGATAGCGGTGTAGATATTTCCATGTTTATACAGATAGAGGTGTAGATATCTCCTTCTTAATACAGATGGCGGTGTAGATATTTATATGTTCATACAGATGGCGGAGCAGATATTTCCAAGTTCATACAGATGGTGCTGTTGATATTTCCATGTTCATACAGATAGCGGTGTGGATATTTCCATGTTTATACAGATAGCGGTGAAGATGTATGCATGTTTACACAGATAGTGGTGTAGATATTTCCATGTTCATACAGATAGCGGTGTAGATATTTCCATGTTCATCCATACGGCTGTGTAGACATATCCATGTTCATAAAGATGGCGGTGAAGATATTTCCATGTTGATACAGATGGCTGTGTAGATATATCGATGTTCATACTGATGGCAGTGAAGATTTTTCCATGTTCATACAGATGGCGGTGTAGATATTTCCATGTTCATACAGATAGCGGTGCTGATATTTCCATGTTTATACAGGTAGCAGTGTAGATATTTCCATGTTTCTACAGATAGCGGTGTAGATATTTCCATGTTTATACACATAGCGGTGTTGATATTTCCATGTTTATACAGATAGCGGTGTAGATATAGCCATCTTAATACAGATGGTGGTGTAGATATTTATATGTTCATACAGATGGCGGTGCAGATATTTCCATGTTCATACAGATGGCGGTGAAGATATTTCCATGTTCACACAGATGGCAGTGTAGATACTTCCATGTTCATACTGATAGCGGTGCTGATATTTCCATGTTTATACAGGTAGCGGTGTAGATATTTCCATGTTTATACAGATAGCCGTGTAGATATTGCCATGTTTATACACGTAGCGGTGAAGATATTTCCATGTTTATACAGATAGCGGTGTAGATATCTCCATCTTAATACAGATGGCGGTGTAGATAATTATATGTTCATTCAGATGGCGGTGCAGATATTTCCATGTTCATACAGATGGCGGTGTAGATATTTCCATGTTCATACAGATAGCGGTGTAGTTATTTCCATGTGTAAAGAGATAGCTGTGTAGATATTTCCATGTATATGCAGATAGCTGTGTTGCCATTTCCATTTTCAAGCAGATAGTGGTGTATATATTTCCCTGTTCAAACAGTTAGCGGTGTAGATATTTCCATGTTCATAAAGATAGCAGTGTAGATATTTCCATGTTTATACAGATAGCGGTGAAGATGTATGCATGTTTACACAGATAGCGGTGTAGATATTTCCATGTTCATCCAGATGGCTCTGTAGATATATCCATGTTCATACAGATAACGGTGTAGATATTTCCAAGTTCATACAGATAGCGGTGCAGATATTTCCATGTTCATCCAGATGGCTGTGTAGATATATCCATGTTCATACAGATGGCGGTGAAGATATTTCCATGTTCATACAGATAGCGGTGTAGATATTTCCATGTTCATACAGATAGCGGTGTAGATATTTCCATGTTCATACAGATAGCGGTGTATGTATTTCCATGTTCATAATGATAGCGGTGTAGATATTTCCATGTTCATCCAGATGGCTGTGTAGATATATCCATGTTCATACAGATAGCGGTGTAGATATTTCCATGTTCATCCAGATGGCTGTGTAGCTATTTCCATGTTCATACAGATAGTGGTGTAGATATTTCCATGTTCATACAGATAGCGATGTAGATATTTCCATGTTCATACAGATAGCCGTGTAGATATTGCCATGTTCATACCGATAGCGGTGCTGATACTTCCATGTTTATACAGGTAGCGGTGTACATATTTCCGTGGTTATACAGGTAGCGGTGTAGATATTTCCATGTTCATATAGATAGCGGTGTAGATATTTTCATGTTTATACAGATAGCGGTGTAGATATCTCCTTCTTAATAAAGATGGCGGTGTAGATATTTATATGTTCATGCAGACGGCGGAGCAGATATTTCCATGTTCATACAGATGGTGGTGTAGATATTTCCATGTTTATACAGATAGCGGTGAAGATGTATGCATGTTTACACAGATAGTGCTGTAGATATTTCCATGTTCATACAGATAGCGGTGTAGTTATTTCCATGTGTAAAGAGATAGCTGTGTAGATATTTCCATGTATATGCAGATAGCTGTGTAGACATTTCCATTTTCATGCAGACAGCAGTGTATATATTTCCCTGTTCAAACAGTTAGCGGTGTAGATATTTCCATGTTCATAAAGATAGCAGTGTAGATATTTCCATGTTCATACAGATAGCAGTGTAGTTATTTCCATGTGTAAAGAGATAGATGTGTAGATATTTCCATGTATATGCAGATAGCTGTGTAGACATTATCATTTACATGCAGATAGCGGTGTATATATTTCCCTGTTCAAACAGTTAGCGGTGCAGATATTTCCATGTTCATAAAGACAGCAGTGTAGATAATTCCATGTTTATGCAGATAGCGGTGAAGATGTATGCATGTTTACACAGATAGCGGTGTATATATTTCCATGTTCATCCAGATGGCTGAGTAGATATATCCATGTTCATACAGAAAGCGGTGTAGATATTTCCATGTTCATACAGATAGCGGTGCAGATATTTCCATGTTCATCCAGATGGCTGTGTAGATATATCCATGTTCATACAGATGGCGGTGAAGATATTTCCATGTTCATACAGATAGCGGTGTAGATATTTCCATGTTCATACAGATAGCGGTGTAGATATTTCCATGTTCATACAGATAGCGGTGTATGTATTTCCATGTTCATACAGATAGTAGTGTAGATATTTCCATGTTCATCCAGATGGCTGTGTAGGTATATCCATGTTCATACAGATAGCGGTGTAGATATTTCCATGTTCATCCAGATGGCTGTGTAGCTATTTCCATGTTCATACAGATAGTGGTGTAGATATTTCCATGTTCATAGAGATAGCGGTGTAGATATTTCCATGTTCATACAGATAGCCGTGTAGATATTGCCAAGTTCATACCGATAGCGGTGCTGATACTTCCATGTTTATACAGGTAGCGGTGTACTTATTTCCGTGTTTATACAGGTAGCAGTGTAGATATTTCCATGTTCATACAGATAGCGGTGTAGATATTTCCATGTTTATACAGATAGCGGTGTAGATATCTCCTTCTTAATACAGATGGCGGTGTAGATATTTATATGTTCATACAGACGGCGGTGCAGATACTTCCATGTTCATACAGATGGTGGTGTAGATATTTCCATGTTTATAGAGATAGCGGTGTAGTTATTTCCATGTGCAAAGAGATAGCTGTGTGGATATTTCCATGTATATACAGATAGCTGTGTAGATATTTCCAT
Source organism: Gorilla gorilla gorilla (assembly GCF_029281585.2). NCBI lineage: Eukaryota > Metazoa > Chordata > Mammalia > Primates > Hominidae > Gorilla > Gorilla gorilla. Next base: position 154,856,139 of record NC_073231.2, read on the forward strand.
TTCCATGCAGATAGCGGTGTAGATATTTCCATGTTCAAACAGATAGCGGTGTAGATATTTCCATGTTCATACAGATAGCGGTGTGGATATTTCCATGTTTATACAGATAGCGGTGAAGATGTATGCATGCTTACACAGATAGCGGTGTAGATATTTCCATGTTCATACAGATAGCGGTGTAGATATTTCCATGTTCATCCAGACGGCTGTGTAGACATATCCATGTTCATACAGATGGCGGTGAAGATGTTTCCATGCTTATACAGAAGCTGTGTAGATTTATCCATGTTGATACAGATGGCGGTGAAGATTTTTCCATGTTCATACAGATGGCGGTATAGATATTTCCATGTCCATACAGATAGCGGTGCTGATATTTCCATGTTTATACAGGTAGCAGTGTCGATATTTCCATGTTTATACAGATAGTGGTGTAGATATTTCCATGTTTATACACATAGCGGTGTAGATATTTCCATGTTTATACAGATAGCGGTGTAGATATCTCCATCTTAATACAGATGGCGGTGTAGATATTTATATGTTCATACAGATGGCGGTGCAGATATTTCCATGTTCATACAGATGGTGGTGAAGATATTTCCATGTTCATACAGATGGCGGTGTAGATACTTCCATGTTCATACTGATAGCGGTGCTGATATTTCCATGTTTATACAGGTAGCGGTGTAGATATTTCCATGTTTATACAGATAGCGGTGTAGATATTTCCATGTTTGTACACATAGCGGTGTAGATATTTCCATGTTTATACACATAGCAGTGTAGATATCTCCATCTTAATACAGATGGCGGTGTAGATATTTATATGTTCATTCAGATGGCGGTGCAGATATTTCCATGTTCATACAGATGGCGGTGTAGATATTTCCATGTTCATACAGATAGCGGTGTAGTTATTTCCATGTGTAAAGAGATAGCTGTGTAGATATTTCCATGTATATGCAGATAGCTGTGTAGACATTTCCATTTTCATGCAGATAGCGGTGTATATATTTCCCTGTTCAAACAGTTAGCGGTGTAGATATTTCCATGTTCATAAAGATAGCAGTGTAGATATTTCCTTGTTTATACAGATAGCGGTGAAGATGTATGCATGTTTACACAGATAGCGGTGTAGATATTTCCATGTTCATCCAGATGGCTGTGTAGATATATCCATGTTCATACAGATAGCGGTGTAGATATTTCCATGTTCATACAGATAGCGGTGCAGATATTTCCATGTTCATCCAGATGGCTGTGTAGATATATGCATGTTCATACAGATGGCGGTGAAGATATTTCCATGTTCATACAGATAGCGTTGTAGATATTTCCATGTTCATACAGATAGCGGTGTAGATATTTCCATTTTCATACAGATAGCGGTGTATGTATTTCCATGTTCATACAGATCGCGGTGTAGATATTTCCATGTTCATCCAGATGGCTGTGTAGATATATCCATGTTCATACAGATAGCGCTGAAGATATTTCCATGTTCATCCAGAGGGCTGTGTAGCTATTTCCATGTTCATACAGATAGTGGTGTAGATATTTCCATGTTCATACAGATAGCGGTGTAGATATTTCCATGTTCATACAGATAGCCGTGTAGATATTGCCATGTTCATACCGATAGCGGTGCTGATACTTCCATGTTTATACAGGTAGCGGTGTACATATTTCCGTGTTTATACAGGCAGCGGTGTAGATATTTCCATGTTCATACAGATAGCGGTGTAGCTATTTCCATGTTTATACAAATAGCGGTGTAGATATCTCCTTCTTAATACAGATGGCGGTGTAGATATTTATATGTTCATACAGATGGCGGTGCAGATATTTCCATGTTCATACAGATGGCGGTGAAGATGTATGCATGTTTACACAGAGAGCGGTGTAGATATTTCCATGTTCATCCAGACGGCTGTGTAGACATATCCATGTTCATACAGATGGCGGTGAAGATGTTTCCATGCTTATACAGAAGCTGTGTAGATTTATCCATGTTGATACAGATGGCGGTGAAGATTTTTCCATGTTCATACAGATGGCGGTATAGATATTTCCATGTCCATACAGATAGCGGTGCTGATATTTCCATGTTTATACAGGTAGCAGTGTCGATATTTCCATGTTTATACAGATAGTGGTGTAGATATTTCCATGTTTATACACATAGCGGTGTAGATATTTCCATGTTTATACAGATAGCGGTGTAGATATCTCCATCTTAATACAGATGGCAGTGTAGATATTTATATGTTCATACAGATGGCGGTGCAGATATTTCCATGTTCATACAGATGGCGGTGAAGATATTTCCATGTTCATACAGATGGCGGTGTAGATACTTCCATGTTCATACTGATAGCGGTGCTGATATTTCCATGTTTATACAGGTAGCGGTGTAGATATTTCCATGTTCATACAGATAGCGGTGTAGATATTTCCATGTTTATACACATAGCGGTGTAGATATTTCCATGTTTATACACATAGCAGTGTAGATATCTCCATCTTAATACAGATGGCGGTGTAAATATTTATATGTTCATTCAGATGGCGGTGCAGATATTTCCATGTTCATACAGATGGCGGTGTAGATATTTCCAAGTTCATACAGATAGCGGTGTATGTATTTCCATGTTCATACAGATAGCGGTGTAGATATTTCCATGTTCATAGAGATGCCGGTGTAGTTTTTCCATGTTCTTAGGGATGTCGGTGTAGATATTTCCATATTTATAGAGATAGCGGTGTAGTTATTTCCATGTTCCTGGAGATAGCGGTGTAGATATTTCCATGTATATTCAGTTAGCTTTGTACATATTTCCATGTTCAGACAGATAGCGGTGTAGATATTTCCATGTTCATCCAGATGGCTGTGTAGATATTTCCATGTTCATACAGATAGCCGTGTAGATATTGCCATGTTCTTACCGATAGCGTTGATGATACTTCCATGTTTATACAGGTAGCGGTGTACATATTTCCGTGTTTATACAGGTAGCGGTGTAGATATTTCCATGTTCATACAGATAGCGGTTTAGATATTTCCATGTTTATACAGATAGCGGTGTAGATATCTCATTCTTAATACAGATGGCGGTGTAGATATTTATATGTTCATCCAGACGGCTGTGTAGACATATCCATGTTCATACAGATGGCGGTGAAGATATTTCCATGTTCATACAGATGGCTGTCTAGATATATCCATGTTCATACAGATGGCGGTGAAGGTTTTTCCATGTTCATACAGATGGCGGTGTAGATATTTCCATGTTCATACAGATAGCGTTGCTGATATTTTCATGTTTATACAGGTAGCAGTGTAGATATTTCCATGTTTATACAGATAGCGGTGTAGATATTTCCATGTTTATACACATAGCGGTGTAGATATTTCCATGTTTATACAGATAGCGGTATAGATATCTCCATCTTAATACAGATGGCGGTGTAGATATTTATATGTTCATACAGATGGCGGTGCAGATATTTCCATGTTCATACAGATGGCGGTGAAGATATTTCCATGTTCATACAGATTGCGGTGTAGATACTTCCATGTTCATACTGATAGCGGTGCTGATATTTCCATGTTTATACAGGTAGCGGTGTAGATATTTCCATGTTTATACAGATGTCGGTGTACATATTTCCATGTTCATACAGATAGCGGTGTAGTTATTTCCATGTGTAAAGAGATAGCTGTGTAGATATTTCCATGTATATGCAGATAGCTGTGTAGACATTTCCATTTTCATGCAGATAGCGGTGTATATATTTCCCTGTTCAAACAGTTAGCGGTGTAGATATTTCCATGTTCATAAAGATAGCAGTTTAGATATTTCCATGTTTATACAGATTGCGGTGAAGATGTATGCATGTTTACACAGATAGCGGTGTAGATATTTCCATGTTCATCCAGATGGCTGTGTAGATATATCCATGTTCATACAGATAGCGGTGTAGATATTTCCATGTTCATACAGATAGCGGTGCAGATATTTCCATGTTCATACAGATGGCTGTGTAGATATATCCATGTTCATACAGATGGCGGTGAAGATATTTCCATGTTCATACAGATAGCGGTGTAGATATTTCCATGTTCATACAGATAGCGGTGTAGATATTTCCATGTTCATACAGATAGCGGTGTATGTATTTCCATGTTCATACAGATAGCGGTGTAGATATTTCCATGTTCATCCAGATGGCTGTGTAGGTATATCCATGTTCATACAGATAGCGGTGTAGATATTTCAATGTTCATCCAGATGGCTGTGTAGCTATTTCCATGTTCATACAGATAGTGGTGTAGATATTTCCATGTTCATACAGATAGCGGTGTAGATATTTCCATGTTCATACAGATTGCCGTGTAGATATTGCCATGTTCATACCTATAGCGGTGCTGATACTTCCATGTTTATACAGGTAGCGGTGTACATATTTCCGTGTTTATACAGGTAGCGGTGTAGATATTTCCATGTTCATACAGATAGCGGTGTAGATATTTCCATGTATATACAGATAGCGGTGTAGATATCTCCTTCTTAATACAGATGGCGGTGTAGATATTTATATGTTCATACAGATGGCGGTGCAGATATTTACATGTTCATACAGATGGTGGAGTAGATATTTCCATGTTTATAGAGATAGCGGTGTAGTTATTTCCATGTGCAAAGAGATAGCTGTGTAGATATTTCCATGTATAAGCAGATAGCTGTGTTGATATTTCCATTTTCATGCAGATAGCGGTGTATATATTTCCATGTTCAAACAGATAGTGGTGTAGATATTTCCATGTTCATACAGATAGCGGTGTGGATATTTCCATGTTTATACAGATAGCGGTGAAGATGTATGCATGTTTACACAGATAGCGGTGTAGATATTTCCATGTTCATACAGATAGCGGTGTAGATATTTCCATGTTCATCCAGACGGCTGTGTAGACATATCCATGTTCATACAGATGGCTGTGAAGATATTTCCATGTTCATACAGATGGCTGTGTACATATATCCATGTTCATACAGATGGCGGTGAAGATTTTTCCATGTTCATACAGATGGCGGTGTAGATATTTCCATGTTCATACAGATAGCGGTGCTGATATTTCCATGTTTATACAGGTAGCAGTGTAGATATTTCCATGTTTATACAGATAGCGGTGTAGATATTTCCATGTTTATACACATAGCGGTGTAGATATTTCCATGTTTATACAGATAGCGGTGTAGATATCTCCATCTTAATACAGATGGCGGTGTAGATATTTATATGTTCATACAGATGGCGGTGCAGATATTTCCATGTTCATACAGATGGCGGTGAAGATATTTCCATGTTCGTACAGATGGCGGTGTAGATACTTCCATGTTCATACAGATAGCGGTGTAGTTATTTCCATGTGTAAAGTGATAGCTGTGTAGATATTTCCATGTATATGCAGATTGCTGTGTTGCCATTTCCATTTTCAAGCAGATAGTGGTGTATATATTTCCCTGTTCAAACAGTTAGCGGTGTAGATATTTCCATGTTCATAAAGATAGCAGTGTAGATATTTCCATGTTTATACAGATAGCGGTGAAGATGTATGCATGTTTACACAGATAGCGGTGTAGATATTTCCATGTTCATCCAGATGGCTGTTTAGATATATCCATGTTCATACAGATAGAGGTGTAGATATTTCCATGTTCATCCAGATGGCTGTGTAGCTATTTCCATGTTCATACAGATAGTGGTATAGATATTTCCATGTTCATACAGATAGCGATGTAGATATTTCCATGTTCATACAGATACCCGTGTAGATACTGCCATGTTCATACCGATAGCGGTGCTGATACTTCCATGTTTATACAGGTAGCGGTGTACATATTTCCGTGGTTATACAGGTAGCGGTGTAGATATTTCCATGTTCATATAGATAGCGGTGTAGATATTTCCATGTTTATACAGATAGCGGTGTAGATATCTCCTTCTTAATACAGATGGCGGTGTAGATATTTATATGTTCATACAGATGGCGGAGCAGATATTTCCAAGTTCATACAGATGGTGCTGTTGATATTTCCATGTTCATACAGATAGCGGTGTGGATATTTCCATGTTTATACAGATAGCGGTGAAGATGTATGCATGTTTACACAGATAGTGGTGTAGATATTTCCATGTTCATACAGATAGCGGTGTAGATATTTCCATGTTCATCCATACGGCTGTGTAGACATATCCATGTTCATAAAGATGGCGGTGAAGATATTTCCATGTTGATACAGATGGCTGTGTAGATATATCCATGTTCATACAGATGGCGGTTAAGATTTTTCCATGTTCATACAGATGGCGGTGTAGATATTTCCATGTTCATACAGATAGTGGTGCTGATATTTCCATGTTTATACAGGTAGCAGTGTAGATATTTCCATGTTTCTACAGATAGCGGTGTAGATATTTCCATGTTCATACAGATAGCGGTGTAGATATTTCCATGTTCATCCAGATGGCTGTGTAGATATTTCCATGTTCATACAGATAGCGGTGCTGATATTTCCATGTTCATACAGATGGTGGTGTAGATATTTCCATGTTTATAGAGATATCGGTGTAGTTATTTCCATGTGTAAAGAGATACCTTTGTAGATATTTCCATGTATATGCAGATAGCTGTGTAGATATTTCCATTTTCATGCAGATAGCTGTGTAGATATTTCCATGCTCAAACAGATAGCGGTGTAGATATTTCCATGTTCATACAGATAGCGGTGTAGATATTTCCATGTTTATACAGATAGCGGTGAAGATGTATGCTTGTTTACACAGATAGCGGTGTAGATATTTCCATGTTCATAGAGATAACGGTGTAGATATATCCATGTTCATCCAGATGGCTGTGTAGATATATCCATGTTCATACAGATGGCGGTGAAGATATTTCCATGTTCATACAGATATCGGTGTAGATATTTCCATGCTCATACAGATAGCGGTGTAGATATTTCCATGTTTATACAGATAGCGGTGTAGATATCTCCATCTTAATACAGATGGCGGTGCAGATATTTATATGTTCATACAGATGGCGGTGCAGATATTTCCATGTTCATACAGATGGCGGTGTAGATATTTCCATGTTTATAGAGATATCGGTGTAGTTATTTCCATGTGTATAGAGATAGGTTTGTAGATATTTCCATATATATGCAGATAGCTGTGTAGGTATTTCCATTTTCATGCAGATAGCTGTGTAGATATTTCCATGCTCAAACAGATAGCGGTGTACATATTTCCATGTTCATACAGATAGCGGTGTAGATATTTCCATGTTCATACAGATAGCGGTGTAGATATTTCCATGTTCATCCAGATGGCTGTGTAGACATATCAATGTTCATACAGATAGCGGTGCTGATATTTCCATATTCATCCAGATGGCTGTGTAGATATTTCCATGTTCATACAGATAGCGGTGCTGATATATCCATGTTTATATAGGTAGTGGTGTACATATTTCCATGCTTATACAGATAGCGGTGTAGATATTTCCATGTTCCTACAGATAGCGGTGTAGTTATTTAAATGTTCATCCAGAGGGCTGTGTAGATATATCCATGTTCATCCAGATGGCTGTGTAGATATATCCATGTTCATACAGATGGCGGTGAAGGTATATCCATGTTCATTCAGATAGCGGTCTAGATATTTCCATGTTCATACAGATAGCGGTGCTGATATTTCCAGGTTTATACAGGTAGCGGTGTAGGTATTTCCATGTTTATACAGATAGCGGTGTAGGTATTTCCATGTTTATACAGATAGCGGTGTAGATATTTCCAAGTTTATACAGATAGCGGTGTAGATATCTCCATCTAAATACAGATGGCGGTGTAGATATTTATATGTTTATACAGATGGCGGTGCAGATATTTCCATGTTCATACAGATGGCAGTGTAGATATTTCCGTGTTTATAGAGATAGCGGTGTAGTTATTTCCATGTGTAAAGAGATAGCTTTGTAGATATTTCCATGTATATGCAGATAGCTGTGTAGATATTTCTATTTTCATGCAGATAGCGGTTTAGATATTTCCATGTTCGTACAGATAGCGGTGTAGATATTTCCATGTTCATACAGATAGCGGTGTAGATATTTCCATGCTTATACAGATAGCGGTGAAGATATATGCATGTTTACACAGATAGCGGTGTTGATATTTCCATGTTCATTCAGATAGCGGTGTAGATATTTCAATGTTCATACAGATAGCGGTTTAGATATTTACTTCTTATTACAGATGGCGGTGTAGATATTTATATGTTCATACAGATGGTGGTGTAGATATTTCCATGTTTAAAGATTTAGCGGTGTAGTTATTTCCATGTGTAAAGGGATAGCTGTGTAGATGTTTCCATGTATATGCAGATAGCTTTGTTGATATTTCCATTTTCATGCAGATAGCGGTGTAGATATTTCCATGTTCAAACAGATAGCGGTGTAGATATTTCCATGTTCATACAGATAGCAGTGTAGATATTTCCATGTTTATAGAGATAGCGGTGAAGATGTATGCATGTTTACACAGATAGCGGTGTAGATATTTCCATCTTCAAACAGATAGCGGTGTAGATATTTCCATGTTCACACAGATAGCGGTGTAGATATTTCCATGTTTATACAGATAGCGGTGAAGATGTATGCATGTTTACACAGATAGCGGTGTGGATATTTCCAAGTTCATCCAGAGGGCTGTGTAGATATATCCATGTTCATCCAGATGGCTGTGTAGATATATCCATGTTCATACAGATGGCGGTGAAGGTATTTCCATGTTCATTCAGATAGCGGTCTAGATATTTCCATGTTCATACAGATAGCGGTGTAGATATCTCCATGTTCATACAGATAGAGGGTCTGATATTTCCATGTTCATACAGATAGCGGTGCTGATATTTCCATGTTTATACAGGTAGCGGTGTAGATATTTCCATGTTTATACAGATAGCGCTGTAGATATTGCCATGTTTATACAGATAGCGGTGTAGATATTTCCATGTTTATACAGATATCGGTGTAGATATCTCCATCTTAATACAGATGGCCGTGTAGATATGTATATGTTCATACAGATGTCGTTGCAGCTATTTCCATGTTCATGCAGATGGCGGTGAAGATATTTCCATGTTCATACAGATAGCGGTGTAGTTATTTCCATTTGTAAAGAGATAGCTGTGTAGATATTTCCATGTATATGCAGATAGCTGTGTAGATATTTCTATTTTCATGCAGATAGCGTTGTAGATGTTTCCATGTTCACACAGATAGCGGTGTAGATATTTCCATGTTCATACAGAGAGCGGTGTAGATATTACCATGTTTATACAGATTGCGGTGAAGATGTATGCATATTTACACAGATAGCGGTGTAGATATTTCCATGTTCATACAGATAGTGGTGTAGATATTTCCGTGTTCATCCAGATGGCTGTGTAGATATATCCATGTTCATGCTGATAGCGGTGTAGATATTTCCATGTTCCTACAGATAGTGGTGTAGATATTTCCATGTTCATACAGATAGCAGTGTAGCTATTTCCACGTTCATACAGATAGCGGTGTAGAAATTTCCATGTTCATAGAGATAGCAGGGTAGATATTTCCAAGTTTATACAGATAGCGGTGTAGATATCTCCATTTTAATATAGACGGCGGTGTAGATATTTATATGTTCATACAGATGGCGGTGCAGATATTTCCATGTTCATACAGATGGCGGTGTAGCTATTTCCATGTTTATAGAGATAGCGCTGTACTTAATTCAACTTGTAAAGAGATAGCTTTGTAGATATTTCCATGTATATGCAGATCGCTCTGTAGATAATTCCATTTTCATGCAGATAGCGGTGTAGATATTTCCATGTTCAAACAGCTAGCGGTGTAGATATTTCCATGTTCATACAGATAGCAGTGTAGATATTTCCATGTTTATACAGATAGCGGTGAAGATGTATGCATGTTTACACAGATAGCGGTGTAGATATTTCCATGTTCATACAGATATTGGTGTAGATATTTCCATGTTCATCCAGATGGCTGTGTAGATATATCCATGTTCCTACAGATGGCGGTGAAGATATTTCCATGTTCATACAGATAGCGGTGTAGTTATTTCCATGTGTAAAGAGATAGCTGTGTAGATATTTCCATGTATATGCAGATAGCTGTTTATATATTTCCATTTTCATGCAGATAGCGGTTTAGATATTTCCATGTTCAAATAGATAGCGGTGCAGATATTTCCATGTTCATAGAGATAGCGGTGTAGATACTTCCATGTTCATACAGATAGAGGAGCTGATATTTCCATGTTCATACAGATAGCGGTGCTGATATTTCCATGTATATACAGAGAGCGGTGTAGATATTTCCATGTTTATTCAGATAGCGGTGTAGATATTTCCATGTTTATACAGATAGCGGTGTAGATATCTCCATCTTAATACAGATGGCGGTGTAGATATTTATATGTTCATACAGATGGCGGTGCAGACATTTCCATCTTCATACAGATAGCGGTGTAGTTATTTACATGTGTAAAGAGATAGCTGTGTAGATATTTCCATGTATATGCAGATAGCTGTGTAGATATTTCCATTTTCATGCTGATAGCGGTTTAGATATTTCCATGTTCAAACAGATAGCGGTGTAGATATTTCCACGTTCATTCAGATAGCGGTGTTGATATTTCCTTGCTTATACAGATTGCGGTGAAGATGTATGCATGTTTACACAGATAGCAGTGTAGATATTTCCATGTTCATGCAGATAGCGGTGTAGATATTTCCATGTTCATCCAGATGGCTGTGTAGATATATCCATGTTCATGCTGATAGCGGTGTAGATATTTCCATGTTCCTACAGATAGTGGTGTAGATATTTCCATGTTCATACAGATAGCAGTGTAGCTATTTCCATGTTCATACAGATAGCGGTGTAGATATTTCCATGTTCATAGAGATAACGGTGTAGATATTTCCATGTTCATACAGATAGCGGTGCTGATATTTCCATGTTTATACAGGTAGCGGTGTAGCTATTTCCATGTTTATACAGATAGCGGTGTAGGTATTTCCATGTTTATACAGATAGCGGTGTAGATATTTCCAAGTTTATACAGATAGCGGTGTAGATATCTCCATCTAAATACAGATGGCGGTGTAGATATTTTTATGTTTATACAGATGGCGGTGCAGATATTTCCATGTTCATACAGATGGCAGTGTAGATATTTCCGTGTTTATAGAGATAGCGGTGTAGTTATTTCCATGTGTAAAGAGATAGCTTTGTAGATATTTCCATGTATATGCAGATAGCTGTGTAGATATTTCTATTTTCATGCAGATAGCGGTTTAGATATTTCCATGTTCGTACAGATAGCGGTGTAGATATTTCCATGTTCATACAGATAGCGTTGTAGATATTTCCATGTTTATACAGATAGCGGTGAAGATATATGCATGTTTACACAGATAGCGGTGTAGATATTTCCATGTTCATACAGATAGCGGTGTAGATATTTCAATGTTCATACAGAGAGCGTTTTAGATATTTCCTTCTTAATACAGATGGCGGTGTAGATATTTATATGTTCATACAGATGGTGTTGCAGATATTTCCATGTTCATACAGATGGCGGTGTAGATATTTCCATGTTTATAGATTTAGCGGTGTAGTTATTTCCATGTGTAAAGAGATAGCTGTGTAGATGTTTCCATGTATATGCAGATAGCTTTGTAGATATTTCCATTTTCATGCAGATAGCGGTGTAGATATTTCCATGTTCAAACAGATAGCGGTGTAGATATTTCCATGTTCATACAGATAGGAGTGTAGATATTTCCATGTTTATAGAGATAGCGGTGAAGATGTATGCATGTTTACACAGATAGCGGTGTAGATATTTCCATCTTCAAACAGATAGCGGTGTAGATATTTCCATGTTCATACAGATAGCGGTGTAGATATTTCCATGTTTATACAGATAGCGGTGAAGATGTATGCATGTTTACACAGATAGCGGTGTGGATATTTCCAAGTTCATCCAGAGGGCTGTGTAGATATATCCATGTTCATCCAGATGGCTGTGTAGATATATCCATGTTCATACAGATGGCGGTGAAGGTATTTCCATGTTCATTCAGATAGCGGTCTAGATATTTCCATGTTCATACAGATAGCGGTGTAGATATCTCCATGTTCATACAGATAGAGGGGCTGATATTTCCATGTTCATACAGATAGCGGTGCTGATATTTCCATTTTTATACAGGTAGCGGTGTAGATATTTCCATGTTTATTCAGATAGCGATGTAGATATTGCCATGTTTATACAGATAGCGGTGTAGATATTTCCATGTTTATACAGATATCGGTGTAGATATCTCCATCTTAATACAGATGGCCGTGTAGATATGTATATGTTCATACAGATGTCGGTGCAGCTATTTCCATGTTCATACAGATGGCGGTGAAGATATTTCCATGTTCATACAGATAGCGGTGTAGTTATTTCCATGTGTAAAGAGATAGCTGTGTAGATATTTCCATGTATATGCAGATAGCTCTGTAGATATTTCCATTTTCATGCAGATAGCTGTGTAGATATTTCCATGTTCAAACAGATTGCGGTGTAGATATTTCCATGTTCATACAGAGAGCGGTGTAGATATTACCATGTTTATACAGATTGCGGTGAAGATGTATGCATATTTACACAGATAGCGGTGTAGATATTTCCATGTTCATACAGATAGTGGTGTAGATATTTCCGTGTTCATCCAGATGGCTGTGTAGATATATCCATGTTCATACAAATAGCGGTGTAGATATTTCCATGTTCATACAGGTAGTGGTGTAGATATTTCCATGTTCATACAGATAGCGGTGTAGCTATTTCCATGTTTATACAGATAGCGGTGTAGAAATTTCCATGTTCATAGAGATAGCAGTGTAGATATTTCCAAGTTTATACAGATAGCGGTGTAGATATCTCCATTTTAATATAGATGGCAGTGTAGATATTTATATGTTCAAACAGATGGCGGTGCAGATATTTCCATGTTCATACAGATGGCGGTGTAGCTATTTCCATGTTTATAGAGATAGCGCTGTACTTATTTCCACGTGTAAAGAGATAGCTTTGTAGATATTTCCATGTATATGCAGATAGCAGTGTAGATATTTCCATTTTCATCCAGATAGCGGTGTAGATATTTCCATGTTGAAACAGATAGCGGTGTAGATATTTCCATGTTCATACAGATAGCAGTGTAGATATTTCCATGTTTATACAGATAGCGGTGAAGACGTATGCATGTTTACACAGATAGCGGTGTAGATATTTCCATGTTCATACAGATAGCGGTGTAGATATTTCCATGTTCATCCAGATGGCTGTGTAGATACTTCCATGTTCATACAGATAGAGGGGCTGATATTTCCATGTTCATACAGATAGCGGTGTAGTTATTTCCATGTGTAAAGAGATAGATGTGTAGATATTTCCATGTATATGCAGATAGCTGTGTAGATATTTCCATTTTCATGCTGATAGCGGTTTAGATATTTCCATGTTCAAACAGATAGCGGTGTAGATATTTCCACGTTCATAAAGATAGCGGTGTTGATATTTCCATGTTTATACAGATTGCGGTGAAGATGTATGCATGTTTACACAGATAGCAGTGTAGATATTTCCATGTTCATGCAGATAGCGTTGTAGATATTTCCATGTTCATCCAGATGGCTGTGTAGATATATCCATGTTCATGCTGATAGCGGTGTAGATATTTCCATGTTCCTACAGATAGTGGTGTAGATATTTCCATGTTCATACAGATAGCGGTGTAGTTATTTCCATGTGTAAAGAGATAGCTGTGTAGATATTTCCATGTATATGCAGATAGCTGTGTAGATATTCCCATTTTCATGCAGATAGCGGTGTATGTATTTCCATCTTCAAACAGATAGCGGTGTACATATTTCCATGTTCATACAGATAGCGGTGTAGATATTTCCATGTTTATACAGATAGCGGTGAAGATGTATGCATGTTTACACAGATATCGTTGTGGATATTTCCATGTTCATCCAGAGGGCTGTGTAGATATATCCAAGTTCATACAGATAGCGGTGTAGATATTTCCATGTTCATACACATAGTGGTGAAGATATTTCCATGTTCATCCAGATGGCTGTGTAGATATATCCATGTTCATACAGATAGCGGTGTAGATATCTCCATCTTAATACAGATGGCGGTGTAGTTATTTATAAGTTCATACAGATGGCGGTGAAGATATTTCCATGTTCATACAGATGGTGGTGTGGATATTTCCATGTTCATACAGATAGCAGTGTAGTTATTTCCATATGTAAAGATATAGCTGTGTAGATATTTCCATGTATATGCAGATAGCAGTGTAGATATTTCCATTTTCATGCAGATAGCGGTGTAGATATTTCCATGTTCAAACAGATAGCGGTGTAGATATTTCCAAGTTCATACAGATAGCGGTGTAGATATTTCCATGTTCGTACAATAGCGGTGTAGATATTTCCATGTTTATACAGATAGCGGTGAAGATGTATGCATGTTTACACAGATAGCGGTGTAGATATTTCCATGTTCATACAGATAGTGGTGTAGATATTTCCATGTTCATCCAGATGGCTGTGTAGATATATCCATGTTCATACAGATAGTGGTGTAGATATTTCCATGTTCATACAGATAGCGGTGCTGATATTTCCATGTGTATACAGGCAGCGGTGTAGCTATTTCCATGTTCCTACAGATAGCGGTGTAGATATTTCCATGTTCATACAGATAGTGGTGCTGATATTTCCATGTTTATACAGGCAGCGGTGTAGATATTTCCATGTTTATACAGATAGCGGTTTAGATATTTCCTTCTTAATACAGATGGCGGTGTATTTATATGTTCATACAGATGGCGGTGTAGATATTTCCATGTTTATACAGATAGCAGTGTAGATATCTCCATCTTAATACAGATGGCGGTGTAGATATTTATATGTTCATACAGATTGCGGTGCAGGTATTTCCATGTTCATACAGATGGCGGTGTAGTTATTTCCATGGTCATACAGGTAGTGGTGTAGTTATTTCCATGTGTAAAGAGATAGCTGTGTAGATATTTAAATGCATATGCAGATAGCAGTGTAGATATTTCCATTTTCATGCAGACAGCGGTGTAGATATTTCCATGTCCAAACAGATAGCGGTGTAGGTATTTCCATGTTCATACAGATAGCGGTGTAGATATTTCCATGTTCATACTGATAGCGGTGCAGATATTTCCATGTTTATACAGATAGTGGTGAAGATGTATGCATGTTTACACAAATAGCGGTGGAGATATTTCCATGTTCATCCAGATGGCTGTGTAGATATATCCATGTTCATACAGATAGCGGTGTAGATATTTCCATGTTCATACAGATAGCGGTGTAGATATTTCCATGTTCATCCAGATGGCTGTGTAGATATATCCATGTTCATACAGATAGCGGTGTAGATATTTCCATGTTCATACAGATAGCAGTGTAGCTATTTCCATTTTCATACACATAACGGGGTAGCTATTTCCATGTTCATACAGATAGCAGTGTAGATATTTCCATGTTCATACAGATAGCGGTGTAGATATTTCCATGTTCATACAGAGAGCGGTGCTGATATTTCCATCTTTATACAGATAGCGGTTTAGATATTTCCTTCTTAATACAGATGGCGGTGTAGATATTTATATGTTCAAACAGATGGCGGTGCAGATATTTCCATGTTCATACAGATGGTGGTGTAGATATTTCCATGTTTATAGATATAGCGGTGTAGTTATTTCCATGTGTAAAGAGATAGCTGTGTAGATATTTCCATGTATATGCAGATAGCTTTGTAGATATTTCCATTTTCATGCAGATAGCGGTGTAGATATTTACATGTTCAAACAGATAGCGGTGTAGATATTTCCATGTTCATTCAGATAGCTTTGTAGATATTTCCATGTTCATACAGATAGCGGTGTAGATATTTCCATGTTCATACAGATAGCGGTGTAGATATTTCCAGGTTTATACAGATAGCGGTGCTGATATTTCCATGTTTATACAGGTTGCGGTGTAGCTATTTCCAGGTTTATACAGATAGCCGTGTAGATATTTCCATGTTTATACAGATAGCGGTGTAGCTATTTCCATGTTTATACAGATAGCGATGTAGATATCTCCATCTTAATACAGATGGCCGTGTAGATATTTACATGTTCATACAGATGGCGGTGCAGATATTTCCATGTTCATACAGATGGCGGTGTAGATATTTCCATGTTCATACAGATAGCAGTGTAGTTATTTCCATGTGTAAAGAGATAGCTGTGTAGATATTTCCATGTATATGCACATAGCAGTGTAGATATTTCCATTTTCATGCAGATAGCGTTGTAGATATTTCCATGTTCATACAGATAGCGGTGCAGATATTTCCATGTTCATACAGATAGCAGTGTAGATATTTCTATGTTTATACAGATAGCGGTGAAGATGTATGCATGTTTACACAGATAGCGGTGTAGATATTTCCATGTTCATCCAGATGGCTGTGTAGATATATCCAATTTCATACAGATAGCGGTGTAGATATTTCCATGTTCATACAGATAGCGGTGTAGATATTTCCATGTTCATCCAGATGGCTGTGTACATATATCCATGTTCATACAGATAGCGGTGTAGACATTTCCATGTTCATACAGATAGCGGTTTAGATATTTCCTTCTTAATACAGATGGCGGTGTAGATATTTATATGTTCATACAGATAGCGGTGTAGAAATTTCCATGTTTATAGAGATAGCAGTGTAGATATTTCCAAGTTCATACAGATAGCGGTGTAGATATCTCCATTTTAATATAGATGGCAGTGTAGATATTTATATGTTCATACAGTTGGCGGTGCAGATATTTCCATGTTCATACAGATGGCGGTGTAGCTATTTCCATGTTTATAGAGATAGCGCTGTACTTATTTCCACGTGTAAAGAGATAGCTTTGTAGATATTTCCATGTATATGCAGATCGCTGTGTAGATATTTCCATTTTCATGCAGATAGCGGTGTAGATATTTCCATGTTCAAACAGATAGCGGTGTAGATATTTCCACGTTCATACAGATAGCAGTGTAGATATTTCCATGTTTATACAGATAGCGGTGAAGATGTATGCATGTTTACACAGATAGCGGTGTAGATATTTCCATGTTCATACAGATAGCGGTGTAGATATTTCCATGTTCATCCAGATGGCTGTGTAGATATATCCATGTTCCTACAGATGGCGGTGAAGATATTTCCATGTTCATACAGATAGCGGTGTAGTTATTTCCATGTGTAAAGAGATAGCTGTGTAGATATTTCCATGTATATGCAGATAGCTGTGTATATATTTCCATTTTCATGCAGATAACGGTTTAGATATTTCCATGTTCAAACAGATAGCGGTGTATATATTTCCATGTTCATAGAGATAGCGGTGTAGATACTACCATGTTCATACAGATAGAGGGGCTGATATTTCCATGTTCATACAGATAGCGGTGCTGATATTTCCATGTTTATACAGAGAGCGGTGTAGATATTTCCATGTTTATTCAGATAGCGGTGTAGATATTTCCATGTTTATACAGATAGCGGTGTAGATATCTCCATCTTAATACAGATGGCGGTGTAGATATTTATGTGTGCATACAGATGGCGGTGCAGACATTTCCATGTTCATACAGATAGCGGTGTAGTTATTTACATGTGTAAAGAGATAGATGTGTAGATATTTCCATGTATATGCAGATAGCTGTGTAGATATTTCCACGTTCATACAGATAGCGCTGTTGATATTTCTATCCTTATATAGATTGCGGTGAAGATGTATGCATGTTTACAGAGATAGCAGTGTAGATATTTCCATGTTCATGCAGATAGCGTTGTAGATATTTCCATGTTCATCCAGATGGCTGTGTAGATATATCCATGTTCATGCTGATAGCGGTGTAGATATTTCCATGTTCCTACAGATAGTGGTGTAGATATTTCCATGTTCATTCAGATAGCAGTGTAGCTATTTCCATGTTCATACAGATAGCGGTGTAGATATTTCCATGTTCATAGAGATAGCGGTGTAGATATTTCCATGTTCATACAGATAGCGGTGCTGATATTTCCATGTTTATACAGGTAGCGGTGTAGGTATTTCCATGTTTATACAGATAGCGGTGTAGGTATTTCCATGTTTATACAGATAGCAGTGTAGATATTTCCATGTTCATACAGATGGCAGTGTAGATATTTCCGTGTTTATAGAGATAGCGGTGTAGTTATTTCCATGTGTAAAGAGATAGCTTTGTAGATATTTCCATGTATATGCAGATAGCAGTGTAGATATTTCCATTTTCATGCAGATAGCGGTGTAGATATTTCCATGTTCAAACAGATAGCGGTGTAGATATTTCCAAGTTCATACAGATAGCCGTGTAGATATTTCCATGTTCATACAGATAGCGGTGTAGATATTTCCATGTTTATACAGATAGCGGTGAAGATGTATGCATGTTTACACAGATAGCGGTGTAGATATTTCCATGTTCATACAGATAGTGGTGTAGATATTTCCATGTTCATCCAGATGGCTGTGTAGATATATCCATGTTCATACAGATAGTTGTGTAGATATTTCCATGTTCATACAGATAGCGGTGCTGATATTTCCATGTTTATACAGGCAGCGGTGTAGCTATTTCCATGTTCCTACAGATAGCGGTGTAGATATTTCCATGTTCATACAGATAGTGGTGCTGATATTTCCATGTTTATACAGGCAGCGGTGTAGATATTTCCATGTTTATACAGATAGCGGTTTATATATTTCCTTCTTAACACAGATGGCGGTGTATTTATATGTTCATACAGATGGCGGTGTAGATATTTCCATGTTTATACAGATAGCAGTGTAGATATCTCCATCTTAATACAGATGGCGGTGTAGATATTTATATGTTCATACAGATGGCGGTGCAGATATTTCCATGTTCATACAGATGGCGGTGTAGTTATTTCCATGTTCATACAGGTAGTGGTGTAGTTATTTCCATGTGTAAAGAGATAGTTGTGTAGATATTTAAATGTATATGCAGATAGCAGTGTAGATATTTCCATTTTCATGCAGATAGCGGTGTAGATATTTCCATGCCCAAACAGATAGCGGTGTAGGTATTTCCATGTTCATACAGATAGCGGTGTAGATATTTCCATGTTCATACCGATAGCGGTGCAGATATTTCCATGTTTATACAGATAGTGGTGAAGATGTATGCATGTTTACACAAATAGCGGTGTAGATATTTCCATGTTCATCCAGATGGCTGTGTAGATATATCCATGTTCATACAGATAGCGGTGTAGATATTTCCATGTTCATACAGATAGCGGTGTAGATATTTCCACGTTCATCCAGATGGCTGTGTAGATATATCCATGTTCATACAGATAGCGGTGTAGATATTTCCATGTTCGTACAGATGGCGGTGTAGCTATTTCCATTTTCATACACATAACGGTGTAGCTATTTCCATGTTCATACAGATAGCAGTGTATATATTTCCATGTTCATACAGATAGCAGTGTAGATATTTCCATGTTCATACTGAGAGCGGTGCTGATATTTCCATCTTTATACAGATAGCGGTTTAGATATTTCCTTCTTAATACAGATGGCGGTGTAGATATTTATATGTTCAAACAGATGGCGGTGCAGATATTTCCATGTTCATACAGATGGTGGTGTAGATATTTCCATGTTTATAGATATAGCGGTGTAGTTATTTCCATGTGTAAAGAGATAGCTGTGTAGATATTTCCATCTATATGCAGATAGCTGTGTAGATATTTCCATTTTCATGCAGATAGCGGTGTATATATTTCCATCTTCAAACAGATGGCGGTGTTGATATTTCCATGTTCATACAGATAGCGGTGTAGATATTTCCATGTTTATACAGATAGCGGTGAAGATGTATTCATGTTTACACAGATATCGGTGTGGATATTTCCATGTTCATCCAGAGGGCTGTGTAGATATATCCATGTTCATACAGATAGCGGTGTAGATATTTCCATGTTCATACAGATAGCAGTGTAGATATTTCCATGTTCATACAGATAGCGGTGCTGATATTTCCATGTTTATACAGGTAGCGGTGTAGATATTTCTATGTTTATACAGATAGCGGTGTAGATATTTCCATGTTTATACAGATAGCGGTGTAGCTATTTCCATGTTTATACAGATAGCGGTGTAGATATCTCCATCTTAATACAGATGGCGGTGTAGATATTTATATGTTCATACAGATGGCGGTGCAGATATTTCCATGTTCATACAGATGGCGGTGTAGATATTTCCATGTTCATACAGATAGCGGTGTAGTTATTTCCATGTGTAAAGATATAGCTGTGTATATATTTCCATATATATGCAGATAGCAGTGTAGATATTTCCATTTTCATGCAGATAGCGGTGCAGATATTTCCATCTTCAAACAGATAGCGGTGTAGATATTTCCATGTTCATACAGATAGCGGTGCAGATATTTCCATGTTCATACAGATAGCAGTGTAGATATTTCCATGTTTATACAGATAGCGGTGAAGATGTATGCATGTTTACACAGATAGCGGTGTAGATATTTCCATGTTCATCCAGATGGCTGTGAAGATATATCCAAGTTCATACAGATAGCGGTGTAGATATTTCCATGTTCATTCAGATAGCGGTGTAGATATTTCCATGTTCATCCAGATGGCTGTGTAGATATATCCATGTTCATACAGATAGCGGTGTAGGTATTTCCATGTTCATACAGATAGCGGTTTAGATATTTCCTTCTTAATACAGATGGCGGTGTAGATATTTATATGTTCATACAGATGGCGGTGCAGATATTTCCGTGTTCATACAGATGGCGGTGTAGATATTTCCATGTTCAAACAGATAGCGGTGTAGTTATTTCCATGTGTAAAGAGATAGCTGTGCAGATATTTAAATGAATATGCAGATAGCAGTGTAGATATTTCCATTTTCATGCAGATAGCGGTGTAGATATTTCCATGTTCAAACAGATAGCGGTGTAGATATTTCCATGTTCATACAGATAGCGGTGTGGATATTTCCATGTTCATACAGATAGCGGTGTAGATATTTCCATGTTTATACAGATAGCGGTGAAGATCTATGCATGTTTACACAGATAGCGGTGTAGATATTTCCATGTTCATCCAGATGGCTGTGTAGATGTATCCATGTTCACACAGATAGCGGTGTAGATATTTCCATGTTCATACAGATAGCGGTGTAGATATTTCCATTTTCATCCAGATGGCTGTGTAGATATATCCATGTTCATACAGATAGCGGTGTAGATATTTAAATGTTCATACAGATAGTGGTGTAGCTATTTCCGTGTTCATACAGATAACGGTGTAGCAATTTCCATGTTCATACAGATAGCAGTGTACATATTTCCATGTTCATACAGATAGCGATGTAGTTATTTCCATGTTCATACAGATAGAAGTGCTGATATTTCCATGTTTATACAGGCAGCGGTGTAGATATTTCCATGTTTATACAGATAGCGGTGTAGATACTTCCATGTTTATTCAGATAGCGGTGTAGATATCTCCATCTTAATACAGATGGCGGTGTAGATATTTATATGTTCATACAGATGGCGGTGCAGATATTTCCATGTTCATACAGATAGCAGTGTAGATATTTCCATGTTCATACAGATAGCGGTGTAGATATTTCCATGGTTATACAGATAGCGTTGTAGATATTTCCATGTTTATACAGATAGCGGTGTAGATATTTCCAAGTTTATTCAGATAGCGGTGTAGATATCTCCATATTAATACAGATGGCGGTGTAGATATTTATATGTTCATACAGATGGCGGTGCAGATATTTCCATGTTCATACAGATGGCGGTGCAGAAATTTCCAAGTTTATAGAGATAGCGGTGTAGTTATTTACATGTGTAAAGAGATAGATGTGTAGATATTTCCATGTATATGCAGATAGCTTTGTAGATATTTCCACGTTCATACAGATAGCGGTGTTGATATTTCCATGCTTATATATATTGCGGTGAAGATGTATGCATGTTTACAGAGATAGCAGTGTAGATATTTCCATGTTCATGCAGATAGCGGTGTAGATATTTCCATGTTCATCCAGATGGCTGTGTAGATATATCCATGTTCATGCTGATAGCGGTGTAGATATTTCCATGTTCCTACAGATAGTGGTGTAGATATTTCCATGTTCATTCAGATAGCAGTGTAGCTATTTCCATGTTCATACAGATAGCGGTGTAGATATTTCCATGTTCATAGAGATAGCGGTGTAGATATTTCCATGTTCATACAGATAGCGGTGCTGATATTTCCATGTTTATACAGGTAGCGGTGTAGGTATTTCCATGTTTATACAGATAGCGGTGTAGGTATTTCCATGTTTATACAGATAGCAGTGTAGATATTTCCATGTTCATACAGATGGCAGTGTAGATATTTCCGTGTTTATAGAGATAGCGGTGTAGTTATTTCCATGTGTAAAGAGATAGCTTTGTAGATATTTCCATGTATATGCAGATAGCAGTGTAGATATTTCCATTTTCATGCAGATAGCGGTGTAGATATTTCCATGTTCAAACAGATAGCGCTGTAGATATTTCCAAATTCATACAGATAGCGGTGTAGATATTTCCATGTTCATACAGATAGCGGTGTAGATATTTCCATGTTTATACAGATAGCGGTGAAGATGTATGCATGTTTACACAGATAGCGGTGTAGATATTTCCATGTTCATACAGATAGTGGTGTAGATATTTCCATGTTCATCCAGATGGCTGTGTAGATATATCCATGTTCTTACAGATAGTTGTGTAGATATTTCCATGTTCATACAGATAGCGGTGCTGATATTTCCATGTTTATACAGGCAGCGGTGTAGCTATTTCCATGTTCCTACAGATAGCGGTGTAGATATTTCCATGTTCATACAGATAGTGGTGCTGATATTTCCATGTTTATACAGGCAGCGGTGTAGATATTTCCATGTTTATACAGATAGCGGTTTATATATTTCCTTCTTAATACAGATGGCGGTGTATTTATATGTTCATACAGATGGCGGTGTAGATATTTCCATGTTTATACAGATAGCAGTGTAGATATCTCCATCTTAATACAGATGGCGGTGTAGATATTTATATGTTCATACAGATGGCGGTGCAGATATTTCCATTTTCATACAGATGGCGGTGTAGTTATTTCCATGTTCATACAGGTAGTGGTGTAGTTATTTCCATGTGTAAAGAGATAGATGTGTAGATATTTAAATGTATATGCAGATAGCTGTGTAGATATATCCATTTTCATGCAGATAGCGGTGTAGATATTTCCATGTCCAAACAGATAGCAGTGTAGGTATTTCCATGTTCATACAGATAGCGGTGTAGATATTTCCATGTTCATACCGATAGCGGTGCAGATATTTCCATGTTTATACAGATAGTGGTGAAGATGTATGCATGTTTACACAAATAGCGGTGTAGATATTTCCATGTTCATCCAGATGGGTGTGTAGATATATCCATGTTCATAGAGATAGCGGTGTAGATATTTCCATGTTCATACAGATAGCGGTGTAGATATTTCCATGTTCATCCAGATGAATTTGTAGATATATCCATGTTCCTACAGATGGCGGTGAAGATATTTCCATGTTCATACAGATAGCGGTGTAGTTATTTCCATGTGTAAAGAGATAGCTGTGTAGATATTTCCATGTATATGCAGATAGCTGTGTAGATATTTCCATTTTCATGCAGATAGCGGTGTAGATATTTCCATGTTCAAACAGATAGCGGTGTAGATATTTCCATGTTCAAACAGAGAGCGGTGTAGATATTACCATGTTTATACAGATTGCGGTGAAGATGTATGCATATTTACACAGATAGCGGTGTAGATATTTCCATGTTCATACAGATAGTGGTGTAGATATTTCCGTGTTCATCCAGATGGCTGTGTAGATATATCCATGTTCATACAAATAGCGGTGTAGATATTTCCATGTTCATACAGGTAGTGGTGTAGATATTTCCATGTTCATACAGATAGCGGTGTAGCTATTTCCACGTTCATACAGATAGCGGTGTAGAAATTTCCATGTTCATAGAGATAGCAGGGTAGATATTTCCATGTTTATACAGATAGCGGTGTAGATATCTCCATTTTAACATAGACGGCGGTGTAGATATTTATATGTTCATACAGATGGCGGTGCAGATATTTCCATGTTCATACAGATGGCGGTGTAGCTATTTCCATGTTTATAGAGATAGCGCTGTACTTATTTCCACGTGTAAAGAGATAGCTTTGTAGATATTTCCATGTATATGCAGATCGCTGTGTAGATATTTCCATTTTCATGCAGATAGCGGAGTAGATATTTCCATGTTCAAACAGCTAGCGGTGTAGATATTTCCATGTTCAAACAGCTAGCGGTGTAGATATTTCCATGTTCATACAGATAGCAGTGTAGATATTTCCATGTTTATACAGATAGCGGTGAAGATGTATGCATGTTTACACAGATAGCGGTGTAGATATTTCCATGTTCATACATATAGCGGTGTAGATATTTCCATGTTCATCCAGATGGCTGTGTAGATATATCCATGTTCCTACAGATGGCGGTGAAGATATTTCCATGTTCATACAGATAGCGGTGTAGTTATTTCCATGTGTAAAGAGATAGCTGTGTAGATATTTCCATGTATATGCAGATAGCTGTTTATATATTTCCATTTTCATGCAGATAGCGGTTTAGATATTTCCATGTTCAAATAGATAGCGGTGCAGATATTTCCATGTTCATAGAGATAGCGGTGTAGATACTTCGATGTACATACAGATAGAGGGGCTGATATTTCCATGTTCATACAGATAGCGGTGCTGATATTTCCATGTTTATACAGAGAGCGGTGTAGATATTTCCATGTTTATTCAGATAGCGGTGTAGATATTTCCATGTTTATACAGATATCGGTGTAGATATCTCCATGTTCATACAGTTAGCGGTGTAGATATTTCCATGTTTATACAGATAGCGGTGTAGATATCTCCATCTTAATACAGATGGCGGTGTAGATATTTATATGTTCATACAGATGGCGGTGCAGACATTTCCATGTTCATACAGATAGCGGTGTAGTTATTTACATGTGTAAAGAGATAGATGTGTAGATATTTCCATGTATATGCAGATAGCTGTGTAGATATTTCCATTTTCATGCTGATAGCGGTTTAGATATTTCCATGTTCAAACAGATAGCGGTGTAGATATTTCCACGTTCATACAGATAGCGGTGTTGATATTTCCATGCTTATACAGATTGCGGTGAAGATGTATGCATGTTTACACAGATAGCAGTGTACATATTTCCATGTTCATGCAGATAGCGGTGTAGATATTTCCATGTTCATCCAGATGGCTGTGTAGATATATCCATGTTCATGCTGATAGCGGTGTAGATATTTCCATGTTCCTACACATAGTGGTGTAGATATTTCCATGTTCATACAGACAGCAGTGTAGCTATTTCCATGTTCATACAGATAGCAGTGTAGATATTTCCATGGTCATAGAGATAGCGGTGTAGATATTTCCATGTTCATACAGATAGCGGCGCTGATATTTCCATGTTTATACAGGTAGCGGTGTAGGTATTTCCATGTTTATACAGATAGCGGTGTAGGTATTTCCGTGTTTATACAGATAGCGGTGTAGATATTTCCAGGTTTATACAGATAGCGGTGTAGATATCTCCATCTAAATACAGATGGCGGTGTAGATATTTATATGTTTATACAGATGGCGTTGCAGATATTTCCATGTTCATACAGATGGCAGTGTAGATATTTTCGTGTTTATAGAGATAGTGGTGTAGTTATTTCCATGTGTAAAGAGATAGCTTTGTAGATATTTCCATGTATATGCAGATAGCTGTGTAGATATTTCTATTTTCATGCAGATAGCGGTTTAGATATTTCCATGTTCGTACAGATAGCGGTGTAGATATTTCCATGTTCATACAGATAGCGTTGTAGATATTTCCATGTTTATACAGATAGCGGTGAAGATATATGCATGTTTACACAGATAGCGGTGTAGATATTTCCATGTTCATACAGATAGATGTGTAGATATTTCAATGTTCATACAGATAGCGGTTTAGATATTTCCTTCTTAATACAGATGGCGGTGTAGATATTTATATGTTCATACAGATGGTGGTGCAGATATTTCCATGTTCATACAGATGGCGGTGTAGATATTTCCATGTTTATAGATTTAGCGGTGTAGTTATTTCCATGTGTAAAGAGATAGCTGTTTAGATGTTTCCATGTATATGCAGATAGCTTTGCAGATATTTCCATTTTCATGCAGATAGCGGTGTAGATATTTCCATGTTCAGATAGCAGTGTAGATATTTCCATGTTCATGCAGATAGCAGTTAGATATTTCCATGTTTATAGAGATAGCGGTGAAGATGTATGCATGTTTACACAGATAGCGGTGTAGATATTTCCATCTTCAAACAGATAGCGGTGTAGATATTTCCATGTTCATACAGATAGCGGTGTAGATATTTCCATGTTTATACAGATATCGGTGTAGATATCTCCATCTTAATACAGATGGCCGTGTAGATATTTATGTGTTCATACAGATGGCGGTGCAGATATTTCCATGTTCATACAGATAACGGTGTAGTTATTTCCATGTGTAAAGAGATAGCTGTGTAGATATTTCCATGTATATGCAGATAGCTGTGTAGATATTTCTATTTTCATGCAGATTGCGGTGTATGTATTTCCATCTTCAAACAGATAGCGGTGTAGATATTTCCATGTTCAAACAGATAGCGGTGTAGATATTTCCATGTTTATACAGATAGCGGTGAAGATGTATGCATGTTTACACAGATAGCGGTGTAGATATTTCCATGTTCATACAGATAGCGGTATAGATATTTCCATGTTCATCCAGAGGGCTGTGGAGATATATCCATGTTCATACAGATAGCGGTGTAGATATTTCCATGTTCATACAGATAGCGGTGTAGATATTTCCATGTTCATACAGATAGCAGTGTAGCTATCTCCATGTTCATACAAATAGCGGTGTAGATATTTCCATGTTCATAGAGATAACGGTGTAGATATTTCCATGTTCATACAGATAGCGGTGCTGATATTTCCATGTTTATACAGGTAGCGGTGAAGATGTATGCATGTTTACACAGATAGCGGTGTGGATATTTCCAAGTTCATCCAGAGGGCTGTGTAGCTATATCCATGTTCATCCAGATGGCTGTGTAGATATATCCATGTTCATACAGATGGCGGTGAAGGTATTTCCATGTTCATTCAGATAGTGGTCTAGATATTTCCATGTTCATACAGATATCGGTGTAGATATCTCCAAGTTCATACAGATAGAGGGGCTGATATTTCCATGTTCATACAGATAGCGGTGCTGATATTTCCATGTTTATACAGGTAGCGGTGTAGATATTTCCATGTTTATACAGATAGCGGTGGAGATATTGCCATGTTTATACAGATAGCAGTGTAGTTATTTCCATGTTTATACAGATATCGGTGTAGATATCTCCATCTTAATACAGATGGCCGTGTAGATATGTATATCTTCATACAGATGTCGGTGCAGCTATTTCCATGTTCATACAGACGGCGGTGAAGATATTTCCATGTTCATACAGATAGCGGTGTAGTTATTTCCATGTGTAAAGAGATAGCTGTGTAGATATTTCCATGTATATGCAGATAGCTCTGTAGATATTTCCATTTTCATGCAGATAGCTGTGTAGATATTTCCATGTTCAAACAGATAGCGGTGTAGATATTTCCATGTTCATACAGAGAGCGGTGTAGATATTACCATGTTTATACAGATTGCGGTAAAGATGTATGCATATTTACACAGATAGCGGTGTAGATATTTCCATGTTCATACAGATAGTGGTGTAGATATTTCCGTGTTCATGCAGATGGCTGTGTAGATATATCCATGTTCATACAAATAGCGGTGTAGATATTTCCATGTTCATACAGGTAGCGGTGTAGAAATTTCCATGTTCATAGAGATAGCAGTGTAGATATTTCCAAGTTTATACAGATAGCGGTGTAGATATCTCCATTTTAATATAGATGGCAGTGTAGATATTTATATGTTCATACAGATGGCGGTGCAGATATTTCCATGTTCATACAGATGGCGGTGTAGCTATTTCCATGTTTATAGAGATAGCGCTGTACTTATTTCCACGTGTAAAGAGATAGCTTTGTAGATATTTCCATGTATATGCAGATCGCTGTGTAGATATTTCCATTTTCATGCAGATAGCGGTGTAGATATTTCCATGTTCAAACAGATAGCGGTGTAGATATTTCCATGTTCATACAGATAGCAGTGTAGATATTTCCATGTTTATACAGATAGCGGTGAAGATGTATGCATGTTTACACAGATAGCGGTGTAGATATTTCCATGTTCATACAGATAGCGGTGTAGATATTTCCATGTTCATCCAGATGGCTGTGTAGATATATCCATGTTCCTACAGATGGCGGTGAAGATATTTCCATCTTCATACAGATAGCGGTGTAGTTATTTCCATGTGTAAAGAGATAGCTGTGTAGATATTTCCATGTATATGCAGATAGCTGTGTATATATTCCCATTTTCATGCAGATAGCGGTTTAGATATTTCCATGTTCAAACAGATAGCGGTGTAGATATTTCCATGTTCATAGAGATAGCGGTGTAGATACTTCCATGTTCATACAGATAGAGGGGCTGATATTTCCATGTTCATACAGATAGCGGTGTAGTTATTTACATGTGTAAAGAGATAGATGTGTAGATATTTCCATGTATATGCAGATAGCTGTGTAGATATTTCCATTTTCATGCTGATAGCTGTTTAGATATTTCCATGTTCAAACAGATAGCGGTGTAGATATTTCCACGTTCATACAGATAGCGGTGTTGATATTTCCATGCTTATACAGATTGCGGTGAAGATGTATGCATGTTTACACAGATAGCAGTGTAGCTATTTCCATGTTCATACAGATAGCGGTGTAGATATTTCCATGTTCATAGAGATAGCGGTGTAGATATTTCCATGTTCATACAGATAGCGGTGCTGATATTTCCATGTTTATACAGGTAGCTGTGTAGGTATTTCCATGTTTATACAGATAGCGGTGTAGGTATTTCCATGTTTATACAGATAGCGGTGTAGATATTTCCAAGTATATACAGATAGCGGTGTAGATATCTCCATCTAAATACTGATGGCGGTGTAGATATTTCCATGTTCATACAGATAGCGGTGTAGTTATTTCCATGTGTAAAGAGATAGCTGTGTAGATATTTAAATGTATATGCAGATAGCAGTGTAGATATTTCCATTTTCAAGAAGATAGCGGTGTAGATATTTCCATGTTCAAACAGATAGCGGTGTAGATATTTCCATGTTCATACAGATAGCGGTGTGGATATTTCCATGTTCATACAGATAGCGGTGTAGATATTTCCATGTTTATAGAGGTAGCGGTGAAGATCTATGCATGTTTACACAGATAGCGGTGTAGATATTTCCATGTTCATCCAGATGGCTGTGTAGATATATCCATGTTCATACAGATAGTGGTGTAGATATTTCCATGTTCATACAGATAGCGGTGTAGATATTTCCATGTTCATCCAGATGGCTGTGTAGATATATCCATGTTCATACAGATAGCGGTGTAGATATTTCCATGTTCATACAGATAGTGGTGTAGCTATTTCCATGTTCATACAGATAACGGTGTAGCTATTTCCATGTTCATACAGATAGCATTGTAGTTATTTCCATGTCCATACAGATAGCGGTGTAGATATTTCCATTTTCATACAGATAGCCGTGCTGATATTTCCATGTTTATACAGGCAGCGGTGTAGATATTTCCATGTTCATACAGGTAGCGGTGCTGATATTTCCATGTTTATGCAGGTAGCGGTGTAGATATTTCCATGGTTATACAGATAGCGGTGTAGATATTTCCATGTTTATTCAGATAGCAGTGTAGATATCTCCATCTTAATACAGATGGCGGTGTAGATATTTATATGTTCATACAGATGGCGGTGCAGATATTTCCATGTTCATACAGATGGCGGTGTAGATATTTCCATGTTCATACAGATAGCGGTGTAGTTATTTCCATGTGTAAAGAGATAGCTGTGTGGATATTTCCATGTATATGCAGATAGCTGTGTAGATATTTCCGTTTTCATGCAGATAGCGGTGTATATATTTCCATCTTCAAACAGATAGCGGTGTAGATATTTCCATGTTCATACAGATAGCGTTGTAGATATTTCCATGTTTATACAGATAGCGGTGAAGATGTATGCATGTTTACACAGATAGCGGTGTGGATATTTCCATGGTCATCCAGAGGGCTGTGTAGATATATCCATGTTCATACAGATAGCGGTGTAGCTATTTCCATGTTCATACAGATAGCGGAGTAGATATTTCCATGTTCATACAGATAGCGGTGTTGATATTTCCATGTTCATACAGATAGCGGTGCTGATATTTCCTTGTTTATACAGGCAGCGGTGTAGATATTTCCATGTTTATACAGATAGCGGTTTAGATATTTCCTTCTTAATACGGATGGCTGTGTAGATATTTATATGTTCATACAGATAGCGGAGTAGATATTTCCATGTTCATACAGATAGCGGTGTAGATATTTCCATGTTCATACAGATAGTGGTGCTGATATTTCCTTGTTTATACAGGCAGCGGTGTAGATATTTCCATGTTTATACAGATAGCGGTTTAGATATTTCCTTCTTAATACGGATGGCTGTGTAGATATTTATATGTTCATACAGATGGCGGTGTAGATATTTCCATGTTTATACAGATAGCAGTGTAGATATCTCCATCTTAATACAGATGGCGGTGTAGATATTTATATGTTCATACAGATGGCGGTGCAGATATTTCCATGTTCATACAGATGGCGGTGTAGATATTTCCATGTTCATACAGATAGCGGTGTAGTTATTTCCATGTGTAAAGAGATAGCTGTGTAGTTATTTAAATGTATATGCAGATAGCAGTGTAGATATTTCCATTTTCATGCAGATAGCGGTGTAGATATTTCCATGTTCCAACAGATAGCGGTGTAGATATTTCCATGTTCATACAGATAGCGGTGTGGATATTTCCATGTTCATACAGATAGCGGTGTAGATATTTCCATGTTTATAGAGGTAGCGGTGAAGATCTATGCATGTTTACACAGATAGCGGTGTAGATATTTCCATGTTCATCCAGATGGCTGTGTAGATATATCCATGTTCATACAGATAGTGGTGTAGATATTTCCATGTTCATAAAGATGGCGGTGTAGCTATTTCCATGTTCATACAGATAGCATTGTAGTTATTTCCATGTCCATACAGATAGCGGTGTAGATATTTCCATGTTCATACAGATAGCCGTGCTGATATTTCCATGTTTATACAGGCAGTGGTGTAGATATTTCCATGTTCATACAGGTAGCGGTGCTGATATTTCCATGTTTATGCAGGTAGCGGTGTAGATATTTCCATGGTTATATAGATAGCGGTGTAGATATTTCCATGTTTATACAGATAGCGGTGTAGATATTTCCATGTTTATTCAGATAGCAGTGTAGATATCTCCGTCTTAATACAGATGGCGGTGTAGATATTTATATGTTCATACAGATGGCGGTGCAGATATTTCCATGTTCATACAGATGGCGGTGTAGATATTTCCATGTTCATACAGATAGCGGTGTAGTTATTTCCATGTTTAAAGAGATAGCTGTGTGGATATTTCCATGTGTATGCAGATAGCTGTGTAGATATTTCCGTTTTCATGCAGATAGCGGTGTATATATTTCCATCTTCAAACAGATAGCGGTGTAGATATTTCCATGTTCATACAGATAGCGGTGTAGATATTTCCATGTTTATACAGATAGCGGTGAAGATGTATGCATGTTTACACAGATAGCGGTGTGGATATTTCCATGTTCATCCAGAGGGCTGTGTAGATATATCCATGTTCATACGGATAGCGGTGTAGATATTTCCTTGTTCATACTGATAGCGGTGTAGATATTTCCATGTTCATACAGATAGCGGTGTAGATATTTCCATGTTCATACAGATAGCGGTGTAGATATTTCCATGTTTATACAGATAGCGGTGTAGATATCTCCATCTTAATACAGATGGCGGTGTAGATATTTAAATGTTCATACAGATGGCTGTGCAGATATTTCCATGTTCATACAGATGGCGGTGTGGATATTTCCATGTTCATACAGATAGCGGTGTAGCTATTTCCATGTGTAAAGAGATAGCTGTGTAGATATTTCCATGTATATGCAGATAGCAGTGTAGATATTTCCATTTTCATGCAGATAGCGGTGTAGATATTTCCATGTTCAAACAGATAGCAGTGTAGATATTTCCATGTTCATACAGATAGCGGTGTAGATATTTCCATGTTTATACAGATAGCGGCGAAGGTGTATGCATGTTTACACAGATAGCGGTGTAGTTATTTCCATGTTCATCCAGATGGCTGTGTAGATATATCCATGTTCATACAGATAGCGGTGTAGATATTTCCATGTTCATACAGATAGCGGTGTAGCTATTTAAATGTTCATACAGATAGCGGTGTAGATATTTCCATGTTCATACCGATAGCGGTGCAGATATTTCCATGTTTATACAGATAGTGGTGAAGATGTATCCATGTTTACACAGATAGCGGTGTAGATATTTCCATGTTCATCCAGATGGCTGTGTAGATATATCCATGTTCATACAGATAGTGGTGTAGATATTTCCATGTTCATACAGATAGCGGTGTAGATATTTCCATGTTCAGACAGATGGCTGTGTAGATATATCCATGTTCATACAAATAGCGGTGTAGATATTTCCATGTTCATACAGATAGCGGTGTAGCTATTTCCATTTTCATACAGATATCGGTGTAGCTATTTCCATGTTCATACAGATAGCGGTGTAGATATTTCCATGTTCATACAGATGGCAGTGTAGATATTTCCATGTTCATATAGATAGCGGTGTAGTTATTTCCATTTGTAAAGAGATAGCTGTGTAGATATTTCCATGTATATGCAGATAGCTGTGTAGATATTTCCGTTTTCATGCAGATAGCGGTGTATATATTTCCATCTTCAAACAGATAGCGGTGTAGATATTTCCATGTTTATACAGATAGCGGTGAAGATGTATGCATGTTTACGCAGATAGCGGTGTGGATATTTCCATGTTCATCCAGAGGGCTGTGTAGATATATCCATGTTCATACAGATAGCGGTGTAGATATTTCCTTGTTCATACTGATAGCGGTGTAGATATTTCCATGTTCATACAGATAGCGGTGTAGATATTTCCATGTTCATACAGATATCGGTGTAGATATTTCCATGTTCATACAGAAAGCGGTGCTCATATTTCCATGTTTATACAGGTAGCGGTGTAGATATTTCCATGTTTATACAGATAGTGGTGTAGATATTTCCATGTTTATACAGCTAGCGGTGTAGATATCTCCATCTTAATACAGATGGCCGTGTAGATATTTATATGTTCATACACATGGCGGTGCAGATATTTCCATGTTCATACAGATGGCGGTGTGGATATTTCCATGTTCATACAGATAGCGGTGTAGTTATTTCCATGTGTATAGAGATAGCTGTGTAGATATTTCCATGTATATGCTGATAGCAGTGTAGATATTTCCATTTTCATGCAGATAGCGGTGTAGATATTTCCATGTTCAAACAGATAGCAGTGTAGATATTTCCATGTTCATACAGATAGCGGTTTAGATATTTCCATGTTCATACAGATAGCGGTGTAGATATTTCGATGTTTATACAGATAGCGGTGAAGATGTATGCATGTTTACACAGATAGCGGAGAAGATATTTCCATGTTCATCCAGATGGCTGTGTAGATATATCCATGTTCATACAGAGAGCGGTGTAGATATTTCCATGTTCATAAAGATAGCGGTGTACGTATTTCCATGTTCATACAGATAGCGGTGTAGATATTTCCATGTTTATACTGATAGCGGTGAAGATGTATGCATGTTTACAGAGATAGCGGTGTAGATATTTCCATGTTCATCCAGATGGCTGTGTAAATATATCCATGTTCATACAGATAGTGGTGTAGATATTTCCATGTTCATACAGATAGCGGTGCTGATATTTCCATGTTTATACAGGCAGCGGTGTAGCTATTTCCATGTTCCTACAGATAGCGGTGTAGATATTTCCATGTTCATACAGATAGCGGTGCTGATATTTCCATGTTTATACAGGCAGCGGTGTAGATATTTCCATGTTTATACAGATATCGGTTTAGATATTTCCTTCTTAATACAGATGGTGGTGTATTTATATGTTCATACAGATGGCGGTGTATATATTTCCATGTTTATACAGATAGCAGTGTAGATATCTCCATCTTAATACAGATGGCGGTGTAGATATTTATATGTTCATACAGATGGTGGTGCAGATATTTCCATGTTCATACAGATGGCGGTGTAGTTATTTCCATGTTCATACAGATAGTGGTGTAGTTATTTCCATGTGTAAAGAGATAGCTGTGTAGATATTTAAATGTATATGCCGATAGCAGTGTAGATATTTCCAATTTCATGCAGATAGCGGTGTAGATATTTCCATGTCCAAACAGATAGCGGTGTAAGTATTTCCATGTTCATACAGATAGCGGTGTAGATATTTCCAAGTTCATACCGATAGCGGTGCAGATATTTCCATGTTTATACAGATAGTGGTGAAGATGTAAGCATGTTTACACAGATAGCGGTGTAGATATTTCCATGTTCATCCAGATGGCTGTGTAGATATATCCATGTTCATACAGATAGCGGTGTAGATATTTCCATGTTCATACAGATAGCGGTGTAGATATTTCCATGTTCATCCAGATGGCTGTGTAGATATATCCATGTTCATACAGATAGCGGTGTAGATATTTCCATGTTCATACAGATAGCGGTGTAGCTATTTCCATTTTCATAGAGATAACGGTGTAGCTATTTCCATGTTCATACAGATAGCAGTGTAGATATTTCCATGTTCATACAGATAGCGGTGTAGATATTTCCATTTTCATACATATAGCAGTGCTGATATTTCCATGTTTATACAGGCAGCGGTGTAGATATTTCCTTGTTTATACAGATAGCGGTTTAGATATTTCCTTCTTAATACAGATGGCGGTGTAGATATTTATATGTTCATACAGATGGCGGTGCAGATATTTCCATGTTCATACAGATTGTGGTGTAGATATTTCCATGTTTATAGATATAGCGGTGTAGTTATTTCCATGTGTAAAGAGATAGCTGTGTAGATATTTCCATGTATATGCAGATAGCTTTGTAGATATTTCCATTTTCATGCAGATAGCGGTGTAGATATTTCCATGTTTATAGATATAGCAGTGTAGATATTTCCATGTTTATCCAGATAGCGGTGTACGTATTTCCATATTTATACAGATGGCGGTGAAGATATTTCCATGTTTATAGAGAAAGCGGTGTAGATATTTCCATATTCCTACAGATGGTGGTGTAGATATTTCCATGTTTATAGAGTTGGCGGTTTAGATATGTACATGTTCCTACAGATGGCGGTGTAGATATTTCCATGTTTATACAGATAGCGGTGTAGGTATTTCCATGTTTGTACACATTACGGTGTAGATATTTCCATGTTTTAAGAGATAGCGGTGTAGATATTTCCATGTTTACACAGACAGCGGTGTAGATATTTCCATGTTTATACAGATAGCATTGTAGATATTTCCATGTTTATACTGATAGCGGTGTAGATATTTCCATGTTTACACAGATAGCGGAGTAGATATTTCCATGTTTATACAGATAGCTTTCTATGTATTTCTTGTTTATACAGATATCGGTGTAGACATTTCCACGTTTATAGAAATAGTTGTGTAGATATTTCCATGTTTATACAGATAGCGGTGTAGGTATTTCCAAGTTTATAGTGATAGCGGTTTAGACATTTCCATGTTCCTACAGATGGTCCTGTAGATATTTCCATGTGCATACAAATGGCGGTGTAGATATTTCCATGTTTATAGATATAGCGGTGTAGATATTTCCATGTTTATCCAGATAGCGGTGTACGAATTTCCATGTATATATAGATGGCGTTGTAGACATTTCCATGTTTATAGAGATAGCGTTGTAGATATTTCCATGTTCCTACATATGGCGGTGTAGATATTTCCATGTTTACAGAGTTGGCGGTGTAGATATTTCCACGTTCATACAGATGGCGGTGTAGATATTTCCATGTTAATACAGATACCGGGGTAGGTATTTCCATGTTTATACACATTACGCTGTAGATATTTCCATGTTTTTACAGATAGCTCTGTAGATATTTCCATGTTTATACAGATGGCGGTGTAGATATTTCCATGTTCATAGGGATGGCGTTGTAGGTATTTCCATCTTTATAGAGATGGCAGTGAAGATATTTCCATCTTTATACAGATAGAGGTGTAGATATTTCCATGTTTAAACAGATGGCGGTGTAGATATTTCCATCTTTATAGAGATTGTGCTGTAGATATTTCCATTTTCATACAGATGGCGGTGTAGATATTTCCATGTTTATATAGATGGCGGTGTAGATATTTCCATCTTAATACAGATAGCGGTGTAGATATTTCCATGTTTATGCAGATGGCGGTGTAGATATTTTCATGTCGATACAGATGGCGGTGTAGGTATTTCCATGTTTATAGAGAAAGCGGTGTAGATATTTCCATGTTGATAGAGATAGCGGTGTAGATATTTCTATTTATATACAGATAGCGGTGTAGATATTTCCATGTTTATAGAGATAGCGGTGTAGATATTTCAATGTTCATACAGATGGCGTTGTAGATATTTCCATGTTCATACAGTTGGCAGTGTAGATATTTCCACGTTTATAGAGATAGCGGTGTAGATATTTCCATGTTTATAGAGATAGCGTTGTAGATATTTCCATGTTTATACAAATAGCAGTGCAGATATTTCAATGTTTATAAAGATTGCAGTGTAGATATTTCAATGTTTATTGAGATAGCGGTGTAGATATTTCCCTGTTTTACAGGTAGCAGTTTAGATATTTCCATGTTTATAGAGATTGCGGTGTAGATATTTCCATGTATATACAGATAGCGGTGTAGATATTTCCATGTTCATACAGATGGCGGTGTAGATATTTCCATCTTTATAGAGATGGCAGTGTAGATATTTCCATCTTAATACAGATAGAGGTGTAGATATTTCCATGTTTAAACAGATTGCGGTGTAGATATTTCCATCTTTATAGAAATTGCACTGTAGATATTTCCATGTTCATACAGATGGCGGTGTAGATATTTCCATGTTTATATAGATGGCGGTGTAGATATTTCCATCTTAATACAGATAGCAGTGTAGATATTTCCATGTTTATACAGATGGCGGTGTAGATATTTTCATGTCGATACAGATGGCGGTGTAGGTATTTACATGTTTATAGAGATAGCGGTGTAGATATTTCCTTGTTGATAGAGATAGCGGTGTTGATATTTCCATGTTTATACAGATAGCGGTGAAGATATTTCAATGTTCATACAGATGGCGTTGTAGATAATTCCATGTTCATACAGATGGTGGTGTAGATATTTCCACGTTTATAGAGATAGCGGTGTAGTTATTTCCATGTTTATAGAGATAGCGTTGTAGATATTTCCATGTTTATACAAATAGCAGTGTAGGTATTTCAATGTTTATAAAGATAGCAGTGTAGATGTTTCAATGTTTATAGAGATAGCGGTGTAGATATTTCCCTGTTTTACAGGTAACGGTTTAGATATTTCGATGTTTATGCAGATAGCAGTGTAGATATTTCCATGTTTATAGAGATAGAGGTGTAGTTATTTCCATGTTTATAAAGGTAATGGTGTAGATATTTCCATGTTTATAGAGATAGCGGTGTATATATTTCCATGTATATACAGTTAGCGGTGTAGTTATTTCCGTGTTTATACAGATGGCCCTGTAGATATATCCATGTTTATAGAGATGGCGGTGTAGTTATTTCCTTGTTTATACAGATAGCGGTGTAGATATTTCCATGTTCATACGGATAGCGCTGTAGATATTTCCATGTTTATAGAGAGAGCGGTGTAGATATTTCTATGTTTATACAGATAGCGGTGTAGATATTTCCATGTTTATACAGGTAGCGCTGTAGATATTTCCATATTTGTACAGGTAGCAGTGAGGATATTTCCATATTTATACAGCTAGCGGTGCAGATATGTGAATTCATTAAACCTCTTTTTCTTTATAAATTACCCAATCTTGGGTATGTCTTTATCAGCAGCATGAAAATTGACTAATACACTCACTGTCCATGAATGATACTCTGTTAGCCCATTTGCATTGTTATAAAGAAATACCTGA
Organism: Gorilla gorilla gorilla; assembly: GCF_029281585.2. NCBI lineage: Eukaryota > Metazoa > Chordata > Mammalia > Primates > Hominidae > Gorilla > Gorilla gorilla. The sequence goes on from NC_073231.2 coordinate 154,895,065, forward strand.
GGTGGGGTAATTAATAAAGAAATGAGGTTTATTTGGCTTCTTGTTCTGAAGGCTGTATGTGAAGCATAGTACTGGCACCTGCTTCCAGGGAGGGCCTCAGGAACCTTCCAATCATGGTGGAAGGTGAAGGGAAACCAGCATATCACATGGTGAGAGAGGAAGCAAGAGAGACAGGGAGGAGGTGTCAGTCTCTTTTAAACAACCAGATATCGCATGAACTCACAGGGTAAGAACTCATTCATTACCAAGAGGACAGCACCAAGCCATTCAGGAGGCATCTCTCTCCAACATTGGGGATCACATTTTAACGTGAGATTTGAAGGGGACAAACATCCAAACTATGTCAGATACCAAAGCTGACAATGCTTAGGATCTTTAGCTGTTCCAGGTTCTGGGAAAAGGGAGAGAGTTAGCTTCCCTCGTCTATGCTGTGCTACTCCATATTATATTAGTAATTATTGTTCTCTAAAGGTTCTTGAAAGCAAATAAACAAATGCAAGGCAAAACATATGAAATGCAAGGCAAAACATATGAAATGCAAGGCAAATGCATTAAAAACTTTTGAGTGTTAATATATAGGTTTTATTTTATCTTTTTAATTTCTTTTGCTTAACCAAATAGATTATGTAGTTTTGATTAACTGGCCATGAAATAGCTCTGCCTACATAGAATTTCCCATGAATAATTGGTTGTGGAGACTTTTGTGTGTGACCCAAATCCTCCCTCAAAACTGAAGTTTGCCCAGCTATTGGGAGTGTTGGCAAATCATGCCTCTCAGCTGATTCTCTCTAGAATTTATTCTCAGGAGATCTAATTAATAACTTGTCAAGCTGATGTCCATCCTTGGGGACAACTCGTATCTGAAGAATGGCCAGTGAAAGGTATTAAAACTCCATACTCCTGCCTCAATTTAGGGCAACTCTGAAGGGTCACCCCTGCTTCTCAGCTCCCCCTTGAGATTAGCTGAGGTATTTGTTGTGACTGCCTCACATCTCAAATCCCTTTGTCCAATTCAGCTTTTTCGCCACAGTTGTTGGCTCCTAGGATTTTACCCAGTTAAATGTTCTCTACACAAATCTCTATCTCAAATCTGCTTTACAGGGAATGTGGCCTCAGACAGGTTTTCATTAGGTTCTGGACGTAACTCTCATTAGTCATTGATATGATTCGGCTGTGTCTCCACCCGAATCTCACCTTGATTGTAATTATCCCCGCATGTCAAGGATGGAGTCAGGTGGAGATCATTGAATCATAGGGGCGGGTTCCCCCTACTGTTCTCCTGGTAGCGAATAAGTCTCACGAGATCTGATGCTTTTAAAATGGGAGTTTCCCTACACAAGCTTTCTTCTCTGCTACCATTTAAGATGTGCCTTTGCTTCTTTTTTGCCTTCTGCCGTGACTGTGAGGCCTCCCCAGCCATGTGGAATTGTGAGTTCATTAAACCTCTTTCCTTTCTAAATTGCCCGGTCTTGGGTATGACTTTATTAGCAGCATGAGAACAAACTAGTGCAGTCTGTTCTATAAGCCCAAGTCGGATCACAGAGTCCCGCTTTCTGTTTTTTTTTCTAGCCCATATTTCTACTAAAACTTGACTCATATAGACTTAAAACAAAATAATTAAGCATGGCTAGTATTTATTTAATATTTTATACGTGTCAGGTACTGTATTTTGTAACTTATCTTTTAATAATCTTTCCAAATCTCTAAAAGGATAATTCTGCTCTTTTATAGAGAAAATAAGGATGGCTCAATCTTTTGATTTTTATTACAAGCTTTATTTTGTATAACATATAATAAACTAAAAATATTGAAAGTTTAGAAACCATCAGCACGCAATCGAGGTGATGGAAATATACTTCACCTCCAGTTTCCTGATGCCTCTTTATAATACATTTCTCTGGCCCCTCATTCCTTGCCCTTAAAAACCACCAAACTGCTTTCTGTCACTGGACAGTAATTTATACAGTCAAAAAATGTATATAAATAAAATTTTACACTATGCACTTTTTTGTCTGACATTTTATGTTTTTTTCTCTGCATGTTTTACCTCTAGAGTCTGCCTTGTTTCACTTAGTATAGTTATTTTGAGATTCATTCATGTTATAGTATGTATCCATAATTAATTCGGAGAAAGCAAGTTAATTCATTAATGTATTGATTGATATTTAGACTGTTTCTAGTTTGGGCTATTATGAATACATGTGCTATGAACATTTGTGTTGATATCATTATATGAACACCTACTTTTATCTCTCTTGGGTAAATACCCAGGAGTGCAATGGCTGAGTCTTACGGCAGAAGTATGTTTAACTTTTTAAGGGACTCTTAAACTGTTTTTCAAAGGTTACACTTTTTTGTATTCCCATCAGCAGTGTATGAGAGTTTCAGCTTCTCCACATCCAAGCCAGTGCTTGGCTGTTATCAGTCATGCTAATCTTAGCTATTTAAAAATAGATAGTGGCGTCTCATTTTGGTTTTAATTTGCATTGCCCTAAGCATTAATTATGTTGAGCATATGTGCTTATTTACCAAACAAATGTCTACTTTGAAATGTCTGTTCCAGTCTTTCACCCAAGTTTTAAATGGGGTTGTTTGTTTTTCATTATTAAATTTTGAGCTTTTAAAATATATTTTTGATGCAAGCCTTTCATCAGATATATGAATTGCAAATATTTTCTCCCAGCCTGCAGCTTGTCTTTTCAGTCTCTTAATAGATTCTTTTGAAGAGCAGATTCTTTTTTTTAAATTTGATGAGTTCTTCTTATCAATATATTATTATATAAATCATGCTGTGGGGTCATATCAAAGAAAGCTTTGCCTGACTCAAAGTCCCAAATGTTTTCACATCTTCCCTCTCCTCTCCTTTGGGAACTGAGATTACACGTAAATTCAGTTACTTGAAATTTACTGTCTACTATTGCTCTGTTCATGTTTTTTAAAAATTTATTTTCTCTCTCTATTTTATTTTGAGAGGTGTCTATCTTTTCTTCTTTAATGACTAATGTGCTATCAGCCTACCATGTAGCTGGGACTACAGCCGCATGCTACTATGCCCCGCTAATTTTTGTATTTTTAGTAGAGATGGGATTTCACCATATTGGTCAGGCTGGTCCTGAACTCCTGACTTCGTGATCCACCTGCCTCGGCCTCGCAAAATGCTGAGATTACAGGCGTGAGCCACTGCGCCCAGCCTCCTTTAGTGTATCTTGCATGTCTCTATTTTAGAACATATAGAATACTGTTTCAATAAGCATTTGAATGTTCTTAACTGATAACTCTGGCACCTTGATTTACTCTGGATCAGTTCTGACTCAGTGATTTTTCTCCTTATTATGAGCCACGTTCTTCTGTCTTTTGTTGTTACTGTTGTGTCTCTGCTAAACTGTGTCTGGATGTCAGATATGGTGACTTTTATCTTATTGAGTGCTGGAAGTATATATAAATATTCTTGATCTTTGTATTGGTATGTATTTAAGTTTAGTTGGAAAGAGTTTGACTCTTTTTGGTCTTGCTTTAAAAATTCATTAGGTGGGATCAGACCAGTTCTCATTTTAGAGCTAATCACTCCCAACTAGTGAGGCAAGATCCTTCTGGGTATCCCTGGGAATCTTGAGGTGTTTCTGGTTTGGCTGATAAAATAAGCACTATTACTGGACCTTGGTGAGCATGTGTACTGTTACTTTTCATCTTATCTGGGTGTTGTTTCCCCAACCGTAGGTACTTTTCTCTAGGCCTGTCCTAACAATTACTTAGCTATGTACTTTAGGGGGACCCTTTGCAGAGCTCTGGAGTTCTCTTTCTGTGCAGCCCCTTCTTCTCGGAAACCTTGTCCTGAGAGCTCATGTCAACATGGTTTCTGTGGACTCTCAGCTCTGTCCCCTCAGCTCAGGGAGAACAATGGGCTCCTCTTGGGCTTTTCTCCTGGAGTAGTGGGCTGGAAAACTTTCTCCAGGCATAAATTAGGGCCGTTGATAGGCTCACCTTGTTTGAGACTGACTTTACAGGGTCTTGCAAACTTTTGTGGCATACATTTTGGCCATTTTTTTGGTTGTTTCAGGAGGGAGAGAAAGTCTAGTTCTTGTTACTCCATCATGGTCATTGCAGAAGTCAAACTAACTGATATTTCTCAATACAGTCTGTTGCTACACATTGAACTTGCTTAAGATAATTTTTAGATGGCACAGAACTTTCTGTCCATTGAATGAGACTCTCTGCTTATTTTGCAAGTGCTCATTTGTATGGAGACATTTGTATGGAGAAACTTCAAAAAGTTTGTGGAAAAATGAAGTTAAAAGATAAACATTGAAAATGTGATCTTCGGTTTTCATCCCTAAAGAACTGATGGTCCTGGGAACTTAACAATGTCAATGCAGTCTCTTATACATTATTAACTTAAGAAAAATGGGTGCCCTTTCCACATTTGTTGAGATTGGGAAACAAAAAGAAGTCAGAAGGAGCCAAATCAGAGCTGTAAGGTGGATGCCTGACAATTTCCCATTGAGACTCTCACAAAATTGCCTTTGCTTGATGACAGGAATGAGCAGAAACATTGTGGTGTTAGAGGACTGTCTGCTAAAGCTTTCCCAGGTATTTTGCCCTAAAACTTTGGCTAACTTATTCAAAACACTCTCATGATATGCAGATATTATTGTTCTTTGACCTTCCACAAAGTCAACAAGCAAAATGCCTGGAATGTCCCCAAAAAACTGTTGCCGTGACCTTTGCTCTTGAGTGATCCCCTTTAGCTTTGACTGGACCACTTCCACCTTTGGTAGCCATTGCTTTGATTGTGTTTTGCCCTCAGGGTCATACTGGGAAAGCCATGTTTTATCTTCTGTTACAATTCTTCAAAGAAATCCTTCAGGATCTTGACCCTAGTTCTTTAAAATTTCCATTGAGAGCTCTCCTCTTGTCTGCAGCTGATCTGAGCACAACACTTTTGGCACCCATGCAGTGGAAAGTTGGTTCAACTTTAATTTTTTAGTCAGAACTGTGTAAGCTGAACCAATTAAGATGTCTATGATGTTGGCTATTGTTTGTGCTGTTGATTATCAGTCCTCTTCAATTAGGGCACAAACAAGATTAATTTTTTTCCTTGCAAATTGATATGGATGATCTGTCCCTGTGGACTTCATCTTCCACATCATCTCGTTTCTTCTTTAAAAAAGCTGTCCGCTTGTGAACTACTGATTTCTTTGGTGCATTGTCCCCTCAAGCTTCTTGTAAAGCATCAGTGATTTCACCATTCTTTCACTCAAGCTTCATCATAATCTAATGTTTGTTCTTGCTTCAATTTTAGCAGAATTTACATTGCTCTGCTAGGGGCTCTTTTCAAACTAATGTCTACTCCTTCTTACTGTCTCAAACTAGATCCTGTTCAAACATGCTATAATAAATTAGTATGAGTTTATTTTGCTGCCAAAATTGAAACCTTTGCATAGTTTTTTTCATAATATACATTTTCCATGAACTTTTTAAGGCCTCTCATGTATCCACAGGTAGAGTGCCTTACCTATTCTGACTTCAGTCAATTATTCAAGACCTTTCCTTGTCAGTGATACATTAGAAAGGTAGAGTATTGAAAAATAAGAGTAGCTTCTGCTGATTAAGAAATACTATATCTTTTTCTACTTCTTTCTTTTTTTTTTTTTCTTTTTTTTTTTTTTTTTGAGACAGCATCTTTCTCTGTCACCCAGGCTGGAGTGCAGTGGTGTGATCTCAGCTCACTGCAACCTCTGCCTCCCAGGGTCAAGTGATTCTCCTGCCTCAGCCTCCCGAGTAGCTGGGACTATAGGTGCCTGCCACCACACCCAGCTAATTTTTGTATTTTTAGTGGAGACAAGGTTTCACCATATTGGCCAGGCTGGTCTTGAACTCCTGACCTTGTGATCTGCCTGACTCGGCCTCCCAAAGCGCTGGGATTACAGTCATGAGCCACCGTACCTAGCTTTCTACTTCTTTCTTATTATTTTCCTCCTCTCTCATTCCTATATTCTCTCCTTTCTCCTACTTTCCTCCCCACTCCCTGTTTCCTTCCTTTCATCTTTCCTATTTTCAAGACTTAATATTTCTTGAACCTCCGATGTTATCATAGTATGTTATTTGTTTAATTTTCACATAACAATAATAGTTTAAATACAAATAATATTTATTTTCATCCCCATGTTATCAGTATAACAGTAAAGATGTGGAGAGGCCAGCTGGGCATGGTGGCTCAAGCCTGTAATCCCAGCACATTGGGAGGCCGAGGTGGGTGGATCACGAGGTCAGGAGATCGAGACCATCCTGGCTAACACGGTGAAACCCCATCTCTACTAAAAAATAGAAAAAATTAGCTGGGCGTGGTGGCGCGTGCCTGTAGTCCCAGCTACTCGGGAGGCTGAGGCAGGAGAATAGTGTGAACCCGGGAGGCAGAACTTGCAGTGAGCCAAGATCACGCCACTGCACTCCAGCCTGGGTGACAGAGCGAGACTCTGTCTCAATAAATAAATAAATAAATAAATGAAAATAAAATAAAAAAAATGATGTGGAGAGGCCAAACCAATGGCTCTTATATCCACGTTCTTTCTTCTAAATGATTTCACCTTAGTTTTGGTCTGCATCTCTAACCATAGCTAGTTGCAGCAGGACTTCTATCTGGCCTTGCTGCTCTCATTTTTGGACCTCCTCACTGAAATCAAATTGATCTTTCTAAAATGCAAACCTGGTCTTAGTATTTTATTACTTAAAACCCATTGGTGGCTTTCCATGATTTATGGAATAAAGTCAAAATTCCTGTTTTTGCCCATGTTTCTGTGTGCCTCTCATCCCTACATTTACTGATTCCTGTGTGCCATAAATTGCCAGTTGTCCAGAGTTCATTCTCTTTTTGTACTTGGGAGGACTTCTGCATCCTGCAACTTTTCCCCTGAAACGTGCTTGGAAAATACCTACTCATTTTTTTCAGATTCAGGTTAGCTTTTTACTTCAGTTTCTTTTCCTGAAGCTTATACTGACTGCTCCATATGGCTTTGGGGATTAGCTACTCATTCCTTTGTGCCCTTTGTAGATACACATTTATCATGGAGTCTTTTTTTTTTTTTTTTGAGACAGAGTCTCACTCTGTCACCAGGCTGGAGTGCAGTGGTGTGATCTCAGCTCACTGCAACCTTTACCTTCCAGGTTCAACTGATTCCCTTGCCTCAGCCTCCCAAGTAACTACAGGCGTGCACCACCGTGCCCAGCTAATTTTTGTATTTTTAGTAGAGACGGGGTTTCACTATGTTGGCCAGGATGGTCTCGATCTCTTGACCTCGTGATCTGCCCACGTTGGCCTCCCAAAGTGCTGGGATTACAGGCATGAACCACCGCTCCCAATCAGTCATGCAGTCTTTATACTTACTTGTTTACTTGCCTGTGAGCTCACTGAATGCAGGGACTATTTCCTTGTTGCTCTAGCACCTACACCAGTACCTGGTATCCAGAAGCTGTATGCTAAATGTTTGTTGAGTGGCTGTTTGACTGAATGATTGTACTCCTAATTAGTAGATAGAAAGCCATGAACTTCCCAGTTCATCATTCTTTGTGCTCAATTCTGGTTTCTTTATTGTGTTCAAAAGAGTTCCTTAGTGACATAAAACTATGGAGCTAGTATGTCAGCTCATTTAAGCAATGATTGGTTTATGTATATAAGAGGCTTCAATAATTATATATTTTTATTTCAGTTTCAATAAATGATCAATTTATTAATTTTCTCTGTTTTGGCTTATTGTTCACATTTAATATCAAATAAAAGTGTTTTACTTAAAATTATTCATGCCAATTATGACAGTTAGGTGAATATTACTTTGATTTACATTCCAGTAGTAGTTTTGGTTGAACCCTGAATATGCTAAGACGTCCCTTTTCTTTTTTCTTATGAACAGGCTACTGTGTTTACATATATTATTAAAATCTTCTTTGAAAATACGAAGAGTGTTACATTTCTTATGTTTAGTTCTCTGTGCTTCAGAATTCCTGTGATACTTGCACTTAAGTCCTTCTGAGCAGTTGATGTTGATATTTATGTGGTTAATTTCATGAAACGTGGTGGTTTTCATTTCTATCATTAATTTATACAGGAGATAGACTGTTTTCCAGGTGTAAGCTCAGTCATATAATTAGAAAATTTATAAGCAGAAAGGAGTTATTTGGTCTAACCCATTTATTCTACAGATAGAGAAATTAGAGTCCAGAAACTCTGTCTTCTTTAAAGTCTTACAGGTATTTAAGAAAAAAGAATAGACTTGAGGTTTCTGTGCTCTGAACCCAGTGATCTTGACACTGTAATGATCTTCATCCATATTATTCACAGAAGTAAATATAATCACATATTAAATAAGAAACAAAAATACTAAGGAGATATTATACTGAAAAATGAAATAATATTATCTTAATTATTTTGATCAGATTCAATCTATAGCAGCTTGAAGGCTAATAATTCCAATGATTCTCTGAATAAACCATTTTTCTAATAAGATTACAGGTTTTAGTAATCTAATTATTTTGACTGATGCAAATGTTACCCCGCCAGTCTGAAAAATGTGTTTATTTATATGTCATAAAGAATAATTTATTCCAAAAAGGCTAATTTTCAAAATATATGTATCTTCTGAAACTGTATCTATTTTTTCCCCACGTTTTCTAAATATATTTTAGAGGGCATTTGTAGATTTTCATGGTGCTGAAAAATTAAGGTATAATGGTCTCATGAAGGAGAATAATGTCATTTAGACATTGTAATTTTGGAGGATCACAATACTTTCTGGAATGTGGTTGTTGCAGCACTGGTCACTTATACTAATTATATAATAACATACTATACTAATGCAATAATATACCATATGAAATTATTCAGTGGTAAATTTGTCTTAAATCCTCTAGAATACTGCAAAGAAATAGTTTATATAAGAAAGAGTACCATAGCAGATGTGAACACAATATTTCCTATTTTTTTCTTCTTTTTTATTTTTTTGAAGACAAGTTCTCACTCTGTTGCCCAGACTGGAGTTCAGTGCCATGTTCATAGTTCACTGCAACCTCAAACTCCCAAGCTCAAGTGATCCTCTTGATTCAGCCTCTGAAGTAGCTGTGCCTATAGGTGTGCACCACCACACCGGCTAAGTTTTAAAATTTTTTATAGATATGTTGCCCAAGCTGGTCTCAAATTCTTGAGCTCAAGAGATCTTCTCACCTTGGCCTCCCAGAGTGTTGGGATTACAGGCATGAGCCACCATACTCAGCCAATATTTCTTTTGTAAAAGACATTTTCTAACATACTTCTCATTTTAACTAACATAATATTCAAAGTGTAGATCTGAGAAAGAGATAGTGCCTGCAGATCTGGGATCCTACATGCTAATATTATGGGATGCATTCAGATTTGATCAGCAGATATTCCATTTATTCTAGAACACCACCAGCAGAAGAATGTAATTACGTCTATCACTAAAACTTTGTGTCAATACAGACTACTGTATTTGTTATCATAGATGGTCCTTGGATGGCAGCCTTAAGCAATTTTAAACCTAGACAGGTGATGTACTTTTTCTTCTTGGATAATTTTCATGGTTTTATCTAATTTGGTTGTAACTAATGTGTTTAATATGGCTTGCTTGTTTTTTAAAAAGTTGTTCAGTATCCTTAGAACTCAGTGCTGATTTCTTTTTCTAGCAGGCCTTTTATATAGGACATCTCACTTTCTCCTGACTCTCTACTACTAGCATGAGGTCTCTGAAAAATCAAGACAGCAAAATAATTTGTTATAGAACAGCCTATGTAGAGGGACAGGGGAGGAGTCATATTCCAAGAGGGAAAGACCTTTGAGCCAGGCTCAATTTGTAGAGGCTGTTGAATGAAAATGAGAGAGAGAGAATGCACACTTTACTGCACTATTAAAGCAAAATTCTGACAATAACTTCTAAAAATGATTCAACTCTTATACACTGAGAATATGACAGACCTTCCAAAAGTATAATTTCTTACATGAACGTCCAGGTATATAAGGAAAAATAACTATTTCATACCAATATCTCCAGCCGCCTTTATTGTTGGTTCACCACATAGGTTTTTATCAGAATCGCAGAACATTAATTTTTTAAATTAGCTACCATTACAACTAGCTTGAGAAGAACTTTCTTTTTAATAATTCGACCCAGATGCATTCTAGATACTCCAGTGTTACGAATCGATGGCTTCATGAGGAGCCGCTGTTGACTCATGCTATCTCTGGACACACTGACAGGAAATGTTTTCTTACACCTGTTTTCCTCCTGCTTTTCCTTGGTAGGACTTAGTTCCTTGGCATAGTTCAGTATCAATGGCAGTCATAGAGAAGTGTTACAGAAACCCAGCTTATTCCAACTTGTGAATTATTTGGCACCCAGGAACCAGGTCTTACAATCTTCAACCCACTTTTTCTTAACATGGCCCCTTTTCTGAAATGTTTATTTATATATGATGTAGGCCTGGGGAAAGGACATGGACTTTCAAAGAAAATATTCTCCAATAGATCTCTCAACTCCAGAGAACCTTCTGACTAAATCTGAAAGAATTCCACTGTGCTCTGATAACATCCTTTAATAATGAAGGAAAAGATATTTTTCCCCCAGGAGGATTTTGTAGTGAAAAGATGGCATAATTTTTTTAAAAATGTTGTTTATAATCTCATTTGTTTTTTCATTTGTGGGGTGTGTCTTAAATCCTAAATGGTACATCCTTTTTAAAATACTTCTAGTAATAAAATGTTTCTGAAGTTATGTTGTAAATATCATTGGACTATGTTTAATAATGTTAAGTTGATCCCACTTCCCCTGAAATTATATACATAAATGCTGAAAGTATAAATTTACATATACAACTTCATGGAACATTTTTCTTCCAAGTGTGCATTTGCTAGAATTTGCATTGAAAGGTTTTGGAAGGAGCCTGTTGGTATGAATCCTGTGTGAGCAACACTCAGATTTGTTGCATACTGAACAGCATGCTAAATCTCACTTCACAATCTTAGATTTCTCATCTACCATCTTGAGCTGAATTTAAAATGTAACTGCAGTTTATTATGTCACCTGTTCGTCAAACACTGATGCAAAGCTTAGTTTTCAGTGTGAAGAACCCATGACTAGAGAAGGGAAGAAGAAAGGGTCAAGCAGACCTCATTAAAGAGTGTATGGGCAAGAAAACACATCAGATGTCTTGATAGGTTTTTTAAAGTCCTGTTAGACTTGTCATGATTTCCAAAACACTAAATGCCATCTAGTATTTTGGACCCTCCAAAATTACAGTAGAATATTATTATGGGTCATCTTAATTGGAAATATACAGGAAAATCCTGATGATTAATGTAGACTAGTGATAGCTCTCACACATTTATATAACCTATGTTGAAAAGAAAGAAGAAAGGCAGGAAGGAAAGAAGGAAAAAGAGCGGAGAGAGAGGAACAAGAAAACACGTGGATTTGTGGAAATGAAAATTTTTAAATTACTAATTTGCAAGAATGGGTAAGAAAAATACCGAGTATGAACATAAATGCTTTCAATTCCGTTTGTCTCTTAATCCTTCTCAGTCCGTGGCCAGTTTTGAAACTTGGTGTAACTTCCTTCCTTTATTCCTCCCTCCCTTGCTCCCTCCATCCCTTCTTGCCAGCCTCCTTCCCTTCCTCTCTCCTTGAGTTTCCTTCTTCTTTCTTGTTCCCTCCCTCCCTCCCTCTCTCTTTTTTCCCCTTAGTTTCCCCGGAAGCACATATACCAGCCATTTGAATGCTTTCTGCTCATAGATACTGCCAAGCCCCCTCACCCAGACTGCTGAATAGATTTGGTAGAATGGAATGAGAAACATAGACTTTGTGTCTGTGGCGGCCACCTCTGATGTTGCAGACTTTTGCCGTGATTATGCACTCCAGCCGAGGGACGCTAGAGAGGTTGAAATTTCAACTGTGGGATTTGCCATTTTGGAATTTGCAGAAATGTACTGGATATGCTAACAGCAGCCTGGCTAGCCTCCACTTCACAAGGAAGTATTTAAATATACACGTGTAATATGAAGAAAATTGCATTAGATCATAAGGGATGAATTATTTTGTAAATGACTATACCATCAAATACCATACCTGATATCAATCATCTTCATCAGACAGTATCTGTGTATGTAAGTAGATAAACAAAAAAGCAGGAGTTTATTTCTCTCTAATGTATCCTTGACTCTCTAGCAGTGACCTCTGAAATGTCTCTTCTGATCCAGACTTGTTTGAATCATGTGCAACATTTTAGATTTGTCTTTTCTCTGCAAGTTTTTTTTGTTAAGTACCATAACATATTGAACCAAATAGTTTTGCTTGCTTTCTATTGATGACACATGATTTTGGCTTTTATCTTCAGTGGAAAATCAATGTGTCACATGGAGTTCACTAAGAAAAAGGTATGGGGCCTCTTTGTAATTCTTTGTCAGATGATTGCTTTATCTTGATTTATGCCTTCAAACTTTTTCCCATTCAGCAGAAAATATTGTGTCGCTATCTGTGAGAGCAAAGCGATCTATACCAATTTATGCTCTAAGTGTAGCCTCCTTCCAGAACTGCTTATGGAACATATCAACTCACTATAGATTAGGGACATAATGGATTCTTCTTTCTTAAAAGTGGCAGATTGACAATTTTAGTTCATATACAAGCTTTTATATTAACATTAAAACAATATTTCTATGTAAAGTAAAATATTGTAGTTGATTATTATTCGAGGGCCTCCCAGAATTTCAAGGTCTGAAAATAAATTCAGTGTTCCTGGTGGTAACAAAATTGCCCCTACTTCCTTGTATCAGGACTGCCATTTGGAACTGCTGGGGAAGCTCTTTTCAGAAATTATTTTCAAAACAGCATTGTTGCCTTTTGCCAAACTGAAATCTGGTTGTAAACTTTTGAAAACTAGTTCCTTGGAATGGAATTCAAGTTGTCTTCTAAGCAATTTTTTTTAACTCAAACATACATTCTATCTTGCTTTATTATGTCACTATTTGTGTAGGAAACATATTTCTATTTTTACCATTTTCAATTTATTTACATTTACATTTACATTTGTGTGTATATATATACACACACATACATACACTTTAAGTTCTGGGATACATTTGCAGAACTTGCAGTTTTGTGAAATAGGTATACATGTGCTGTCGTGGTTTGCTGCACCCATCAACTCGTCATCTACATTAAGTATTTCTCCTAATGCTATCCCTCCTCTTTCCTTCCTACCCACTGACAGGCCCCAGTGTGTGATGTTCCCCTCCCTGTGTCTATGTGTTCTCATTGTTCAACTCCCACTTATGAGTGAGAACATGTGGTGTTTGGTTTTCTGTTCTTGTGATAGTTTGCTGAGAATGATGGTTTCCAGCTTCATCCATGTCTCTGCAAAAGACATTAATCCATCCTTTTTTATAGCTGCATGGTATTCCATGGTGTATATGTGCCACATATTCTTTATCCAGTCTATCATTGATGGGCATTTGGGTTGGTTCCTAGTCTTTGCTCTTGTGAATAGTGCTGCAATAAACATATGTGTGAATGTGTCTTTATAGTAGAATGATTTATAATCCTTTGGATGTGTACCTAGTAATGAGACTGTTAGGTCAAATGATATTTCTAGTTCTGGATCCTTGAGGAATTGCTACACTGTCTTCCACAATGGTTGAACTAATTTACACTCCCACCAACAGTGTAAAAGCATTCCTATTTCTCCACATCCTCTCTAGCACCTGTTGTTTCCTGACTTTTTAATGATTGCCATTCTAACTGGCGCGAGATGGTATCTCATTGGACCAGGGGTGATGAGCTTTTTTTTTTTTTTTCTTCGAGACAGCCTCACTCTGTCACCCAGGGTGGAGTGCAGTGGCACAATTTCGGCTCACTGCAACCTCCACCTAATGGGTTCAAGCAATTCTCCTGCCTTAGCCTCTTGAGTAGCTGGGATTACAGATATATACCACCACGCCTGGCTAAAGTTTTTTTGTGTGTTTTTGGTAGAGACAGAGTTTCACCATAGTGGCCAGGCAAGTCTCAAACTCCTGACCTTGTGATCCACTCGCCTTGGCCTCCCAAAGTGATGGGATTACAGGCGTGAGCCACCACGCCCAGCCTATGATGAGCTTTTTCTCATGTGTTTATTGGCCGCATAAATGTCTTCTTTTGAGAAGTGTCTGTTCATATCCTTTTCCCACTTTTTGATGGGGTTGTTTTTTTCTTGTAAATTTGTTTAAGTTCCTTGTAGATTCTGGATATTAGCCCTTTGTTAGATGGATAGATTGCAAAAATTTTCTCCCACTCTGTAGGTTGTGTGTTCACTCCGATGATAGTGTCTTTTGCTGTGCAGAAGCTATCTTTAGTTTAATTAGATCCCATTTCTCAATTTTGGCTTTTGTTGCCACTGCTTTTGGTGTTTTAGTCGTGAAGTCTTTGCCTATGCCTATGTTCTGAATGGTATTGGCTAGGTTGTCTTCTAGAGTTTTTATGGTTTTAGATCTTATGTTTAAGTCTTTAATCCATCTTGAGTTAATTATTTTATAAGGTGTAAGGAAGGGGTCCACTTTCAGCTTTCTTCATATGGCTAGCCAGTTTTCCCATCACCATTTATTAAATAGTCAATCTTTCCCCATTGTTTGTTTTCGTCAGGTGTGTCAGAGATATGTTGTATATTTCATGGTACAATGCCTTCTGTCAATGGGGAAAAATAACAAGCATATATGGGATGAATGAAGTCTGCTATGGTTAAGGTTGAGAATATTTACTGATCCTTGAGTTCAGTCTCCAGGAATGTTGGAAATAGAGAATAGAGATAATGGAGATAAAGAAAAGTTCTGAAAATGACACTTCCCATAGTGTCAAAATTGTGATCTATTGGAGAATTCTGTGATACATCAAAATCTCTGTTTATGCTGAGGTTTGTTATTGTGTATGAGCATATCTTTATCAGGTGTAGGCTATTTCTATACTTTCATGTCTTTAAATCAATGTTTCTATTCACATATGTATATGTGCAAATAGAAGCATGCTAATATTATATATATATTGTCTGTCATTACCATGATTGCTATGATTATCATTAGCATGTATTATTAGTGTGACCGAAGTATCATCAGTATCAGTTTCTTTCTCACTGCAGTGCTCCTGTAATGCTTCATTTCTACAGAGCCAACCTACACCCACCGTTTCCCTGACTATAACTTTACCTAAAGTATAAGCCCTTATAAAGCCATGAAAGCCTACCAAGAATTGTCAAAGAAGCTAGGCAGCAGCCAGGCTCTGCCTTAGGAAAAGATTTTACTTTTTATTATCATGTGCAGTACTTAACTACTTGTTTTGACCTCTAAGATTTTGCTCTCCTATATTTCTATCCCCTGGCTTTCTGATATTTCATGTGATTATATTTGAAATTTTAACCTTGCTTTTCTTTTTGGAATCTCTGATATCTCTGCTGCCACAGGTAATGACAGGTTCCTCTCTAACTGTTGGTGTTATCCCTGGTCAGATTATTACTGATGACAGAAGTAGATGTTTTACGTGGATTCTCTCGATATCAGAAACAAATACAGATATCACAACTCAAAAATGACAGACTGATAACCATTATGAACTTAGATGCAACATTCTTAATACAATATTAGCAAATTGAGTCTAGGAATATTTAAAAATGATAATGTGTTTTAACCAAGTGGGGTTTATCTCAAGTTGGTTTCAACAACTGAAAATCTACCATGCTGACAGAAAAAAGAAAAATCACGTGACACTCTCAATAGATGCAAAAAAGGAATTTACAAAATGTAACACATTTTTTAAATTAAAAACTCCCAGCAAACTGAGGATAGAAAAGTACATTTTCAAACTGATTATGTGTTTACAAAAAATCTATAGCAAACATCTTACTTAAAATGGTGAAAGCCTTAATACTTTCTACATAAGATTATGAAAAATGCAATGATGTCCTCTCTCCCTAGTTCTTTAAAGTATTGCATTCAATATTAAATAAGTGGAAATATATACCAAGTTCATTGATAAATATTTAATACTTATGAGATGATAATTCTCCTGAAATTGATCTCTAGATTCAGTGGAATTCCCATGAAACCTTATAGGTCCTTTTGGATAAATTACAAAACTGATTCTAAAACAGGGAGAAAGAAAGAAGGGAAGGAAGGAGGAATGGACAGAAAGAAGAAAGAAATAAGGAGAAAAGAAAAGAAAATAAGAAATAAGTGACACCCAAGTTGGGAAGAAAGAAAAATACTATTCTCACGTGATGTAAACATATACATAGAAAATCCTTAGGCATCTGCAGAAGTGTGCTAGAGGTATGAAGTGAATTTAACAAAGTTGTAGGATGAAAGATCAATAAATAAAATCAATTGTGTTTCTATACACAATCAACACCAATTAGAAAATAAAATTATGTAAGCAATTTAACTTATAATAGCCTCAAAAATAATAAAATAATTCAGAATAAATTTAATAAAAGGTATGCTGATCCAAAATTTCTAAATCACTAATACGAGAGATTGAATAGGTAGAAATATGTATCAAGTTCATTGGTAAATATACATGTCATACTTATTAGATGATAATTCTTCTGAAACTGATCTCCAGATTTGGCACAATCCCAGTCAAACCTATAGGCCTTTTTGGAGAAATTACAAAGCTGATTCTAATTTTTTTTTTAAATGCAGAAGTCCTAGAATAGCCAGAGCATGTTTTAGAAAGAAGAATAAAGTTGGAAAACTTTCCAAATTTCAAGACATATTGTAAAGCTACACTAAACAGTACAGTAAACTTACTGGCATGAAGAAGACATATATATCAGTGAAACAGAATAAATAATTTAGAAATATATCCTGCCTTACATGGCCAAAGTTGCCAAAATATTTCAATAAGGAAATCAATGTCTTTATAAAGATGGTACTATTAAAATTGGATATTAAATGGAGAATATGAACTTCAGAATTACCTCACACCATATCCTCAAATTAACTCAACATGTATTTTATACATAATGTAAATATAAAATGTATAAAGCTTACTGAATAGGAAAAATTTTTAATAATCTTACTATAGCTAAAAACTTTTTAGATAAGAAAAGGATGGATGAAAATGGAAAAAAATAGTAAGTTGGACTTCATGAAATTAAGACTTTTGCAACTTAAAACATAGCATCAAAAAATGAAAAGGCAAACCACAGATTGGGACAGAATAATTTTAAATATGTCTGATAAAGAACTTTCATCTAGAATGTACACATAACTAAAAAACTAAATAACAAAACACAAATAACTCATTTAACGTAATATTTTGACCTAAATGGGCCAAATATTTGTACAGATATTTTAATTTAAAAAGAGATGATGTCCAATACACAAATGAAAAGATACTTAACATTACCCGTCATCAGGGAAATGCAAGTTAAAACCACATTGAGGTACCACTGTACACCCACTGGAGTGGCTGACACGAGCAGAACTGACCATACCACATGATGTGAAGAATTGCTATTCACACCTGGCTAGTGGGACTTCAAAATGGTACAGACATTTTGGAAAGCAGTTTGGCAGTTTCTTTTAATGTTAAACTTAGTACTGATCATATAGCCAAATAATCCCACTGCGACTCAAAATAAATAAAAACATATCCGTACCAAGCCTCATCCTTGAAGTTCATAGCAGATGTGTCCATCAACTTGTAAATGGATAAACCAGTTGTAGATGGAGTACCACTCAACAATAAAAAGGAGCAAACTGATACAACAGCAATATAAATGAATATCAAAAGCATTATGCTCAGTGAAAGAAGCTAGACATGAAAGACACCAATGTATCATTCCACTAATAGGATACTCTAGAAAATGCAAACTGTAGAAACAGAAGCAGATTAGTGGTTGCCTGTGTTCAGGAATGGAGAAAAGATCAAATGCAAAACAGCAAAAGAAAACGTTTTGTGATGATGCAGATTTTCTGTATCTTGATCATGATTGTGGTCAAATGATGATATTCATCTGCCATAACCCATTAAATTGCACATTGAAAAGGGTGAATTTTACTGTGTGTACATTATACTTAAATGGAGCTGTAAATATGTTTGGAGCTTATCTGTGAACATTAGTTGCAGAGCAGGAGTTACTTTTATAGAGTGGAAATCTGCTGAGTGCCAACTTGAGAAGGGTTGAAAAAAATTAGAACCTTCTTCCAACACATTTCAGTTAGAACACTCTTAGGATGTCGTTACAGCTGCGCTCTATATTGGAGTCTCTGATGAAATCACATGTCTGACGATCTCAGCATGCCTTTAATCAACAGAATATACACGTGTTTTCTTTTATTACTATAAAGGATATACCAAACAACTTTTTCAAGACTTTACTTCAAAAAGGCACGTAGTTTTGCAACATTTTTGGTAAGTCTTTAATTATTTCAAAATGAAAAATTGAAAATAAAATGCAATTATTTACTCAGGCCCCCCAAAAAAAGGTCTGTACGGGGAATGCATGTGGTGTGTGTGTGTGTGTGTGTGTGTGTGTGTAAGTGTGTGATTTGAAGAATTGAAAAAATTTTAGTGGGGTTTTGTAGCATCACTTTGATAGCATCCTGTAATTTTGTATTGTGTTTGAAATAAAAATAAAGTGAATACACTGATAAAAGAATTTGAAAAGAATTTGCATTATTGCCTAAATTATGTGTGGTTTCCACAGTGGCATGAATCGAGCATCTTTAACCTACATAACAATATATCAGAAGTATTAGGTAAAAAATAAGTAAACTAGTATAACAAAGTTAAATATTTCTAAAGTAAAATTATAGCTTTATTTTTTTTCCTGAAATGTTTTGAGGAGATATTTACACCAAAAGATATTATCACTGATCAATGAAACTTTTTAAGAATTTGCTTGTGTCCCACCAATATTTGATTACATAGTGCTTCTGTGAGTTCCATTTCATTAATTTAGCTTTGACAGGAGAGAAGGCAATGGCTCTGCAGCCTCTCTCGGTGTGGCATGATCCTGGTTCCGCTGGCTGATCTCTATTAGAACCATGGCCTTAATCATGCCTTTCATGCTTCTAACTTGATTTGCATTTGTTGTGTGATCCAAATTTATTCTCTCGTTTAGTCGCTTCCACCCATAGAAAAGCAGGTCTTTTTCATTTCTCCTTCACCATTGCCCCCATTTTTTCTTTTTGTCCTCCCATGATGAAAAACAAGACAGAAAACAAACTATAACAACAACAGACACCTTTTGTCTGTGGTCACCAATGCATTGTAGCACTAAACTTTGTTCAAAATCTCTAGATCTGACCTCTATATCTGCTGTTCCCAGAGTTTTTCAATGTGTTCTCTAGACTGCTGTGACCCACTGACAGAAAGTCTAGCTATATTTAATTGAAAGTTATTACTGTCTGATATGGTTTGGCTGTGTCCCCACTGAAATCTCATCTTGCACTGTAGCTCCCATAATTCACATGTTGTGGGAGGGACCCAGTGAGAGGTAAGTGGATCATGGGGGCAGTTTTCCCCACACTGTTCTAGTGGTAGTGAATAAGTCTCATGAGATCTGATGGTTTTATAAGGGGAAACCCCTTTCGCCTTTCACTTGGTTCTCATTTGCTGTTTGCCTACTGCCACGTAAGATGCGCCTTTCGCCTTCTGCCATAACTGTGAGGCCTCCTCAGCCATGTGGAACTGTGAATTCATTAAACCTCTTTTTCTTTATAAATGACCCAGTCTTGGGTATGTCTTTATCAGCAGCATGAAAATTGACTAATACACTCACTGTCCATGAATGATACTCTGTTAGCCCATTTGCATTGTTATAAAGAAATACCTGAGGCTGGGTAATTTATAAAGAAATGCGGTTTATTTGGCTCCTTGTTGTGAAGGCTGTACATGAAGCATAGTACTGGCACCTGCTTCCAGGGAGGGCCTCAGGAACCTTCCAATCATGGTGGAAGGTGAAGGGAAACCAGCATATCACATGGTGAGAGAGGAAGCAAGAGAGACAGGGAGGAGGTGTCAGTCTCTTTTAAACAACCAGATATCGCATGAACTCACAGGGTAAGAACTCATTCATTACCAAGAGGACAGCACCAAGCCATTCAGGAGGCATCTCTCTCCAACATTGGGGATCACATTTTAACGTGAGATTTGAAGGGGACAAACATCCAAACTATGTCAGATACCAAAGCTGACAATGCTTAGGATCTTTAGCTGTTCCAGGTTCTGGGAAAAGGGAGAGAGTTAGCTTCCCTCGTCTATGCTGTGCTACTCCATATTATATTAGTAATTATTGTTCTCTAAAGGTTCTTAAAAGCAAATAAGCAAATGCAAGGCAAAACATATAAAAGGCAAGGCAAAACATACGAAATGCAAGGCAAATGCATTAAAAAACTTTTGAGTGTTAATACATAGATTTTATTTTATCTTTTTAATTTCTTTTGCTTAACCAAATAGATTATGTAGTTTTGATTAACTGGCCATGAAATAGCTCTGCCTACATAGAATTTCCCATGAATAATTGGTTGTGGAGACTTTTGTGTGTGACCCAAATCCTCCCTCAAAACTGAAGTTTGCCCAGCTATTGGGAGTGTTGGCAAATCATGCCTCTCAGCTGATTCTCTCTAGAATTTATTCTCAGGAGATCTAATTAATAACTTGTCAAGCTGATGTCCATCCTTGGGGACAACTCGTATCTGAAGAATGGCCAGTGAAAGGTATTAAAACTCCATACTCCTGCCTCAATTTAGGGCAACTCTGAAGGGTCGCCCCAGCTTCTCAGCTCCCCCTTGAGATTAGCTGAGGTATTTGTTGTGACTGCCTCACATCTCAACTCCCTTTATCCAATTCAGCTTTTTCGCCACAGTTGTTGATTCCTAGGATTTTACCCAGTTAAATGTTCTCTACACAAATCTCTATCTCAAATCTGCTTTACAGGGAATGTGGCCTCAGACAGGTTTTCATTAGGTTCTGGACGTAACTCTCATTAGTCATTGATATGATTCGGCTGTGTCTCCATCCGAATCTCACCTTGATTGTAATTATCCCCGCATGTCAAGGATGGAGTCAGGTGGAGATCATTGAATCATAGGGGCGGGTTCCCCCTACTGTTCTCCTGGTAGCGAATAAGTCTCACGAGATCTGATGCTTTTAAAATGGGAGCTTCCCTACACAAGCTTTCTTCTCTGCTACCATTTAAGATGTGCCTTTGCTTCTTTTTTGCCTTCTGCCGTGACTGTGAGGCCTCCCCAGCCATGTGGAATTGTGAGTTCCTTAAACCTCTTTCCTTTCTAAATTACCCGGTCTTGGGTATGACTTTATTAGCAGCATGAGAACAAACTAGTGCAGTCTGTTCTATAAGCCCAAGTCGGATCACAGAGTCCCGCTTTCTGTTTTTTTTTTTTTTCTAGCCCATATTTCTACTAAAACTTGACTCATATAGACTTAAAACAAAATAATTAAGCATGGCTAGTATTTATTTAATATTTTATACGTGTCAGGTACTGTATTTTGTAACTTATCTTTTAATAATCTTTCCAAATCTCTAAAAGGAGAACTCTGCTCTTTTATAGAGAAAATAAGGATGGCTCTGAAAATGTTAGCATTAGGGGAAGTAGGGTGAGGGACATAGGGGGCACTTTGTGTTATTTGTGCATTTTGCTATCAATCTAAAATCAGGTCAAAATAAAAATTAAAAAAATGGGTAGTAGAAGCAGGTTGTTAAGATTTTCAGTGTGACTCTAGAATTTTTTTGTTTGTTGTTTGTTTTGGAGTGTAGTGGTAAGATCTCTGCTCACTGCAACCTCCACTTCCCAGGCTCAAGCAATTCTCCTGCCTCAGTCTCCCAAGTAGCTGGGATTATAGGTGCCCGCCACCACACCCAGCTAAGTTTTCTATTTTTTTTTTTTTAGTAGAGATGGGGTTTCAGCATGTTGGCCAGTCCAGTCTCCTACTCCTGACTTCAAGTCATCCGCCCACCTCAGCCTCCCGAAGTGCTGGGATTATAGGCATGAGCTCCCACTCCTGGCCCAAAGTTCAGATTTTAACTACTAACCTAAATTATTTTAAAAACAAAAGCCTCCTTGGACTCAAACCAGGTCAGAGTGACATGATCATGTGCCTGTTTTGTGCAGGGTGAAGTGAGATTATTATCTAGGAAATAGCTGAAATGTCTTGTTGTGGGCATACATATTTCATATAAATTCTAAGCTTCATATTAGCACTTAGATTATAATTATCTAAAGAATAGAGAACAATTTCATATAATTTTCAGTGTATCAGGCGAATCAAAAGTATACATACAAGCATGCAGATGAATTTCAGTGAATATAGTGGTGACAATGCTCAACAGAATATGTGTCCCCCACCCAACCCTGCTTCTTGCTCTTTCACTGTCCTAAAGATAGAACAAAATGGTTCAGGCATCCAGCTTGTCCCCTCCACACTTCACACTTTTACTTAATAGCAGTTTATCTTTAACACTTTGTCATCTTTAAGATGTTGCTAATTCTTTCTGGTAGATCCCAGGACTGAGGATGAGGAAGAATGATTTTATTTAAATAAAGTTGCTTAATTAAAAAACAATTTTTTTAGTTTTAAAATATTTTCATTATTTTATAAAATTTTTGTGGGTACATAGGAGGTTTATATATTTGTGGGGTACATGAGATGTTTTGATACAGGCATGCAGTGTGAAATAATCACGTCATGAGGAATGGGCTTTCCATCCCCTCAAGCATTTATCCTCTGAGTTAAAAACTATTCAATTGGCTGGGCATGGTGGCTCACGCCTGTAGTCCCAGCTCTTTGGGAGGGCGAGGTTGGCAGATCGCCTGAGGTCAGGAGTTTGAGACCAGCCTGGCCAACATGATGAAACCCCATCTCTACTAAAAATACAAAAATTAGCCGGGTGTGGTGGCGAGTGCCTGTCATCCCAGCTACTCGGGAGGCTGAGACAGGAGAATCATTTGAACCTGGGAGGTGGAGGTTACAGTGAGCCGAGATCATGCCATTGTACTCCAGCCTGAGTGACAAGAGTGAAACTCCATGTCAAAAACAAACAAAAATCAATTACATTCTTTAAGTTATTAAAATTAAACATTGTAAATGATTTTTTTTCCCAAAGCTTTTTCAAAGAAAAAAAAGTAGAAACAAAGACACTTTCTACTGATTTCCAATATGGTGACTCTGTATTTCTAGCATGTGTTAAGGTGAAAAATTGATTTTATGTTTAATACAAAACATAGCATAATGTAATGAAAAGCAAGATTGTAATGATAAAGGAAAATAACACTAGTGCTAATTTTTTTCAATTTGAAGCATTGGATTAAAATGAATTAGGTTATATTCCAACATGTTTATATTGAATTTATTTTTTCTCCAATTGGTTTCTTTTTATTAATGGGGGAGTGTTGCATTTGTATAAGGTTTCCCTATTATATTCAATTGTTTTGAGATGCTTTTAATTTGAAGTTTTTATGTTTTCTTTTTGATGTATACATGTTATGCTTTTATGCTGAATTTGATAATTGGTGCTGTATATGCAAAGCAAATGTAATTTCCCAGCTTTTATTTTTTAAAGCCCTGGGAAGCAACATAATAAAGTAGAAATAGTATCAAGACAGGAGTTAGAATACCTGGATTCTAAAATTTAAATTAAATTAGGATCTAGTGACATTATAGGTGTTCCTTGATCTTCTGATGACCTGATTCCTCAAAAGAAAAATAAAATAATCTATAAATTGTTTCTAATTCTAAAACTCTATAAATCCTATTTTTAAAATTATAATTAGTTGAACTCTATAAGGTCACAAAAATCCCTATTAAGAAACTAAAATAAAATTTTATCATATCTTAAAAATACTCTGATCTTTTTTTATATGCTGACATGAATTCTAGTTATTTTTGAGCCCCTAAAAAACATTTAAGATCACAGTTTATGTTTTATTATTGACTTTCAGATAATTAACATTTTACTGATAGATATGAACAAATCTACTCTAACAGAGATAGTCATTAGTTTATTTCTCTCTTTTCAGTATCAATAAAAAGTATCGATTTACCAATAACAATGAATTAATTGCCTGAAATAAATGAAACATAAGCAGCAAAAGTGAACTTTTTAGTATAACTCTTCTTGTAAACATTGACTTAGTTCAAAGGGAGCTTATCTTTAAAAAAAAAAGCGCTAATTCATGTCTATTGGTATAGATATAATCTTTTTTTCCTTGAAAATAGATCCTACTATACTCCAGACACTATGCCACTAGGTGCAGATATTAACACAAATAGCAGGTGATCATTGTCCTCATGGAGTTTATTTTAAAGAGAACAAAGTGAGACAAAGGCACACAAGCAAAGAACTACAATACAAAGGGGATGGCATCTGACTCAGCATGGAGGTGTCACGGAAGGTGTTGTTTTGCTTAGGTTTTGAAGTGTGGGTAGGAGATGGCCCATGTTGAGAGTGGGAACTGGGAATTAAAAAGATGAGGAGGTCTCTGCAAATCTACATGGATGGGAAGTAGCATGCTGATGTGGGAAACAACTAAAAAGTTCCAGAATGCATGGTTTATAAAGCGTGAGTCAGAGAGGGCTAGACCAGTAGCCAGATCAAGGATATCTCAGATGTTATAGTCATGAATTAGTGCATTGACCTGCAGGCCATGGGAGTCACTGAAGGTTTCAGTCAGGTAAGTGAGCTGATCAGAACAGTCCTTTAGATAGGCCGCTCTTTTGGCTGTAATGGGGACACGTTTGAAGTAGGGCTATAGCTAAAAATATACAGACACTTCCTCTTGTCTACAGCCCTGCTGGCATCTGTTGTATTTTGACTTTTTAATAATAGCCATTCCAACCGGCATGAAATGGTATCTCATTGTGTTTTGATTTGCATTTTTCTGATGATTAGTGATTCTAAGCATTTTTTTTTCGTGTATTTGTTGGCCATTTGTATGTGTTCTTTTGAGAAGTGTTTGTTCATGTCCTTTGCCCATTTTTTAATTGGGTTATGTTTTTTTCTAATTGATTTAAGTTCCCTGTAGATTCTGGATACTAAAAAACAAACAAAAACCAGAAGTAAATAAATTCTCAGGACACACACACCCACACCCACACCCACAGAGAGAGAGAGAGAGAGAGAGAGAGAGAGCCTAGGTAAGAGGCCACCAACCACCAGGGTCTAAACTGGGAACACTTTCTAGTACAGAATGAATGGAAAGGATTCATGAAATATCTAGAAAGTAACGTTAATGAGATTTACATGTATGGAGTGAATGAGGGGAAACAGGGATCATTCAGGATTCTGGTGGGAATAACAGGGGGAGCCATTAGTTGAAATTTTGAAGTGGGAGAAGGAGAGGGAGTTTTAGGGAGAAAGATGAGTTGTTTTTTTAGGTATTTCAAACCCTTGAAGCTTCTATGGGACATCGAAGTGGAAATAACAGTCTGTGGGTTGGGACAATAAAGAAAGAAATTGGTTGAAGACTAGGGGAAGAGTATAGAGCAAAGAAATATTTAAGATAATAAACATATAGAGATAGCTGAAAATGTGGGACTGGATTACAAAGGAAGAATGATTTAGTTATGAAGCCCAAGGGCTGACAGGAATGGGTGACTAGTCGAGGAGTTCATATGCATCTGTTATTGTATGAATAAAAAAAATTATCTGTTCCTTCCTAAAGATATCTTCAACCTGTTTTTGGATACATATAGGCACTGCTTTTCACTCTCTTAGCCCCATTTCTTATTTTAGCCTCTGCTGTAGCGATCAGTTCTGCACAGGCTTTGACCCAGGCTTTGACTAGTTGGTGCAGGTGTGATATGACACTTACCTGGAATGGCCCACAGTTTGTGGCTGCTCTTACTTAAGCAGGTGGGATGCTCATGTAGGTGTAACCTAGCAGCTTGGTAGAGTTTATGCCCATGGGGCAACCTGTGACCACTCAAAAATAAAGCCCTTTCCTCCTCCCAGATTGAGGAGTCTTGCATTATGTAATAAAACTCCTTAGAAGGCCTATTAGGTTCCAATACAGCATTAGGCAACTTGATAAGGTATCCCATCATCAGCCTTCCTTTCTTCCCTCATTCCTCTGCCTCTCACTCTTTCTTCCTAAGTTAACTTCTTAGATAAAATGCCAACATTCTATATTTTGTCTCACATCAGGGAAAATAATTGTATACCCCATTTCAAAAGCACATAAAAAGGTTACTGTATAGAAAATTTGTCTTTAAGAGATTAAGCTGTAATTTTCCAAATACTTTAAAATTTTATTTCAGATACGTTTTTCATTTTTATAAGCTTCATCTAAAAGCAGAGTTCACCTAAGAATATACCTAAGAGCATATTACATAGAATATATTTTATATTTCAGTAGTTTAGCTAGGATTCTTTCAAAATTGAGAGGATCTACAAATATTTCTAACACATTAGTTTTCAGTCTTAAGGCTGAGTCAAGAACAAAGCTCCTAAACTTTGCATTGGTGATTGAGAACATTTTAAAATTGTTATTTAATTCATTAATTTATTTTTAAAAAATTTTCACATTGTAATTATATAGATTTATAGGATACAATTTGATGTTTCAATGAATATGTATGTTGTCTAATGATCCAATAAGGATAGTTAGTGTATTAATTACCTCATGCATTCATCATTTCTTTTTAATAAGAAATTTCAAAATCCTTTCTTCTAGATACTTTGTAATATACAATACTTTACTTTTAACTATAGTCACCCTGCTTTGCAAAGAACACTACAACTTATTCTTCCTATATAATTGTGATTTCATAACTGTTAACCAATCTATCTCCATTTTGCCCTCCCCACTTCTTCCTCACTGTTTGGTAACCACTATTCTACTCTACTTCTCTATTAACATTTTTTTTTTTAAGATTCCACATATGAGCGAGATCATGCGGTATTTGCTTTCTGTGTCTGGCTTATTTCACTTAACATTGTATCCTACAGGGTCATCCATGTTGTTGCAACTGGCAGAATTTCATTCTTTTTTTATGGCTGAATAGTATTTCATTGTGTGTGTGTCCATATATATATATATATATACATATATAATTTTATGTGTAATTATAATTACACATAAAATTATATATAATTATAATTAATTTTATGCATAATTATAATTACACATAAAATTATATATAATTATAATTATAATTATATATAATTATATATAATAATATATATATTATATGTAATATATAATATACATAACATACATAATGTATATTATATATAATATACATAACGTATATTATATACATTATACATTATATATATTATAATACACATAATATATATTATGTATATAATATACATAATATGTATTATATATAAAATATACATAATATATAATGTATACTATACATATAATATATATTATATATTAATAACATATTAATATTAATATTAATTATTAATAATTATTAATAATTATTATTTTTATTAATATTATTAATATTAATATATAATACATTAATATTAATAATATATTAATATATAATATATTATATATTATACATAATATATTATATATAATATACATAATATGTATTATATATAATATACATAATATATATTATATATATATAATTCACTTGTTTGTTTTTATACACATAGGTTGATTCCATATCTGATTATTAGAAATAGTGCTACAGTAAACATAAGAGTGCAGATATTTTTCAAACACAATGATTTCATTTCCTATGGATATATACCCAGTAGTGGGATTGCTGGGTTATGTGATCGAATGATTGTTTTTTTTTTATTTTTTATTTTTTAGCGAACTTCCATAAAGTTTTGCTTAATGGTTGTACTAGTTTACAACCCCATCAACAGTGCATAAGTGTTCCGTTTTCTCCACTTCCTTGCCAACTCTTGTTATCTTTTACCTTTTTGCTAATAGCCATTCTAATGGGTGAACTGGTATCTCATTGCGGTTTTGATTTGCATTTCCCTGATGGTTAGTGATGTTGAACATGATTTTATTATATATTCGTCTTGACAATTTCTATATTTTCTCTTGTGGCATTTCTTTTAGTTTATTTTGTCCTTTTTTTTTTTTTTTTTGCGAAGGAGTCTTGTTCTCTTGCCCAAGCTGGAGTGCAGTGGTGCAATCGGGGCTCACGGCAACCTCCATCTCCCTGGTTCAAGCAATTCGCCTGCCTCAGCCTGCTGAGCAGCTGGGGTTACAGGCACACGCCATCATGTTTGGCTAAATTTTTGTATTTTTAGTAGAGAAATGATTTCACCATATTGGTCAGGCTGGTCTCAAACTCCTGACCTCAGGCAATCCGCCTGCCTCAGCCTCCCAGTTTTGCCCATTTTTAAATAAGTTATTTATGTTTTTGCTGTTGAGTTGTTTAAGTTTGTTATATAATCTGGGCATTAACTCCTTAGCAGATGTATAGTTTGCAAATATTGTATCCCATTCTGTAAGTTGTTTTTTCACTCTGTTAAGTTTCCTTTGCTGTGCAAAAGCATTTTAGTTTGATGAAACCCCATTTATCTATTTTTGCTTTTGTTGCCTGTGCTTTTGACGTCTCATTTAAAAAATCCTTGTAGAACCCAAAGTTATAGAGAATTTCCCACATGTTATCTTCTAGTAGTTTTTCATAGTTTTCAATCTTACCTTTAGGTCTTTAATCGCATTTGAGTTGATTTTTGTATAAGGTAAAAGATAGGGGTCTAATTTCATTATCCCACATGTAGATATCCAATCTTCTCAGTACCATTTAATGAAGAGACTGTCTTTACCCCTGTGTGTGCTCTTGACTCCTTTTTGGAAAATCAGTTGACTTTAGGTATGAGAATTTATTTCTGAGCTGTATATTCTCTTCCATTGGTCTATGTGTTTGCTTTATGGCAGTGCCATGCTGTTTTGCTTACTATGGCTTTGTAGTATATTTTGAAGTCAGGTAGTGTGGTGCCTCCAGCTTTGTTATTTTTGCACAGGATTGCTTTGGTTATTTGGGGTCTTTTCTGGTTTCATACAAATTTTAGGGTATTTTTTTCTATTTCTGTGAAGAATTTCATTGGTATTTTGATAGGGATTGCATTGAATCTGTAGGACATTTTGTTAGTATGGTCATTTCAATAGTATCAGTTCTTCCATTCCATGAGTATATAGTGTCCATTTTTTGTGGATCGTAAATTTTTCCATCAGTGTGTTATAGTTTTCATTGTAGAGATCTTTCACGACCTTGATTAAATTTATCTGCAGATTTCTTGGTAGCTATTGTAAATGGAATTCCTTTCTTGATGACTTTTTCAGATAGTTCACTATTAGTGTATAGAAACACCACTGAATTTTCTGTGTTGATTTTGTATACTATAACTTTACTGAATTTATTTATGATTTCTAGTAGTTTTTGGTCAAGTCTTTAGGGTTCTCACTCTATATAAGTATATATAGAAAGAACCCTAAAGAGAGAGAGATCATATATATCTATATGATCATATATATAGATGTATACATATGTATGTGAAATCACATTTTCTACAAACAGAAACAATCTGACTTCCTTCTTTCCAGTTTGGATCCCTCTTATTTATTTCTTTTGTCTAATTGCTCTGGCTCTGACCTCCAGTACTATGCTAAATAGAAGTGGTAGAAGTTGACATCCTTGTCTTCCTCCACATCAAAGAGGAAAAGCATTTAACTATTCACCATAAATAAGATGTTAGCTGTGGGTTTGTCACCTATGGCCTTTACTGCGTTGAGGTACACTCCTATACCTACTTTCTTGACAGTTTTTATCATAAAGGAATGTTGACTTTTGTCACGTGTTCTTTTTGCATCTGTTGAAATGATCACATGGTTTTTGTTCTTCTTTCTATTGTGGTGGTGTATCATATTTACTGATTTGTGCATGTTAAGCCATCCTTTCATCCCTGGGATGAACCCCACTTGATTATAGTGAATACTCTTTTTAGTGTGCTGTCGAAGTCAGTTCACTTGTATCTTGTTGAGAATTTTTGTATCTATGTTCTTCAGGAATATTGGCCTGTTATTTTCATTTTGTGCGTGTCTTTGTCTGGTTTTAGAATCAGGATATTGCGAGCCTCATAAGATGAGTATGGAAGTATTCCTTCCTCATTACTTTTGTGGAAAAGTTTGTGGAGAATTGGTAGTTATTCTTTAACTGTTTGGTAGAATTCAGCAGTGAAGACATCAGGTCCTGGGTGTTGGTTGTTGTTGTTGTTGTTTTGATGGAAGATGTTTTATTATTGATTCAATTTCCAAACTCATTATTGATGTGTTCAGATGTTATATTTCCTCACAATTTAATCTGGGTAGTTGTATGTGTGCAGAAATTTATTCATTTTATTCTACACTATCAAATTTGTTGGCATATAGTTATGAGTAATGTCTTACAATCCCTTCTATTTCTGTGGTGTATCAGTTGTAATGTCTCCTTTTTCATCTTTTATTTATTTGAATTTTCTCTCCTTTTGTCTTAGTTTAGCTAAAGGTTTGTCAGTTTTACCTTTACACTTTGTCTTATTTATCTTTTGAAATATTTTTTAGTGTCTGTTTCATTTATATCTGCTGTGAGCTTTATTATTTCCTTCCTTCTACCAATTTTGGGTTTAGTTTGTTTTTGATGTTCTAGTTACTTGAAGTGTATAATTTTGCTTTGTGATTTGAAAATCTTTCTTCTTTTTTGGTGTAGGCTTTTATTGCTATAAATTTCCCTCTTAGAACTGCTTTTGCTACGTTCCATAGGTTTGGGTATGTTGGATTTTCATTCTTACTTGTCTCAGTGACTTTTGAAATTTTCCTATTAATGTCTTAATGAGACCTATTGATTTCTTGGGTGCGTGCTATTTAATTTCCATGTTTTTATAAAATTTCCAAGGGCTTTCCTGTTGTTGATTTCTGGCTTTATATCCCTGGAATCAGAAAAGATACTTCATATGATATCTGTCTTCTTAAGTTTGTTAAGACTTATTATGTGTCATAATGTATGATTGGTCCTAGAGAATGTTTGGTGTACAGTTGAGAATAATTTGTATTCTGCAGCTGTTGGATGATGTATTAGTCTGTTTTCATACTGCTGATAAAGACATAACCGAGACTGGGTAATTTACAGAGAAAAAGAGGTTTAGTGGACTCATAGTTCCACGTGGCTGGGGAGGTCTCCCAATCATGATGGAAGGCGAAAGACACATCTTACATGGTAGCAAACAAAATAGAATTGAGAACCAAGTGAAAGGGTTCCCCCTTATAAAACCTCAGATCTTGTTAGACGTATTCACTACCACAAGAACAGTATGGGGGAACCGCCCCCATGATTCAATTATCTCCCACTGGTTCCCTCCCACAACATGTATGAATTATGGGAGCTATAATCAAGATGAGATTTGGGTGGGGATATACAGCCAAACCATATCAGGTGAGATCTTCTTTACCTGCTAGGTCCATTTGGTCTATGGGATAGTTTGAGTCTGTCATTTTTTGGTTGATTTTCTCTTCATAGAATCTGTCCATTTTTAAAGTGGAGTGTTGAAATTTCCTACTAATATTGTATTGCAGTCTATCTCTACCTTTAAATCTAATATTTGCTTTATATATCTGGTTGTTCTGGTGTTGGGTACATATATAGTTACACCTAAGTAATATATATGTTATGTCCTCTTATTGAATTGGGCCTTTTATCATTTCATTATACAGTGACATTCTTTTTTTATATAGTTTTTTTTATTTAAAGCCTTTTAAAATATGACATGACTGTGGCTACTCCTGCTTGCTTTTCATTTGTTTGCATAAAATATATTTTTCCATCTCTTCACTTTCAGTCTATTTGTCTTTAATAGTGAGGTAAGTATCATGTAGGCAGCATATAGGTGGGTTTTGCTATCCGAATCCATTCATCCACTTTATATCTTTTAAGTAGAGTTTAATCCACTTCTATTGAAGTTTATTATTGATAAATTAGGACTTCCTTCTACCATTTCATTAGTTGTTTTTTAGATTACTTGTTCACTTCTTCCTTTCTTATTGTTTATCCCTCTAGTTTGGTGGTTTTCTGTGGTGCTAAGCTTTGTTTCTTTTCCCTTTTTTGGTGTGTGTGTGTGTATCTGCTGTAATTTCTTTCTTTCTGGTTAGTGAAACTAACATACAGAGTCCGGTATTTGTAACAGACTATTTTACACTGATAACAACTTAACTTCTGTCACATAAAAATACTCTTGACTTCTCCTCCCCACACACACAATTTATATTTTTGTTACCTTACATTGCATCTTTATGAATGGTAGACTCCATGGAACATAGGATCTATGTCACAACTAAATCAATTATTTAATGGCAGCATTAAAGCAGCCCAAAGAATGTGAAAAACTGGTGTGGGTGTATTTAACTTTTTAAAAACTATGTTTCATAATGTTTTCATTAAAAAGTCTTTATCAGTTTGCTAATGCCTAATTTTTACAACCAGCCACCATAGATTTTACAGGATAAATATATTATTTCAGTGGTAATTGAAGCAGAATTTTTGTTGCTCTTCTTACCCTTAGAGATTGTGTATTATCCTCAGACGTAATTCTTTGATTTTTTTTTTCTTTTCATGTTGTTACACATAGTTACCAACAATCAACGTGAGAATAACCTTTGAATATTTTCAAGCATTAAGATTTGTTTATACAGCTGCACAATTAGACAACCAACACTCTTGGGTCTTTACCTCTCAGCATACACCTGATTATTAACTTAAAGGTATGATGGGAAAAGTATCAATTTTTGTTGGTCACCTAGATTTGGAAATATGTAATAATTATAAGCTTGGGTCTGCTTCTTCAGAAGCCTAGGAATTCGAGTGATGGTTCTCTGAAGAGGCTGGAAACAAAGTATGTGTTTCCAGAAGGCTTAATAGAATATGTTGAGACATAGGCCATTAACACAAAAGTGAAAGAAATGCAAAAAAGTATAAAAGTAAGGATTTGAGAAGGGAAATTTTATTTTTAAGTCTAAGATTCCTATGAATTATATGAAAGTAAATGTCCTATCCTTAAAATTAGCCAAAGGAAGCACTTTACTTATCAATATGATATGACGTTTCATACTCTTATCTAAAGATATCCTAAACTAAGATCCAGTTTTCTAAGTAAAGACCTTTTACTCATGCTTTAAAGCATGTTAGATGATTCCTACCACATCACATCATGTTGTTTACATGTATGATTTAAACTGCATTTATTCTTCAACTCACTGGTTCCTTAGGCTTCTTATCTTTCCTTGCACGCTTAGATAATTTTATGTAAAATTGATTTTTAGAAGTTTAGTTGCTGGGCGTAGTGGCTGTCGCCTGTAAACCCAGTACTTTGGGAATTCAAGGCAGGTGTATTGCTTGAGTCTTGGAGTTTGAGGCCTGCCTGGGAAAGATGACAAACCCCATTTGTACAAAAATAAAAATATTAGCTGGATATGGTGGCACATGCCTGTGGTCCCAGCTACTCCAAGGCTGAGGTGGGAGGATGGCTTGAGTCCGAGAGGCAGAGGTGTGAGCCAAGATCATGCCCTGCTCTTCAGCCTGGGCAACCAAGCCAGACCCTGTTTCAAAAAAAAAAATCTAGTGAGATTTGATTTCTATTTCTATGTGATTCAAAAGTAGGAGAGCTTCAAGGCTAATGACTATTAAAAAATGGCCATTGCTACTTGCATTTTCTATGAAGCCAGCATACACAGCAAAGTGCAACCTAAAAACCAAGCTATTTAATATGTAGCTTAGATTTCAGGTTTGATTGTCTTTGAGGTTTGATTATTGCAGAGATCAATTGCCAGACCAAACATAGTCTATTTCTGTATTTGGTCTTTTTATCATATGAAACATCCCAGCCTTGGGTATAAATTAAGAGCAAATACAGACATTTATACCGATAGCGGTGTAGATATTTCCATGTTTATACAGTTACCGGTGTAGATACTTCCATGTCTATACAGATAGCGGTGTGGATATTTCCATGTTCATACAGATAGTGGTGTAGATATTTCCATGTTTATAGAGATAGTGGTGTAGATATATCCATGTTTATAGAGATAGCGGTGTAGATACTTCCATGTTTATACAGATAGCGGTGTAGATATTTCCATGTTTATACAGATAGCATTGTAGATATTTCCATGTTTATAGAGACAGAGGTGTATATATTTCTATATTTATAGAGATAGCGGCGCACATATTTCCATGTTTATAGAGACAGCGGTGTAGATATTTCCATGTTTATACAGACAGCGGTGTAGATATTTCCATGTTAATACAGGTAGCGGTGTACATATTGCCATGTTCATACAGATAGCGGTGTAGATATTTCCACATTTATACAGATGGCGGTGTACATATTTCCATGTTCATACAGATGGCGGTGTAGATATTTCTATGTTTATAGAGATGGCGGTGTAGATATTTAAATGTTTATACAGATAGCTGTGTAGATATTTCCATGTTTATAGAGATGGCGGTGTAGATATTTCCATGTTTCTACAGATGGCGGTGTAGATATTTCCATGTTTATACAGATGGAGGTGTAGATATTTCCATGTTTTTACAGATAGCGTTGTAGATATTTCCATGTTCACACAGATAGCGGTGTAGATATTTCCACCTTTATACAGATGGTGGTGTAGATTTTTCCATTTCCATACAGACGGCGGTTTAGATATTTCCATTGTTATAAAGATGGCGGTGCAGATATTTCCACTGTGATACAGATGGCGGTGTAGGCATTTTCATGTTGATACAGATGGTGGTGTACATAGTTCCCTATTCATACAGATGGCGGTGTAGATATTTTCATTTTCCTACCGATGGCGGTGTAGATATTTCCATGTTTATACAGATAGCGGTGTAGATGTATCCATGTTCATACAGATGGCAGTGTAGATAATTCCATGTTCATACAGATGGAGTTGAAGATATTTCCATGTTTATAGATATGGCGGTGTAGATATTTCCATGTTTACACAGAAGGCGGTGTAGATATTTCCATGTTTACACAGATAGTGGTGTAGATATTTCCATGTTTATACAGATAGCGGTGTAGATATTTCAATGTTTATAGAGTGGGCGGTGTAGATATTTTCATGTTCCTACAGTTGATGGTGTAGATATTTCCATGTGTACACAGATAGCAGAGTAGGTATTTCCAAGTTTATGCAGATAGCGGTGTAGATATTTCCACTTTTAGGCAGATAGCGGTGTAGATATTTCAATGTTTAAACAGATAGCGTTGTAGATATTTCCATGTTCCTACAGAGGGCGGTGTAGATATTTACATGTTTATAGAGATGGCGGTTCAGACATTTCCACATTCATACAGATGGCGGTGTAGATATTTCCATGTTTATACAGATAGCGGTGTAGATATTTCCGTCTTTATACACATAATGGTGTAGATCTTTCC
This sequence comes from Gorilla gorilla gorilla, assembly GCF_029281585.2. Lineage (NCBI taxonomy): Eukaryota > Metazoa > Chordata > Mammalia > Primates > Hominidae > Gorilla > Gorilla gorilla. The sequence continues at coordinate 154,930,516 of NC_073231.2, forward strand.
ATGTTTTTAGAGATAGCGGTGTAGATATTTCCATGTTTACACAGATAGCGGTGTAGATATTTCCATGTTTATACAGATGACTCTGTAGATATTTCCATGTTTACGGAGATAGCGGTGTAGCTATTTCCAAGTTTACAGAGATATCGGTGTAGATATTTCCATGTTTACACAGATAGCGGTGTAGATATTTGCATGTATATAGAGATAGCGGTGAGGATATTTCCATGTTTACGCAGATAGCATTGTAGATATGTCCATGTTTATACAGATAGCGGTGTAGATAATTCCATGTGTACACAGATAACGGTGTAGATATTTCCATGTTTATACAGATGGCGGTGTAGATATTTCCATACCCATACAGATGGCGGTGTAGATATTTCCATGTTTATAGATATAGCGGTGTAGGTATTTCCATGTTTACACAGACAGCGGGGTAGATATTTCCATGTTTACACAGATAGCGGTGTAGATATTTCCATGTTTATAGAGATATCAGGGTAGATATTTCCAGGTTTATACAGAGCATAGTGTAGATATTTCCATGTTTATATAGATGGCTCTGTGGATATTTCCATGTTTATAGAGATAGCGGTGCAGATATCTCCATGTTTACACAGATAGCGGTGTAGATATTTCCATGTTTACACAGATAGCGGTGTAGATATTTCCATGTTCATACAGATAGCGGTGTAGATAATTCCATGTGTATACAGATAACTGTGTAGATATTTACATGTTCCTACAGATGGCTGCGTAGATATTTCAATGTTTATACAGATAGCAGTGTAGATATTTACGTCTTTATACACATAATGCTGTAGATCTTTACATGTTTTCAGAGATAGCGGTGTAGATCTTTCCATGTTTACACAGATAGCGGTGTAGATATTTCCATATTTATACAGATAGCAGTGTAGATATTTCCATGTTTATAGAGACAGTGGTGTAGATATTTACATGTTCCTACAGATGGCTGTGTAGATATTTCCATGTTTATACAGATAGCGGTGTAGATATTTCCATGTTCATACAGATAGCTGTGTAGATATTTCCATGTTTATACAGATAGCGGTGTAGATATTTACGTCTTTATACACATAATGGTGTAGATCTTTCCATGTTTTCAGAGATAGCGGTGTAGAACTTTCCATGTTCACACAGATAGCGGTGTAGATATTTCCATGTTTATACAGATAGCAGTGTAGATATTTCCATGTTTATAGAGATAGTGGTGTAGATATTTACATGTTCCTACAGATGACTGTGTAGATATTTCCAAGTTTATACAGATAGCGGTGTAGATATTTCCATGTTTACACAGATAGCGGTGTAGATATTTGCATGTATATAGAGATAGCGGTGAGGATATTTCCATGTTTACGCAGATAGCATTGTAGATATGTACATGTTTATACAGATAGCGGTGTAGATAATTCCATGTGTACACAGATAACGGTGTAGATATTTCCATGTTTATACAGATGGCGGTGTAGATATTTCCATACCCATACAGATGGTGGTGTAGATATTTCCATGTTTATAGATATAGCGGTGTAGGTATTTCCATGTTTACACAGACAGCGGTGTAGATATTTCCATGTTTACACAGATAGCGGTGTAGATATTTCCATGTTTATAGAGATATCAGGGTAGATATTTCCAGGTTTATACAGAGCGTAGTGTAGATATTTCCATGTTTATATAGATGGCTCTGTGGATATTTCCATGTTTATAGAGATAGCGGTGCAGATATCTCCATGTTTACACAGATAACGGTGTAGATATTTCCATGTTTACACAGATAGCGGTGTAGATATTTCCATGTTCATACAGATAGCGGTGTAGATAATTCCATGTGTATACAGATAACTGTGTAGATATTTACATGTTCCTACAGATGGCTGCGTAGATATTTCCATGTTTATACAGATAGCAGTGAAGATATTTACGTCTTTATACACATAATGCTGTAGATCTTTACATGTTTTCAGAGATAGCGGTGTAGATCTTTCCATGTTTACACAGATAGCGGTGTAGATATTTCCATATTTATACAGATAGCAGTGTAGATATTTCCATGTTTATAGAGATAGTGGTGTAGATATTTACATGTTCCTACAGATAGCTGTGAAGATATTTCCATGTTTATACAGATAGCGGTGTAGATATTTACGTCTTTATACACATAATGGTGTAGATCTTTCCATGTTTTCAGAGATAGCGGTGTAGAACTTTCCATGTTTACACAGATAGCGGTGTAGATATTTCCATGTTTATACAGATAGCAGTGTAGATATTTCCATGTTTATAGAGATAGTGGTGTAGATATTTACATGTTCCTACAGATGGCTGTGTAGATATTTCCATGTTTATACAGATAGCGGTGTAGATATTTCCATGTTTATGGAGATAGTCTTGTAGATATTTCCATGTTCCTACAGTTTTTGGTTTAGATATTTCCATGTTTACACAGACAGCGGTGTAGATATTTCCAAGTTTATGCAGATAGCGGTGTGGATATTTCCACTTTTAGGCAGATAGCGGTGTAGATATTTCAATGTTTAAGCAGATAGCGTTGTAGATATTTCCATGTTCCTACAGAGGGGGGTGTAGATATTTACATGTTTATAGAGATGGCGGTTTAGACATTTCCACGTTCATACAGATGGCGGTGTAGATATTTCCATGTTTATACAGATAGCGGTGTAGATATTTCCGTCTTTAGACACATAATGGTGTAGGTCTTTCCATGTTTTTAGAGATAGCGATGTAGATATTTCCATGTTTACACAGATAACGGTGTAGATATTTCCATGTTTACAAAGATAACGGTTTAGATATTTCCATGTTTATACAGATGTATACAGATAACTCTGTAGATATTTCCATGTTTACAGAGATAGCGGTGTAGATATTTCCATGTTTACACAGATATCCGTGTAGATATTTCCATGTTTACACAGATAGCGGTGTAGATATTTCCATGTTCATACAGATAGCGGTGTAGATAATTCCATGTGTATACAGATAACGGTGTAGATACTTACATATTCCTACAGATGGCTGTGTAGATATTTCCATGTTTGTACAGATAGCGGTGTAGATATTTCCATGTTTACACAGATAGTGGTGTAGATATTTCCATGTTTACACAGATAGCGGTGTAGATATTTCCAAGTTTACACAGATAGCGGTGTAGATATTTCCATGTTTATACAGATAGCGGTGTAGATATTTCCATGTGAATACAGATAACTGTGTAGATATTTACATGTTCCTACAGATGGCTGCGTAGATATTTCCATGTTTATACAGATAGCAGTGTAGATATTTACGTCTTTATACACATAATGCTGTAGATCTTTCCATGTTTTCAGAGATAGCGGTGTAGGTCTTTCCATGTTTACACAGATAGCGGTGTAGATATTTCCATATTTATACAGATAGCAGTGTAGATATTTCCATGTTTATAGAGATAGTGGGGTAGATATTTACATGTTCCTACAGATGGCTGTGTAGATATTTCCATGTTTATACAGATAGCGGTGTAGATATTTCCATGTTCATACAGATAGCTGTGTAGATATTTCCATGTTTATACAGATAGCGGTGTAGATATTTACGTCTTTATACACATAATGGTGTAGATCTTTCCATGTTTTCAGAGATAGCGGTGTAGATCTTTCCATGTTTACACAGATAGCGGTGTAGATATTTCCATGTTTATACAGATAGCAGTGTAGATATTTCCATGTTTATAGAGATAGTGGTGTAGATATTTACATGTTCCTACAGATGGCTGTGTAGATATTTCCATGTTTATACAGATAGCGGTGTAGATATTTCCATGTTTATGGAGATAGTCGTGTAGATATTTCCATGTTCCTACAGTTTGTGGTTTAGATACTTCCACGTTTACACAGACAGCGGTGTAGATATTTCCAAGTTTATGCAGATCGCGGTGTAGATATTTCCACTTTTAGGCAGATAGCGGTGTAGATATTTCAATGTTTAAGCAGATAGCGTTGTAGATATTTCCATGTTCCTACAGAGGGGGGTGTAGATATTTACATGTTTATAGAGTTGGCGGTTTAGACATTTCCACGTTCATACAGATGGCGGTGTAGATATTTCCATGTTTATACAGATAGCGGTGTAGATATTTCCAGGTTTATACAGATAGCAGTGTAGATATCTCCATCTAAATACAGATGGCGGTGTAGATATTTGTATGTTAATACTGATGGCGGTGCAGATATTTCCATGTTCATACAGATGGCGGTGTAGATATTTCCATGTTCATACAGATAGCAATGTACATATTTCCATGTTTATACAGATAGCGGTGAAGTTGTATGCAAGTTTACACAGATAGCGGTGTAGATATTTCCATGTTCATAGAGATAGCGGTGTAGATAATTCCCTGTTCATACAGATAGAGGGGCTGATATTTCCATGTTCATACTGATAGCCGTGCTGATATTTCCATGTTTATACAGATAGCGGTGTAGATATTTCCATGTTTATACAGATAGCGGTGTAGATATTTCCATGTTTATACAGATAGCGGTGTAGATATCTCCATCTTAATACAGTTGGCGGTGTAGATATTTATATGTTCATACAGATGGCGGTGCGGATATTTCCATGTTCATACAGTTGGCGGTGTAGATATTTCCATGTTTATAGGGATAGTGGTGTAGTTATTTCCATGTGTAAAGAGATAGCTGTGTAGATATTTCCATGTATATGCAGATAGCTGTGTAGATATTTCCATTTTCATGCAGATAGTGGTTTAGATATTTCCATGTTCAAACAGATAGCGGTGTAGATATTTCCATGTTCATGCAGATAGCGGTGTAGATATTTCCATGTTAATACAGATAGGGGTGAAGTTGTATGCAAGTTTACAAAGATAGCGGTGAAGATATTTCCATGTTCATAGAGATAGCGGTGTAGATATTTAAATGTTCATCCAGAAGGCTGTGTAGATATATCCATGTTCATACAGATAGCGGTGTAGATATTTCCATGTCCATACAGATAGAGGTGTAGATATTTCCATGTTCATACAGATAGCGGTGTAGCTACTTCCATGTTCATACAGATAGCGGTGTAGATATTTCCATGTTCATACAGATAGCGGTGTAGATATTTCCATGTTCGTACAGATAGCGGTGTAGATATTTCCATGTTCATACAGATAGCGGTGTGGATATTTCCATGTTTATACAGATAGCGGTGTAGCTATTTCCAGGTTTATACAGATAGAGCTGTAGATATCTCCATCTTAATACAGATGGCGGTGTAGATATTTATATGTTCATACAGATGGCAGTGCAGATATTTCCATGTTCATACAGATGGCGGTGTGGCAATTTCCATGTTCAAACAGATAGCTGTGTAGCTATTTCCATGTTCATGCATATAGCGGTGTAGATATTTCCATGTTCATCCATATGGCTGTGTAGATATATCTATATTCATACAGATGGCGGTGAATATATTTCCGTGTTCATACAGATAGCGGTGTAGATATTTCCATGTTCATACAGATAGTGGTGTAGATATTTCCATGTTCATACAGATAGCGGTGAAGATGTATGCATGTTTACACAGATAGCGGTGTAGATATTTCCATGTTCATAGAGATAGCGGTGTAGATATTTCCATGTTAATCCAGATGGCTGTGTAGATATATCAATGTTCATACAGATAGCGGTGTAGATATTTCCATGTTCATACAGATAGTGCTGTAGATATTTCCATGTTCATACAGATAGCGGTGTAGCTATTTCCATCTTCATACAGATAGCTGTGTAGATATTTCCATGTTCAAACAGATAGCGGTGTAGATATTTCCATGTTCATCCAGATGGCTGTGTAGTTATATCCATGTTCATACAGATGGCGGTGAAGATATTTCCATGTTCATACAGATAGCGGTGTAGATATTTCCATGTTCATACAGATAGTGGTGTGGATATTTCCATGTTCATACAGATAGCTGTGTAGTGATTTCCATGTGTAAAGAGATAGCTGTGTAGATATTTCCATGTATATGCAGATAGCTGTGTATATATTTCCATTTTCATGCAGATAGCAGTTTCGATATTTCCATGTTGAAACAGATAGCGGTGTAGATATTTCCATGTTCATAGTGATAGCGGTGTAGATACTTCCATGTTCATACAGATAGAGGGGCTGATATTTCCATGTTCATACAGATAGCGGTGCTGATATTTCCATGTTTATACAGATAGCGGTGTAGATATTTCCATGTTTATACAGATAGCGGTGTAAATATTTCCATGTTTATACAGATAGCGGTTTTGATATCTCCATCTTAATACAGTTGGCGGTGTAGATATTTATATGTTCATACAGATGGCGGTGCAGATATTTCCATGTTCATACAGATGGCGGTGTAGATATTTCCATGTTTATAGAGATAGCTGTGTAGTTATTTCCATGTGTAAAGAGATAGCTGTGTAGATATTTCCATGTATATGCAGATAGCTGTGTAGATATTTCCATTTTCATGCTCATAGCGGTTTAGATATTTCCATGTGCAAACAGATAGCAGTGTAGATGTTTCCACGTTCATACAGAAAGCGGAGTTGATATTTCCATGCTTATACAGATTGCGGTGAAGATGTATGCTTCTTTACGCAGATAGCGGTGTAGATATTTCCATGTTCATGCAGATAGCGGTGTAGATATTTCCATGTTCATCCAGATGGCTGTGTAGATATATCCATGTTCATACAGATAGCGGTGTAGATATTTCCATGTTCCTACAGATAGTGGTGTAGATATTTCCCTGTTCATACAGATAGCGGTGTAGCTATTTCCATGTTCATACAGATAGCGGTGTAGGTATTTCCATGTTCATAGAGATAGCGGTGTAGACATTTCCATGTTCATACAGATAGCGGTGCTGATATTTCCATGTTTATACAGGTAGCGGTGTAGATATTTCCATGTTTATACAGAGAGCGTTGTAGATATCTCCAATCTTAATACAGATGGCGGTGTAGATATTTATATGTTCATACAGATGGCGGTGGAGATATTTCCATGTTCATACAGATGACGGTGTAGATATTTCCGTGTTTATAGAGATAGCGGTGTAGTTATATCCTTGTGTAAAGAGATAGCTTTGTAGATATTTCCATGTATATGCAGATAGCTCTGTAGATATTTCTATTTTCATGCAGATAGCGGTTTAGATATTTCCATGTTCAAACAGATAGCGGTGTAGATATTTCCATGTTCATACAGATAGCGTTGTAGATATTTCCATGTTTATACAGATAGCGGAGAAGATGTATGCATGTTTACACAGAGAGCAGTGTAGATATTTCCATGTTCATACAGATCGCGGTGTAGATATTTCCATGTTCATCCAGATGGCTGTGTAGACATATCCATGTTCATACAGATGGCGGTGAAGATATTTCCATGTTCATACAGATAGCGGTGTAGATATTTCCATGTTCATACAGATTGCGGTGTAGGTATTTCCATGTCCATAAAGATGGCTGTGTTGATATATGCATGTTCATACAGATGGCGTTGAAGATATTTCCATGTTCATACAGATAGCGGTGTAGATATTTCCATCTTCATACAGATAGCGGTGTAGATATTTCCATGTTCATACCGTTAGCTGTGCTGATATTTCCATGTTTATACAGGTAGCGGTGTAGATATTTCCATGTTTATACAGATAGCTGTGTAGATATTTCTATGTTTATACAGATAGCGGTGTAGATATTTCCATGTTTATACAAATAGTGGTGTAGATATCTCCTTCTTAATACTGATGGCGGTGTAGATATTTATATGTTCAAACAGATGGCGGTGCAGATATTTCCATGTTCATACAGATTCCGGTGTAGATATTTCAGTGTTTATAGAGATAGCGGTGTAGTTATTTCCATGTGTAAAGAGATAGCTGAGTAGATATTTCCATGTATATGCAGATAGCTGTGTAGTTATTTCCATTTTCATGCAGACAGCGGTGTAGATATTTCCATGTTGAAACAGATAGCAGTGTAGATATTTCCATGGTGAAACAGATAGCGGTGTAGATATTTCCACGTTTATACAGATTGCGGTGAAGATGTATGCATATTTACACAGATAGCGGTGTAGATATTTCCATGTTCATACAGATAGCGGTGTAGATATTTCCGTGTTCATCCAGATGGCGGTGTAGATATATCCATGTTCATACAGATAGCAGTGTAGTTATTTCCATGTTCATACAGGTAGTGGTGTAGATATTTCCATGTTCATACAGATAGCGGTGTAGCTATTTCCATGTTCATACAGATAGCAGTGTAGAAATTTCCAAGTTCATAGTGATAGCGGTGTAGATATTTCCATGTTCATACAGATAGCGGTGCTGATATTTCCATGTTTATACAGGTAGCGGTGTAGATATTTCCATGTTTATACAGATTGCGGTGTAGATATTTCCATGTTTATACAGATAGCGGTGTAGATATTTCCAAGTTTATACAGATAGCGGTGTAGATATCTCCATCTTAATATAGATGGCGGTGTAGATATTTATATGTTCATACAGATGGCGTTGCAGATATTTCCATGTTCATACAGATGGCGGTGTGGATATTTCCATGTTTATAGAGATAGCGCTGTAGTTATTTCCATGTGTAAAGAGATAGCTTTGTAGATATTTCCATGTATATGCAGATCACTGTGTAGATATTTCAATTTTCATGCAGATAGCATTGTAGATATTTCCATGTTCAAACAGATAGCGGTGTAGATATGTCCATGTTCATACAAATAGCGGTGTAGATATTTCCATGTTCATACAGATAGCGGTGTAGATATTTCCATGTTCATACAGATAGCGGTGTAGCTATTTCCATGTTCATACAGATAGCGGTGTAGTTATTTCCATGTTCATCCAGATGGCTGTGTAGATATATCCATGTTCATACAGATGGCGGTGAAGATAATTCCATGTTCATACATATAGCGGTGTAGATATTTCCATGTTCATACAGATAGCGGTGTAGTTATTTCCATGTGTAAAGAGATAGATGTGTAGATATTTCCATGTATATGCAGATAGCTGTGTAGATATTTCCATTTTCATGCAGATAGCGGTTTAGATATTTCCATGTTCAAACAGATAGCGGTGTAGATATGTCCATGTTCATACATATAGCGGCGTAGATATTTCCATGTTTATACAGATAGCGGTGTAGATATTTCCATGTTTATACAGATAGCGGTGAAGATATCTCCATCTTAATACAGATGGCGTTGTGGATATTTATAAGTTCATACAGATGGCGGTGCAGATATTTCCATGTTCATATGGATGGCGGTGTTGATATTTCCATGTTTATAGAGATAGCGGTGTAGTTATTTCCATGTGTAAAGAGATAGCTTTGTATATATTTCCATGTATATGCAGATAGCATTGTAGATATTTCTATTTTCATGCAGAGAGCGGTGTAGATATTTCCATGTTCATAAAGATAGCGGTGTAGATATTTCCATGTTTATACAGATAGCGGTGAAGATATATGCATGATTACACAGATAGCGGTGTAGACATTTCCATGTTCATACAGATCGTGGTGTAGATATTTCCATGTTCATCCAGATGGCTGTGTAGACATATCCATGTTCATACCGATGGCGGTGAAGATATTTCCATGTTCATACAGATAGCGGTGTAGATATTTCCATGTTCATACAGATAGCAGTGTAGATATTTCCATGTTCATACAGATGGCTGTGTAGATATATCCATGTTCATACAGATGGCGGTGAAGATATTTCCATGTTCATACAGATAGCGGTGTAGATATTTCCATGTTCATAGAGATAGCGGTGAAGATATTTCCATGTTCATACCGATAGCTGTGCTGATATTTCCATGTTTATACAGGTAGAGGCGTAGATATTTCCATGTTTATACAGATAGTGTTGTAGATATTTCCATGTTTATACAGATAGCGGTGTAGATATTTATAAGTTTATACAGATAGCGGTGTAGATATCTCCTTCTTAATACAGATGGCGGTGTAGATATTTATATGTTCATACAGATGGCGGTGCAGATATTTCCATGTTCATACAGATGGCAGTGTAGATATTTCCATGTTCATACAGATAGCGGTGTACTTATTTCCATGTGTAAAGAGATAGCTTTGTAGATATTTCCATGTATATGCAGATAGCTGTGTAGATATTTCCATTTTCATGCAAATAGCGGTGTAGAGATATTTCCATGTTCAAACAGAAAGCGGTGAAGATATGTCCATGTTCATACAGATAGCGGTGTAGATATTTCCATGTTCATACAGGTAGTGGTGTAGATATTTCCATGTTCGTACAGATAGCGGTGTAGCTATTTCCATGTTCATACAGATAGCGGTGTAGAAATTTCCATGTTCATAGAGATAGTGGTGTAGATATTTCCATGTTCATACAGATAGCGGTGCTGATATTTCCATGTTTATACAGGTAGCGGTGTAGATATTTCCATGTTTATACAGATTGCGGTGTAGATATTTCCATGTTTATACAGATACTGGTGTAGATATTTGCAAGTTTATACAGATAGCGGTGTAGATATCTGCATCTTAATATAGATGGCGGTGCAGATATTTATATGTTCATAGAGATGGCGGTTCAGATATTTCCATGTTCATGCAGATGGCGGTGTAGATATTTGTATGTTTATAGAGATAGCGCTGTAGTTATTTCCAGGTGTAAAGAGATAGCTTTGTAGATATTTCCATGTATATGCAGATCGCTGTGTAGATATTTCCATTTTCATGCAGATAGCGGTTTAGATATTTCCATGTTCAAACAGATAGCGGTGAAGTTATTTCCATGTTCATAGAGATAGCGGTGTAGATATTTCCATGTTTATACAGATAGCGGTGAAGATGTATGCATGTTTACACAGATAGCGGTGTAGATATTTCCATGTCCATACAGATAGCGGTGTAGATATTTTCATGTTCATCCAGTGGGCTGTGTAGATATATCCATGTTCATACAGATGGCGGTGAAAATATTTCCATGTTCAGATAGCGGTGTAGATATTTCCATGTTCATACAGATAGCGGTGTAGATATTTCCATGTTCATACAGACAGCGGTGCTGATATTTCCATGTTCATCCAGATGGCTGTGTAGATATATCTATGTTCATACAGAAGGTGGTGAAGATATTTCCATCTTCATACAGATATCGGTGTAGATATTTCCATGTTCATACAGATAGCAGTGTAGGTATTTCCATGTTCATACAGATAGCAGTGCTGATATTTCCATGTTTATACAGGTAGCGGTGTAGATATTTCCATGTTTATACAGATAGCGGTGTAGATATTTCCATGTTTATACAGAGAGCGGTGTAGATATTTCCATGTTTATACAGATAGGGGTGAAGATATCCCCATCTTAATACAGATGGCGGTGCAGATATTTATATGTTCATAGAGATGGCGGTTCAGATATTTCCATGTTCATACAGATGGCGGTGTAGATATTTCCATGTTTATAGAGATAGCGGTGTAGTTATTTCCATGTGTAAACAGATAGCTTTGTAGATATTTCCATGTATATGCAGATAGCTGTGTAGATATTTCCATTTTCATGCAGATACCGGTGTAGATATTTCCATGTTCAAACAGATAGCGGTGTAGATATTTCCATGTTCATACAGATAGCGGTGTAGATATTTCCAAGTTTATACAGATAGCGGTTAGGATGTATGCATGTTTACACACATAGCGTTGTAGATATTTCCATGTTCATACAGATAGCGGTGTGGATATTTCCATGTTCATACAGATGGCGGTGTAGATATTTCCATGTTCATACAGATGGCGGTGTAGATATTTCAATGTTCATACAGATTGCGGTGTAGTTATTTCCATGTTTATACAGATAGCGGTGAAGATGTATGCATGTTTACACAGATAGCGGTGTAGATGTTTCCATGTTCATACAGATAGCGGTGTAGATATTTCCATGTTCATCCAGATGGCTGTGTAGATAAATGCATGTTCATACAGATGTCGGTGAAGATATTTATATCTTCATACAGATGGCGGTGTAGATATTTCCATGCTCATAGAGATATCAGTGTAGATATTTCCATGTTTATACAGATAGCGGTGTAGATATCTCCATCTTAATACAGATGGCGGTGCAGATATTTCCATGTTCATACAGATGGCGGTGTAGACATTTCCATGTTTATAGAGATATCGGTGAAGTTATTTCCATGTGTAAAGAGATAGCTTTGTAGATATTTCCATGTATATGCAGATAGCTGTGTAGATATTTCCATGCTCAAACAGATAGCGGTGTAGATATTTCCATGTTCATACAGATAGCGGTGTAGATATTTCCATGTTTATACAGATAGCGGTGTAGATATTTCCATGTTCATACAGATAGCGGTGTAGATATTTCCATGTTCATACAGATATCGGTGTAGATATTTCCATGTTCATACAGATAGCGGTGTAGATATTTCCATGTTCATACAGATAGCGGTGTAGCTATTTCCATGTTCATACAGATAGCGGTGTAGATATTTCCATGTTCATCCAGATGGCTGTGTAGATATTTCCATGTTCAAACAGATAGCGGTGCTGATATTTCCATGTTCATACAGATGGCGGTGTAGATATTTCCATGTTTATAGAGATAGCGGTGAAGATATTTCCATGTTCATACCGATAGCTGTGCTGATATTTCCATGTTTATACAGGTAGCGGCGTAGATTTTTCCATGTTTATACAGATAGTGGTGTAGATATTTCCATGTTTATACAGATAGCGGTGTAGATATTTATAAGTTTATACAGATAGCGGTGTAGATATCTCCTTCTTAATACAGATGGCGGTGTAGATATTTATATGTTCATACAGATGGCGGTACATATATTTCCATGTTCATACAGATGGCGGTGTAGATATTTCCAACTTTATACAGATAGCGGTGTAGATATCTGCATCTTAATATAGATGGCGGTGCAGATATTTATATGTTCATAGAGATGGCGGTTCAGATATTTCCATGTTCATGCAGATGGCGGTGTAGATATTTGTATGTTGATAGAGATAGCGCTGTAGTTATTTCCATGTGTAAAGAGATAGCTTTGTAGATATTTCCATGTATATGCAGATTGCTGTGTAGATATTTCCATTTTCATGCAGATAGCGGTTTAGATATTTCCATGTTCAAACAGATAGCGGTGAAGATATTTCCATGTTCATAGAGATAGCGGTGTAGATATTTCCATGTTTATACAGATAGCGGTGAAGATGTATGCATGTTTACACAGATAGCGGTGTAGATATTTCCATGTTCATACAGATAGCGGTGTAGATATTTTCATGTTCATCCAGATGGCTGTGTAGATATATCCATGTTCATACGGATGGCGGCGAAAATATTTCCATGTTCAGATAGCGGTGTAGATATTTCCATGTTCATACAGATAGCGGTGTAGATATTTCCATGTTCATACAGACAGCGGTGCTGATATTTCCATGTTCATCCAGATGGCTGTGTAGATATATCTATGTTCATACAGAAGGTGGTGAAGATATTTCCATCTTCATACAGATATCGGTGTAGATATTTCCATGTTCATACAGATAGTAGTGTAGGTATTTCCATGTTCATACAGATAGCGGTGCTGATATTTCCATGTTTATACAGGTAGCGGTGTAGATATTTCCATGTTTATACAGATAGCGGTGTAGATATTTCCATGTTTATACAGATAGCGGTGTAGATATTTCCATGTTTATACAGATAGCGGTGAAGATATCTCCATCTTAATACAGATGGAGGTGCAGATATTTATATGTTCATAGAGATGGCGGTTGAGATATTTCCATGTTCATACAGATGGCGGTGTAGATATTTCCATGTTTATAGAGATAGCGGTGTAGTTATTTCCCTGTGTAAAGAGATAGCTTTGTAGATAATTCCATGTATATGCAGATAGCTGTGTAGATATTTCCATTTTCTTGCAGATAGCGGTGTAGATATTTCCATGTTCAAACAGAGAGCGGTGTAGATATTTCCATGTTCATACAGATAGCGGTGTAGATATTTCCATGTTTATACAGATAGCGGTTAAGATGTATGCATGTTTACACAGATAGCGTTGTAGATATTTCCATGTTCATACAGATAGCGGCGTAGATATATCCATGTTCATCCAGATGGCTGTGTAGATATATCCATGTTCATACAGATGGCGGTGAATATATTTATATCTTCATACAGATGGCGGTGTAGATATTTCCATGCTCATACAGATAGCGGTGTAGATATTTCCATGTTTATACATATAGCGGTGTAGATATCTCCATCTTAATACAGATGGCGGTGCAGATATTTATATGTTCAAACAGATAGCGGTGCAGATATTTCCATGTTCATACAGATGGCGGTGTAGATATTTCGATGTTTATAGAGATATCGGTGTAGTTATTTCTATGTGTAAAGAGATAGCTTTGTAGATATTTCCATGTATATGCAGATAGCTGTGTAGATATTTCCATTTTCATGCAGATAGTGGTGGAGATATTTCCATGCTGAAACAGATAGCGGTGTAGATATTTCCACTTTCATACAGATAGCGGTGTAGATATTTCCATGTTTATACAGATAGCGGTGAAGATGTATGCTTTTTTACGCAGATAGCGGTGTAGATATTTCCATGTTCATACAGATAGCGGTGTAGATATTTCCATGTTCATCCAGATGGCTGTGTAGACATATCCATGTTCATACAGATAGCGGTGCTGATATTTCCATGTTCATACAGATGGCGGTGTAGATATTTCCATGTTTATAGAGATATCCGTGTAGTTATTTCCATGTGTAAAGAGATAGCTTTGTAGATATTTCCATGTATATGCAGATAGCTGTGTAGATATTTCCATTTTCATGCAGATAGCGCAGTAGATATTTCCATGGTCAAACAGATAGCAGTGTAGATATTTCCATGTTCATACAGATAGCGGTGTAGATATTTCCATGTTTATACAGATAGCGGTGTAGATATTTCCATGTTTATACCGATAGCTGTGTAGATATTTCCATGTTTATACAGATAGCGGTGTAGATATTTCGATGTTCATACAGATAGCGGTGTAGATATTTCCATGTTCATACAGATAGCAGTGTAGGTATTTCCATGTTCATACAGATAGCGGTGCTGATATTTCCATGTTTATACAGGTAGCGGTGTAGATATTTCCATGTTTATACAGATAGCGGTGTAGATATTTCCATGTTTATTCAGATAGCGGTGTAGATATTTCCATGTTTATACAGATAGCGGTGTAGATATCTCCATCTTAATACAGATGGCGGTGCAGATATTTATATGTTCATAGAGATGGCGGTTCAGATATTTCCATGTTCATACAGATGGCGGTGTAGATATTTCCACGTTTATAGAGATAGTGGTGTAGTTATTTCCATGTGTAAAGAGATAGCTTTGTAGATATTTCCATGTATATGCAGATAGCTGTGTAGATATTTCCATTTTCATGCAGATAGCGGTGTAGATACTTCCATGTTCAAACAGATAGCGGTGTAGATATTTCAATGTTCATACAGATTGCGGTGTAGGTATTTCCATGTTTATACAGATAGCGGTGAAGATGTATGCATGTTTACACAGATAGCGGTGTAGATATATCCATGTTCATACAGATAGTGGTGTAGATATTTCCATGTTCATCCAGATGGCTGTGTAGATAAATCCATGTTCATACAGATGTCGGTGAAGATATTTATATCTTCTTACAGATGGCGGTGTAGATATTTCCATGCTCATACAGATAGCGGTGTAGATATTTCCATGTTTATACAGATAGCGGTGTAGATATCTCCATCTTAATACAGATGGCGGTGCAGATATTTCCATGTTCATACAGATGGCGGTGTAGACATTTCCATGTTTATAGAGATATCGGTGTAGTTATTTCCATGTGTAAAGAGATAGCTTTGTAGATATTTCCATGTATATGCAGATAGCTGTGTAGATATTTCCATTTTCATGCAGATAGCTGTGTAGATATTTCCATGCTCAAACAGATAGCGGTGTAGATATTTC
Organism: Gorilla gorilla gorilla; assembly: GCF_029281585.2. Lineage (NCBI taxonomy): Eukaryota > Metazoa > Chordata > Mammalia > Primates > Hominidae > Gorilla > Gorilla gorilla. Next base: position 154,946,680 of record NC_073231.2, read on the forward strand.
CATGTTCATACAGATAGCGGTGTAGATATTTCCATGTTTATACAGATAGCGGTGTAGATATTTCCATGTTCATACAGATAGCGGTATAGATATTTCCATGTTCATACAGATAGCGGTGTAGATATTTCCATGTTCATACAGATAGCGGTGTAGATATTTCCATGTTCATACAGATAGCGGTGTAGCTATTTCCATGTGTAAAGAGATACCTGTGTAGATATTTAAATGTATATGCAGATAGCAGTGTTGATATTTCCATGTTCATACAGGTAGTGGTGTAGATATTTCCATGTTCGTACAGATAGCGGTGTAGCTATTTCCATGTTCATACAGATAGCGGTGTAGAAATTTCCATGTTCTTAGAGATAGCGGTGTAGATATTTCCATGTTCATACAGATAGCGGTGCTGATATTTCCATGTTTATACAGGTAGCGGTGTAGATATTTCCATGTTTATACAGATTGCGGTGTAGATATTTCCATGTTTATACAGATACTGGTGTAGATATTTGCAAGTTTATACAGACAGCGGTGTAGATATCTGCATCTTAATATAGATGGTGGTGCAGATATTTATATGTTCATAGAGATGGCGGTTCAGATATTTCCATGTTCATGCAGATGGCGGTGTAGATATTTGTATGTTTATAGAGATAGCGCTGTAGTTATTTCCAGGTGTAAAGAGATAGCTTTGTAGATATTTCCATGTATATGCAGATCGCTGTGTAGATATTTCCATTTTCATGCAGATAGCGGTTTAGATATTTCCATGTTCAAACAGATAGCGGTGAAGTTATTTCCATGTTCATAGAGATAGCGGTGTAGATATTTCCATGTTTATACAGATAGCGGTGAAGATGTATGCATGTTTACACAGATAGCGGTGTAGATATTTCCATGTCCATACAGATAGCGGTGTAGATATTTTCATGTTCATCCAGTGGGCTGTGTAGATATATCCATGTTCATACAGATGGCGGTGAAAATATTTCCATGTTCAGATAGCGGTGTAGATATTTCCATGTTCATACAGATAGCGGTGTAGATATTTCCATGTTCATACAGATGGCTGTGTAGATATATCCATGTTCATACAGATGGCGGTGAATATATTTATATCTTCATACAGATGGCGGTGTAGATATTTCCATGCTCATACAGATAGCGGTGTAGATATTTCCATGTTTATACATATAGCGGTGTAGGTATCTCCATCTTAATACAGATGGCGGTGCAGATATTTGTATGTTCAAACAGATGGCGGTGCAGATATTTCCATGTTCATACAGATGGCGGTGTAGATATTTCGATGTTTATAGAGATATCGGTGTAGTTATTTCCATGTGTAAAGAGATAGCTTTGTAGATATTTCCATGTATATGCAGATAGCTGTGTAGATATTTCCATTTTCATGCAGATAGCGGTGGAGATATTTCCATGCTCAAACAGATAGCGGTGTAGATATTTCCACGTTCATACAGATGGCTGTGTAGATATTTCCATGTTTATACAGATAGCTGTGAAGATGTATGCTTGTTTACACAGATAGCGGTGTAGATATTTCCATGTTCATACAGATAGCGGTGTAGATATTTCCATGTTCATCCAGATGGCTGTGTAGACATATCCATGTTCATACAGATAGCGGTGCTGATATTTCCATGTTGATACAGATGGCGGTGTAGATATTTCCATGTTTATAGAGATATCGGTGAAGTTATTTCCATGTGTAAAGAGATAGCTTTGTAGATATTTCCATGTATATGCAGATAGCTGTGTAGATATTTCCATTTTCATGCAGATAGCGCTGTAGATATTTCCATGGTCAAACAGATAGCAGTGTAGATATTTCCATGTTCATACAGATAGCGGTGTAGATATTTCCATGTTTACAGATAGCGGTGAAGATGTATGCTTGTTTACACAGATAGCGGTGTAGATATTTCCATGTTCATACAGATAGCGGTGTAGATATTTCCATGTTCATCCAGATGGCTGTGTAGACATATCCATGTTCATACAGATAGCGGTGCTGATATTTCCATATTCATCCAGATGGCTGTGTAGATATTTCCATGTTCATACAGATAGCGGTGGTGATATTTCCATGTTTATACAGGTAGTGGTGTACATATTTCCATGCTTATACAGATAGCGGTGTAGATATTTCCATGTTTATACAGATAGCGGTGAAGATGTATGCATGTTTACACAGATAGCGGTGTAGATATTTCCATGTTCATACAGATAGTGGTGTAGATATTTCCATGTTCATCCAGATGGCTGTGTAGATATATCCATGTTCATACAGATGGCGGTGAAGATATTTCCATGTTCATACAGATATCGGTGTAGATATTTCCATGTTCATACAGATAGCGGTGTAGATATTTCCATGATCATACAGATAGCGGTGCTGATATTTCCATGTTTATACAGATAGAGGTGTAGATATTTCCATGTTTATACAGATAGCGGTGTAGATCTTTCCATGTTTATACAGATAGCGGTGTAGATATTTCGATGTTCATACAGATAGCGGTGTAGATATTTCCATGTTCATGCAGATAGCAGTGTAGGTATTTCCATGTTCATACAGATAGTGGTGCTGATATTTCCATGTTTATACAGGTAGCGGTGTAGATATTTCCATGTTTTACAGATAGCGGTGTAGATATTTCCATGTATATACAGATAGAGGTGTAGATATTTCCATGTTTATACAGATAGCGGTGTAGATATCTCCATCTTAATACAGATGGCGGTGCAGATATTTATATGTTCATAGAGATGGCGGTTCAGATATTTCCATGTTCATACAGATGGCGGTGCAGATATTTCCACGTTTATAGAGATAGTGGTGTAGTTATTTCCATGTGTAAAGAGATAGCTTTGTAGATATTTCCACGTATATGCAGATAGCTGTGTAGATATTTCCATTTTCATGCAGATAGCAATGTAGATACTTCCATGTTCAAACAGATAGCGGTGTAGATATTTCAATGTTCATACAGATTGCGGTGTAGTTATTTCCATGTTTATACAGATAGCGGTGAAGATGTATGCATGTTTACACAGATAGCGGTGTAGATGTTTCCATGTTCATACAGATAGCGGTGTAGATATTTCCATGTTCATCCAGATGGCTGTGTAGATAAATGCATGTTCATACAGATGTCGGTGAAGATATTTATAACTTCATACAGATGGCGGTGTAGATATTTCCATGCTCATAGAGATATCAGTGTAGATATTTCCATGTTTATACAGATAGCGGTGTAGATATCTCCATCTTAATACAGATGGCGGTGCAGATATTTCCATGTTCATACAGATGGCGGTGTAGACATTTCCATGTTTATAGAGATATCGGTGAAGTTATTTCCATGTGTAAAGAGATAGCTTTGTAGATATTTCCATGTATATGCAGATAGCTGTGTAGATATTTCCATGCTCAAACAGATAGCGGTGTAGATATTTCCATGTTCATACAGATAGCGGTGTAGATATTTCCATGTTTATACAGATAGCGGTGTAGATATTTCCATGTTCATACAGATAGCGGTGTAGATATTTCCATGTTCATACAGATATCGGTGTAGATATTTCCTTGTTCATACAGATAGCGGTGTAGATATTTCCATGTTCATACAGATAGCGGTGTAGCTATTTCCATGTTCATACAGATAGCGGTGTAGATATTTCCATGTTCATCCAGATGGCTGTGTAGATATTTCCATGTTCAAACAGATAGCGGTGCTGATATTTCCATGTTCATACAGATGGCGGTGTAGATATTTCCATGTTTATAGAGATAGCGGTGAAGATATTTCCATGTTCATACCGATAGCTGTGCTGATATTTCCATGTTTATACAGGTAGCGGCGTAGATTTTTCCATGTTTATACAGATAGTGGTGTAGATATTTCCATGTTTATACAGATAGCGGTGTAGATATTTATAAGTTTATACAGATAGCGGTGTAGATATCTCCTTCTTAATACAGATGGCGGTGTAGATATTTATATGTTCATACAGATGGCGGTACATATATTTCCATGTTCATACAGATGGCGGTGTAGATATTTCCAACTTTATACAGATAGCGGTGTAGATATCTGCATCTTAATATAGATGGCGGTGCAGATATTTATATGTTCATAGAGATGGCGGTTCAGATATTTCCATGTTCATGCAGATGGCGGTGTAGATATTTGTATGTTGATAGAGATAGCGCTGTAGTTATTTCCATGTGTAAAGAGATAGCTTTGTAGATATTTCCATGTATATGCAGATTGCTGTGTAGATATTTCCATTTTCATGCAGATAGCGGTTTAGATATTTCCATGTTCAAACAGATAGCGGTGAAGATATTTCCATGTTCATAGAGATAGCGGTGTAGATATTTCCATGTTTATACAGATAGCGGTGAAGATGTATGCATGTTTACACAGATAGCGGTGTAGATATTTCCATGTTCATACAGATAGCGGTGTAGATATTTTCATGTTCATCCAGATGGCTGTGTAGATATATCCATGTTCATACGGATGGCGGTGAAAATATTTCCATGTTCAGATAGCGGTGTAGATATTTCCATGTTCATACAGATAGCGGTGTAGATATTTCCATATTCATACAGACAGCGGTGCTGATATTTCCATGTTCATCCAGATGGCTGTGTAGATATATCTATGTTCATACAGAAGGTGGTGAAGATATTTCCATCTTCATACAGATATCGGTGTAGATATTTCCATGTTCATACAGATAGTAGTGTAGGTATTTCCATGTTCATACAGATAGCGGTGCTGATATTTCCATGTTTATACAGGTAGCGGTGTAGATATTTCCATGTTTATACAGATAGCGGTGTAGATATTTCCATGTTTATACAGATAGCGGTGTAGATATTTCCATGTTTATACAGATAGCGGTGAAGATATCTCCATCTTAATACAGATGGAGGTGCAGATATTTATATGTTCATAGAGATGGCGGTTGAGATATTTCCATGTTCATACAGATGGCGGTGTAGATATTTCCATGTTTATAGAGATAGCGGTGTAGTTATTTCCCTGTGTAAAGAGATAGCTTTGTAGATAATTCCATGTATATGCAGATAGCTGTGTAGATATTTCCATTTTCTTGCAGATAGCGGTGTAGATATTTCCATGTTCAAACAGATAGCGGTGTAGATATTTCCATGTTCATACAGATAGCGGTGTAGATATTTCCATGTTTATACAGATAGCGGTTAAGATGTATGCATGTTTACACAGATAGCGTTGTAGATATTTCCATGTTCATACAGATAGCGGCGTAGATATATCCATGTTCATCCAGATGGCTGTGTAGATATATCCATGTTCATACAGATGGCGGTGAATATATTTATATCTTCATACAGATGGCGGTGTAGATATTTCCATGCTCATACAGATAGCGGTGTAGATATTTCCATGTTTATACATATAGCGGTGTAGATATCTCCATCTTAATACAGATGGCGGTGCAGATATTTATATGTTCAAACAGATAGCGGTGCAGATATTTCCATGTTCATACAGATGGCGGTGTAGATATTTCGATGTTTATAGAGATATCGGTGTAGTTATTTCCATGTGTAAAGAGATAGCTTTGTAGATATTTCCATGTATATGCAGATAGCTGTGTAGATATTTCCATTTTCATGCAGATAGTGGTGGAGATATTTCCATGCTGAAACAGATAGCGGTGTAGATATTTCCACTTTCATACAGATAGCGGTGTAGATATTTCCATGTTTATACAGATAGCGGTGAAGATGTATGCTTTTTTACGCAGATAGCGGTGTAGATATTTCCATGTTCATACAGATAGCGGTGTAGATATTTCCATGTTCATCCAGATGGCTGTGTAGACATATCCATGTTCATACAGATAGCGGTGCTGATATTTCCATGTTCATACAGATGGCGGTGTAGATATTTCCATGTTTATAGAGATATCCGTGTAGTTATTTCCATGTGTAAAGAGATAGCTTTGTAGATATTTCCATGTATATGCAGATAGCTGTGTAGATATTTCCATTTTCATGCAGATAGCGCAGTAGATATTTCCATGGTCAAACAGATAGCAGTGTAGATATTTCCATGTTCATACAGATAGCGGTGTAGATATTTCCATGTTTATACAGATAGCGGTGTAGATATTTCCATGTTTATACAGATAGCTGTGTAGATATTTCCATGTTTATACAGATAGCGGTGTAGATATTTCGATGTTCATACAGATAGCGGTGTAGATATTTCCATGTTCATACAGATAGCAGTGTAGGTATTTCCATGTTCATACAGATAGCGGTGCTGATATTTCCATGTTTATACAGGTAGCGGTGTAGATATTTCCATGTTTATACAGATAGCGGTGTAGATATTTCCATGTTTATTCAGATAGCGGTGTAGATATTTCCATGTTTATACAGATAGCGGTGTAGATATCTCCATCTTAATACAGATGGCGGTGCAGATATTTATATGTTCATAGAGATGGCGGTTCAGATATTTCCATGTTCATACAGATGGCGGTGTAGATATTTCCACGTTTATAGAGATAGTGGTGTAGTTATTTCCATGTGTAAAGAGATAGCTTTGTAGATATTTCCATGTATATGCAGATAGCTGTGTAGATATTTCCATTTTCATGCAGATAGCGGTGTAGATACTTCCATGTTCAAACAGATAGCGGTGTAGATATTTCAATGTTCATACAGATTGCGGTGTAGGTATTTCCATGTTTATACAGATAGCGGTGAAGATGTATGCATGTTTACACAGATAGCGGTGTAGATATATCCATGTTCATACAGATAGTGGTGTAGATATTTCCATGTTCATCCAGATGGCTGTGTAGATAAATCCATGTTCATACAGATGTCGGTGAAGATATTTATATCTTCTTACAGATGGCGGTGTAGATATTTCCATGCTCATACAGATAGCGGTGTAGATATTTCCATGTTTATACAGATAGCGGTGTAGATATCTCCATCTTAATACAGATGGCGGTGCAGATATTTCCATGTTCATACAGATGGCGGTGTAGACATTTCCATGTTTATAGAGATATCGGTGTAGTTATTTCCATGTGTAAAGAGATAGCTTTGTAGATATTTCCATGTATATGCAGATAGCTGTGTAGATATTTCCATTTTCATGCAGATAGCTGTGTAGATATTTCCATGCTCAAACAGATAGCGGTGTAGATATTTCCATGTTCATACAGATAGCGGTGTAGATATTTCCATGTTTATACAGATAGCGGTGTAGATATTTCCATGTTCATACAGATAGCGGTATAGATATTTCCATGTTCATACAGATAGCGGTGTAGATATTTCCATGTTCATACAGATAGCGGTGTAGATATTTCCATGTTCATACAGATAGCGGTGTAGCTATTTCCATGTGTAAAGAGATACCTGTGTAGATATTTAAATGTATATGCAGATAGCAGTGTTGATATTTCCATGTTCATACAGGTAGTGGTGTAGATATTTCCATGTTCGTACAGATAGCGGTGTAGCTATTTCCATGTTCATACAGATAGCGGTGTAGAAATTTCCATGTTCTTAGAGATAGCGGTGTAGATATTTCCATGTTCATACAGATAGCGGTGCTGATATTTCCATGTTTATACAGGTAGCGGTGTAGATATTTCCATGTTTATACAGATTGCGGTGTAGATATTTCCATGTTTATACAGATACTGGTGTAGATATTTGCAAGTTTATACAGACAGCGGTGTAGATATCTGCATCTTAATATAGATGGTGGTGCAGATATTTATATGTTCATAGAGATGGCGGTTCAGATATTTCCATGTTCATGCAGATGGCGGTGTAGATATTTGTATGTTTATAGAGATAGCGCTGTAGTTATTTCCAGGTGTAAAGAGATAGCTTTGTAGATATTTCCATGTATATGCAGATCGCTGTGTAGATATTTCCATTTTCATGCAGATAGCGGTTTAGATATTTCCATGTTCAAACAGATAGCGGTGAAGTTATTTCCATGTTCATAGAGATAGCGGTGTAGATATTTCCATGTTTATACAGATAGCGGTGAAGATGTATGCATGTTTACACAGATAGCGGTGTAGATATTTCCATGTCCATACAGATAGCGGTGTAGATATTTTCATGTTCATCCAGTGGGCTGTGTAGATATATCCATGTTCATACAGATGGCGGTGAAAATATTTCCATGTTCAGATAGCGGTGTAGATATTTCCATGTTCATACAGATAGCGGTGTAGATATTTCCATGTTCATACAGATGGCTGTGTAGATATATCCATGTTCATACAGATGGCGGTGAATATATTTATATCTTCATACAGATGGCGGTGTAGATATTTCCATGCTCATACAGATAGCGGTGTAGATATTTCCATGTTTATACATATAGCGGTGTAGGTATCTCCATCTTAATACAGATGGCGGTGCAGATATTTGTATGTTCAAACAGATGGCGGTGCAGATATTTCCATGTTCATACAGATGGCGGTGTAGATATTTCGATGTTTATAGAGATATCGGTGTAGTTATTTCCATGTGTAAAGAGATAGCTTTGTAGATATTTCCATGTATATGCAGATAGCTGTGTAGATATTTCCATTTTCATGCAGATAGCGGTGGAGATATTTCCATGCTCAAACAGATAGCGGTGTAGATATTTCCACGTTCATACAGATGGCTGTGTAGATATTTCCATGTTTATACAGATAGCTGTGAAGATGTATGCTTGTTTACACAGATAGCGGTGTAGATATTTCCATGTTCATACAGATAGCGGTGTAGATATTTCCATGTTCATCCAGATGGCTGTGTAGACATATCCATGTTCATACAGATAGCGGTGCTGATATTTCCATGTTGATACAGATGGCGGTGTAGATATTTCCATGTTTATAGAGATATCGGTGAAGTTATTTCCATGTGTAAAGAGATAGCTTTGTAGATATTTCCATGTATATGCAGATAGCTGTGTAGATATTTCCATTTTCATGCAGATAGCGCTGTAGATATTTCCATGGTCAAACAGATAGCAGTGTAGATATTTCCATGTTCATACAGATAGCGGTGTAGATATTTCCATGTTTACAGATAGCGGTGAAGATGTATGCTTGTTTACACAGATAGCGGTGTAGATATTTCCATGTTCATACAGATAGCGGTGTAGATATTTCCATGTTCATCCAGATGGCTGTGTAGACATATCCATGTTCATACAGATAGCGGTGCTGATATTTCCATATTCATCCAGATGGCTGTGTAGATATTTCCATGTTCATACAGATAGCGGTGGTGATATTTCCATGTTTATACAGGTAGTGGTGTACATATTTCCATGCTTATACAGATAGCGGTGTAGATATTTCCATGTTTATACAGATAGCGGTGAAGATGTATGCATGTTTACACAGATAGCGGTGTAGATATTTCCATGTTCATACAGATAGTGGTGTAGATATTTCCATGTTCATCCAGATGGCTGTGTAGATATATCCATGTTCATACAGATGGCGGTGAAGATATTTCCATGTTCATACAGATATCGGTGTAGATATTTCCATGTTCATACAGATAGCGGTGTAGATATTTCCATGATCATACAGATAGCGGTGCTGATATTTCCATGTTTATACAGATAGAGGTGTAGATATTTCCATGTTTATACAGATAGCGGTGTAGATCTTTCCATGTTTATACAGATAGCGGTGTAGATATTTCGATGTTCATACAGATAGCGGTGTAGATATTTCCATGTTCATGCAGATAGCAGTGTAGGTATTTCCATGTTCATACAGATAGTGGTGCTGATATTTCCATGTTTATACAGGTAGCGGTGTAGATATTTCCATGTTTTACAGATAGCGGTGTAGATATTTCCATGTATATACAGATAGAGGTGTAGATATTTCCATGTTTATACAGATAGCGGTGTAGATATCTCCATCTTAATACAGATGGCGGTGCAGATATTTATATGTTCATAGAGATGGCGGTTCAGATATTTCCATGTTCATACAGATGGCGGTGCAGATATTTCCACGTTTATAGAGATAGTGGTGTAGTTATTTCCATGTGTAAAGAGATAGCTTTGTAGATATTTCCACGTATATGCAGATAGCTGTGTAGATATTTCCATTTTCATGCAGATAGCAATGTAGATACTTCCATGTTCAAACAGATAGCGGTGTAGATATTTCAATGTTCATACAGATTGCGGTGTAGTTATTTCCATGTTTATACAGATAGCGGTGAAGATGTATGCATGTTTACACAGATAGCGGTGTAGATGTTTCCATGTTCATACAGATAGCGGTGTAGATATTTCCATGTTCATCCAGATGGCTGTGTAGATAAATGCATGTTCATACAGATGTCGGTGAAGATATTTATAACTTCATACAGATGGCGGTGTAGATATTTCCATGCTCATAGAGATATCAGTGTAGATATTTCCATGTTTATACAGATAGCGGTGTAGATATCTCCATCTTAATACAGATGGCGGTGCAGATATTTCCATGTTCATACAGATGGCGGTGTAGACATTTCCATGTTTATAGAGATATCGGTGAAGTTATTTCCATGTGTAAAGAGATAGCTTTGTAGATATTTCCATGTATATGCAGATAGCTGTGTAGATATTTCCATGCTCAAACAGATAGCGGTGTAGATATTTCCATGTTCATACAGATAGCGGTGTAGATATTTCCATGTTTATACAGATAGCGGTGTAGATATTTCCATGTTCATACAGATAGCGGTGTAGATATTTCCATGTTCATACAGATATCGGTGTAGATATTTCCATGTTCATACAGATAGCGGTGTAGATATTTCCATGTTCATACAGATAGCGGTGTAGCTATTTCCATGTTCATACAGATAGCGGTGTAGATATTTCCATGTTCATCCAGATGGCTGTGTAGATATTTCCATGTTCAAACAGATAGCGGTGCTGATATTTCCATGTTCATACAGATGGCGGTGTAGATATTTCCATGTTTATAGAGATAGCGGTGAAGATATTTCCATGTTCATACCGATAGCTGTGCTGATATTTCCATGTTTATACAGGTAGCGGCGTAGATTTTTCCATGTTTATACAGATAGTGGTGTAGATATTTCCATGTTTATACAGATAGCGGTGTAGATATTTATAAGTTTATACAGATAGCGGTGTAGATATCTCCTTCTTAATACAGATGGCGGTGTAGATATTTATATGTTCATACAGATGGCGGTACATATATTTCCATGTTCATACAGATGGCGGTGTAGATATTTCCAACTTTATACAGATAGCGGTGTAGATATCTGCATCTTAATATAGATGGCGGTGCAGATATTTATATGTTCATAGAGATGGCGGTTCAGATATTTCCATGTTCATGCAGATGGCGGTGTAGATATTTGTATGTTGATAGAGATAGCGCTGTAGTTATTTCCATGTGTAAAGAGATAGCTTTGTAGATATTTCCATGTATATGCAGATTGCTGTGTAGATATTTCCATTTTCATGCAGATAGCGGTTTAGATATTTCCATGTTCAAACAGATAGCGGTGAAGATATTTCCATGTTCATAGAGATAGCGGTGTAGATATTTCCATGTTTATACAGATAGCGGTGAAGATGTATGCATGTTTACACAGATAGCGGTGTAGATATTTCCATGTTCATACAGATAGCGGTGTAGATATTTTCATGTTCATCCAGATGGCTGTGTAGATATATCCATGTTCATACGGATGGCGGTGAAAATATTTCCATGTTCAGATAGCGGTGTAGATATTTCCATGTTCATACAGATAGCGGTGTAGATATTTCCATATTCATACAGACAGCGGTGCTGATATTTCCATGTTCATCCAGATGGCTGTGTAGATATATCTATGTTCATACAGAAGGTGGTGAAGATATTTCCATCTTCATACAGATATCGGTGTAGATATTTCCATGTTCATACAGATAGTAGTGTAGGTATTTCCATGTTCATACAGATAGCGGTGCTGATATTTCCATGTTTATACAGGTAGCGGTGTAGATATTTCCATGTTTATACAGATAGCGGTGTAGATATTTCCATGTTTATACAGATAGCGGTGTAGATATTTCCATGTTTATACAGATAGCGGTGAAGATATCTCCATCTTAATACAGATGGAGGTGCAGATATTTATATGTTCATAGAGATGGCGGTTGAGATATTTCCATGTTCATACAGATGGCGGTGTAGATATTTCCATGTTTATAGAGATAGCGGTGTAGTTATTTCCCTGTGTAAAGAGATAGCTTTGTAGATAATTCCATGTATATGCAGATAGCTGTGTAGATATTTCCATTTTCTTGCAGATAGCGGTGTAGATATTTCCATGTTCAAACAGATAGCGGTGTAGATATTTCCATGTTCATACAGATAGCGGTGTAGATATTTCCATGTTTATACAGATAGCGGTTAAGATGTATGCATGTTTACACAGATAGCGTTGTAGATATTTCCATGTTCATACAGATAGCGGCGTAGATATATCCATGTTCATCCAGATGGCTGTGTAGATATATCCATGTTCATACAGATGGCGGTGAATATATTTATATCTTCATACAGATGGCGGTGTAGATATTTCCATGCTCATACAGATAGCGGTGTAGATATTTCCATGTTTATACATATAGCGGTGTAGATATCTCCATCTTAATACAGATGGCGGTGCAGATATTTATATGTTCAAACAGATAGCGGTGCAGATATTTCCATGTTCATACAGATGGCGGTGTAGATATTTCGATGTTTATAGAGATATCGGTGTAGTTATTTCCATGTGTAAAGAGATAGCTTTGTAGATATTTCCATGTATATGCAGATAGCTGTGTAGATATTTCCATTTTCATGCAGATAGTGGTGGAGATATTTCCATGCTGAAACAGATAGCGGTGTAGATATTTCCACTTTCATACAGATAGCGGTGTAGATATTTCCATGTTTATACAGATAGCGGTGAAGATGTATGCTTTTTTACGCAGATAGCGGTGTAGATATTTCCATGTTCATACAGATAGCGGTGTAGATATTTCCATGTTCATCCAGATGGCTGTGTAGACATATCCATGTTCATACAGATAGCGGTGCTGATATTTCCATGTTCATACAGATGGCGGTGTAGATATTTCCATGTTTATAGAGATATCCGTGTAGTTATTTCCATGTGTAAAGAGATAGCTTTGTAGATATTTCCATGTATATGCAGATAGCTGTGTAGATATTTCCATTTTCATGCAGATAGCGCAGTAGATATTTCCATGGTCAAACAGATAGCAGTGTAGATATTTCCATGTTCATACAGATAGCGGTGTAGATATTTCCATGTTTATACAGATAGCGGTGTAGATATTTCCATGTTTATACAGATAGCTGTGTAGATATTTCCATGTTTATACAGATAGCGGTGTAGATATTTCGATGTTCATACAGATAGCGGTGTAGATATTTCCATGTTCATACAGATAGCAGTGTAGGTATTTCCATGTTCATACAGATAGCGGTGCTGATATTTCCATGTTTATACAGGTAGCGGTGTAGATATTTCCATGTTTATACAGATAGCGGTGTAGATATTTCCATGTTTATTCAGATAGCGGTGTAGATATTTCCATGTTTATACAGATAGCGGTGTAGATATCTCCATCTTAATACAGATGGCGGTGCAGATATTTATATGTTCATAGAGATGGCGGTTCAGATATTTCCATGTTCATACAGATGGCGGTGTAGATATTTCCACGTTTATAGAGATAGTGGTGTAGTTATTTCCATGTGTAAAGAGATAGCTTTGTAGATATTTCCATGTATATGCAGATAGCTGTGTAGATATTTCCATTTTCATGCAGATAGCGGTGTAGATACTTCCATGTTCAAACAGATAGCGGTGTAGATATTTCAATGTTCATACAGATTGCGGTGTAGGTATTTCCATGTTTATACAGATAGCGGTGAAGATGTATGCATGTTTACACAGATAGCGGTGTAGATATATCCATGTTCATACAGATAGTGGTGTAGATATTTCCATGTTCATCCAGATGGCTGTGTAGATAAATCCATGTTCATACAGATGTCGGTGAAGATATTTATATCTTCTTACAGATGGCGGTGTAGATATTTCCATGCTCATACAGATAGCGGTGTAGATATTTCCATGTTTATACAGATAGCGGTGTAGATATCTCCATCTTAATACAGATGGCGGTGCAGATATTTCCATGTTCATACAGATGGCGGTGTAGACATTTCCATGTTTATAGAGATATCGGTGTAGTTATTTCCATGTGTAAAGAGATAGCTTTGTAGATATTTCCATGTATATGCAGATAGCTGTGTAGATATTTCCATTTTCATGCAGATAGCTGTGTAGATATTTCCATGCTCAAACAGATAGCGGTGTAGATATTTCCATGTTCATACAGATAGCGGTGTAGATATTTCCATGTTTATACAGATAGCGGTGTAGATATTTCCATGTTCATACAGATAGCGGTATAGATATTTCCATGTTCATACAGATAGCGGTGTAGATATTTCCATGTTCATACAGATAGCGGTGTAGATATTTCCATGTTCATACAGATAGCGGTGTAGCTATTTCCATGTTCATACAGATAGCGGTGTAGATATTTCCATGTTCATCCAGATGGCTGTGTAGATATTTCCATGTTCATACAGATAGCGGTGCTGATATTTCCATGTTCATACAGATGGTGGTGTAGATATTTCCATGTTTATAGAGATATCGGTGTAGTTATTTCCATGTGTAAAGAGATAGCTTTGTAGATATTTCCATGTATATGCAGATAGCTCTGTAGATATTTCCATTTTCATGCAGATAGCTGTGTAGATATTTCCATGCTCAAACAGATAGCGGTGTAGATATTTCCATGTTCATACAGATAGCGGTGTAGATATTTCCATGTTTATACAGATAGCGGTGAAGATGTATGCTTGTTTACACAGATAGCGGTGTAGATATTTCCATGTTCATAGAGATAGCGGTGTAGATATATCCATGTTCATCCAGATGGCTGTGTAGATATATCCATGTTCATACAGATGGCGGTGAAGATATTTCCATGTTCATACAGATATCGGTGTAGATATTTCCATGCTCATACAGATAGCGGTGTAGATATTTCCATGTTTATACAGATAGCGGTGTAGATATCTCCATCTTAATACAGATGGCGGTGCAGATATTTATATGTTCATACAGATGGCGGTGCAGATATTTCCATGTTCATACAGATGGCGGTGTAGATATTTCCATGTTTATAGAGATATCGGTGTAGTTATTTCCATGTGTATAGAGATAGGTTTGTAGATATTTCCATATATATGCAGATAGCTGTGTAGGTATTTCCATTTTCATGCAGATAGCTGTGTAGATATTTCCATGCTCAAACAGATAGCGGTGTACATATTTCCATGTTCATACAGATAGCGGTGTAGATATTTCCATGTTCATACAGATAGCGGTGTAGATATTTCCATGTTCATCCAGATGGCTGTGTAGACATATCAATGTTCATACAGATAGCGGTGCTGATATTTCCATATTCATCCAGATGGCTGTGTAGATATTTCCATGTTCATACAGATAGCGGTGCTGATATATCCATGTTTATATAGGTAGTGGTGTACATATTTCCATGCTTATACAGATAGTGGTGTAGATATTTCCATGTTCCTACAGATAGCGGTGTAGATATTTAAATGTTCATCCAGAGGGCTGTGTAGATATATCCATGTTCATCCAGATGGCTGTGTAGATATATCCATGTTCATACAGATGGCGGTGAAGGTATATCCATGTTAATTCAGATAGCGGTCTAGATATTTCCATGTTCATACAGATAGCGGTGCTGATATTTCCATGTTTATACAGGTAGCGGTGTAGGTATTTCCATGTTTATACAGATAGCGGTGTAGGTATTTCCATGTTTATACAGATAGCGGTGTAGATATTTCCAAGTTTATACAGATAGCGGTGTAGATATCTCCATCTAAATACAGATGGCGGTGTAGATATTTATATGTTTATACAGATGGCGGTGCAGATATATCCATGTTCATACAGATGGCAGTGTAGATATTTCCGTGTTTATAGAGATAGCGGTGTAGTTATTTCCATGTGTAAAGAGATAGCTTTGTAGATATTTCCATGTATATGCAGATAGCTGTGTAGATATTTCTATTTTCATGCAGATAGCGGTTTAGATATTTCCATGTTCGTACAGATAGCGGTGTAGATATTTCCATGTTCATACAGATAGCGGTGTAGATATTTCCATGCTTATACAGATAGCGGTGAAGATATATGCATGTTTACACAGATAGCGGTGTTGATATTTCCATGTTCATTCAGATAGCGGTGTAGATATTTCAATGTTCATACAGATAGCGGTTTAGATATTTACTTCTTAATACAGATGGCGGTGTAGATATTTATATGTTCATACAGATGGTGGTGTAGATATTTCCATGTTTATAGATTTAGCGGTGTAGTTATTTCCATGTGTAAAGGGATAGCTGTGTAGATGTTTCCATGTATATGCAGATAGCTTTGTAGATATTTCCATTTTCATGCAGATAGCGGTGTAGATATTTCCATGTTCAAACAGATAGCGGTGTAGATATTTCCATGTTCATACAGATAGCAGTGTAGATATTTCCATGTTTATAGAGATAGCGGTGAAGATGTATGCATGTTTACACAGATAGCGGTGTAGATATTTCCATCTTCAAACAGATAGCGGTGTAGATATTTCCATGTTCACACAGATAGCGGTGTAGATATTTCCATGTTTATACAGATAGCGGTGAAGATGTATGCATGTTTACACAGATAGCGGTGTGGATATTTCCAAGTTCATCCAGAGGGCTGTGTAGATATATCCATGTTCATCCAGATGGCTGTGTAGATATATCCATGTTCATACAGATGGCGGTGAAGGTATTTCCATGTTCATTCAGATAGCGGTCTAGATATTTCCATGTTCATACAGATAGCGGTGTAGATATCTCCATGTTCATACAGATAGAGGGTCTGATATTTCCATGTTCATACAGATAGCGGTGCTGATATTTCCATGTTTATACAGGTAGCGGTGTAGATATTTCCATGTTTATACAGATAGCGCTGTAGATATTGCCATGTTTATACAGATAGCGGTGTAGATATTTCCATGTTTATACAGATATCGGTGTAGATATCTCCATCTTAATACAGATGGCCGTGTAGATATGTATATGTTCATACAGATGTCGTTGCAGCTATTTCCATGTTCATGCAGATGGCGGTGAAGATATTTCCATGTTCATACAGATAGCGGTGTAGTTATTTCCATTTGTAAAGAGATAGCTGTGTAGATATTTCCATGTATATGCAGATAGCTGTGTAGATATTTCTATTTTCATGCAGATAGCGTTGTAGATGTTTCCATGTTCACACAGATAGCGGTGTAGATATTTCCATGTTCATACAGAGAGCGGTGTAGATATTACCATGTTTATACAGATTGCGGTGAAGATGTATGCATATTTACACAGATAGCGGTGTAGATATTTCCATGTTCATACAGATAGTGGTGTAGATATTTCCGTGTTCATCCAGATGGCTGTGTAGATATATCCATGTTCATACAAATAGCGGTGTAGATATTTCCATGTTCATACAGGTAGTGGTGTAGATATTTCCATGTTCATACAGATAGCGGTGTAGCTATTTCCACGTTCATACAGATAGCGGTGTAGAAATTTCCATGTTCATAGAGATAGCAGGGTAGATATTTCCAAGTTTATACAGATAGCGGTGTAGATATCTCCATTTTAATATAGACGGCGGTGTAGATATTTATATGTTCATACAGATGGCGGTGCAGATATTTCCATGTTCATACAGATGGCGGTGTAGCTATTTCCATGTTTATAGAGATAGCGCTGTACTTAATTCAACGTGTAAAGAGATAGCTTTGTAGATATTTCCATGTATATGCAGATCGCTCTGTAGATAATTCCATTTTCATGCAGATAGCGGTGTAGATATTTCCATGTTCAAACAGCTAGCGGTGTAGATATTTCCATGTTCATACAGATAGCAGTGTAGATATTTCCATGTTTATACAGATAGCGGTGAAGATGTATGCATGTTTACACAGATAGCCGTGTAGATATTTCCATGTTCATACAGATATTGGTGTAGATATTTCCATGTTCATCCAGATGGCTGTGTAGATATATCCATGTTCCTACAGATGGCGGTGAAGATATTTCCATGTTCATACAGATAGCGGTGTAGTTATTTCCATGTGTAAAGAGATAGCTGTGTAGATATTTCCATGTATATGCAGATAGCTGTTTATATATTTCCATTTTCATGCAGATAGCGGTTTAGATATTTCCATGTTCAAATAGATAGCGGTGCAGATATTTCCATGTTCATAGAGATAGCGGTGTAGATACTTCCATGTTCATACAGATAGAGGAGCTGATATTTCCATGTTCATACAGATAGCGGTGCTGATATTTCCATGTATATACAGAGAGCGGTATAGATATTTCCATGTTTATTCAGATAGCGGTGTAGATATTTCCATGTTTATACAGATAGCGGTGTAGATATCTCCATCTTAATACAGATGGCGGTGTAGATATTTATATGTTCATACAGATGGCGGTGCAGACATTTCCATCTTCATACAGATAGCGGTGTAGTTATTTACATGTGTAAAGAGATAGCTGTGTAGATATTTCCATGTATATGCAGATAGCTGTGTAGATATTTCCATTTTCATGCTGATAGCGGTTTAGATATTTCCATGTTCAAACAGATAGCGGTGAAGATATTTCCACGTTCATTCAGATAGCGGTGTTGATATTTCCTTGCTTATACAGATTGCGGTGAAGATGTATGCATGTTTACACAGATAGCAGTGTAGATATTTCCATGTTCATGCAGATAGCGGTGTAGATATTTCCATGTTCATCCAGATGGCTGTGTAGATATATCCATGTTCATGCTGATAGCGGTGTAGATATTTCCATGTTCCTACAGATAGTGGTGTAGATATTTCCATGTTCATACAGATAGCAGTGTAGCTATTTCCATGTTCATACAGATAGCGGTGTAGATATTTCCATGTTCATAGAGATAACGGTGTAGATATTTCCATGTTCATACAGATAGCGGTGCTGATATTTCCATGTTTATACAGGTAGCGGTGTAGCTATTTCCATGTTTATACAGATAGCGGTGTAGGTATTTCCATGTTTATACAGATAGCGGTGTAGATATTTCCAAGTTTATACAGATAGCGGTGTAGATATCTCCATCTAAATACAGATGGCGGTGTAGATATTTTTATGTTTATACAGATGGCGGTGCAGATATTTCCATGTTCATACAGAAGGCAGTGTAGATATTTCCGTGTTTATAGAGATAGCGGTGTAGTTATTTCCATGTGTAAAGAGATAGCTTTGTAGATATTTCCATGTATATGCAGATAGCTGTGTAGATATTTCTATTTTCATGCAGATAGCGGTTTAGATATTTCCATGTTCGTACAGATAGCGGTGTAGATATTTCCATGTTCATACAGATAGCGTTGTAGATATTTCCATGTTTATACAGATAGCGGTGAAGATATATGCATGTTTACACAGATAGCGGTGTAGATATTTCCATGTTCATACAGATAGCGGTGTAGATATTTCAATGTTCATACAGAGAGCGTTTTAGATATTTCCTTCTTAATACAGATGGCGGTGTAGATATTTATATGTTCATACAGATGGTGTTGCAGATATTTCCATGTTCATACAGATGGCGGTGTAGATATTTCCATGTTTATAGATTTAGCGGTGTAGTTATTTCCATGTGTAAAGAGATAGCTGTGTAGATGTTTCCATGTATATGCAGATAGCTTTGTAGATATTTCCATTTTCATGCAGATAGCGGTGTAGATATTTCCATGTTCAAACAGATAGCGTTGTAGATATTTCCATGTTCATACAGATAGGAGTGTAGATATTTCCATGTTTATAGAGATAGCGGTGAAGATGTATGCATGTTTACACAGATAGCGGTGTAGATATTTCCATCTTCAAACAGATAGCGGTGTAGATATTTCCATGTTCATACAGATAGCGGTGTAGATATTTCCATGTTTATACAGATAGCGGTGAAGATGTATGCATGTTTACACAGATAGCGGTGTGGATATATCCAAGTTCATCCAGAGGGCTGTGTAGATATATCCATGTTCATCCAGATGGCTGTGTAGATATATCCATGTTCATACAGATGGCGGTGAAGGTATTTCCATGTTCATTCAGATAGCGGTCTAGATATTTCCATGTTCATACAGATAGCGGTGTAGATATCTCCATGTTCATACAGATAGAGGGGCTGATATTTCCATGTTCATACAGATAGCGGTGCTGATATTTCCATTTTTATACAGGTAGCGGTGTAGATATTTCCATGTTTATTCAGATAGCGATGTAGATATTGCCATGTTTATACAGATAGCGGTGTAGATATTTCCATGTTTATACAGATATCGGTGTAGATATCTCCATCTTAATACAGATGGCCGTGTAGATATGTATATGTTCATACAGATGTCGGTGCAGCTATTTCCATGTTCATACAGATGGCGGTGAAGATATTTCCATGTTCATACAGATAGCGGTGTAGTTATTTCCATGTGTAAAGAGATAGCTGTGTAGATATTTCCATGTATATGCAGATAGCTCTGTAGATATTTCCATTTTCATGCAGATAGCTGTGTAGATATTTCCATGTTCAAACAGATAGCGGTGTAGATATTTCCATGTTCATACAGAGAGCGGTGTAGATATTACCATGTTTATACAGATTGCGGTGAAGATGTATGCATATTTACACAGATAGCGGTGTAGATATTTCCATGTTCATACAGATAGTGGTGTAGATATTTCCGTGTTCATCCAGATGGCTGTGTAGATATATCCATGTTCATACAAATAGCGGTGTAGATATTTCCATGTTCATACAGGTAGTGGTGTAGATATTTCCATGTTCATACAGATAGCGGTGTAGCTATTTCCATGTTCATACAGATAGCGGTGTAGAAATTTCCATGTTCATAGAGATAGCAGTGTAGATATTTCCAAGTTTATACAGATAGCGGTGTAGATATCTCCATTTTAATATAGATGGCAGTGTAGATATTTATATGTTCAAACAGATGGCGGTGCAGATATTTCCATGTTCATACAGATGGCGGTGTAGCTATTTCCATGTTTATAGAGATAGCGCTGTACTTATTTCCACGTGTAAAGAGATAGCTTTGTAGATATTTCCATGTATATGCAGATAGCAGTGTAGATATTTCCATTTTCATCCAGATAGCGGTGTAGATATTTCCATGTTGAAACAGATAGCGGTGTAGATATTTCCATGTTCATACAGATAGCAGTGTAGATATTTCCATGTTTATACAGATAGCGGTGAAGACGTATGCATGTTTACACAGATAGCGGTGTAGATATTTCCATGTTCATACAGATAGCGGTGTAGATATTTCCATGTTCATCCAGATGGCTGTGTAGATACTTCCATGTTCATACAGATAGAGGGGCTGATATTTCCATGTTCATACAGATAGCGGCGTAGTTATTTCCATGTGTAAAGAGATAGATGTGTAGATATTTCCATGTATATGCAGATAGCTGTGTAGATATTTCCATTTTCATGCTGATAGCGGTTTAGATATTTCCATGTTCAAACAGATAGCGGTGTAGATATTTCCACGTTCATAAAGATAGCGGTGTTGATATTTCCATGTTTATACAGATTGCGGTGAAGATGTATGCATGTTTACACAGATAGCAGTGTAGATATTTCCATGTTCATGCAGATAGCGTTGTAGATATTTCCATGTTCATCCAGATGGCTGTGTAGATATATCCATGTTCATGCTGATAGCGGTGTAGATATTTCCATGTTCCTACAGATAGTGGTGTAGATATTTCCATGTTCATACAGATAGCGGTGTAGTTATTTCCATGTGTAAAGAGATAGATGTGTAGATATTTCCATGTATATGCAGATAGCTGTGTAGATATTTCCATTTTCATGCAGATAGCGGTGTATGTATTTCCATCTTCAAACAGATAGCGGTGTACATATTTCCATGTTCATACAGATAGCGGTGTAGATATTTCCATGTTTATACAGATAGCGGTGAAGATGTATGCATGTTTACACAGATATCGTTGTGGATATTTCCATGTTCATCCAGAGGGCTGTGTAGATATATCCAAGTTCATACAGATAGCGGTGTAGATATTTCCATGTTCATACAGATAGTGGTGTAGATATTTCCATGTTCATCCAGATGGCTGTGTAGATATATCCATGTTCATACAGATAGCGGTGTAGATATCTCCATCTTAATACAGATGGCGGTGTAGTTATTTATATGTTCATACAGATGGCGGTGAAGATATTTCCATGTTCATACAGATGGTGGTGTGGATATTTCCATGTTCATACAGATAGCAGTGTAGTTATTTCCATATGTAAAGATATAGCTGTGTAGATATTTCCATGTATATGCAGATAGCAGTGTAGATATTTCCATTTTCATGCAGATAGCGGTGTAGATATTTCCATGTTCAAACAGATAGCGGTGTAGATATTTCCAAGTTCATACAGATAGCGGTGTAGATATTTCCATGTTCGTACAATAGCGGTGTAGATATTTCCATGTTTATACAGATAGCGGTGAAGATGTATGCATGTTTACACAGATAGCGGTGTAGATATTTCCATGTTCATACAGATAGTGGTGTAGATATTTCCATGTTCATCCAGATGGCTGTGTAGATATATCCATGTTCATACAGATAGTGGTGTAGATATTTCCATGTTCATACAGATAGCGGTGCTGATATTTCCATGTGTATACAGGCAGCGGTGTAGCTATTTCCATGTTCCTACAGATAGCGGTGTAGATATTTCCATGTTCATACAGATAGTGGTGCTGATATTTCCATGTTTATACAGGCAGCGGTGTAGATATTTCCATGTTTATACAGATAGCGGTTTAGATATTTCCTTCTTAATACAGATGGCGGTGTATTTATATGTTCATACAGATGGCGGTGTAGATATTTCCATGTTTATACAGATAGCAGTGTAGATATCTCCATCTTAATACAGATGGCGGTGTAGATATTTATATGTTCATACAGATTGCGGTGCAGATATTTCCATGTTCATACAGATGGCGGTGTAGTTATTTCCATGTTCATACAGGTAGTGGTGTAGTTATTTCCATGTGTAAAGAGATAGCTGTGTAGATATTTAAATGTATATGCAGATAGCAGTGTAGATATTTCCATTTTCATGCAGACAGCGGTGTAGATATTTCCATGTCCAAACAGATAGCGGTGTAGGTATTTCCATGTTCATACAGATAGCGGTGTAGATATTTCCATGTTCATACCGATAGCGGTGCAGATATTTCCATGTTTATACAGATAGTGGTGAAGATGTATGCATGTTTACACAAATAGCGGTGGAGATATTTCCATGTTCATCCAGATGGCTGTGTAGATATATCCATGTTCATACAGATAGCGGTGTAGATATTTCCATGTTCATACAGATAGCGGTGTAGATATTTCCATGTTCATCCAGATGGCTGTGTAGATATATCCATGTTCATACAGATAGCGGTGTAGATATTTCCATGTTCATACAGATAGCAGTGTAGCTATTTCCATTTTCATACACATAACGGGGTAGCTATTTCCATGTTCATACAGATAGCAGTGTAGATATTTCCATGTTCATACAGATAGCGGTGTAGATATTTCCATGTTCATACAGAGAGCGGTGCTGATATTTCCATCTTTATACAGATAGCGGTTTAGATATTTCCTTCTTAATACAGATGGCGGTGTAGATATTTATATGTTCAAACAGATGGCGGTGCAGATATTTCCATGTTCATACAGATGGTGGTGTAGATATTTCCATGTTTATAGATATAGCGGTGTAGTTATTTCCATGTGTAAAGAGATAGCTGTGTAGATATTTCCATGTATATGCAGATAGCTTTGTAGATATTTCCATTTTCATGCAGATAGCGGTGTAGATATTTACATGTTCAAACAGATAGCGGTGTAGATATTTCCATGTTCATTCAGATAGCTTTGTAGATATTTCCATGTTCATACAGATAGCGGTGTAGATATTTCCATGTTCATACAGATAGCGGTGTAGATATTTCCAGGTTTATACAGATAGCGGTGCTGATATTTCCATGTTTATACAGGTTGCGGTGTAGCTATTTCCAGGTTTATACAGATAGCCGTGTAGATATTTCCATGTTTATACAGATAGCGGTGTAGCCATTTCCATGTTTATACAGATAGCGATGTAGATATCTCCATCTTAATACAGATGGCCGTGTAGATATTTACATGTTCATACAGATGGCGGTGCAGATATTTCCATGTTCATACAGATGGCGGTGTAGATATTTCCATGTTCATACAGATAGCGGTGTAGTTATTTCCATGTGTAAAGAGATAGCTGTGTAGATATTTCCATGTATATGCACATAGCAGTGTAGATATTTCCATTTTCATGCAGATAGCGTTGTAGATATTTCCATGTTCATACAGATAGCGGTGCAGATATTTCCATGTTCATACAGATAGCAGTGTAGATATTTCTATGTTTATACAGATAGCGGTGAAGATGTATGCATGTTTACACAGATAGCGGTGTAGATATTTCCATGTTCATCCAGATGGCTGTGTAGATATATCCAATTTCATACAGATAGCGGTGTAGATATTTCCATGTTCATACAGATAGCGGTGTAGATATTTCCATGTTCATCCAGATGGCTGTGTACATATATCCATGTTCATACAGATAGCGGTGTAGACATTTCCATGTTCATACAGATAGCGGTTTAGATATTTCCTTCTTAATACAGATGGCGGTGTAGATATTTATATGTTCATACAGATAGCGGTGTAGAAATTTCCATGTTTATAGAGATAGCAGTGTAGATATTTCCAAGTTCATACAGATAGCGGTGTAGATATCTCCATTTTAATATAGATGGCAGTGTAGATATTTATATGTTCATACAGTTGGCGGTGCAGATATTTCCATGTTCATACAGATGGCGGTGTAGCTATTTCCATGTTTATAGAGATAGCGCTGTACTTATTTCCACGTGTAAAGAGATAGCTTTGTAGATATTTCCATGTATATGCAGATCGCTGTGTAGATATTTCCATTTTCATGCAGATAGCGGTGTAGATATTTCCATGTTCAAACAGATAGCGGTGTAGATATTTCCACGTTCATACAGATAGCAGTGTAGATATTTCCATGTTTATACAGATAGCGGTGAAGATGTATGCATGTTTACACAGATAGCGGTGTAGATATTTCCATGTTCATACAGATAGCGGTGTAGATATTTCCATGTTCATCCAGATGGCTGTGTAGATATATCCATGTTCCTACAGATGGCGGTGAAGATATTTCCATGTTCATACAGATAGCGGTGTAGTTATTTCCATGTGTAAAGAGATAGCTGTGTAGATATTTCCATGTATATGCAGATAGCTGTGTATATATTTCCATTTTCATGCAGATAACGGTTTAGATATTTCCATGTTCAGATAGCGGTGTATATATTTCCATGTTCATAGAGATAGCGGTGTAGATACTACCATGTTCATACAGATAGAGGGGCTGATATTTCCATGTTCATACAGATAGCGGTGCTGATATTTCCATGTTTATACAGAGAGCGGTGTAGATATTTCCATGTTTATTCAGATAGCGGTGTAGATATTTCCATGTTTATACAGATAGCGGTGTAGATATCTCCATCTTAATACAGATGGCGGTGTAGATATTTATGTGTGCATACAGATGGCGGTGCAGACATTTCCATGTTCATACAGATAGCGGTGTAGTTATTTACATGTGTAAAGAGATAGATGTGTAGATATTTCCATGTATATGCAGATAGCTGTGTAGATATTTCCACGTTCATACAGATAGCGCTGTTGATATTTCTATCCTTATATAGATTGCGGTGAAGATGTATGCATGTTTACAGAGATAGCAGTGTAGATATTTCCATGTTCATGCAGATAGCGTTGTAGATATTTCCATGTTCATCCAGATGGCTGTGTAGATATATCCATGTTCATGCTGATAGCGGTGTAGATATTTCCATGTTCCTACAGATAGTGGTGTAGATATTTCCATGTTCATTCAGATAGCAGTGTAGCTATTTCCATGTTCATACAGATAGCGGTGTAGATATTTCCATGTTCATAGAGATAGCGGTGTAGATATTTCCATGTTCATACAGATAGCGGTGCTGATATTTCCATGTTTATACAGGTAGCGGTGTAGGTATTTCCATGTTTATACAGATAGCGGTGTAGGTATTTCCATGTTTATACAGATAGCAGTGTAGATATTTCCATGTTCATACAGATGGCAGTGTAGATATTTCCGTGTTTATAGAGATAGCGGTGTAGTTATTTCCATGTGTAAAGAGATAGCTTTGTAGATATTTCCATGTATATGCAGATAGCAGTGTAGATATTTCCATTTTCATGCAGATAGCGGTGTAGATATTTCCATGTTCAAACAGATAGCGGTGTAGATATTTCCAAGTTCATACAGATAGCCGTGTAGATATTTCCATGTTCATACAGATAGCGGTGTAGATATTTCCATGTTTATACAGATAGCGGTGAAGATGTATGCATGTTTACACAGATAGCGGTGTAGATATTTCCATGTTCATACAGATAGTGGTGTAGATATTTCCATGTTCATCCAGATGGCTGTGTAGATATATCCATGTTCATACAGATAGTTGTGTAGATATTTCCATGTTCATACAGATAGCGGTGCTGATATTTCCATGTTTATACAGGCAGCGGTGTAGCTATTTCCATGTTCCTACAGATAGCGGTGTAGATATTTCCATGTTCATACAGATAGTGGTGCTGATATTTCCATGTTTATACAGGCAGTGGTGTAGATATTTCCATGTTTATACAGATAGCGGTTTATATATTTCCTTCTTAACACAGATGGCGGTGTATTTATATGTTCATACAGATGGCGGTGTAGATATTTCCATGTTTATACAGATAGCAGTGTAGATATCTCCATCTTAATACAGATGGCGGTGTAGATATTTATATGTTCATACAGATGGCGGTGCAGATATTTCCATGTTCATACAGATGGCGGTGTAGTTATTTCCATGTTCATACAGGTAGTGGTGTAGTTATTTCCATGTGTAAAGAGATAGTTGTGTAGATATTTAAATGTATATGCAGATAGCAGTGTAGATATTTCCATTTTCATACAGATAGCGGTGTAGATATTTCCATGCCCAAACAGATAGCGGTGTAGGTATTTCCATGTTCATACAGATAGCGGTGTAGATATTTCCATGTTCATACCGATAGCGGTGCAGATATTTCCATGTTTATACAGATAGTGGTGAAGATGTATGCATGTTTACACAAATAGCGGTGTAGATATTTCCATGTTCATCCAGATGGCTGTGTAGATATATCCATGTTCATACAGATAGCGGTGTAGATATTTCCATGTTCATACAGATAGCGGTGTAGATATTTCCACGTTCATCCAGATGGCTGTGTAGATATATCCATGTTCATACAGATAGCGGTGTAGATATTTCCATGTTCGTACAGATGGCGGTGTAGCTATTTCCATTTTCATACACATAACGGTGTAGCTATTTCCATGTTCATACAGATAGCAGTGTATATATTTCCATGTTCATACAGATAGCAGTGTAGATATTTCCATGTTCATACTGAGAGCGGTGCTGATATTTCCATCTTTATACAGATAGCGGTTTAGATATTTCCTTCTTAATACAGATGGCGGTGTAGATATTTATATGTTCAAACAGATGGCGGTGCAGATATTTCCATGTTCATACAGATGGTGGTGTAGATATTTCCATGTTTATAGATATAGCGGTGTAGTTATTTCCATGTGTAAAGAGATAGCTGTGTAGATATTTCCATCTATATGCAGATAGCTGTGTAGATATTTCCATTTTCATGCAGATAGCGGTGTATATATTTCCATCTTCAAACAGATGGCGGTGTTGATATTTCCATGTTCATACAGATAGCGGTGTAGATATTTCCATGTTTATACAGATAGTGGTGAAGATGTATTCATGTTTACACAGATATCGGTGTGGATATTTCCATGTTCATCCAGAGGGCTGTGTAGATATATCCATGTTCATACAGATAGCGGTGTAGATATTTCCATGTTCATACAGATAGCAGTGTAGATATTTCCATGTTCATACAGATAGCGGTGCTGATATTTCCATGTTTATACAGGTAGCGGTGTAGATATTTCTATGTTTATACAGATAGCGGTGTAGATATTTCCATGTTTATACAGATAGCGGTGTAGCTATTTCCATGTTTATACAGATAGCGGTGTAGATATCTCCATCTTAATACAGATGGCGGTGTAGATATTTATATGTTCATACAGATGGCGGTGCAGATATTTCCATGTTCATACAGATGGCGGTGTAGATATTTCCATGTTCATACAGATAGCGGTGTAGTTATTTCCATGTGTAAAGATATAGCTGTGTATATATTTCCATGTATATGCAGATAGCAGTGTAGATATTTCCATTTTCATGCAGATAGCGGTGCAGATATTTCCATCTTCAAACAGATAGCGGTGTAGATATTTCCATGTTCATACAGATAGCGGTGCAGATATTTCCATGTTCATACAGATAGCAGTGTAGATATTTCCATGTTTATACAGATAGCGGTGAAGATGTATGCATGTTTACACAGATAGCGGTGTAGATATTTCCATGTTCATCCAGATGGCTGTGAAGATATATCCAAGTTCATACAGATAGTGGTGTAGATATTTCCATGTTCATTCAGATAGCGGTGTAGATATTTCCATGTTCATCCAGATGGCTGTGTAGATATATCCATGTTCATACAGATAGCGGTGTAGGTATTTCCATGTTCATACAGATAGCGGTTTAGATATTTCCTTCTTAATACAGATGGCGGTGTAGATATTTATATGTTCATACAGATGGCGGTGCAGATATTTCCGTGTTCATACAGATGGCGGTGTAGATATTTCCATGTTCAAACAGATAGCGGTGTAGTTATTTCCATGTGTAAAGAGATAGCTGTGCAGATATTTAAATGAATATGCAGACAGCAGTGTAGATATTTCCATTTTCATGCAGATAGCGGTGTAGATATTTCCATGTTCAAACAGATAGCGGTGTAGATATTTCCATGTTCATACAGATAGCGGTGTGGATATTTCCATGTTCATACAGATAGCGGTGTAGATATTTCCATGTTTATACAGATAGCAGTGAAGATCTATGCATGTTTACACAGATAGCGGTGTAGATATTTCCATGTTCATCCAGATGGCTGTGTAGATATATCCATGTTCACACAGATAGCGGTGTAGATATTTCCATGTTCATACAGATAGCGGTGTAGATATTTCCATTTTCATCCAGATGGCTGTGTAGATATATCCATGTTCATACAGATAGCGGTGTAGATATTTCCATGTTCATACAGATAGTGGTGTAGCTATTTCCGTGTTCATACAGATAACGGTGTAGCAATTTCCATGTTCATACAGATAGCAGTGTACATATTTCCATGTTCATACAGATAGCGATGTAGTTATTTCCATGTTCATACAGATAGAAGTGCTGATATTTCCATGTTTATACAGGCAGCGGTGTAGATATTTCCATGTTTATACAGATAGCGGTGTAGATACTTCCATGTTTATTCAGATAGCGGTGTAGATATCTCCATCTTAATACAGATGGCGGTGTAGATATTTATATGTTCATACAGATGGCG
Source organism: Gorilla gorilla gorilla (assembly GCF_029281585.2). Taxonomy (NCBI): domain Eukaryota; kingdom Metazoa; phylum Chordata; class Mammalia; order Primates; family Hominidae; genus Gorilla; species Gorilla gorilla. The sequence continues at coordinate 154,976,776 of NC_073231.2, forward strand.
GTGCAGATATTTCCATGTTCATACAGATAGCAGTGTAGATATTTCCATGTTCATACAGATAGCGGTGTAGATATTTCCATGGTTATACAGATAGCGTTGTAGATATTTCCATGTTTATACAGATAGCGGTGTAGATATTTCCAAGTTTATTCAGATAGCGGTGTAGATATCTCCATATTAATACAGATGGCGGTGTAGATATTTATATGTTCATACAGATGGCGGTGCAGATATTTCCATGTTCATACAGATGGCGGTGCAGAAATTTCCAAGTTTATAGAGATAGCGGTGTAGTTATTTACATGTGTAAAGAGATAGATGTGTAGATATTTCCATGTATATGCAGATAGCTTTGTAGATATTTCCACGTTCATACAGATAGCGGTGTTGATATTTCCATGCTTATATATATTGCGGTGAAGATGTATGCATGTTTACAGAGATAGCAGTGTAGATATTTCCATGTTCATGCAGATAGCGGTGTAGATATTTCCATGTTCATCCAGATGGCTGTGTAGATATATCCATGTTCATGCTGATAGCGGTGTAGATATTTCCATGTTCCTACAGATAGTGGTGTAGATATTTCCATGTTCATTCAGATAGCAGTGTAGCTATTTCCATGTTCATACAGATAGCGGTGTAGATATTTCCATGTTCATAGAGATAGCGGTGTAGATATTTCCATGTTCATACAGATAGCGGTGCTGATATTTCCATGTTTATACAGGTAGCGGTGTAGGTATTTCCATGTTTATACAGATAGCGGTGTAGGTATTTCCATGTTTATACAGATAGCAGTGTAGATATTTCCATGTTCATACAGATGGCAGTGTAGATATTTCCGTGTTTATAGAGATAGCGGTGTAGTTATTTCCATGTGTAAAGAGATAGCTTTGTAGATATTTCCATGTATATGCAGATAGCAGTGTAGATATTTCCATTTTCATGCAGATAGCGGTGTAGATATTTCCATGTTCAAACAGATAGCGCTGTAGATATTTCCAAATTCATACAGATAGCGGTGTAGATATTTCCATGTTCATACAGATAGCGGTGTAGATATTTCCATGTTTATACAGATAGCGGTGAAGATGTATGCATGTTTACACAGATAGCGGTGTAGATATTTCCATGTTCATACAGATAGTGGTGTAGATATTTCCATGTTCATCCAGATGGCTGTGTAGATATATCCATGTTCTTACAGATAGTTGTGTAGATATTTCCATGTTCATACAGATAGTGGTGCTGATATTTCCATGTTTATACAGGCAGCGGTGTAGATATTTCCATGTTTATACAGATAGCGGTTTATATATTTCCTTCTTAATACAGATGGCGGTGTATTTATATGTTCATACAGATGGCGGTGTAGATATTTCCATGTTTATACAGATAGCAGTGTAGATATCTCCATCTTAATACAGATGGCGGTGTAGATATTTATATGTTCATACAGATGGCGGTGCAGATATTTCCATTTTCATACAGATGGCGGTGTAGTTATTTCCATGTTCATACAGGTAGTGGTGTAGTTATTTCCATGTGTAAAGAGATAGATGTGTAGATATTTAAATGTATATGCAGATAGCTGTGTAGATATATCCATTTTCATGCAGATAGCGGTGTAGATATTTCCATGTCCAAACAGATAGCAGTGTAGGTATTTCCATGTTCATACAGATAGCGGTGTAGATATTTCCATGTTCATACCGATAGCGGTGCAGATATTTCCATGTTTATAGAGATAGTGGTGAAGATGTATGCATGTTTACACAAATAGCGGTGTAGATATTTCCATGTTCATCCAGATGGGTGTGTAGATATATCCATGTTCATAGAGATAGCGGTGTAGATATTTCCATGTTCATACAGATAGCGGTGTAGATATTTCCATGTTCATCCAGATGAATTTGTAGATATATCCATGTTCCTACAGATGGCGGTGAAGGTATTTCCATGTTCATACAGATAGCGGTGTAGTTATTTCCATGTGTAAAGAGATAGCTGTGTAGATATTTCCATGTATATGCAGATAGCTGTGTAGATATTTCCATTTTCATGCAGATAGCGGTGTAGATATTTCCATGTTCAAACAGATAGCGGTGTAGATATTTCCATGTTCAAACAGAGAGCGGTGTAGATATTACCATGTTTATACAGATTGCGGTGAAGATGTATGCATGTTTACACAGATAGCGGTGTAGATATTTCCATGTTCATACAGATAGCGGTGTAGATATTTCCGTGTTCATCCAGATGGCTGTGTAGATATATCCATGTTCATACAAATAGCGGTGTAGATATTTCCATGTTCATACAGGTAGTGGTGTAGATATTTCCATGTTCATACAGATAGCGGTGTAGCTATTTCCACGTTCATACAGATAGCGGTGTAGAAATTTCCATGTTCATAGAGATAGCAGGGTAGATATTTCCATGTTTATACAGATAGCGGTGTAGATATCTCCATTTTAACATAGACGGCGGTGTAGATATTTATATGTTCATACAGATGGCGGTGCAGATATTTCCATGTTCATACAGATGGCGGTGTAGCTATTTCCATGTTTATAGAGATAGCGCTGTACTTATTTCCACGTGTAAAGAGATAGCTTTGTAGATATTTCCATGTATATGCAGATCGCTGTGTAGATATTTCCATTTTCATGCAGATAGCGGAGTAGATATTTCCATGTTCAAACAGCTAGCGGTGTAGATATTTCCATGTTCAAACAGCTAGCGGTGTAGATATTTCCATGTTCATACAGATAGCAGTGTAGATATTTCCATGTTTATACAGATAGCGGTGAAGATGTATGCATGTTTACACAGATAGCGGTGTAGATATTTCCATGTTCATACAGATAGCGGTGTAGATATTTCCATGTTCATCCAGATGGCTGTGTAGATATATCCATGTTCCTACAGATGGCGGTGAAGATATTTCCATGTTCATACAGATAGCGGTGTAGTTATTTCCATGTGTAAAGAGATAGCTGTGTAGATATTTCCATGTATATGCAGATAGCTGTTTATATATTTCCATTTTCATGCAGATAGCGGTTTAGATATTTCCATGTTCAAATAGATAGCGGTGCAGATATTTCCATGTTCATAGAGATAGCGGTGTAGATACTTCGATGTACATACAGATAGAGGGGCTGATATTTCCATGTTCATACAGATAGCGGTGCTGATATTTCCATGTTTATACAGAGAGCGGTGTAGATATTTCCATGTTTATTCAGATAGCGGTGTAGATATTTCCATGTTTATACAGATATCGGTGTAGATATCTCCATGTTCATACAGTTAGCGGTGTAGATATTTCCATGTTTATACAGATAGCGGTGTAGATATCTCCATCTTAATACAGATGGCGGTGTAGATATTTATATGTTCATACAGATGGCGGTGCAGACATTTCCATGTTCATACAGATAGCGGTGTAGTTATTTACATGTGTAAAGAGATAGATGTGTAGATATTTCCATGTATATGCAGATAGCTGTGTAGATATTTCCATTTTCATGCTGATAGCGGTTTAGATATTTCCATGTTCAAACAGATAGCGGTGTAGATATTTCCACGTTCATACAGATAGCGGTGTTGATATTTCCATGCTTATACAGATTGCGGTGAAGATGTATGCATGTTTACACAGATAGCAGTGTACATATTTCCATGTTCATGCAGATAGCGGTGTAGATATTTCCATGTTCATCCAGATGGCTGTGTAGATATATCCATGTTCATGCTGATAGCGGTGTAGATATTTCCATGTTCCTACACATAGTGGTGTAGATATTTCCATGTTCATACAGACAGCAGTGTAGCTATTTCCATGTTCATACAGATAGCAGTGTAGATATTTCCATGGTCATAGAGATAGCGGTGTAGATATTTCCATGTTCATACAGATAGCGGCGCTGATATTTCCATGTTTATACAGGTAGCGGTGTAGGTATTTCCATGTTTATACAGATAGCGGTGTAGGTATTTCCGTGTTTATACAGATAGCGGTGTAGATATTTCCAGGTTTATACAGATAGCGGTGTAGATATCTCCATCTAAATACAGATGGCGGTGTAGATATTTATATGTTTATACAGATGGCGTTGCAGATATTTCCATGTTCATACAGATGGCAGTGTAGATATTTCCGTGTTTATAGAGATAGTGGTGTAGTTATTTCCATGTGTAAAGAGATAGCTTTGTAGATATTTCCATGTATATGCAGATAGCTGTGTAGATATTTCTATTTTCATGCAGATAGCGGTTTAGATATTTCCATGTTCGTACAGATAGCGGTGTAGATATTTCCATGTTCATACAGATAGCGTTGAAGATATTTCCATGTTTATACAGATAGCGGTGAAGATATATGCATGTTTACACAGATAGCGGTGTAGATATTTCCATGTTCATACAGATAGATGTGTAGATATTTCAATGTTCATACAGATAGCGGTTTAGATATTTCCTTCTTAATACAGATGGCGGTGTAGATATTTATATGTTCATACAGATGGTGGTGCAGATATTTCCATGTTCATACAGATGGCGGTGTAGATATTTCCATGTTTATAGATTTAGCAGTGTAGTTATTTCCATGTGTAAAGAGATAGCTGTTTAGATGTTTCCATGTATATGCAGATAGCTTTGCAGATATTTCCATTTTCATGCAGATAGCGGTGTAGATATTTCCATGTTCAAACAGATAGCAGTGTAGATATTTCCATGTTCATGCAGATAGCAGTGTAGATATTTCCATGTTTATAGAGATAGCGGTGAAGATGTATGCATGTTTACACAGATAGCGGTGTAGATATTTCCATCTTCAAACAGATAGCGGTGTAGATATTTCCATGTTCATACAGATAGCGGTGTAGATATTTCCATGTTTATACAGATAGCGGTGAAGATGTATGCATGTTTACACAGATAGCGGTGTGGATATTTCCAAGTTCATCCAGAGGGCTGTGTAGCTATATCCATGTTCATCCAGATGGCTGTGTAGATATATCCATGTTCATACAGATGGCGGTGAAGGTATTTCCATGTTCATTCAGATAGCGGTCTAGATATTTCCATGTTCATACAGATATCGGTGTAGATATCTCCAAGTTCATACAGATAGAGGGGCTGATATTTCCATGTTCATACAGATAGCGGTGCTGATATTTCCATGTTTATACAGGTAGCGGTGTAGATATTTCCATGTTTATACAGATAGCGGTGGAGATATTGCCATGTTTATACAGATAGCAGTGTAGTTATTTCCATGTTTATACAGATATCGGTGTAGATATCTCCATCTTAATACAGATGGCCGTGTAGATATGTATATGTTCATACAGATGTCGGTGCAGCTATTTCCATGTTCATACAGACGGCGGTGAAGATATTTCCATGTTCATACAGATAGCGGTGTAGTTATTTCCATGTGTAAAGAGATAGCTGTGTAGATATTTCCATGTATATGCAGATAGCTCTGTAGATATTTCCATTTTCATGCAGATAGCTGTGTAGATATTTCCATGTTCAAACAGATAGCGGTGTAGATATTTCCATGTTCATACAGAGAGCGGTGTAGATATTACCATGTTTATACAGATTGCGGTAAAGATGTATGCATATTTACACAGATAGCGGTGTAGATATTTCCATGTTCATACAGATAGTGGTGTAGATATTTCCGTGTTCATGCAGATGGCTGTGTAGATATATCCATGTTCATACAAATAGCGGTGTAGATATTTCCATGTTCATACAGGTAGCGGTGTAGAAATTTCCATGTTCATAGAGATAGCAGTGTAGATATTTCCAAGTTTATACAGATAGCGGTGTAGATATCTCCATTTTAATATAGATGGCAGTGTAGATATTTATATGTTCATACAGATGGCGGTGCAGATATTTCCATGTTCATACAGATGGCGGTGTAGCTATTTCCATGTTTATAGAGATAGCGCTGTACTTATTTCCACGTGTAAAGAGATAGCTTTGTAGATATTTCCATGTATATGCAGATCGCTGTGTAGATATTTCCATTTTCATGCAGATAGCGGTGTAGATATTTCCATGTTCAAACAGATAGCGGTGTAGATATTTCCATGTTCATACAGATAGCAGTGTAGATATTTCCATGTTTATACAGATAGCGGTGAAGATGTATGCATGTTTACACAGATAGCGGTGTAGATATTTCCATGTTCATACAGATAGCGGTGTAGATATTTCCATGTTCATCCAGATGGCTGTGTAGATATATCCATGTTCCTACAGATGGCGGTGAAGATATTTCCATCTTCATACAGATAGCGGTGTAGTTATTTCCATGTGTAAAGAGATAGCTGTGTAGATATTTCCATGTATATGCAGATAGCTGTGTATATATTCCCATTTTCATGCAGATAGCGGTGTAGATATTTCCATTTTCATACAGATAGCGGTGTAGATATTTCCATGTTTATACAGATAGCGGTGAAGATGTATGCATGTTTACACAGATAGCGGTGTAGATATTTCCATGTTCATACAGATATTGGTGTAGATATTTCCGTGTTCATCCAGATGGCTGTGTAGATATATCCATGTTCATACCGATAGTGGTGTAGATATTTCCATGTTCATACAGATAGCGGTGCTGATATTTCCATGTTTATACAGGCAGCGGTGTAGCTATTTCCATGTTCCTGCAGATAGCGGTGTAGATATTTCCATGTTCATACAGATAGCGGTGCTGATATTTCCATGTTTATACAGGCAGCGGTGTAGAAATTTCCATGTTTATACAGATAGCGGTTTAGATATTTTCTTCTTAATACAGATGGCGGTGTATTTATATGTTCATACAGATAGCGGTGTAGATATTTCCATGTTTATACAGATAGCAGTGTAGATATCTCCATCTTAATACAGATGGCGGTGTAGATATTTATATGTTCATACAGATGGCGGTGCAGATATTTCCATGTTCATACAGATGGCGGTGTAGTTATTTCCATGTTCATACAGATAGTGGTGTAGTTATTTCCATGTGTAAAGAGATAGCTGTGTAGATATTTAAATGTATATGCAGATAGCAGTGTAGATATTTCCATTTTCATGCAGATAGCGGTGTAGATATTTCCATGTTCATACAGATAGTGGTGTAGATATTTCCATGTTCATACAGATAGCGGTGTAGCTATTTCCATTTTCATACACATAACGGTGTAGCTATTTTCATGTTCATACAGATAGCGGTGTAGATATTTCCATGTTCATACAGATAGCGGAGTAGCTATTTCCATGTTCATACAGATAGCGGTGTAGATATTTCCATGTTCATCCAGATGGCTGTGTAGATATATCCATGTTCTTACAGATAGCGGTGTAGATATTTCAAGGCTCATACAGATAGCAGTGCTGATATTTCCATGTTTATACAGGTAGCGGTGTAGATATTTCCATGTTTATACAGATAGCGATGTAGATATTTCCATGTTTATACAGATAGCGGTGTAGATATTTCCATGTTTATTCAGATAGCGGTGTAGATATCTCCATCTTAATAGAGATGGCGGTGTAGATATTTATATGTTCATACAGATGGCGGTGCAGATATTTACATGTTCATACAGATGGCGGTGTAGACATTTCCATGTTCATACAGATAGCGGTGTAGTTATTTCCATGTGTAAAGGGATAGCTGTGTAGATATTTCCATCTATATGCAGATAGCTGTGTAGATATTTCCATTTTCATGCAGATATTGGTGTATATATTTCCATCTTCAAACAGATAGCGGTGTAGATATTTCCATGTTCATAGAGATAGCGGTGTAGATATTTCCATGTTTATACAGATAGCGGTGAAGATGTATGCATGTTTACACAGATAGCGGTGTGGATATTTCCATGTTCATCCAGCGGGCTGTGTAGATATATCCATGTTCATACAGATAGCAGTGTAGATATTTCCATGTTCATACAGATAGCGGTGCTGATATTTCCATGTTTATACAGGTAGCGGTGTAGATATTTCCATGTTTATACAGATAGCGGTGTAGATATTTCCATGTTTATACAGATAGCGGTGTAGATATTTCCATGTTTATACAGATAGCGGTGTAGATATCCCCATCTTAATACAGATGGCGGCGTAGATATTTATATGTTCATACAGATGGTGGTGCAGATATTTCCATGTTCATACAGATGGCGGTGTAGATATTTCCATGTTCATACAGATAGCGGTGTAGTTATTTCCATGCGTAGATAGCTGTGTAGATATTTCCATGTATATGCAGATAGCTTTGTAGATATTTCTATTTTCATGCAGATAACGGTGTAGATATTTACATGTTCAAACAGATAGCGATGTAGATATTTCCATGTTCATTCATATAGCGGTGTAGACATTTCCAGGTTCATACAGATAGTGGTGCTGATATTTCCGTGTTTATACCGGTAGCGGTGTAGATATTTCCATGTTTATACAGATAGTGGTGTAGAAATTTCCATGTTTATACAGATTGCGGTGTAGATATTTCCATGTTTATTCAGATAGCGGTGTAGATATTTCCATGTTTATACAGATAGCGGTGAAGATGTATGCATGTTTACACAGATAGCGGTGTAGAGATTTCCATGTTCATCCAGAGGGCAGTGTAGATATATCCATGTTCATACAGATAGCGGTGTAGATATTTCCATGTTCATACAGATAGCGGTGTAGATATTTCCATGTTCAAACAGATAGCGGTGCTGATATTTCCATGTTTATACAGGTAGCGGTGTAGATATTTCCATGTTTATACAGATAGCGGTGTAGATATTTCCATGTTTATACAGATAGCGGTGTTGATATTTCCATGTTTATACAGATAGCGGTGTAGATATCTCCATCTTAATACAGATGGCGGTGTAGATATTTATATGTTCATACAGATGGCGTTGTAGATATTTCCATGTTCATCCAGATGGCTCTGTAGATATATCCATGTTCTTACAGATGGCGGTGAAGATATTTCCATTTTCATACAGATAGCGGTGCAGATATTTCCATGTTTATACAGATAGCGGTGTAGATATCTCCATCTTAATACAGATGGCGGTGTAGATATTTATATGTTCATACAGATGGCGTTGTAGATATTTCCATGTTCATCCAGATGGCTCTGTAGATATATCCATGTTCGTACAGATGGCGGTGAAGATATTTCCATTTTCATGCAGATAGCGGTGTAGATATTTCCATGTTCAAACAGATAGCGGTGTAGATATTTCCAAGTTCATACAGATAGCCGTGTAGATATTTCCATGTTCATACAGATAGCGGTGTAGATATTTCCATGTTTATACAGATAGCGGTGAAGATGTATGCATGTTTACACAGATAGCGGTGTAGATATTTCCATGTTCATACAGATAGTGGTGTAGATATTTCCATGTTCATCCAGATGGCTGTGTAGATATATCCATGTTCATACAGATAGTTGTGTAGATATTTCCATGTTCATACAGATAGCGGTGCTGATATTTCCATGTTTATACAGGCAGCGGTGTAGCTATTTCCATGTTCCTACAGATAGCGGTGTAGATATTTCCATGTTCATACAGATAGTGGTGCTGATATTTCCATGTTTATACAGGCAGCGGTGTAGATATTTCCATGTTTATACAGATAGCGGTTTATATATTTCCTTCTTAATACAGATGGCGGTGTATTTATATGTTCATACAGATGGCGGTGTAGATATTTCCATGTTTATACAGATAGCAGTGTAGATATCTCCATCTTAATACAGATGGCGGTGTAGATATTTATATGTTCATACAGATGGTGGTGCAGATATTTCCATGTTCATACAGATGGCGGTGTAGTTATTTCCATGTTCATACAGGTAGTGGTGTAGTTATTTCCATGTGTAAAGAGATAGTTGTGTAGATATTTAAATGTATATGCAGATAGCAGTGTAGATATTTCCATTTTCATGCAGATAGCGGTGTAGATATTTCCATGCCCAAACAGATAGCGGTGTAGGTATTTCCATGTTCATACAGATAGCGGTGTAGATATTTCCATGTTCATACCGATAGCGGTGCAGATATTTCCATGTTTATACAGATAGTGGTGAAGATGTATGCATGTTTACACAAATAGCGGTGTAGATATTTCCATGTTCATCCAGATGGCTGTGTAGATATATCCATGTTCATACAGATAGCGGTGTAGATATTTCCATGTTCATACAGATAGCGGTGTAGATATTTCCACGTTCATCCAGATGGCTGTGTAGATATATCCATGTTCATACAGATAGCGGTGTAGATATTTCCATGTTCATACAGATGGCGGTGTAGCTATTTCCATTTTCATACAGATAACGGTGTAGCTATTTCCATGTTCATACAGATAGCAGTGTAGATATTTCCATGTTCATACAGATAGCAGTGTAGATATTTCCATGTTCATACTGAGAGCGGTGCTGATATTTCCATCTTTATACAGATAGCGGTTTAGATATTTCCTTCTTAATACAGATGGCGGTGTAGATATTTATATGTTCAAACAGATGGCGGTGCAGATATTTCCATGTTCATACAGATGGTGGTGTAGATATTTCCATGTTTATAGATATAGCGGTGTAGTTATTTCCATGTGTAAAGAGATAGCTGTGTAGATATTTCCATGTATATGCAGATAGCTTTGTAGATATTTCCATTTTCATGCAGATAGCGGTGTAGATATTTACATGTTCAAACAGATAGCGGTGTAGATATTTCGATGTTCATTCAGATAGCTTTGTAGATATTTCCATGTTCATATAGATAGCGGTGTAGATATTTCCATGTTCATACAGATAGCGGTGTAGATATTTCCAGGTTTATACAGATAGCGTTGCTGATATTTCCATGTTTATACAGGTAGCGGTGTAGATATTTCCATGTTTATACAGATAGCGGTGTAGATATTTCCATGTTTATACAGATAGCGGTGTAGATATTTCCATGTTTATTCAGATAGCGGTGTAGATATCTCCATCTTAATAGAGATGGCGGTGTAGATATTTATATGTTCATACAGATGGCGGTGCAGATATTTCCATGTTCATACAGATGGCGGTGTAGATATTTGCATGTTCATACAGACAGCGGTGTAGTTATTTCCATGTGTAAAGAGATAGCTGTGTAGATATTTCCATCTATATGCAGATAGCTGTGTAGATATTTCCATTTTCATGCAGATAGCAGTGTATATATTTCCATCTTCAAACAGATGGCGGTGTTGATATTTCCATGTTCATACAGATAGCGGTGTAGATATTTCCATGTTTATACAGATAGCGGTGAAGATGTATTCATGTTTACACAGATATCGGTGTGGATATTTCCATGTTCATCCAGAGGGCTGTGTAGATATATCCATGTTCATACAGATAGCGGTGTAGATATTTCCATGTTCATACAGATAGCAGTGTAGATATTTCCATGTTCATACAGATAGCGGTGCTGATATTTCCATGTTTATACAGGTAGCGGTGTAGATATTTCTATGTTTATACAGATAGCGGTGTAGATATTTCCATGTTTATACAGATAGCGATGTAGCTATTTCCATGTTTATACAGATAGCGGTGTAGATATCTCCATCTTAATACAGATGGCGGTGTAGATATTTATATGTTCATACAGATCGCGGTGCAGATATTTCCATGTTCATACAGATGGCCGTGTAGATATTTCCATGTTCATACAGATAGCGGTGTAGTTATTTCCATGTGTAAAGATATAGCTGTGTATATATTTCCATGTATATGCAGATAGCAGTGTAGATATTTCCATTTTCATGCAGATAGCGGTGTAGATATTTCCATCTTCAAACAGATAGCGGTGTAGATATTTCCATGTTCATACAGATAGCGGTGCAGATATTTCCATGTTCATACTGATAGCAGTGTAGATATTTCCATGTTTATACAGATAGCGGTGAAGATGTATGCATGTTTACACAGATAGCGGTGTAGATATTTCCATGTTCATCCAGATGGCTGTGAAGATATATCCAAGTTCATACAGATAGCGGTGTAGATATTTCCATGTTCATACAGATAGCGGTGTAGATATTTCCATGTTCATCCAGATGGCTGTGTAGATATATCCATGTTCATACAGATAGCGGTGTAGGTATTTCCATGTTCATACAGATAGCGGTTTAGATATTTCCTTCTTAATACAGATGGCGGTGTAGATATTTATATGTTCATACAGATGGCGGTGCAGATATTTCCGTGTTCATACAGATGGCGGTGTAGATATTTCCATGTTCAAACAGATAGCGGTGTAGTTATTTCCATGTGTAAAGAGACAGCTGTGCAGATATTTAAATGAATATGCAGATAGCAGTGTAGATATTTCCATTTTCATGCAGATAGCGGTGTAGATATTTCCATGTTCAAACAGATAGCGGTGTAGATATTTCCATGTTCATACAGATAGCGGTGTGGATATTTCCATGTTCATACAGATAGCGGTGTAGATATTTCCATGTTTATACAGATAGCGGTGAAGATCTATGCATGTTTACACAGATAGCGGTGTAGATATTTCCATGTTCATCCAGATGGCTGTGTAGATATATCCATGTTCACACAGATAGCGGTGTAGATATTTCCATGTTCATACAGATAGCGGTGTAGATATTTCCATGTTCATCCAGATGGCTGTGTAGATATATCCATGTTCATACAGATAGCGGTGTAGATATTTCCATGTTCATACAGATAGTGGTGTAGCTATTTCCGTGTTCATACAGATAACGTTGTAGCTATTTCCATGTCCATACAGATAGCAGTGTACATATTTCCATGTTCATACAGATAGCGATGTAGTTATTTCCATGTTCATACAGATAGAAGTGCTGATATTTCCATGTTTATACAGGCAGCGGTGTAGATATTTCCATGTTTATACAGATAGCGGTGTAGATACTTCCATGTTTATTCAGATAGCGGTGTAGATATCTCCATCTTAATACAGATGGCGGTGTAGATATTTATATGTTCATACAGATGGCGGTGCAGATATTTCCATGTTCATACAGATAGCAGTGTAGATATTTCCATGTTCATACAGATAGCGGTGTAGATATTTCCATGGTTATACAGATAGCGTTGTAGATATTTCCATGTTTATACAGATAGCGGTGTAGTTATTTCCAAGTTTATTCAGATAGCGGTGTAGATATCTCCATATTAATACAGATGGCGGTGTAGATATTTATATGTTCATACAGATGGCGGTGCAGATATATCCATGTTCATACAGATGGCGGTGCAGAAATTTCCAAGTTTATAGAGATAGCGGTGTAGTTATTTACATGTGTAAAGAGATAGATGTGTAGATATTTCCATGTATATGCAGATAGCTTTGTAGATATTTCCACGTTCATACAGATAGCGGTGTTGATATTTCCATGCTTATATAGATTGCGGTGAAGATGTATGCATGTTTACAGAGATAGCAGTGTAGATATTTCCATGTTCATGCAGATAGCGGTGTAGATATTTCCATGTTCATCCAGATGGCTGTGTAGATATATCCATGTTCATGCTGATAGCGGTGTAGATATTTCCATGTTCCTACAGATAGTGGTGTAGATATTTCCATGTTCATTCAGATAGCAGTGTAGCTATTTCCATGTTCATACAGGTAGCGGTGTAGATATTTCCATGTTCATAGAGATAGCGGTGTAGATATTTCCATGTTCATACAGATAGCGGTGCTGATATTTCCATGTTTATACAGGTAGCGGTGTAGGTATTTCCATGTTTATACAGATAGCGGTGTAGGTATTTCCATGTTTATACAGATAGCAGTGTAGATATTTCCATGTTCATACAGATGGCAGTGTAGATATTTCCGTGTTTATAGAGATAGCGGTGTAGTTATTTCCATGTGTAAAGAGATAGCTTTGTAGATATTTCCATGTATATGCAGATAGCAGTGTAGATATTTCCATTTTCATGCAGATAGCGGTGTAGATATTTACATGTTCAAACAGATATCGGTGTAGATATTTCCATATTCATAGAGATAGCGGTGTAGATATTTCCATGTTTATACAGATAGCGGTGAAGATGTATGCATGTTTACACAGATAGCGGTGTAGATATTTCCATGTTCATACAGATAGCGGTGTAGATATTTCCATGTTCATCCAGATGGCTGTGTAGATATATCCAGGTTCCTACAGATGGCGGTGAAGATATTTCCATGTTCATACAGATAGCGGTGTAGTTATTTCCATGTGTAAAGAGATAGCTGTGTAGATATTTCCATGTATATGCAGATAGCTGTTTATATATTTCCATTTTCATGCAGATAGCGGTTTAGATATTTCCATGTTCAAACAGATAGCGGTGCAGATATTTCCATGTTCATAGAGATAGCGGTGTAGATACTGCGATGTACATACAGATAGAGGGGCTGATATTTCCATGTTCATACAGATAGCGGTTCTGATATTTCCATGTTTATACAGAGAGCGGTGTAGATATTTCCATGTTTATTCAGATAGCGGTGTAGATATTTCCATGTTTATACAGATATCGGTGTAGATATCTCCATGTTCATACAGTTAGCGGTGTAGATATTTCCATGTTTATACAGATAGCGGTGTAGATATCTCCATCTTAATACAGATGGCGGTGTAGATATTTATATGTTCATACAGATGGCGGTGCAGACATTTCCATGTTCATACAGATAGCGGTGTAGTTATTTACATGTGTAAAGAGATAGATGTGTAGATATTTCCATGTATATGCAGATAGCTGTGTAGATATTTCCATTTTCGTGCTGATAGCGGTTTAGATATTTCCATGTTCAAACAGATAGCGGTGTAGATATTTCCACGTTCATACAGATAGCGGTGTTGATATTTCCATGCTTATACAGATTGCGGTGAAGATGTATGCATGTTTACACAGATAGCAGTGTAGATATTTCCATGTTCATGCAGATAGCGGTGTAGATATTTCCATGTTCATCCAGATGGCTGTGTAGATATATCCATGTTCATGCTGATAGCGGTGTAGATATTTCCATGTTCCTACACATAGTGGTGTAGATATTTCCATGTTCATACAGACAGCAGTGTAGCTATTTCCATGTTCATACAGATAGCAGTGTAGATATTTCCATGGTCATAGAGATAGCGGTGTAGATATTTCCATGTTCATACAGATAGCGGCGCTGATATTTCCATGTTTATACAGGTAGCGGTGTAGGTATTTCCATGTTTATACAGATAGCGGTGTAGGTATTTCCGTGTTTATACAGATAGCGGTGTAGATATTTCCAGGTTTATACAGATAGCGGTGTAGATATCTCCATCTAAATACAGATGGCGGTGTAGATATTTATATGTTTATACAGATGGCGTTGCAGATATTTCCATGTTCATACAGATGGCAGTGTAGATATTTCCGTGTTTATAGAGATAGCGGTGTAGTTATTTCCATGTGTAAAGAGATAGCTTTGTAGATATTTCCATGTATATGCAGATAGCTGTGTAGATATTTCTATTTTCATGCAGATAGCGGTTTAGATATTTCCATGTTCGTACAGATAGCGGTGTAGATATTTCCATGTTCATACAGATAGCGTTGTAGATATTTCCATGTTTATACAGATAGCGGTGAAGATATATGCATGTTTACACAGATAGCGGTGTAGATATTTCCATGTTCATACAGATAGATGTGTAGATATTTCAATGTTCATACAGATAGCGGTTTAGATATTTCCTTCTTAATACAGATGGCGGTGTAGATATTTATATGTTCATACAGATGGTGGTGCAGATATTTCCATGTTCATACAGATGGCGGTGTAGATATTTCCATGTTTATAGATTTAGCGGTGTAGTTATTTCCATGTGTAAAGAGATAGCTGTTTAGATGTTTCCATGTATATGCAGATAGCTTTGCAGATATTTCCATTTTCATGCAGATAGCGGTGTAGATATTTCCATGTTCAAACAGATAGCAGTGTAGATATTTCCATGTTCATGCAGATAGCAGTGTAGATATTTCCATGTTTATAGAGATAGCGGTGAAGATGTATGCATGTTTACACAGATAGCGGTGTAGATATTTCCATCTTCAAACAGATAGCGGTGTAGATATTTCCATGTTCATACAGATAGCGGTGTAGATATTTCCATGTTTATACAGATAGCGGTGAAGATGTATGCATGTTTACACAGATAGCGGTGTGGATATTTCCAAGTTCATCCAGAGGGCTGTGTAGCTATATCCATGTTCATCCAGATGGCTGTGTAGATATATCCATGTTCATACAGATGGCGGTGAAGGTATTTCCATGTTCATTCAGATAGCGGTCTAGATATTTCCATGTTCATACAGATATCGGTGTAGATATCTCCAAGTTCATACAGATAGAGGGGCTGATATTTCCATGTTCATACAGATAGCGGTGCTGATATTTCCATGTTTATACAGGTAGCGTGGTAGATATTTCCATGTTTATACAGATAGCGGTGGAGATATTGCCATGTTTATACAGATAGCAGTGTAGTTATTTCCATGTTTATACAGATATCGGTGTAGATATCTCCATCTTAATACAGATGGCCGTGTAGATATGTATATGTTCATACAGATGTCGGTGCTGCTATTTCCATATTCATACAGACGGCGGTGAAGATATTTCCATGTTCATACAGATAGCGGTGTAGTTATTTCCATGTGTAAAGAGATAGCTGTGTAGATATTTCCATGTATATGCAGATAGCTCTGTAGATATTTCCATTTTCATGCAGATAGCTGTGTAGATATTTCCATGTTCAAACAGATAGCGGTGTAGATATTTCCATATTCATACAGAGAGCGGTGTAGATATTACCATGTTTATACAGATTGCGGTAAAGATGTATGCATATTTACACAGATAGCGGTGTAGATATTTCCATGTTCATACAGATAGTGGTGTAGATATTTCCGTGTTCATGCAGATGGCTGTGTAGATATATCCATGTTCATACAAATAGCGGTGTAGATATTTCCATGTTCATACAGGTAGCGGTGTAGAAATTTCCATGTTCATAGAGATAGCAGTGTAGATATTTCCAAGTTTATACAGATAGCGGTGTAGATATCTCCATTTTAATATAGATGGCAGTGTAGATATTTATATGTTCATACAGATGGCGGTGCAGATATTTCCATGTTCATACAGATGGCGGTGTAGCTATTTCCATGTTTATAGAGATAGCGCTGTACTTATTTCCACGTGTAAAGAGATAGCTTTGTAGATATTTCCATGTATATGCAGATCGCTGTGTAAATATTTCCATTTTCATGCAGATAGCGGTGTAGATATTTCCATGTTCAAACAGATAGCGGTGTAGATATTTCCATGTTCATACAGATAGCAGTGTAGATATTTCCATGTTTATACAGATAGCGGTGAAGATGTATGCATGTTTACACAGATAGCGGTGTAGATATTTCCATGTTCATACAGATAGCGGTGTAGATATTTCCATGTTCATCCAGATGGCTGTGTAGATATATCCATGTTCCTACAGATGGCGGTGAAGATATTTCCATCTTCATACAGATAGCGGTGTAGTTATTTCCATGTGTAAAGAGATAGCTGTGTAGATATTTCCATGTATATGCAGATAGCTGTGTATATATTCCCATTTTCATGCAGATAGCGGTTTAGATATTTCCATGTTCAAACAGATAGCGGTGTAGATATTTCCATGTTCATAGAGATAGCGGTGTAGATACTTCCATGTTCATACAGATAGAGGGGCTGATATTTCCATGTTCATACAGATAGCGGTGTAGTTATTTACATGTGTAAAGAGATAGATGTGTAGATATTTCCATGTATATGCAGATAGCTGTGTAGATATTTCCGTTTTCATGCTGATAGCTGTTTAGATATTTCCATGTTCAAACAGATAGCGGTGTAGATATTTCCACGTTCATACAGATAGCGGTGTTGATATTTCCATGCTTATACAGATTGCGGTGAAGATGTATGCATGTTTACACAGATAGCAGTGTAGCTATTTCCATGTTCATACAGATAGCGGTGTAGATATTTCCATGTTCATAGAGATAGCGGTGTAGATATTTCCATGTTCATACAGATAGCGGTGCTGATATTTCCGTGTTTATACAGGTAGCGGTGTAGGTATTTCCATGTTTATACAGATAGCGGTGTAGGTATTTCCATGTTTATACAGATAGCGGTGTAGATATTTCCAAGTATATACAGATAGCGGTGTAGATATCTCCATCTAAATACTGATGGCGGTGTAGATATTTATATGTTTATACAGATGGCGGTGCAGATATTTCCATGTTCATACAGATGGCAGTGTAGATATTTCCGTGTTTATAGAGATAGCGGTGTAGATATTTCCATGTGTAAAGAGATAGCTTTGTAGATATTTCCATGTGTATGCAGATAGCTGTTTACATATTTCTATTTCCATGCAGATAGCGGTTTAGATATTTCCATGTTCGTACAGATAGCGGTGTAGATATTTCCATGTTCATACAGATAGCGGTGTAGATATTTCCATGTTTATACATTTAGCGGTGAAGACATATGCATGTTTACACAGATAGCGGAGTAGATATTTCCATGTTCATACAGATAGCGGTGTAGATATTTCAATGTTCATACAGATAGCGGTTTAGATATTTCCTTCTTAATACAGATGGCGGTGTAGATATTTATATGTTCATACAGATGGTGGTGCAGATATTTCCATGTTCATACAGATGGCGGTGTAGATATTTCCATGTTTATAGATTTAGCGGTGTAGTTATTTCCATGTGTAAAGAGATAGCTGTGTAGAAGTTTCCATGTATATGCAGATAGCTTTGTAGATATTTCCATTTTCATGCAGATAGCGGTGTAGATATTTCCACGTTCAAACAGATAGCGGTGTAGATATTTCCATGTTCATACAGATAGCAGTGTAGATATTTCCATGTTTATAGAGATAGCGGTGAAGATGTATGCATGTTTACACAAATAGCGGTGTAGATATTTCCATGTTCAAAAAGATAGCGGTGTAGATATTTCCATGTTCATCCAGATGGCTGTGTAGATATATCCATGTTCCTACAGATGGCCGTGAAGATATTTCCATGTTCATACAGATTGCGGTGTAGTTATTTCCATGTGTAAAGAGATAGCTGTGTAGATATTTCCATTTATATGCAGATAGCTGTGTATGTATTTACATTTTCATGCAGATAGCGGTACAGATATTTCCATGTTCAAACAGATGGCGGTGTAGATACTTCCATGTTCATACAGATAGAGGGGCTGATATTTCCATGTTCATACAGAGAGCGGTGCTGATATTTCCATGTTTATACAGATAGCGGTGTAGGTATTTCCATGTTTATACAGATAGCAGTGTAGATATTTCCAAGTTTATACAGATAGCGGTGTAGATATCTCCATCATAATACAGATGGCGGTGTAGATATTTATATGTTTATACAGATGGCGGTGCAGATATTTCCATGTTCATACAGGTGGCGGTGTAGATATTTCCGTGTTTATAGAGATAGCGGAGTAGTTATTTCCATGTGTAAAGAGATAGCTTTGTAGATATTTCCATGTATATGTCGATAGCTGTGTAGATATTTCTATTTTCATGCAGATAGCGGTTTAGATATTTCCATGTTCGTACAGATAGCGGTGTAGATATTTCCATGTTTATTCAGACAGCGGTGTAGATATCTCCATCTTAATACAGATGGCGGTGTAGATATTTATATGTTCATACAGATGGCGGTGCAGATATTTCCATGTTCACACAGATGGCGCTGTAGATATTTCCATGTTCATACAGATAGCGGTGTAGTTATTTCCATGTGTAAAGAGATAGCTGTGTAGATATTTCCATGTATATGCAGATAGCTGTGTAGATATTTCCATTTTCATGCAGATAGCGGTGTATGTATTTCCATCTTCAAACAGATAGCGGTGTAGATATTTCCATGTTCATACAGATAGCGGTGTAGATATTTCCACGTTTATACAGATAGCGGTGAAGATGTATGCATGTTTACACAGATAGCGGTGTGGATATTTCCATGTTCATCCAGAGGGCTGTGTAGATATATCTATGTTCATACAGATAGCGGTGTAGATATTTCCATGTTCATACAAATAGCGGTGTAGATATTTCCATGTTCATACAGATAGCGGTGTAGATATTTCCATGTTCATACAGATAGCGGTGCTGATATTTCCATGTTTATACAGGTAGCGGTGTAGATATTTCCATGTATATACAGATAGCGGTGTAGATATTTCCATGTTTATACAGATAGCGGTGTAGATATTTCCATGTTTATACAGATAGCGGTGTAGATATCTCCATCTTAATACAGATGGCGGTGTAGATATTTATATGTTCATACGGATGGCGGTGCAGATATTTCCATGTTCATACAGATGGCGGTGTGGATATTTCCATGTTCATACAGATAGCGGTGTAGTTATTTCCATGTGTAAAGATATAGCTGTGTAGATATTTCCATGTATATGCAGATAGCAGTGTAGATATTTCCATTTTCTTGCAGATAGCGCTGAAGATATTTCTATGTTCGAACAGATAGCGGTGTAGATATTTCCATGTTCATACAGATAGCGGTGTAGATATTTCCATGTTCATACAGATAGCGGTGTAGATATTTCCATGTTTATACAGATAGCGGTGAAGATGTATGCATGTTTACACAGATAGCGGTGTAGATATTTCCATGTTCATTCAGATAGTGGTGTAGATATTTCCGTTTTCATCCAGATGGCTGTGTAGATATATCCATGTTCATACAGATAGTGGTGTAGATATTTCCATGTTCATACAGATAGCGGAGCTGATATTTCCATGTTTATACAGGCAGCGGTGTAGCTATTTCCATGTTCCTACAGATAGCGGTGTAGATATTTCCATGTTCATACAGATAGCGGTGCTGATATTTCCATGTTTATACAAGCAGCGGTGTAGAAATTTCCATGTTTATACAGATAGCGGTTTAGATATTTCCTTCTTAATACAGATGGCGGTGTATTTATATGTTCATACAGATGGCGGTGTAGATATTTCCATGTTTATACAGATAGCAGTGTAGATATCTCCATCTTAATACAGATGGCGGTGTAGATATTTATATGTTCATACAGATGGCGGTGCAGATATTTCCATGTTCATACAGATGGCGGTGTAGTTATTTCCTTTTTCATACAGATAGTGGTGTATTTATTTCCATGTGTAAAGAGATAGCTGTGTAGATATTTAAATGTATATGCAGATAGCAGTGTAGATATTTCCATTTTCATGCAGATAGCAGTGTAGATATTTCCATGTCCAAACAGATAGCGGTGTAGATATTTCCATGTTCATACCGATAGCGGTGCAGATATTTCCATGTTTATACAGATAGTGGTGAAGATGTATGCATGTTTACACAGATAGCGGTGTAGATATTTCCATGTTCATCCAGATGGCTGTGTAGATATATCCATGTTCATACAGATAGCGGAGAAGATATTTCCATGTTCATACTGATAGCGGTGTAGATATTTCCATGTTCATCCAGATGGCTGTGTAGATATATCCATGTTCATACAGATATCGGTGTAGATATTTCCATGTTCATACAGATAGCGGTGTAGTTATTTCCATTTTCATACACATAACGGTGTAGCTATTTTTATGTTCATACTGATAGCAGTGTAGATATTTCCATGTTCATACAGATAGCGGTGTATATATTTCCATTTTCTTACAGAGAGCGGTGCTGATATTTCCATGTTTATACAGATAGCAGTGTAGATATTTCCACGATTATACAGATAGCGGTGTAGATATTTCCATGTTTATTCAGATAGCGGTGTAGATATCTCCATCTTAATAGAGATGGCGGTGTAGATATTTATATGTTCATACAGATGGCGGTGCAGATATTTACATGTTCATACAGATGGCGGTGTAGACATTTCCATGTTCATACAGATAGCGGTGTAGTTATTTCCATGTGTAAAGGGATAGCTGTTTAGATATTTCCATCTATATGCAGATAGCTGTGTAGATATTACCATTTTCATGCAGATATCGGTGTATATATTTCCATCTTCACACAGATAGCGGTGTAGATATTTCCATGTTCATAGAGATAGCGGTGTAGATATTTCCATGTTTATACAGATAGCGGGGAAGATGTATGCATGTTTACACAGATAGCGGTGTGGATATTTCCATGTTCATCCAGAGGGCTGTGTAGATATATCCATGTTCATAAAGATAGCAGTGTAGATATTTCCATGTTCATACAGATAGCGGTGCTGATATTTCCATGTTTATACAGGTAGCGGTGTAGATATTTCCATGTTTATACAGATAGCGGTGTAGATATTTCCATGTTTATACAGATAGCGGTGTAGATATTTCCATGTTTATACAGATAGCGGTGTAGATATCTCCATCTTAATACAGATGGCGGTGTAGATATTTATATGTTCATACAGATGGCGGTGCAGATATTTCCATGTTCATACAGATGGCGGTGTAGATATTTCCATGTTCATACAGATAGCGGTGTAGTTATTTCCATGCGTAGATAGCTGTGTAGATATTTCCATGTATATGCAGATAGCAGTGTAGATATTTCCATTTTCATGCAGATAGCGGTGTAGATATTTCCATGTTCAAACAGATAGCGGTGTAGATATTTCCATGTTCTTACAGATAGCGGTGCAGATATTTCCATATTCATACAGATAGCAGTGTAGATATTTCCATGTTTATACAGATAGCGGTGAAGATGTATGCATGTTTACACAGATAGCGGTGTAGATATTTCCATGTTCATCCAGATGGCTGTGTAGATATATCCATGTTCATACAGATAGCGGTGTAGATATTTCCATGTTCATACAGATAGCGGTGTAGATATTTCCATGTTCATCCAGATGGCTGTGTAGATATATCCATCTTCCTACAGATGGCCGTGAAGATATTTCCATGTTCATACAGATAGCGGTGTAGTTATTTCCATGTGTAAAGAGATAGCTGTGTAGATATTTCCATTTATATGCAGATAGCTGTGTATGTATTTCCATTTTCATGCAGATAGCAGTATAGATATTTCCATGTTCAAACAGATGGCGGTGTAGATACTTCCATGTTCATACAGATAGAGGGGCTGATATTTCCATGTTCATACAGAAAGCGGTGCTGATATTTCCATGTTTATACAGATAGCGGTGTAGGTATTTCCATGTTTATACAGATAGCGGTGTAGATATTTCCATGTTCATACAGATAGCGGTGTAGATATTTCCATGTTCATACAGATAGCGGTGTAGATATTTCCATGTTCATACAGATAGCGGTGCTGATATTTCCATGTTTATACAGGTAGCGGTGTAGATATTTCCATGTTTATACAGATAGCGGTGTAGATATTTCCATGTTTATACAGATAGCGGTGTAGATATCTCCATCTTAATACAGATGGCGGTGTAGATATTTATATGTTCATACGGATGGCGGTGCAGATATTTCCATGTTCAGACAGATGGCGGTGCGGATATTTCCATGTTCATACAGATAGCGGTGTAGTTATTTCCATGTGTAAAGATATAGCTGTGTAGATATTTCCATATATATGCAGATAGCAGTGTAGAAATTTCCATTTTCTTGCACATAGCGGTGTAGATATTTCTATGTTCGAACAGATAGCGGTGTAGATATTTCCATGTTCATACAGATAGCGGTGTAGATATTTCCATTTTCATACAGATAGCGGTGTAGATATTTCCATGTTTATACAGATAGCGGTGAAGATGTATGCATGTTTACACAGATAGCGGTGTAGATATTTCCATGTTCATACAGATATTGGTGTAGATATTTCCGTGTTCATCCAGATGGCTGTGTAGATATATCCATGTTCATACCGATAGTGGTGTAGATATTTCCATGTTCATACAGATAGCGGTGCTGATATTGCCATGTTTATACAGGCAGCGGTGTAGCTATTTCCATGTTCCTGCAGATAGCGGTGTAGATATTTCCATGTTCATACAGATAGCGGTGCTGATATTTCCATGTTTATACAGGCAGCGGTGTAGAAATTTCCATGTTTATACAGATAGCGGTTTAGATATTTCCTTCTTAATACAGATGGCGGTGTATTTATATGTTCATACAGATGGCGGTGTAGATATTTCCATGTTTATACAGATAGCAGTGTAGATATCTCCATCTTAATACAGATGGCGGTGTAGATATTTATATGTTCATACAGATGGCGGTGCAGATATTTCCATGTTCATACAGATGGCGGTGTAGTTATTTCCATGTTCATACAGATAGTGGTGTAGTTATTTCCATGTGTAAAGAGATAGCTGTGTAGATATTTAAATGTATATGCAGATAGCAGTGTAGATATTTCCATTTTCATGCAGATAGCGGTGTAGATATTTCCATGTTCATACAGATAGCGGTGTAGATATTTCCATGTTCATACAGATAGCGGTGTAGCTATTTCCATTTTCATACACATAACGGTGTAGCTATTTTCATGTTCATACAGATAGCGGTGTAGATATTTCCATGTTCATCCAGATGGCTGTGTAGATATATCCATGTTCCTACAGATGGCCGTGAAGATATTTCCATGTTCATACAGATAGCGGTGTAGTTATTTCCATGTGTAAAGAGATAGCTGTGTAGATATTTCCATTTATATGCAGATAGCTGTGTATGTATTTCCATTTTCATGCAGATAGCGGTATAGATATTTCCATGTTCAAACAGATGGCGGTGTAGATACTTCCATGTTCATACAGATAGAGGGGCTGATATTTCCATGTTCATACAGAAAGCGGTGCTGATATTTCCATGTTTATACAGATAGCGGTGTAGGTATTTCCATGTTTATACAGATAGCGGTGTAGATATTTCCATGTTCATACAGATAGCGGTGTAGATATTTCCATGTTCATACAGATAGCGGTGTAGATATTTCCATGTTCATACAGATAGCGGTGCTGATATTTCCATGTTTATACAGGTAGCGGTGTAGATATTTCCATGTTTATACAGATAGCGGTGTAGATATTTCCATGTTTATACAGATAGCGGTGTAGATATCTCCATCTTAATACAGATGGCGGTGTAGATATTTATATGTTCATACGGATGGCGGTGCAGATATTTCCATGTTCAGACAGATGGCGGTGCGGATATTTCCATGTTCATACAGATAGCGGTGTAGTTATTTCCATGTGTAAAGATATAGCTGTGTAGATATTTCCATATATATGCAGATAGCAGTGTAGATATTTCCATTTTCTTGCACATAGCGGTGTAGATATTTCTATGTTCGAACAGATAGCGGTGTAGATATTTCCATGTTCATACAGATAGCGGTGTAGATATTTCCATTTTCATACAGATAGCAGTGTAGATATTTCCATGTTTATACAGATAGCGGTGAAGATGTATGCATGTTTACACAGATAGCGGTGTAGATATTTCCATGTTCATACAGATATTGGTGTAGATATTTCCGTGTTCATCCAGATGGCTGTGTAGATATATCCATGTTCATACCGATAGTGGTGTAGATATTTCCATGTTCATACAGATAGCGGTGCTGATATTTCCATGTTTATACAGGCAGCGGTGTAGCTATTTCCAGGTTCCTGCAGATAGCGGTGTAGATATTTCCATGTTCATACAGATAGCGGTGCTGATATTTCCATGTTTATACAGGCAGCGGTGTAGAAATTTCCATGTTTATACAGATAGCGGTTTAGATATTTCCTTCTTAATACAGATGGCGGTGTATTTATATGTTCATACAGATGGCGGTGTAGATATTTCCATGTTTATACAGATAGCAGTGTAGATATCTCCATCTTAATACAGATGGCGGTGTAGATATTTATATGTTCATACAGATGGCGGTACAGATATTTCCATGTTCATACAGATGGCGGTGTAGTTATTTCCATGTTCATACAGATAGTGGTGTAGTTATTTCCATGTGTAAAGAGATAGCTGTGTAGATATTTAAATGTATATGCAGATAGCAGTGTAGATATTTCCATTTTCATGCAGATAGCGGTGTAGATATTTCCATGTTCATACAGATAGCGGTGTAGATATTTCCATGTTCATACAGATAGCGGTGTAGCTATTTCCATTTTCATACACATAACGGTGTAGCTATTTTCATGTTCATACAGATAGCGGTGTAGATATTTCCATGTTCATCCAGATGGCTGTGTAGATATATCTATGTTCCTACAGATGGCCGTGAAGATATTTCCATGTTCATACAGATAGCGGAGTAGCTATTTCCATGTTCATACAGATAGCGGTGTAGATATTTCCATGTTTATACAGATAGCGGTGTAGATATTTCCATGTTTATACAGATAGCGGTGTAGATATTTCCATGTTTATTCAGATAGCGGTGTAGATATCTCCATCTTAATAGAGATGGCGGTGTAGATATTTATATGTTCATACAGATTGCGGTGCAGATATTTACATGTTCATACAGATGGCGGTGTAGACATTTCCATGTTCATACAGATAGCGGTGTAGTTATTTCCATGTGTAAAGGGATAGCTGTGTAGATATTTCCATCTATATGCAGATAGCTGTGTAGATATTTCCATTTTCATGCAGATATTGGTGTATATATTTCCATCTTCAAACAGATAGCGGTGTAGATATTTCCATGTTCATAGAGATAGCGGTGTAGATATTTCCATGTTTATACAGATAGCGGTGAAGATGTATGCATGTTTACACAGATAGCGGTGTGGATATTTCCATGTTCATCCAGAGGGCTGTGTAGATATATCCATGTTCATACAGATAGCAGTGTAGATATTTCCATGTTCATACAGATAGCGGTGCTGATATTTCCATGTTTATACAGGTAGCGGTGTAGATATTTCCATGTTTATACAGATAGCGGTGTAGATATTTCCATGTTTATACAGATAGCGGTGTAGATATTTCCATGTTTATACAGATAGCGGTGTAGATATCCCCATCTTAATACAGATGGCGGCGTAGATATTTATATGTTCATACAGATGGTGGTGCAGATATTTCCATGTTCATACAGATGGCGGTGTAGATATTTCCATGTTCATACAGATAGCGGTGTAGTTATTTCCATGCGTAGATAGCTGTGTAGATATTTCCATGTATATGCAGATAGCTTTGTAGATATTTCTATTTTCATGCAGATAACGGTGTAGATATTTACATGTTCAAACAGATAGCGATGTAGATATTTCCATGTTCATTCATATAGCGGTGTAGACATTTCCAGGTTCATACAGATAGTGGTTCTGATATTTCCGTGTTTATACCGGTAGCGGTGTAGATATTTCCATGTTTATCCAGATAGTGGTGTAGAAATTTCCATGTTTATACAGATTGCGGTGTAGATATTTCCATGTTTATTCAGATAGCGGTGTAGATATCTGCATCTTAATACAGATGGTGGTGTAGATATTTATATGTTCATACAGATGGCGGTGCAGATATTTCCATGTTCATACAGATGGCGGTGTAGATATGTCCATGTTCATACAGATAGCGGTGTAGTTATTTCCATGTGTAAAGAGATTGCTGTGTAGATATTTCCATCTATATGCAGATAGCTGTGTAGATATTTCCATTTTCATGCAGATAGCGATGTATATATTTCCATCTTCAAACAGATAGTGGTGTAGATATTTCCATGTTCATACAGATAGCGGTGTAGATATTTCAATGTGTAAAGAGATAGCTGTGTAGATATTTCCATCTATATGCAGATAGCTGTGTAGATATTTCCATTTCCATGCAGATAGCTGTGTATATATTTCCATCTTCAAAGAGATAGCGGTGTAGATATTTCCATGTTCATAGAGATAGCGGTGTAGATATTTCCATGTTTATACAGATAGCGGTGAAGATGTATGCATGTTTACACAGATAGCGGTGTAGAGATTTCCATGTTCATCCAGAGGGCAGTGTAGATATATCCATGTTCATACAGATAGCGGTGTAGATATTTCCATGTTCATACAGATAGCGGTGTAGATATTTCCATGTTCAAACAGATAGCGGTGCTGATATTTCCATGTTTATACAGGTAGCGGTGTAGATATTTCCATGTTTATACAGATAGCGGTGTAGATATTTCCATGTTTATACAGATAGCGGTGTTGATATTTCCATGTTTATACAGATAGCGGTGTAGATATCTCCATCTTAATACAGATGGCGGTGTAGATATTTATATGTTCATACAGATGGCGTTGTAGATATTTCCATGTTCATCCAGATGGCTCTGTAGATATATCCATGTTCGTACAGATGGCGGTGAAGATATTTCCATGTTCATACAGATAGCGGTGCAGATATTTCCATGTTTATACAGATAGCGGTGTAGATATCTCCATCTTAATACAGATGGCGGTGTAGATATTTATATGTTCATACAGATGGCGGTGCAGATATTTCCATGTTCATACAGATGGCGGTGTAGATATTTCCATGTTCATACAGATAGCGGTGTAGTTATTTCCATGTGTAAAGAGATAGCTGTGTAGATATTTCCATGTATATGCAGATAGCAGTGTAGATATTTCCATTTTCATGCAGATAGCGGTGTAGATATTTCCATGTTCAAACAGATAGCGGTGTAGATATTTCCATATTCATACAGATAGCGGTGCAGATACTTCCATGTTAATACAGATAGCGGTGTAGATATTTCCAAGTTTATATAGATAGCGGTGAAGATGTATGCATGTTTACACAGATAGCGGTGTAGATATTTCCATGTTCATACAGATAGCGGTGTAGATATTTCCATGTTCATCCAGATGGCTGTGTAGATATATCCATGTTCATACAGATAGCGGTGTAGATATTTCCATGTTCATTCAGATAGTGTTGTATATATTTCCATGTTCATACAGATAGCGGTGTAGTTATTTCCATGTTCTTACAGATAGCGGTGTAGATATTTCCATGTTCGTACAGATAGCGTTGTAGATATTTCCATGTTCCTCCAGATGGCTGTGTAGATATATCCATGTTCATACAGATTGCGGTGTAGATATCTCCATGTTCCTACAGACAGCGGTGCTGATATTTCCATGTTTATACAGGTAGCGGTGTAGAAATTTCCATATTTATCCAGATAGCGGTGTAGATATTTCCATGTTTATACAGATAGCGGTGTAGATATTTTCAGGTTTATACAGATAGCGGTGTAGATATCTCCATCTTAATACAGATGGCGGTGTAGATATTTATATCTTCATACAGATGGCGGTTTAGATATTTCCATGTTCATCCAGATGGCTCTGTAGATATATCCATGATCGTACAGATGGCGGTGAAGATATTTCCTTCTTCATACAGATAGCGGTGTAGATATTTCCATGTTCATACAGATAGCGGTGTAGATATTTCCATGTTCATACAGATAGCGGTGTAGCTATTTCCATGTTCATACAGATAGCGGTGTAGATATTTCCATGTTCCTCCAGATGGCTGTGTAGATATATCCATGTTCATACAGATGGCGGTGTAGATATCTCCATGTTCATACAGATAGAGGGACTGATATTTCCATGTTCATACAGATAGCGGTGCTGATATTTCCATGTTTATACAGATAGCGGTGTAGATATTTCCATGTTTATTCAGATAGCGGTGTAGATATCTCCATCTTAATACAGATGGCAGTGTAGATATTTATATGTTCATACAGATGGTGGTGCAGATACTTCCATGTTCATCCAGATGGCTGTGTAGATATATCCATGTTCATACAGATAGCGGTGTAGATATTTCCATGTTCATACAGAAAGCGGTGTAGCTATTTCCATGTTCATACAGATAGCGGAGTAGATATTTCCATGTTTATACAGATAGCGGTGAAGATGTATGCAAGTTTACACAGATAGCGGTGTAGATATTTCCATGTTCATACAGATAGCGGTGTAGATATTTCCATGTTCATCCAGATGGCTGTGTAGATATATCCATGTTCTTACAGATAGCGGTGTAGATATTTCCATGTTCATTCAGATAGCGGTGTAGCTATTTCCATTTTAATACACATAACGGGGTAGCTATTTCCATGTTCATACAGATAGCAGTGTTGATATTTCCATGTTAATACAGATAGTGGTGTAGATATTTCCATTTTCATACAGAGAGCGGTGCAGGTATTTCCATCTTTATACACATAGCGTTTTAGATATTTCCTTCTTAATACAGATGGCGGTGTAGATATTTATATGTTCAAACAGATGGCGGTGCAGATATTTCCAAGTTCATACAGATGGTGGTGTAGATATTTCCATGTTTATAGATATAGCGGTGTAGTTATTTCCATGTGTAAAGAGATTGCTGTGTAGCTATTTCCATGTTCATACAGATAGCGGTGTAGAAATTTCCATGTTCATAGAGATAGCAGTGTAGATATTTCCAAGTTTATACAGATAGCGGTGTAGATATCTCCATTTTAATATAGATGGCGGTGTAGATATTTATATGTTCATACAGATGGCGGTGCAGATATTTCCATGTTCATACAGATGGCGGTGTAGCTATTTCCATGTTTATAGAGATAGCGCTGTACTTATTTCCAAGTGTAAAGAGATAGCTTTGTAGATATTTCCATGTATATGCAGATCGCTTTGTAGATATTTCCATTTTCATGCAGATAGAGGTGTAGATATTTCCATGTTCAAACAGATAGCGGTGTAGATATTTCCTTTTTCATACAGATAGCAGTGTAGATATTTCCATGTTTATACAGATAGCGGTGAAGATGTATGCATGTTTACACAGATAGCGGTGTAGATATTTCCATGTTCATACAGATAGCGGTGTAGATATTTCCATGTTCATCCAGATGGCTGTGTAGATATATCCATGTTCCTACAGATGGCGATGAAGATATTTCCATGTTCATACAGATAGCGGTGTAGTTATTTCCATGTGTAAAGAGATAGCTGTGTTGATATTTCCATGTATATGCAGAAGGCTGTGTATATATTTCCATTTTCCTGCAGATAGCGGTTTATATATTTCCATGTTCAAACAGATAGCGGTGTAGATATTTCCATGTTCATAGAGATAGCGGTGTAGGTACTTCCATGTTCATACAGATAGAGGGGCTGATATTTCCATGTTCATACAGATAGCGGTGCTGATATTTCCATGTTTATAGAGAGAGCGGTGTAGATATTTCCATGTTTATTCAGATAGCGGTGTAGATATTTCCATGTTTATACTGATAGCGGTGTAGATATCTCCATCTTAATACAGATGGCGGTGTAGATATTTATATGTTCATACAGATGGCGGTGCAGACATTTCCATGTTCATACAGATAGCGGTGTAGTTATTTACATGTGTAAAGAGATAGATGTGTAGATATTTCCATGTATATGCAGATACCTGTGTAGATATTTCCATTTTCATGCTGATAGCGGTTTAGATATTTCCATGTTCAAACAGATAGCGGTGTAGATATTTCCACGTTCATACAGATAGCGGTGTTGATATTTCCATGCTTATACAGATTGCGGTGAAGATGTATGCATGTTTGCACAGATAGCAGTGTAGATATTTCCATGTTCATGCAGATTGCGGTGTAGATATTTCCAGGTTCATCCAGATGGCTGTGTAGATATATCCATGTTCATGCTGATAGCGGTGTAGATATTTCCATGTTCCTACAGGTAGTGGTGTAGATATTTCCATGTTCATTCAGATAGCAGTGTAGCTATTTCCATGTTCATACAGATAGCGGTGTAGATATTTCCATGTTCATAGAGATAGCGGTGTAGATATTTCCATGTTCATACAGATAGCGGTGCTGATATTTCCATGTTTATAGAGGTAGCATTGTAGGTATTTCCATGTTTATACAGATAGCAGTGTAGGTATTTCCATGTTTATACAGATAGCGGTGTAGATATTTCCAAGTTTATACAGATAGCGGTGTAGATATCTCCATCTAAATACAGATGACGGTACAGATATTTATATGTTTATACAGATGGCGGTGCAGATATTTCCATGTTCATACAGATTGCAGTGTAGATATTTCCGTGTTTATAGAGATAGCGGTGTAGTTATTTCCATGTGTAAAGAGATAGCTTTGTAGATATTTCCATGTATATGCAGATAGCTGTGTAGATATTTCTATTTTCATGCAGATAGCGGTTTAGATATTTCCATGTTCGTACAGATAGCGGTGTAGATATTTCCATGTTCATACAGATAGCGTTGTAGATATTTCCATGTTTATACAGATAGCGGTGAAGATATGTGCATGTTTACACAGATAGCGGTGTAGATATTTCCATGTTCATACAGATAGCGGTGAAGATATTTCAATGTTCATACAGATAGCGGTTTAGATATTTCCTTCTTAATACAGATGGCGGTGTTGATATTTATATGTTCATACAGATGGTGGTGCAGATATTTCCATGTTCATACAGATGGCGTTGTAGATATTTCCATGTTTATAGAGATAGCGGTGAAGATGTATGCATGTTTACACAGATAGCGGTGTGGATATTTCCAAGTTCATCCAGAGGGCTGTGTAGATATATCCATGTTCCTACAGATGGCGGTGAAGATATTTCCATGTTCATACAGATAGCGGTGTAGTTATTTCCATGTGTAAAGAGATAGCTGTGTAGATATTTCCATGTATATGCAGATAGCTGTGTATGTATTTCCATTTTCATGCAGATAGCGGTATAGATATTTCCATTTTCAAACAGATAGCGGTGTAGATATTTCCATGTTCATAGAGATAGCGGTGTAGATACTTCCATGTTCATACAGATAGAGGGGCTGATATTTCCATGTTCATACAGAGAGCGGGGCTGATATTTCCATGTTTATACAGATAGCGGTGTAGGTATTTCCATGTTTGTACAGATAGCGGTGTAGATATTTCCAAGTTTATACAGATAGCGATGTAGATATCTCCATCATAATACAGATGGCGGTGTAGATATTTATATGTTTATACAGATGGCGGTGCAGATATTTCCATGTTCATACAGATGGCGGTGTAGATATTTCCGTGTTTAAAGAGATAGCGGTGTAGTTATTTCCATGTGTAAAGAGATAGCTTTGTAGATATTTCCACGTATATGCAGATAGCTGTGTAGATATTTCTATTTTCATGGAGATAGCGGTTTAGATATTTCCATGTTCGTACAGATAGCGGTGTAGATATTTCCATGTTTATTCAGATAGCGGTGTAGATATCTCCATCTTAATACAGATGGCGGTGTAGATATTTATATGTTCATACAGATGGCGGTGCAGATATTTCCATGTTCATACAGATAGCGGTGTAGTTATTTCCATGTGTAAAGAGATAGCTGTGTAGATATTTCCATGTATATGCAGATAGCTGTGTAGATATTTCCATTTTCATGCAGATAGTGGTGTATGTATTTCCATCTTCAAACAGATAGCGGTGTAGATATTTCCATGTTCATACAGATAGCGGTGTAGATATTTCCATGTTTATACAGATAGCGGTGAAGATGTATGCATGTTTACACAGATAGCGGTGTGGATATTTCCATGTTCATCCAGAGGGCTGTGTGGATATATCCATGTTCATACAGATAGCGGTGTAGATATTTCCATGTTCATACAGATAGCGGTGTAGATATTTCCATGTTCATACAGATAGCGGTGTAGATATTTCCATGTTCATACAGATAGCGGTGCTGATATTTCCATGTTTATACAGGTAGCGGTGTAGATATTTCCATGTTTATACAGATAGCTGTGTAGATATTTCCATGTTTATACAGATAGCGGTGTAGATATTTCCATGTTTTTACAAATAGCGGTGTAGATATCTCCATCTTAATACAGATGGCGGTGTAGATATTTATATGTTCATACGGATGGCAGTGCAGATATTTCCATGTTCATACAGATGGCGGTGTGGATATTTCCATGTTCATACAGATAGCGGTGTAGTTATTTCCATGTGTAAAGAGATAGCTGTGTAGATATTTCCATGTATATGCAGATAGCAGTGTAGATATTTCCATTTTCATGCAGATAGCGGTGTAGATATTTCCATGTTCGAACAGATAGCGGTGTAGATATTTCCATGTTCATACAGATAGCGGTGTAGTTATTTCCATGTTTACAGAAATAGCTTTGTAGATATTTCCATGTATATGCAGATAGCTGTGTAGATATTTCCATTTTCATGCAGATAGCGGTGTAGATATTTCCATGTTCAAACAGATAGCGGTGTAGATATTTCCATGTTCATACAGAGAGCGGTGTAGATATTACAATGTTTATACAGATTGCGGTGAAGATGTATGCATATTTACACAGATAGCGGTGTATATATTTCCATGTTCGTACAGATAGTGGTGTAGATATTTCCATGTTCATCCAGATGGCTGTGTAGATATATCCATGTTCATACAAATAGCGGTGTAGATATTTCCATGTTCATACAGGTAGTGGTGTAGATATTTCCATGTTCATACAGATAGCGGTGTAGCTATTTCCATGTTCATACAGATAGCGGTGTAGAAATTTCCATGTCATAGAGATAGCAGTGTAGATATTTCCAAGTTTATACAGATAGCTGTGTAGATATCTGCATTTTAATATAGATGGCGGTGTAGATATTTATATGTTCATACAGATGGCGGTGCAGGTATTTCCATGTTCATACAGATGGCGGTGTAGCTATTTCCATGTTTATAGAGATAGCGCTGTACTTATTTCCAAGTGTAAAGAGATAGCTTTGTAGATATTTCCATGTATATGCAGATCGCTGTGTAGATATTTCCATTTTCATGCAGATAGCGGTGTAGATATTTCCATGTTCAAACAGATAGCGGTGTAGATATTTCCATGTTCATACAGATAGCAGTGTAGATATTTCCATGTTTATACAGATAGCGGTGAAGATGTATGCATGTTTACACAGATAGCGGTGTTGATATTTCCATGTTCATACAGATAGCGGTGCTGATATTTCCATGTTTATACAGAGAGCGATGTAGATATTTCAATGTTTATTCAGATAGCGGTGTAGATATTTCCATGTTTATACAGATAGCAGTGTAGATATCTCCATCTTAATACAGATGGCGGTGTAGATAACTATATGTTCATAAAGATGGCGGTGCAGACATTTCCATGTTCATACAGATAGCGGTGTAGTTATTTACATGTGTAAAGAGATAGATGTGTAGATATTTCCATGTATATGCAGATAGCAGTGTAGATATTTCCATTTTCATGCAGATAGCGTTGTAGATATTTCCATGTCCAAACAGATAGCGGTGTAGGTATTTCCATGTTCATACCGATAGCGGTGCAGATATTTCCATGTTTATACAGATAGTGGTGAAGATGTATGCATGTTTACACAGATAGCGGTGTAGATATTTCCATGTTCATCCAGATGGCTGTGTAGATATATCCATGTTCATACAGATAGCGGAGTAGATATTTCCATGTTCATACAGATAGCGGTGTAGATATTTCCATGTTCATCCAGTTGTCTGTGTAGATGTATCCATGTTCATACAGATAGCGGTGTAGATATTTCCATGTTCATACAGATAGCGGTGTAGCTATTTCCATGTTCATACACATAACAGTGTAGCTATTTCCATGTTCATACAGATAGCAGTGTAGATATTTCCATGTTCATACAGATAGCGGTGTAGATATCTCCATTTTCATACAGAGAGCGGTGCTGATATTTCCATGTTTATACAGGCAGCGGTGTAGATATTTCCATGTTTATACAGATAGCGGTTTAGATATTTCCTTCTTAATCCAGATGGCGGTGTAGATATTTATATGTTCATACAGATGGTGGTGCATACATTTCCATGTTCATACAGATGGCGGTGTAGTTATTTCCATGTTTATAGAGATAGCGGTGTAGTTATTTCCACGTGTAAAGAGATAGCTGTGTAGATATTTCCATGTATATGCAGATAGCTTTGTAGATATTTCCATTTTCATGCAGATAGCGGTGTAGATATTTACATGTTCAAACAGATACCGTGGAAGATATTTCCAAGTTCATTCAGATAGCGGTGTAGACATTTCCAGGTTCATAGAGATGGCGGTGCTGATATTTCCATGTTTATACAGGTAGCGGTGTAGATATTTCCATGTTTATACAGATAGTGGTGTAGATATTTCCATGTTTATACAGATAGCGGTGTAGATATATTCTTGTTTATTCAGATAGCGGTGTAGATATCTCCATCTTAATACAGATGGCGGTGTAGATATTTATATGTTCATACAGATGGCCGTGCAGATATTTCCATGTTCAAACAGATGGCGGTGTAGGTATGTCCATGTTCATACAGATAGCGGTGTAGTTATTTCCATGTGTAAAGAGATTGCTGTGTAGATATTTCCATCTATATGCAGATAGCTGTGTAGATATTTCCATTTTCATGTAGATAGCGATGTATATATTTCCATCTTCAAACAGATAGCGGTGTAGATATTTCCATGTTCATACAGATAGCGTTGTAGATATTTCCATGTTTATACAGATAGCGGTGAAGATATATGCATGTTTACACCGATAGCGGTGTAGATATTTCCATATTCATACAGATAGCGGTGTAGATATTTCAATGTTCATACAGATAGCGGTTTAGATATTTCCTTCATAATTCAGATGGCGGTGTAGATATTTATATGTTCATACAGATGGTGGTGCAGATTTTTCCATGTTCATACAGATGGCGGTGTAGATATTTCCATGTTTATAGATTTAGCGGTGTAGTTATTTCCATGTGTAAAGAGATAGCTGTGTAGATGTTTCCATGTATATGCAGATAGCATTGTAGATATTTCCATTTTCATGCAGATAGCGGTGTAGATATTTCCATGTTCAAACAGATAGCGGTGTAGATATTTCCATGTTCATACAGATAGCAGTGTAGATATTTCCATGTTTATAGAGATAGCTTTGAAGATGTATGCATGTTTACACAGATAGCGGTGTAGATATTTCCATGTTCAAACAGGTAGCGGTGTAGATATTTCCATGTTCATAGAGATAGCGGTGTAGATACTTCCATGTTCATACAGATAGAGGGGCTGATATTTCCATGTTCATACAGAGAGCAGTGCTGATATTTCCATGTTTATACAGATAGCGGTTTAGATATTTCCTTCTTAATACAGATGGCGGTGTAGATATTTATATGTTCAAACAGATGGCGGTGCAGATATTTCCATGTTCATACAGATGGTGGTGAAGATATTTCCATGTTTATAGATATAGCGGTGTAGTTATTTCCATGTGTAAAGAGATAGCTGTGTAGAAATTTCCATGTATATGCAGATAGCTGTGTAGATATTTCCATTTTCATGCAGAGAGCTGTGTAGATATTTCCATTTTCATGCACATAGCGGTGTAGATATTTACATGTTCAAACAGATAGCGGTGTAGATATTTCCATGTTCATTCAGATAGCTTTGTAGATATTTCCATGTTCATACAGACAGCGGTGTAGATATTTCCATGTTCATACAGATAGCGGTGTAGATATTTCCAGGTTCATACAGATAGCGGTGCTGACATTTCCATGTTTATACAGGTAGCGGTGTAGATATTTCCATGTTTATACAGATAGCGGTGTAGATATTTCCATGTTTATACAGGTAGCGGTGTACATATTTCCATGTTTATTCAGATAGCGGTGTAGATATCTCCATCTTAATAGAGATGGCGGTGTAGATATTTATATGTTCATACAGACGGCGGTGCAGATATTTCCAAGTTCATACAGATGGCGGTGTAAACATTTCCATGTTCATACAGATAGCGGTGTAGTTATTTCCATGTGTAAAAGGATAGCTGTGTAGATATTTCCATCTATATGCAGATAGCTGTGTAGATATTTCCATTTTCATGCAGATAGCGGTGTATATATTTCCATCTTCAAACACATAGCGGTGTAGATATTTCCATGTTAATAGAGATAGCGGTGCAGATATTTCCATGTTTATACAGATAGCGGTGAAGATGTATGCATGTTTACACAGATAGCGGTGTGGATATTTCCATGTTCATCCAGAGGGCTGTGTAGATATATCCATGTTCATACAGATAGCGGTGTAGATATTTCCATGTTCATACAGATAGCAGTGTAGATATTTCCATGTTCATACAGATAGCGGTGCTGATATTTAAATGTTTATACAGGTAGCGGTGTAGATATTTCCATGTTTATACAGATAGCGGTGTAGATATTTCCATGTTTATACATATAGCGGTATAGATATTTCCATGTTTATACAGATAGCGGTGTAGATATCTCCATCTTAATACAGATGGCGGTGTAGATATTTATATGTTCATACCGATGGCGGTGCAGATATTTCCATGTTCATACAGATGGCGGTGTAGATATTTCCATGTTCATACACATAGCGGTGTAGTTATTTCCATGTGTAAAGAGATAGCTGTGTAGATATTTCCATGTATATGCAGATAGCAGTGTAGATATTTCCATTTTCATGCAGATAGCCGTGTAGATATTTCCATGTTCAAACAGATAGCGGTGTAGATATTTCCATGTTCATACAGATAGCGGTGTAGATATTTCCATGTTTATACAGATAGCGGTGAAGATGTATGCATGTTTACACAGATAGCGGGTGTAGACATTTCCATGTTCATCCAGATGGCTGTGTAGATTTATCCATGTTCATACAGATAGCGGTGTAGATATTTCCATGTTCATACAGATAGCGGTGTAGCTATTTCCATGTTCATACAGATAGCGGTGTAGATATTTCCATGTTCATACAGATAGCGGTGTAGATATTTCCATGTTTATACAGATAGCGGTGAAGATGTATGCATGTTTGAACAGATAGCGGTGTAGATATTTCCATGTTCATACAGATAGCGGTGTAGATATTTCCATGTTCATCCAGATGTCTGTGTAGATATATCCATGTTCATACAGATAGCGGAGTAGATATTTCCATGTTCATTCCGATAGTGGTGTAGATATTTCCATGTTCATACAGATAGCGGTGTAGCTATTTCCATGTTCGTACAGATAGCGTTGTAGATATTTCCATGTTCCTCCAGATGGCTGTGCAGACATATCCATGTTCATACAGATGGCGGTGTAGATATCTCCATGTTCCTACAGATAGCGGTGCTGATATTTCCATGTTTATACAGGTAGCGGTGTAGATATTTCCATGTTTATACAGATAGCGGTGTAGATATTTCCAGGTTTATACAGATAGCGGTGTAGATATCTCCATCTTAATACAGATGGCGGTGTAGATATTTATATGTTCATTCAGATGGCGGTGTTGATATTTCCATGTTCATCCAGATGGCTCTGTAGATATATCCATGTTCGTACAGATGGCGGTGAAGATATTTCCTTGTTCATACAGATAGCGGTGTAGATATTTCCATGTTCATACAGATAGCGGTGTAGATATTTCCATGTTCATACAGATAGCGGTGTAGCTATTTCCATGTTCATACAGATAGCGTTGTAGATATTTCCATGTTCCTCCAGATGGCTGTGTAGATATATCCATGTTCATCCAGATGGCGGTGTAGATATCTCCATGTTCATACAGATAGAGGGGCTGATATTTCCATGTTCATACAGATGGCGGTGCAGAAATTTCCAAGTTCATACAGATGGCGGTGTAGATATTTCCATGTTCATACAGATAGCGGTGTAGTTATTTCCATGGGTAAAGAGATAGCTGTGTAGATATTTAAATGTATATGCAGATAGCAGTGTAGATATTTCCATTTTCATGCAGATAGCGGTGTAGATATTTCCATGTTCAAACAGATAGCGGTGTAGATATTTCCATGTTCATACAGATAGCGGTGCAGATATTTCCATGTTCATACAGATAGCAGTGTAGATATTTCCATGTTAATACAGATAGCGGTGAAGATGTATTCATGTTTACACAGATAGCGGTGTAGATATTTCCATGTTCATCCAGATGGCTGTGTAGATATATCCATGTTCACACAGATAGCGGTGAAGATGTATGCATGTTTACACAGATTGCAGTGTAGATATTTCCATGTACATCCAAATGGCTGTGTAGATATATCCATGTTCATACAGATAGCGGTGTAGCTATTTCCATTTTCATACACATAACGGTGTAGCTATTTCCATGTTCATACAGATAGCAGTGTAGATATTTCCATGTTCATAGAGATAGCGGTGCAGATATTTCCATTTTCATACAGAGAGTGGTGCTGATATTTCCAAGTTTATACAGATAGCGGTTTAGATATTTCCTTCTTAATACAGATGGCGGTGTAGATATTTCCATGTTCATACAGATGGTGGTGTAGATATTTCCATGTTTATAGATATAGCGGTGTAGTTATTTCCATGTGTAAAGAGATAGCTGTGTAGATATTTCCATGTATATGCAGATAGCTGTGTAGATATTTCCATTTTCTTGCAGATAGCGGTGTAGATATTTACATGTTCAAACAGATAGCGGTGTAGATATTTCCATGTTCATTCAGATAGCTTGGTGGGTATTTCCATGTTCATACAGATAGCGGTGTAGATATTTCCATGTTCATACAGATAGCGGTGTAGATATTTCCAGGTTCATACAGGTAGCGGTCCTGATATTTCCATGTTTATACAGGTAGCGGTGTAGATATTTCCATGTTTATACAGATAGCGGTGTAGATATTTCCATGTTTATACAGATAGCGGTGTAGATATTTCCATGTTCATACAGAAAGCGGTGTAGTTATTTCCATGTGTAAAGAGATAGCTGTGTAGATATTTCCATCTATATGCAGATAGCTGTGTAGATATTTCCATTTTCATGCAGATAGCGGTGTATGTATTTCCA
Source organism: Gorilla gorilla gorilla (assembly GCF_029281585.2). Lineage (NCBI taxonomy): Eukaryota > Metazoa > Chordata > Mammalia > Primates > Hominidae > Gorilla > Gorilla gorilla. The sequence continues at coordinate 155,017,843 of NC_073231.2, forward strand.
TCTTCAAACAGATAGCGGTGTAGATATTTCCATGATCATAGAGATAGCGGTGTAGATATTTCCATGTTTATACAGATAGCGGTGAAGGTGTATGCATGTTTACACAGATAGCGGTGTGGATATTTCCACGTTCATCCAGAGGGCTGTGTAGATATATACATGTTCATACAGATAGCGGTGTAGATATTTCCATGTTCATAGAGATAGCAGTGTACATATTTCCATGTTCATACAGATAGCGGTGCTGATATTTCCATGTTTATACAGGTAGCGGTGTAGATATTTCCATGTTTACAGATAGCTGTGTAGATATTTCCATGTTTATACAGACAGCGGTGTAGATATTTCCATGTTTTTACAAATAGCGGTGTAGATATCTCCATCTTAATACAGATGGCGGTGTAGATATTTATATGTTCATACGGATGGCAGTGCAGATATTTCCATGTTCATACAGATGGCGGTGTGGATATTTCCATGTTCATACAGATAGCGGTGTAGTTATTTCCATGTGTAAAGAGATAGCTGTGTAGATATTTCCATGTATATGCAGATAGCAGTGTAGATATTTCCATTTTCATGCAGATAGCGGTGTAGATATTTCCATGTTCGAACAGATAGCGGTGTAGATATTTCCATGTTCATACAGATAGCGGAGTAGTTATTTCCATGTTTACAGAAATAGCTTTGTAGATATTTCCATGTATATGCAGATAGCTGTGTAGATATTTCCATTTTCATGCAGATAGCGGTGTAGATATTTCCATGTTCAAACAGATAGCGGTGTAGATATTTACATGTTCATACAGAGAGCGGTGTAGATATTACCATGTTTATACAGATTGCGGTGAAGATGTATGCATATTTACACAGATAGCGGTGTAGATATTTCCATGTTCATACAGATAGTGGTGTAGATATTTCCATGTTCATCCAGATGGCTGTGTAGATATATCCATGTTCATACAAATAGCGGTGTAGATATTTCCATGTTCATACAGGTAGTGGTGTAGATATTTCCATGTTCATACAGATAGCGGTGTAGCTATTTCCATGTTCATACAGATAGCGGTGTAGAAATTTCCATGTTCATAGAGATAGCAGTGTAGATATTTCCAAGTTTATACAGATAGCTGTGTAGATATCTGCATTTTAATATAGATGGCGGTGTAGATATTTATATGTTCATACAGATGGCGGTGCAGGTATTTCCATGTTCATACAGATGGCGGTGTAGCTATTTCCATGTTTATAGAGATAGCGCTGTACTTATTTCCACGTGTAAAGAGATAGCTTTGTAGATATTTCCATGTATATGCAGATCGCTGTGTAGATATTTCCATTTTCATGCAGATAGCGGTGTAGATATTTCCATGTTCAAACAGATAGCGGTGTAGATATTTCCATGTTCATACAGATAGCAGTGTAGATATTTCCATGTTTATACAGATAGCGGTGAAGATGTATGCATGTTTACACAGATAGCGGTGTTGATATTTCCATGTTCATACAGATAGCGGTGCTGATATTTCCATGTTTATACAGAGAGCGGTGTAGATATTTCCATGTTTATTCAGATAGCGGTGTAGATATTTCCATGCTTATACAGATAGCGGTGTAGATATCTCCATCTTAATACAGATTGCGGTGTAGATAACTATATGTTCATAAAGATGGCGGTGCAGACATTTCCATGTTCATACAGATAGCGGTGTAGTTATTTACATGTGTAAAGAGATAGATGTGTAGATATTTCCATGTATATGCAGATAGCAGTGTAGATATTTCCATTTTCATGCAGATAGCCGTGTAGATATTTCCATGTCCAAACAGATAGCGGTGTAGATATTTCCATGTTCATACCGATAGCGGTGCAGATATTTCCATGTTTATACAGATAGTGGTGAAGATGTATGCATGTTTACACAGATAGCGGTGTAGATATTTCCATGTTCATCCAGATGGCTGTGTAGATATATCCATGTTCATACAGATAGCGGAGTAGATATTTCCATGTTCATACAAATAGCGGTGTAGATATTTCCATGTTCATCCAGTTGGCTGTGTAGATGTATCCATGTTCATACAGATAGCGGTGTAGATATTTCCATGTTCATACAGATAGCGGTGTAGCTATTTCCATGTTCATACACATAACGGTGTAGCTATTTCCATGTTCATACAGATAGCGGTGTAGATATTTCCATGTTCATACAGATAGCGGTGTAGATATCTCCATTTTCATACAGAGAGCGGTGCTGATATTTCCATGTTTATACAGGCAGCGGTGTAGATATTCCCATGTTTATACAGATAGCGGTTTAGATATTTCCTTCTTAATCCAGATGGCGGTGTAGATATTTATATGTTCATACAGATGGCGGTGCATACATTTCCATGTTCATACAGATGGCGGTGTAGTTATTTCCATGTTTATAGAGATAGCGGTGTAGTTATTTCCATGTGTAAAGAGATAGCTGTGTAGATATTTCCATGTATATGCAGATAGCTTTGTAGATATTTCCATTTTCATGCAGATAGCGGTGTAGATATTTACATGTTCAAACAGATACCGTGGAAGATATTTCCAAGTTCATTCAGATAGCGGTGTAGACATTTCCAGGTTCATAGAGATAGCGGTGCTGATATTTCCATGTTTATATAGGTAGCGGTGTAGATATTTCCATGTTTATACAGATAGTGGTGTAGATATTTCCATGTTTATACAGATAGCGGTGTAGATATATTCTTGTTTATTCAGATAGCGGTGTAGATATCTCCATCTTAATACAGATGGCGGTGTAGATATTTATATGTTCATACAGATGGCCGTGCAGATATTTCCATGTTCAAACAGATGGCGGTGTAGGTATGTCCATGTTCATACAGATAGCGGTGTAGTTATTTCCATGTGTAAAGAGATTGCTGTGTAGATATTTCCATCTATATGCAGATAGCTGTGTAGATATTTCCATTTTCATGTAGATAGCGATGTATATATTTCCATCTTCAAACAGATAGCGGTGTAGATATTTCCATGTTCATACAGATAGCGTTGCAGATATTTCCATGTTTATACAGATAGCGGTGAAGATATATGCATGTTTACACCGATAGCGGTGTAGATATTTCCATATTCATACAGATAGCGGTGTAGATATTTCAATGTTCATACAGATAGCGGTTTAGATATTCCCTTCTTAATTCAGATGGCGGTGTAGATATTTATATGTTCATACAGATGGTGGTGCAGATTTTTCCATGTTCATACAGATGGCGGTGTAGATATTTCCATGTTTATAGATTTAGCGGTGTAGTTATTTCCAAGTGTAAAGAGATAGCTGTGTAGATGTTTCCATGTATATGCATATAGCATTGTAGATATTTCCATTTTCATGCAGATAGCGGTGTAGATATTTCCATGTTCAAACAGATAGCGGTGTAGATATTTCCATGTTCATACAGATAGCAGTGTAGATATTTCCATGTTTATAGAGATAGCTTTGAAGATGTATGCATGTTTACACAGATAGCGGTGTAGATATTTCCATGTTCAAACAGGTAGCGGTGTAGATATTTCCATGTTCATAGAGATAGCGGTGTAGATACTTCCATGTTCATACAGATAGAGGGGCTGATATTTCCATGTTCATACAGAGAGCAGTGCTGATATTTCCATGTTTATACAGATAGAGGTTTAGATATTTACTTCTTAATACAGATGGCGGTGTAGATATTTATATGTTCAAACAGATGGCGGTGCAGATGTTTCCATGTTCATACAGATGGTGGTGAAGATATTTCCATGTTTATAGATTTAGCGGTGTAGTTATTTCCATGTGTAAAGAGATAGCTGTGTAGAAATTTCCATGTATATGCAGATAGCTGTGTAGATATTTCCATTTTCATGCAGATAGCTGTGTAGATATTTCCATTTTCATGCAGATAGCGGTGTAGATATTTACATGTTCAAACAGATAGTGGTGTAGATATTTCCATGTTCATTCAGATAGCTTTGTAGATATTTCCATGTTCATACAGATAGCGGTGTGGATATTTCCATGTTCATACAGATAGCGGTGTAGATATTTCCAGGTTCATACAGATAGCGGTGCTGACATTTCCATGTTTATACAGGTAGCAGTGTAGATATTTCCATGTTTATACAGATAGCGGTGTAGATATTTCCATGTTTATACAGGTAGCGGTGTACATATTTCCATGTTTATTCAGATAGCGGTGTAGATATCTCCATCTTAATAGAGATGGCGGTGTAGATATTTTTATGTTCATACAGACGGCGGTGCAGATATTTCCAAGTTCATACAGATGGCGGTGTAAACATTTCCATGTTCATACAGATAGCGGTGTAGTTATTTCCATGTGTAAAAGGATAGCTGTGTAGATATTTCCATCTATATGCAGATAGCTGTGTAGATATTTCCATTTTCATGCAGATAGCGGTGTATATATTTCCATCTTCAAACACATAGCGGTGTAGATATTTCCATGTTAATAGAGATAGCGGTGCAGATATTTCCATGTTTATACAGATAGCGGTGAAGATGTATGCATGTTTACACAGATAGCGGTGTGGATATTTCCATGTTCATCCAGAGGGCTGTGTAGATATATCCATGTTCATACAGATAGCGGTGTAGATATTTCCATGTTCATACAGATAGCAGTGTAGATATTTCCATGTTCATACAGATAGCGGTGCTGATATTTAAATGTTTATACAGGTAGCGGTGTAGATATTTCCATGTTTATACAGATAGCGGTGTAGATATTTCCATGTTTATACAGATAGCGGTGTAGATATTTCCATGTTTATACAGATAGCGGTGTAGATATCTCCATCTTAATACAGATGGCGGTGTAGATATTTATATGTTCATACAGATGGCGGTGCAGATATTTCCATGTTCATACAGATGGCGGTGTAGATATTTCCATGTTCATACAGATAGCGGTGTAGTTATTTCCATGTGTAAAGAGATAGCTGTGTAGATATTTCCATGTATATGCAGATAGCAGTGTAGATATTTCCATTTTCATGCAGATAGCCGTTTAGATATTTCCATGTTCAAACAGATAGCGGTGTAGATATTTCCATGTTCATACAGATAGAGGTGTAGATATTTCCATGTTTATACAGATAGCGGTGAAGATGTATGCATGTTTACGCAGATAGCGGGTGTGGACATTTCCATTTTCATCCAGATGGCTGTGTAGATTTATCCATGTTCATACAGATAGCGGTGTAGATATTTCCATGTTCATACAGATAGCGGTGTAGCTATTTCCATGTTCATACAGATAGCGGTGTAGATATTTCCATGTTCATACAGATTGCGGTGTAGATATTTCCATGTTTATACAGATAGCGGTGAAGATGTATGCATGTTTAAACAGATAGCGGTGTAGATATTTCCATGTTCATACAGATAGCGGTGTAGATATTTCCATGTTCATCCAGATGTCTGTGTAGATATATCCATGTTCATACAGATAGCGGTGTAGATATTTCCATGTTCATTCAGATAGTGGTGTAGATATTTCCATGTTCATACAGATAGCGGTGTAGATATTTCCATGTTCGTACAGATAGCGTTGTAGGTATTTCCATGTTCCTCCAGATGGCTGTGCAGACATATCCATGTTCATACAGATGGCGGTGTAGATATCTCCATGTTCCTACAGATAGCGGTGCTGATATTTACATGTTTATACAGGTAGCCGTGTAGAAATTTCCATGTTTATCCAGATAGCGGTGAAGATATTTCCATGTTTATACAGATAGCGGTGTAGATATTTCCAGGTTTATACAGATAGCGGTGTAGATATCTCCATCTTAATACAGATGGCGGTGTAGATATTTATATGTTCATTCAGATGGCGGTGTTGATATTTCCATGTTCATCCAGATGGCTCTGTAGATATATCCGTGTTCGTACAGATGGCGGTGAAGATATTTCCTTGTTCATACAGATAGCGGTGTAGATATTTCCATGTTCATACAGATAGCGGTGTAGATATTTCCATGTTCATACAGATAGCGGTGTAGCTATTTCCATGTTCATACAGATAGCGTTGTAGATATTTCCATGTTCCTCCAGATGGCTGTGTAGATATATCCATGTTCATCCAGATGGCGGTGTAGATATCTCCATGTTCATACAGATAGAGGGGCTGATATTTCCATGTTCATACAGATGGCGGTGCAGAAATTTCCAAGTTCATACAAATGGCGGTGTAGATATTTCCATGTTCATACAGATAGCGGTGTAGTTATTTCCATGGGTAAAGAGATAGCTGTGTAGATATTTAAATGTATATGCAGATAGCAGTGTAGATATTTCCATTTTCATGCAGATAGCGGTGTAGATATTTCCATGTTCAAACAGATAGCGGTGTAGATATTTCCATGTTCATACAGATGACGGTGTAGCTATTTCCATGTTCATACAGATAGCGGTGTAGATATTTCCATGTTTATACAGATAGCGGTGAAGATGTATGCATGTTTACACAGATAGCGGTGTATATATTTCCATGTTCATACAGATAGCGGTGTAGATATTTCCATGTTTATTCAGATAGCGGTGTAGATATCTCCATCTTAATACAGATGGCGGTGTAGATATTTATATGTTCATACAGATGGCGGTGCAGATATTTCCATCTTCATACAGATGGCGGTGTAGACATTTCCATGTTCATACAGATAGCGGTGTAGATATTTCCATGTTCATACAGATAGCGGTGCTGATATTTCCATTTTTATACAGGTAGCGGTGTAGATATTTCCATGTTTATACAGATAGCGGTGTACATATTTCCATGCTTATACAGATAGCGGTGTAGATATTTCCATGTTTATACAGATAGCGGTGGAGATATCTCCATCTTAATACAGATGGCGGTGTAGATATTTATATGTTCATACAGATGGCCATGCAGATATTTCCATGTTCATACAGATGGCGGTGTAGATATTTCCATGTTCATACAGATAGCGGTGTAGTTTTTTCCATGTGTAAAGAGATAGATGTGTAGATATTTCCATGTATATGCAGATAGCAGTGTAGATATTTCCATTTTCATGCAGATAGCCGTGTAGATATTTCCATGTTCAAACAGAAAGCGGTGTAGATATTTCCATGTTCATACAGATAGCGGTGCAGATATTTCCATGTTCATACAGAGAGCGGTGTAGATATTTCCATGTTCATACAGATAGCGGTGCAGATATTTCCATGTTCATACAGATAGCAGTGTAGATATTTCCATGTTAATACAGATAGCGGTGAAGATGTATTCATGTTTACACAGATAGCGGTGTAGATATTTCCATGTTCATCCAGATGGCTGTGTAGATATATCCATGTTCACACAGATAGCGGTGAAGATGTATGCATGTTTACACAGATAGCAGTGTAGATATTTCCATGTACATCCAAATGGCTGTGTAGATATATCCATGTTCATACAGATAGCGGTGTAGCTATTTCCATTTTCATACACATAACGGTGTAGCTATTTCCATGTTCATACCGATAGCAGTGTAGATATTTCCATGTTCATAGAGATAGCGGTGCAGATATTTCCATTTTCATACAGAGAGTGGTGCTGATATTTCCAAGTTTATACAGATAGCGGTTTAGATATTTCCTTCTTAATACAGATGGCGGTGTAGATATTTCCATGTTCATACAGATGGTGGTGTAGATATTTCCATGTTTATAGATATAGCGGTGTAGTTATTTCCATGTGTAAAGAGATAGCTGTGTAGATATTTCCATGTATATGCAGATAGCTGTGTAGATATTTCCATTTTCTTGCAGATAGCGGTGTAGATATTTACATGTTCAAACAGATAGCGGTGTAGATATTTCCATGTTCATTCAGATAGCTTGGTGGGTATTTCCATGTTCATACAGATAGCGGTGTAGATATTTCCATGTTCATACAGATAGCGGTGTAGATATTTCCAGGTTCATACAGGTAGCGGTCCTGATATTTCCATGTTTATACAGGTAGCGGTGTAGATATTTCCATGTTTATACAGATAGCGGTGTAGATATTTCCATGTTTATACAGATAGCGGTGTAAATATTTCCATGTTCATACAGAAAGCGGTGTAGTTATTTCCATGTGTAAAGAGATAGCTGTGTAGATATTTCCATCTATATGCAGATAGCTGTGTAGATATTTCCATTTTCATGCAGATAGCGGTGTATGTATTTCCATCTTCAAACAGATAGCGGTGTAGATATTTCCATGATCATAGAGATAGCGGTGTAGATATTTCCATGTTTATACAGATAGCGGTGAAGGTGTATGCATGTTTACACAGATAGCGGTGTGGATATTTCCACGTTCATCCAGAGGGCTGTGTAGATATATACATGTTCATACAGATAGCGGTGTAGATATTTCCATGTTCATAGAGATAGCAGTGTAGATATTTCCATGTTCATACAGATAGCGGTGCTGATATTTCCATGTTTATACAGGTAGCGGTGTAGATATTTCCATGTTTATACAGATAGCGGTGTAGATATTTCCATGTTTATACAGATAGCGGTGTAGTTATTTCCATGTTTATTCAGATAGCTGTGTAGATATCTCCATCTTAATACAGATGGCGGTGTAGATATTTATATGTTCATACAGATGGCGGTGCAGATATTTCCATGTTCATACGGATGGCGGTGTAGATATTTCCATGTTCATACAGATAGCGGTGTAGTTATTTCCATGTGTAAAGAGATAGCTGTGTAGATATTTCCATGTATATGCAGATAGCAGTGTAGATATTTCCATTTTCATGCAGATAGCGGTGTAGATATTTCCATGTTCAAACAGATAGCGGTGTAGATATTTCCATGTTCATACAGATAGCGGTGCAGATATTTCCATGTTCATACAGATAGCAGTGTAGATATTTCCATGTTTATACAGATAGCGGTGAAGATGTATGCATGTTTACACAGATAGTGGTGTAGATATTTCCATGTTCATCCAGATGGCTGTGTAGATATATCCATGTTCATACAGATAGCGGTGTAGATATTTCCATGTTCATACAGATAGCGGTGTAGCTATTTCCATGTTCATACAGATAACGGTGTAGCTATTTCCATGTTCATACAGATAGCAGTGTAGATATTTCCATGTTCATGCAGATAGCGGTGTAGATATCTCCATTTTCATACAGGTGGCGGTGTAGATATTTCCATGTTTATACAGATAGCGGTTTAGATATTTCCTTCCTAATACAGATGGCGGTGTAGATATTTTTATATTCATACAGATGGCGGTGCAGATATTTCCATGTTCATACAGATGGCGGTGTAGATATTTCCATGTTTATAGAGATAGCAGTGTATTTATTTCCATGTGTAAAAAGATAGCTGTGTAGATATTTCCATGTATATGCAGATAGCTTTGTAGATATTTCCATTTTCATGCAGATAGCGGTGTAGATATTTACATGTTCAAACAGATAGCGGTGTAGATATTTCCATGTTCATTCAGATAGCGGTGAAGACATTTCCAGGTTCATAGAGATAGCGGTGCTGATATTTCCATGTTTATACAGGTAGCGGTGTAGAAATTTCCATGTTTATACAGATAGTGGTGTAGATATTTCCATGTTTATGCAGATAGCGGTGTAGATATGTCCATGTTTATTCAGATAGCGGTGTAGATATCTCCATCTTAATACAGATGGTGGTGTAGATATTTATATGTTCATACAGATGGCGGTGCAGATATTTCCATGTTCATACAGATAGCGGTGTAGATATTTCCATGTTCATACAGATAGCGGTGCTGATATTTCCATGTTCCTACAGATAGCGGTGTAGATATTTCAATGTGTAAAGAGATAGCTGTGTAGATATTTCCATCTATATGCAGATAGCTGTGTAGATATTTCCATTTCCATGCAGATAGCTGTGTATATATTTCCATCTTCAAACTGACAGCGGTGTAGATATTTCCATGTTCATAGAGATAGCGGTGTAGATATTTCTATGTTTATACAGATAGTGGTGAAGATGTATGCATGTTTACACAGATAGCGGTGTAGATATTTCCATGTTCATACAGATAGCGGTGTAGATATTTCCATGTTCATACAGATAGCGGTGCTGATATTTCCATGTTTATACAGGTAGCGGTGTAGATATTTCCATGTTTATACAGATAGTGTTGTAGATATTTCCATGTTCTTACAGATAGCTGTGTAGGTATTTCCATGTTCATACAGATAGCGGTGTAGATATTTCCATGTTCATCCAGATGGCTGTGTAGATATATCCATGTTCATACAGGTGGCGGTGTAGATATCTCCATGTTCATACAGATAGAGGGGCTGATATTTCCATGTTCATACAGATAGCGGTGCTGATATTTCCATGTTTATACAGATAGCGGTGTAGATATTTCCATGTTTATTCACATAGCGGTGTAGATATCTCCATCTTAATACAGATGGCGGTGTAGATATTTATATGTTCATACAGATGGCGGTGCAGATATTTCCATGTTCATACAGATGGCGGTGTAGATATTTCCATGTTCATACAGATAGCGGTGTAGATATTTCCATGTTCATACAGATAGCGGTGCTGATATTTCCATGTTTATACAGGTAGCGGTGTAGATATTTCCATGTTTATACAGATAGCGGTGTACATGTTTCCATGCTTATACAGATAGCGGTGTAGATATTTCCATGTTTATACAGATAGCAGTGGAGATATCTCCATCTTAATACAGATGGCGGTGTAGATATTTATATGTTCATACAGATGGCGGTGCAGATATTTCCATGTTCATACAGATGGCGGTGCAGATATTTCCATGTTCATACAGATAGCGGTGCAGATATTTCCATGTTCATACAGATAGCGGTGTAGGTATTTCCACGTTTATACAGATAGCGGTGAAGATGTATGCATGTTTACACAGATAGCGGTGTAGATATTTCCATGTTCATCCAGATGGCTGTGTAGATATATCCATGTTCATACAGATAGTGGTGTAGATATTTCCATGTTCATACAGATGACGGTGTAGCTATTTCCATGTTCTTACAGATAGTGGTGTAGATATTTCCATGTTTATACAGATAGCGGTGAAGATGTATGCATGTTTACACAGATAGCGGTGTATATATTTCCATGTTCATACAGATAGCGGTGTAGATATTTCCATGTTTATTCAGATAGCGGTGTAGATATCTCCATCTTAATACAGATGGCGGTGTAGATATTTATATGTTCATACAGATGGCGGTGCAGATATTTCCATGTTCATACAGATGGCGGTGTAGACATTTCCATGTTCATACAGATAGCGGTGTAGATATTTCCATGTTCATACAGATAGCGGTGCTGATATTTCCATGTTTATACAGGTAGCGGTGTAGATATTTCCATGTTTATACAGATAGCGGTGTACATATTTCCATGCTTATACAGATAGCGGTGTAGATATTTCCATGTTTATACAGATAGCGGTGGAGATATCTCCATCTTAATACAGATGGCGGTGTAGATATTTATATGTTCATACAGATGGCGGTGCAGATATTTCCATGTTCATACAGATGGCGGTGTAGATATTTCCATGTTCATACAGATAGCGGTGTAGTTTTTTACATGTGTAAAGAGATAGATGTGTAGATATTTCCATGTATATGCAGATAGCAGTGTAGATATTTCCATTTTCATGCAGATAGCCGTGTAGATATTTCCATGTTCAAACAGAAAGCGGTGTAGATATTTCCATGTTCATACAGATAGCGGTGCAGATATTTCCATGTTCATACAGAGAGCGGTGTAGATATTTCCATGTTCATACAGATAGCGGTGCAGATATTTCCATGTTCATACAGATAGCAGTGTAGATATTTCCATGTTAATACAGATAGCGGTGAAGATGTATTCATGTTTACACAGATAGCGGTGTAGATATTTCCATGTTTATCCAGATGGCTGTGTAGATATATCCATGTTCACACAGATAGCGGTGAAGATGTATGCATGTTTACACAGATAGCAGTGTAGATATTTCCATGTACATCCAAATGGCTGTGTAGATATATCCATGTTCATACAGATAGCGGTGTAGCTATTTCCATTTTCATACACATAACGGTGTAGCTATTTCCATGTTCATACAGATAGCAGTGTAGATATTTCCATGTTCATAGAGATAGCGGTGCAGATATTTCCATTTTCATACAGAGAGTGGTGCTGATATTTCCAAGTTTATACAGATAGCGGTTTAGATATTTCCTTCTTAATACAGATGGCGGTGTAGATTTTTCCATGTTCATACAGATGGTGGTGTAGATATTTCCATGTTTATAGATATAGCGGTGTAGTTATTTCCATGTGTAAAGAGATAGCTGTGTAGATATTTCCATGTATATGCAGATAGCTGTGTAGATATTTCCATTTTCTTGCAGATAGCGGTGTAGATATTTACATGTTCAAACAGATAGCGGTGTAGATATTTCCATGTTCATTCAGATAGCTTGGTGGGTATTTCCATGTTCATACAGATAGCGGTGTAGATATTTCCATGTTCATACAGATAGCGGTGTAGATATTTCCAGGTTCATACAGGTAGCGGTCCTGATATTTCCATGTTTATACAGGTAGCGGTGTAGATATTTCCATGTTTATACAGATAGCGGTGTAGATATTTCCATGTTTATACAGATAGCGGTGTAAATATTTCCATGTTCATACAGAAAGCGGTGTAGTTATTTCCATGTGTAAAGAGATAGCTGTGTAGATATTTCCATCTATATGCAGATAGCTGTGTAGATATTTCCATTTTCATGCAGAGAGCGGTGTATGTATTTCCATCTTCAAACAGATAGCGGTGTAGATATTTCCATGATCATAGAGATAGCGGTGTAGATATTTCCATGTTTATACAGATAGCGGTGAAGGTGTATGCATGTTTACACAGATAGCGGTGTGGATATTTCCACGTTCATCCAGAGGGCTGTGTAGATATATACATGTTCATACAGATAGCGGTGTAGATATTTCCATGTTCATAGAGATAGCAGTGTAGATATTTCCATGTTCATACAGATAGCGGTGCTGATATTTCCATGTTTATACAGGTAGCGGTGTAGATATTTCCATGTTTATACAGATAGCGGTGTAGATATTTCCATGTTTATACAGATAGCGGTGTAGTTATTTCCATGTTTATACAGATAGCTGTGTAGATATCTCCATCTTAATACAGATGGCGGTGTAGATATTTATATGTTCATACAGATGGCGGTGCAGATATTTCCATGTTCATACGGATGGCGGTGTAGATATTTCCATGTTCATACAGATAGCGGTGTAGTTATTTCCATGTGTAAAGAGATAGCTGTGTAGATATTTCCATGTATATGCAGATACCAGTGTAGATATTTCCATTTTCATGCAGATAGCGGTGTAGATATTTCCATGTTCAAACAGATAGCGGTGTAGATATTTCCATGTTCATACAGATAGCGGTGCAGATATTTCCATGTTCATACAGATAGCAGTGTAGATATTTCCATGTTTATACAGATAGCGGTGAAGATGTATGCATGTTTACACAGATAGTGGTGTAGATATTTCCATGTTCATCCAGATGGCTGTGTAGATATATCCATGTTCATACAGATAGCGGTGTAGATATTTCCATGTTCATACAGATAGCGGTGTAGCTATTTCCATGTTCATACAGATAACGGTGTAGCTATTTCCATGTTCATACAGATAGCAGTGTAGATATTTCCATGCTCATGCAGATAGCGGTGTAGATATCTCCATTTTCATACAGGTGGCGGTGTAGATATTTCCATGTTTATACAGATAGCGGTTTAGATATTTCCTTCCTAATACAGATGGCGGTGTAGATATTTTTATATTCATACAGATGGCGGTGCAGATATTTCCATGTTCATACAGATGGCGGTGTAGATATTTCCATGTTTATAGAGATATCAGTGTATTTATTTCCATGTGTAAAGAGATAGCTTTGTAGATATTTCCATGTATATGCAGATAGCTTTGTAGATATTTCCATTTTCATGCAGATAGCGGTGTAGATATTTACATGTTCAAACAGATAGCGGTGTAGATATTTCCATGTTCATTCAGATAGCGGTGAAGACATTTCCAGGTTCATAGAGATAGCGGTGCTGATATTTCCATGTTTATACAGGTAGCGGTGTAGAAATTTCCATGTTTATACAGATAGTGGTGTAGATATTTCCATGTTTATGCAGATAGCGGTGTAGATATGTCCATGTTTATTCAGATAGTGGTGTAGATATCTCCATCTTAATACAGATGGCGGTGTAGATATTTATATGTTCATACAGATGGCGGTGCAGATATTTCCATGTTCATACAGATAGCGGTGTAGATATTTCCATGTTCATACAGATAGCGGTGCTGATATTTCCATGTTCCTACAGATAGCGGTGTAGATATTTCAATGTGTAAAGAGATAGCTGTGTAGATATTTCCATCTATATGCAGATCGCTGTGTAGATATTTCCATTTCCATGCAGATAGCTGTGTATATATTTCCATCTTCAAACTGACAGCGGTGTAGATATTTCCATGTTCATAGAGATAGCGGTGTAGATATTTCCATGTTTATACAGATAGTGGTGAAGATGTATGCATGTTTACACAGATAGCGGTGTAGATATTTCCATGTTCATACAGATAGCGGTGTAGATATTTCCATGTTAATACAGATAGCGGTGCTGATATTTCCATGTTTATACAGGTAGCGGTGTAGATATTTCCATGTTTATACAGATAGTGTTGTAGATATTTCCATGTTCTTACAGATAGCTGTGTAGGTATTTCCATGTTCATACAGATAGCGGTGTAGATATTTCCATGTTCATCCAGATGGCTGTGTAGATATATCCATGTTCATACAGGTGGTGGTGTAGATATCTCCATGTTCATACAGATAGAGGGGCTGATATTTCCATGTTCATACAGATAGCGGTGCTGATATTTCCATGTTTATACAGATAGCGGTGTAGATATTTCCATGTTTATTCACATAGCGGTGTAGATATCTCCATCTTAATACAGATGGCGGTGTAGATATTTATATGTTCATACAGATGGCGGTGCAGATATTTCCATGTTCATACAGATGGCGGTGTAGATATTTCCATGTTCATACAGATAGCGGTGTAGATATTTCCATGTTCATACAGATAGCGGTGCTGATATTTCCATGTTTATACAGGTAGCGGTGTAGATATTTCCATGTTTATACAGATAGCGGTGTACATGTTTCCATGCTTATACAGATAGCGGTGTAGATATTTCCATGTTTGTACAGATAGCGGTGGAGATATCTCCATCTTAATACAGATGGCGGTGTAGATATTTATATGTTCATACAGATGGCGGTGCAGATGTTTCCATGTTCATACAGATGGCGGTGCAGATATTTCCATGTTCATACAGATAGCGGTGCAGATATTTCCATGTTCATACAGATAGCGGTGTAGGTATTTCCACGTTTATACAGATAGCGGTGAAGATGTATGCATGTTTACACAGATATCGGTGTAGATATTTCCATGTTCATCCAGATGGCTGTGTAGATATATCCATGTTCATACAGATAGTGGTGTAGATATTTCCATGTTCATACAGATGACGGTGTAGCTATTTCCATGTTCATACAGATAGCGGTGTAGATATTTCCATGTTTATACAGATAGCGGTGAAGATGTATGCATGTTTACACAGATAGCGGTGTATATATTTCCATGTTCATACAGATAGCGGTGTAGATATTTCCATGTTTATTCAGATAGCGGTGTAGATATCTCCATCTTAATACAGATTGCGGTGTAGATATTTATATGTTCATACAGATGGCGGTGCAGATATTTCCATGTTCATACAGATGGCGGTGTAGACATTTCCATGTTCATACAGATAGAGGTGTAGATATTTCCATGTTCATACAGATAGCGGTGCTGATATTTCCATGTTTATACAGGTAGCGGTGTAGATATTTCCATGTTTATACAGATAGCGGTGTACATATTTCCATGCTTATACAGATAGCGGTGTAGATATTTCCATGTTTATACAGATAGCGGTGGAGATATCTCCATCTTAATACAGATGGCGGTGTAGATATTTATATGTTCATACAGATGGCGGTGCAGATATTTCCATGTTCATACAGATGGCGGTGTAGATATTTCCATGTTCATACAGATAGCGGTGTAGTTTTTTCCATGTGTAAAGAGATAGATGTGTAGATATTTCCATGTATATGCAGATAGCAGTGTAGATATTTCCATTTTCATGCAGATAGCCGTGTAGATATTTCCATGTTCAAACAGAAAGCGGTGTAGATATTTCCATGTTCATACAGATAGCGGTGCAGATATTTCCATGTTCATACAGAGAGCGGTGTAGATATTTCCATGTTCATACAGATAGCGGTGCAGATATTTCCATGTTCATACAGATAGCGGTGTAGATATTTCCATGTTAATACAGATAGCGGTGAAGATGTATTCATGTTTACACAGATAGCGGTGTAGATATTTCCATGTTCTTCCAGATGGCTGTGTAGATATATCCATGTTCACACAGATAGCGGTGAAGATGTATGCATGTTTACACAGATAGCAGTGTAGATATTTCCATGTACATCCAAATGGCTGTGTAGATATATCCATGTTCATACAGATAGCGGTGTAGCTATTTCCATTTTCATACACATAACGGTGTAGCTATTTCCATGTTCATACAGATAGCAGTGTAGATATTTCCATGTTCATAGAGATAGCGGTGCAGATATTTCCATTTTCATACAGAGAGTGGTGCTGATATTTCCAAGTTTATACAGATAGCGGTTTAGATATTTCCTTCTTAATACAGATGGCGGTGTAGATATTTCCATGTTCATACAGATGTTGGTGTAGATATTTCCATGTTTATAGATATAGCGGTGTAGTTATTTCCATGTGTAAAGAGATAGCTGTGTAGATATTTCCATGTATATGCAGATAGCTGTGTAGATATTTCCATTTTCTTGCAGATAGCGGTGTAGATATTTACATGTTCAAACAGATAGCGGTGTAGATATTTCCATGTTCATTCAGATAGCTTGGTGGGTATTTCCATGTTCATACAGATAGCGGTGTAGATATTTCCATGTTCATACAGATAGCGGTGTAGATATTTCCAGGTTCATACAGGTAGCGGTCCTGATATTTCCATGTTTATACAGGTAGCGGTGTAGGTATTTCCATGTTTATACAGATAGCGGTGTAGATATTTCCATGTTTATACAGATAGCGGTGTAGATATTTCCATGTTCATACAGATAGCGGTGTAGTTATTTCCATGTGTAAAGAGATAGCTGTGTAGATATTTCCATCTATATGCAGATAGCTGTGTAGATATTTCCATTTTCATGCAGATAGCGGTGTATGTATTTCCATCTTCAAACAGATAGCGGTGTAGATATTTCCATGATCATAGAGATAGCGGTGTAGATATTTCCATGTTTATACAGATAGCCGTGAAGATGTATGCATGTTTACACAGAAAGCGGTGTGGATATTTCCACGTTCATCCAGAGGGCTGTGTAGATATATACATGTTCATACAGATAGCGGTGTAGATATTTCCATGTTCATAGAGATAGCAGTGTAGATATTTCCATGTTCATACAGATAGCGGTGCTGATATTTCCATGTTTATACAGGTAGCGGTGTAGTTATTTCCATGTTTATACAGATAGCGGTGTAGATATTTCCATGTTTATACAGATAGCGGTGTAGTTATTTCCATGTTTATACAGATAGCTGTGTGGATATCTCCATCTTAATACAGATGGCGGTGTAGATATTTATATGTTCATACAGATGGCGGTGCAGATATTTCCATGTTCATACGGATGGCGGTGTAGATATTTCCATGTTCATACAGATAGCGGTGTAGTTATTTCCATGTGTAAAGAGATAGCTGTGTAGATATTTCCATGTATATGCAGATAGCAGTGTAGATATTTCCATTTTCATGCAGATAGCGGTGTAGATATTTCCATGTTCAAACAGATAGCAGTGTAGATATTTCCATGTTCATACAGATAGCGGTGCAGATATTTCCATGTTCATACAGATAGCAGTGTAGATATTTCCATGTTTATACAGATAGCGGTGAAGATGTATGCATGTTTACACAGATAGCGGTGTAGATATTTCCATGTTCATCTAGAAGGCTGTGTAGATATATTCATGTTCATACAGATAGCGGTGTAGATATTTCCATGTTCATACAGATAGCGGTGTAGATATTTCCATGTTCATCCAGATGGCTGTGTAGATATATCCATGTTCATACAGATAGCGGTGTAGATATTTCCATGTTCATACAGATAGCGGTGTAGCTATTTCCATGTTCATACAGATAACGGTGTAGCTATTTCCATGTTCATACAGATAGCAGTGTAGATATTTCCATGTTCATGCAGATAGCGGTGTAGATATCTCCATTTTCATACAGGTGGCGGTGTAGATATTTCCATGTTTATACAGATAGCGGTTTAGATATTTCCTTCCTAATACAGATGGCGGTGTAGATATTTATACATTCATACAGATGGCGGTGCACATATTTCCATGTTCATACAGATGGCGGTGTAGATATTTCCATGTTTATAGAGATTGCAGTGTATTTATTTCCATGTGTAAAGAGATAGCTGTGTAGATATTTCCATGTATATGCAGATAGCTTTGTAGATATTTCCATTTTCATGCAGATAGCGGTGTAGATATTTACATGTTCAAACAGATAGCGGTGTAGATATTTCCATGTTCATTCAGATAGCGGTGAAGACTTTTCCAGGTTCATAGAGATAGCGGTGCTGATATTTCCATGTTTATACAGGTAGCGGTGTAGAAATTTCCATGTTTATACAGATAGTGGTGTAGATATTTCCATGTTTAAACAGATAGCGGTGTAGATATGTCCATGTTTATTCAGATAGAGGTGTAGATATCTCCATCTTAATACAGATGGCGGTGTAGATATTTATATGTTCATACAGATGGCGGTGCAGATATTTCCATGTTCATACAGATAGCGGTGTAGATATTTCCATGTTCATACAGATAGCGGTGCTGATATTTCCATGTTCCTACAGATAGCGGTGTAGATATTTCAATGTGTAAAGAGATAGCTGTGTAGATATTTCCATCTATATGCAGATAGCTGTGTAGATATTTCCATTTCCATGCAGATAGCTGTGTATATATTTCCATCTTCAAACTGATAGCGGTGTAGATATTTCCATGTTCATAGAGATAGCGGTGTTGATATTTCCATGTTTATACAGATAGCGGTGAAGATGTATGCATGTTTACACAGATAGCGTTGTAGATATTTCCATGTTCATACAGATAGCGGTGTAGATATTTCCATGTTCATACAGATAGCGGTGCTGATATTTCCATGTTTATACAGGTAGCGGTGTAGATATTTCCATGTTTATACAGATAGTGGTGTAGATATTTCCATGTTCTTACAGATAGCTGTGTAGCTATTTCCATGTTCATACAGATAGCGGTGTAGATATTTCCATGTTCATCCAGATGGCTGTGTAGATATATCCATGTTCATACAGGTGGCGGTGTAGATATCTCCATGTTCATACAGATAGAGGGGCTGATATTTCCATGTTCATACAGATAGCGGTGCTGATATTTCCATGTTTA
This sequence comes from Gorilla gorilla gorilla, assembly GCF_029281585.2. Lineage (NCBI taxonomy): Eukaryota > Metazoa > Chordata > Mammalia > Primates > Hominidae > Gorilla > Gorilla gorilla. Next base: position 155,037,656 of record NC_073231.2, read on the forward strand.
TACAGATAACGGTGTAGATATTTCCATGTTTATTCACATAGCGGTGTAGATATCTCCATCTTAATACAGATGGCGGTGTAGATATTTATATGTTCATACAGATGGCGGTGCAGATATTTCCATGTTCATACAGATGGCGGTGTTGATATTTCCATGTTCATACAGATAGCGGTGTAGATATTTCCATGTTCATACAGATAAGCGGTGCTGATATTTCCATGTTTATACAGGTAGCGGTGTAGATATTTCCATGTTTATACAGATAGCGGTGTACATGTTTCCATGCTTATACAGATAGCGGTGTAGATATTTCCATGTTTATACAGATAGCGGTGGAGATATCTCCATCTTAATACAGATGGCGGTGTAGATATTTATATGTTCATACAGATGTCGGTGCAGATATTTCCATGTTCATACAGATGGCGGTGCAGATATTTCCATGTTCATACAGATAGCGGTGCAGATATTTCCATGTTCATACAGATAGCAGTGTAGATATTTCCACGTTTATACAGATAGCGGTGAAGATGTATGCATGTTTACACAGATAGCGGTGTAGATATTCCCATGTTCATCCAGATGGCTGTGTAGATATATCCATGTTCATACAGATAGTGGTGGAGATATTTCCATGTTCATACAGATGGCGGTGTAGCTATTTCCATGTTCATACAGATAGCGTTGTAGATATTTCCATGTTTATACAGATAGCGGTGAAGATGTATGCATGTTTACACAGATAGCGGTGTATATATTTCCATGTTCATACAGATAGCGGTGTAGATATTTCCATGTTTATTCAGATAGCGGTGTAGATATCTCCATCTTAATACAGATGGCGCTGTAGATATTTATATGTTCATACAGATGGCGGTGCAGATATTTCCATGTTCATACAGATGGCGGTGTAGACATTTCCATGTTCATACAGATAGCGGTGTAGATATTTCCATGTTCATACAGATAGCGGTGCTGATATTTCCATGTTTATACATGTAGCGGTGTAGATATTTCCATGTTTATACAGATAGCGGTGTACATATTTCCATGCTTTTACAGAGAGCGGTGTAGATATTTCCATGTTTATACAGATAGCGGTGGAGATATCTCCATCTTAATACAGATGGCGGTGTAGATATTTATATGTTCATACAGATGGCGGTGCAGATATTTCCATGTTTATACAGATGGCGGTGTAGATATTTCCATGTTCATACAGATAGCGGTGTAGTTTTTTCCATGTGTAAAGAGATAGATGTGTAGATATTTCCATGTATATGCAGATAGCAGTGTAGATATTTCCATTTTCATGCAGATAGCCGTGTAGATATTTCCATGTTCAAACAGATAGCGGTGTAGATATTTCCATGTTCATACAGATAGCGGTGCAGATATTTCCATGTTCATACAGATAGCGGTGTAGTTATTTCCATGTTTATACTGATAGAGGTGAAGATGTATGCATGTTTACACAGATAGCGGTGTAGATATTTCCATGTTCATCCAGATGGCTGTGTAGATATATCCATGTTCATACAGATAGCGGTGTAGATATTTCCATGTTCATACAGATAGCGGTGTAGCTATTTCCATGTTCATACAGATAGCGGTGTAGATATTACCATGTTTATACAGATAGCGGTGAAGATGTATGCATGTTTACACAGATAGCGGTGTAGATATTTCCATGTTCATACAGATAGCGGTGTAGATATTTCCATGTTCATCCAGATGGCTGTGTAGATATATCTATGTTCATACAGATAGTGGTGTAGATATTTCCATCTTCATTCAGATATTGGTGTAGATATTTCCATGTTCATACTGATAGCGGTGTAGCTATTTCCATGTTCATACAGATAGCGGAGTAGATATTTCCATGTTCATACAGAGACCGTTGTAGATATTTCCATGTTCCTCCAGATGGCTGAGTAGATATTTCCATGTTCATACAGATGGCGGTGTAGATATCTCCATGTTCCTACAGATAGCAGTGCTGATATTTCCACGTTTATAAATGTAGCGGTGTAGAAATTTCCATGTTTATCCAGATAGCGGTGAAGATATTTCCATGTTTATACAGATATCGGTGTAGATATTTCCAGGTTTATACAGATAGCGGTGTAGATATCTCCATCTTAATACAGATGTCGGTGTAGATATTTATATGTTCGTTCAGATGGCGGTGTAGATATTTCCATGTTCATCCAGATGGCTCTGTAGATATATCCATGTTCGTACAGATGGCGGTGAAGATATTTCCTTGTTCATACAGATAGCGGTGTAGATATTTCCATGTTCATACAGATAGCGGTGTAGATATTTCCATGTTCATACAGATAGCGGTGTAGCTATTTCCATGTTCATACTGATAGCGGTGTAGATATTTCCATGTTCCTCCAGATGGCTGTGTAGATATATCCATGTTCATCCAGATGGCGGTGTAGATATCTCCATGTTCATACAGATAGAGCGGCTGATATTTCCATGTTCATACAGATAGCGGTGCTGATATTTCCATGTTTATACAGATAGCGGTGTAGATATTTCCATGTTTATTCAGATAGCGGTGTAGATATATCCATCTTAATACAGATGGCAGTGTAGATATTTATATGTTCATACAGATGGCGGTGCAGATATTTCCATGTTCATACAGATGGCGGTGTAGATATTTCCATGTTCATACAGATAGCGGTGTAGTTATTTACATGTGTAAAGAGATAGCTGTGTAGATATTTCCATGTAAATGCAGATAGCTGTGTAGATATTTCCATTTTCATGCAGATAGCTGTGTAGATATTTCCATTTTCATGCAGATAGCGGTGTATATATTTCCATCTTCAAACAGATAGTGGTGTAGATATTTCCCTGTTCATACAGATAGCGGTGTAGATATTTCCATGTTCATACAGATAGCGGTGTAGATATTTCCATGTTCATACAGATAGCGGTGTAGATATTTCCATGTTCATACAGATAGCGGTGTAGATATTTCCATGTTCATACAGATAGCGGTGCTGATATTTCCATGTTTATACAGGTAGCGGTGTAGATATTTCCATGTTTATACAGATAGCGGTGTAGATATTTCCATGTTTATACAGATAGCGGTGTAGATATCTCCATGTTCATACAGATAGCGTTGTAGATATTTCCATGTGTAAAGAGATACTTGTGTAGATATTTTCATGTATATGCAGATAGCAGTGTAGATATTTCCATTTTCATGCAGATAGCGGTGTAGATATTTCCTTTTTCAAACAGATAGTGGTGTAGATATTTCCATGTTCATACAGATAGCGGTGCAGATATTTCCATGTTCATACAGATAGCAGTGTAGATATTTCCATGTTTATACAGACAGCGGCGAAGATGTATGCATGTTTACACAGATAGGGGTGTAGATATTTCCATGTTCATCCAGATGGCTGTGTAGATATATCCATGTTCATACAGATAGCGGTGTAGATATTTCCATGTTCATACAGATAGCGGTGTAGATATTTCCATGTTCATCCAGATGGCTGTGTAGGTATATCCATGTTCATACAGATAGCGGTGTAGATATTTCCATGTTCATACAGATAGCGGTGTAGCTATTTCCATGTTCATACAGATAACGGTGTAGCTATTTCCATGTTCATACAGATTGCTGTGTAGATATTTCCATGTTCATGCAGATAGCGGTGTAGATATCTCCATTTTCATACAGAGAGTGGTGCTGAAATTTCCATGTTTGTACAGGCAGCGGTGTAGATATTTCCATGTTTATACAGATAGCGGTTTAGATATTTCCTTCTTAATACAGATGGCGGTGTAGATATTTATATGTTCATACAGATGGTGGTGCAGATATTTCCATGTTCATACAGATGGCGGTGTAGATATTTCCATGTTTATAGAGATACCGGTGTAGTTATTTCCATGTGTAAAGAGATAGCTGTGTAGATATTTCCATGTATATGCAGATAGCTGTGTATATATTTCCATTTTCATGCAGATAGCGGTTTAGATATTTCCATGTTCAAACAGATAGCAGTGTAGATATTTCCATGTTCATAGAGATAGCGGTGTAGATACTTCCATGTTCATACAGATAGAGGGGCTGATATTTCCATGTTCATACAGATAGCGGTGCTGATATTTCCATGTTTATACAGAGAGCGGTGTAGATATTTCCATGTTTATTCAGATAGCGGTGTAGATATTTCCATGTTTATACAGATAGCGGTGTAGATATCTCCATCTTAATACAGATGGCGGTGTAGATATTTATATGTTCATACAGATGGCGGTTTAGATATTCCCTTCTTAATACAGATGGCGGTGTAGATATTTATATATTCATACAGATGGTGGTGCAGATATTTCCATGTTCATACAGATGGCGGTGTAGATATTTCCATGTTTATAGATTTAGCAGTGTAGTTATTTCCATGTGTAAAGAGATAGCTGTGTAGATGTTTCCATGTATATGCAGATAGCTTTGTAGATATTTCCATATTCAAGCAGATAGCGGTGTAGATATTTCCATGTTCAAACAGATAGCGGTGTAGATATTTCCATGTTCATACAGATAGCAGTGTAGATATTTCCATGTTTATAGAGATTGCGGTGAAGTTGTATGCATGTTTACACAGATAGCGGTGTAGATATTTCCATCTTCAAACAGATAGCGGTGTAGATATTTCCATGTTCATACAGATAGCGGTGTAGATATTTCCATGTTTATACAGATAGCGGTGAAGATATATGCATGTTTACACAGATAGCGGTGTGGATATTTCCAAGTTCATCCAGAGGGCTGTGTAGATATATCCATGTTCATCAAGATGGCTGTGTAGATATATCCATGTTCATACAGATGGCGGTGAAGGTATTTCCATGTTCATTCAGATAGCGGTCTAGATATTTCCATGTTCATACAGATAGCGGTGTAGATATCTCCATGTTCATACAGATAGAGGGGCTGATATTTCCATGTTCATATAGATAGCGGTGCAGATATTTCCATTTTTATACAGGTAGCGGTGTAGATATTTCCATGTTTATACAGATCGTGGTGTAGATATTGCCATGTTTATACAGATAGCGGTGTAGATATTTCCATGTTTATACAGATATCGGTGTAGATATCTCAATCTTAATACAGATGGCCGTGTAGATATGTATATGTTCATACAGATGTCGGTGCAGCTATTTCCATGTTCATACAGATGGCGGTGAAGATATTTCCATGTTCATACAGATAACGGTGTAGTTATTTCCATGTGTAAAGAGATAGATGTGTAGATATTTCCATGTATATGCAGATCGCTCTGTAGATATTTCCATTACCATGCAGATAGCTGTGAAGATATTTACATGTTCAAACAGATAGCGCTGTAGATATTTCCATGTTCATTCAGATAGTTTTGTAGACATTTCCATGTTCATACAGATAGCGGTGTAGATATTTCCATGTTCAAACAGGTAGCGGTGTAGATATTTCCATGTTCATACAGATAGCAGTGTAGATATTTCCATGTTTATACAGATAGCGGTGAAGATGTATGCATGTTTACACAGATAGCGGTGTAGATATTTCCATGTTCATACAGATAGCGGTGTAGATATTTCCATGTTCATCCAGATGGCTGTGTAGATATATCCATGTTCCTACAGATGGCGGTGAAGATATTTCCATGTTCATACAGATAGCGGTGTAGTTATTTCCATGTGTAAAGAGATAGCTGTGTAGATATTTCCATGTATATGCAGATAGCTGTTTATATATTTCCATTTTCATGCAGATAGCGGTTTAGATATTTCCATGTTCAAACAGATAGCGGTGCAGATATTTCCATGTTCATAGAGATAGCGGTGTAGATACTTCCATGTTCATACAGATAGAGGGTCTGATATTTCCATGTTCATACAGATAGCGGTGCTGATATTTCCATGTTTATACAGAGAGCGGTGTAGATATTTCCATGTTTATTCAGATAGCGGTGTAGATATTTCCATGTTTATACAGATAGCGGTGTAGATATCTCCATCTTAATACAGATGGCGGTGTAGATATTTATATGTTCATACAGATGGCGGTGCAGACATTTCCATGTTCATAGAGACAGCGGTGTAGTTATTTACATGTGTAAAGAGATAGCTGTGTAGATATTTCCATGTATATGCAGATAGCTGTGTAGATATTTCCATTTTCATGCTGATAGCGGTTTAGATATTTCCATGTTCAAACAGATAGCGGTGTAGATATTTCCACGTTCATACAGATAGCGGTGTTGATATTTCCATGCTTATACAGATTGCGGTGAAGATGTATCCATGTTTACACAGATAGCAGTGTAGATATTTCCATGTTCATGCAGATAGCGGTGTAGATATTTCCATGTTCATCCAGATGGCTGTGTAGATATATCCATGTTCATGCTGATAGCGGTGTACATATTTCCATGTTCCTACAGATAGTGGTGTAGATATTTCCATGTTCATACAGAGAGCGGTGTAGATATTACCATGTTTATACAGAATGCGGTGAAGATGTATGCATATTTACACAGATAGCGGTGTAGATATTTCCATTTTCATACTGATAGTGGTGTAGATATTTCCGTGTTCATCCAGATGGCTGTGTAGATATATCCATATTCATACAAATAGCGGTGTAGATATTTCCATGTTCATACAGGTAGTGGTGTAGATATTTCCTTGTTCATACAGATAGTGGTGTAGCTATTTCCATGTTCATACAGATAGCGGTGTAGAAATTTCCATGTTCATAGAGATAGCAGTGTAGATATTTCCAAGTTTATACAGATAGCGGTGTAGATATCTCCATTTTAATATAGATGGCAGTGTAGATATTTATATGTTCATACAGATGGCGGTGCAGATATTTCCATGTTCATACAGATGGCGGTGTAGCTATTTCCATGTTTATAGAGATAGCGCTGTACTTATTTCCACGTGTAAAGAGATAGCTTTGTAGATATTTCCATGTATATGCAGATCGCTGTGTAGATATTTCCATTTTCATGCAGATAGCGGTGTAGATATTTCCATGTTGAAACAGATAGCGGTGTAGATATTTCCATGTTCATACAGATAGCAGTGTAGATATTTCCATGTTTATACAGATAGCGGTGAAGATGTATGCATGTTTACACAGATAGCGGTGTAGATATTTCCATGTTCATACAGATAGCGGTGTAGATATTTCCATGTTCATCCAGATGGCTGTGTAGATATATCCATGTTCCTACAGATGGCGGTGAAGAGATTTCCATGTTCATACAGATAGCGGTGTAGTTATTTCCATGTGTAAAGAGATAGCTGTGTAGAAATTTCCATGTATATGCAGAAAGCTGTGTATATATTTCCATTTTCATGCAGATAGCGGTTTAGATATTTCCATGTTCAAACAGATAGCGGTGTAGATATTTCCATGTTCATAGAGATAGCGGTGTAGATACTTCCATGTTCATACAGATAGAGGGGCTGATATTTCCATGTTCATACAGATAGCGGTGTAGTTATTTACATGTGTAAAGAGATAGATGTGTAGATATTTCCATGTATATGCAGATAGCTGTGTAGATATTTCCATTTTCATGCTGATAGCGGTTTAGATATTTCCATGTTCAAACAGATAGCGGTGTAGATATTTCCACGTTCATACAGATAGCGGTGTTGATATTTCCATGCTTATACAGATTCCGGTGAAGATGTATGCATGTTTAAACAGATAGCTGTGTAGATATTTCCATGTTCATGCAGATAGCGGTGTAGATATTTCCATGTTCATCCAGATGGCTGTGTAGATATATCCATGTTCATGCTGTTAGCGGTGTAGATATTTCCATGTTCATACAGATAGCAGTGTAGCTATTTCCATGTTCATGAAGATAGCGGTGTAGATATTTCCATGTTCATAGAGATAGCGGTGTAGATATTTCCATGTTCATACAGATAGCGGTGCTGATATTTCCATGTTTATACAGGTAGCGGTGTAGGTATTTCCATGTTTATACAGATAGTGGTGAAGATGCATGCATGTTTACACAGATAGCGGTGTAGAGATTTCCATGTTCATCCAGAGGGGTGTGTAGATATATCCATGTTCATACAGATAGCGGTGTAGATATTTCCATGTTCATACAGATAGCGGTGTAGATATTTCCATGTTCATACAGATAGCGGTGCTGATATTTCCATGTTTATACAGGTAGCGGTGTAGATATTTCCATGTTTATACAGATAGCGGTGTAGATATTTCCATGTTTATACAGATAGCGGTGTTGATATTTCCATGTTTATACAGATAGCGGTGTAGATATCTCCATCTTAATACAGATGGCGGTGTAGATATTTATATGTTCATACAGATGGCGTTGTAGATATTTCCATGTTCATCCAGATGGCTCTGTAGATATATCCATGTTCTTACAGATGGCGGTGAAGATATTTCCATGTTTTACAGATAGCGGTGTAGATATTTCCATGTTCATACAGATAGCGGTGTAGAAATTTCCATGTTCATAGAGATAGCAGTGTATGTATTTCCATCTTCAAACAGATAGCGGTGTAGATATTTCCATGTTCATAGAGATAGCGGTGTAGATATTTCCATGTTTATACAGATAGCGGTGAAGATGTATGCATGTTTACACAGATAGCGGTGTGGATATTTCCATGTTCATCCAGAGGGCTGTGTAGATATATCCATGTTCATACAGATAGCGGTGTAGATATTTCCATGATCATACAGATAGCGGTGTAGATATTTCCATGTTCATACAGATAGCGGTGTAGATATTTCCATGTTCATACAGATAGCGGTGCTGATATTTCCATGTTTATACAGGTAGCGGTGTAGATATTTCCATGTATATACAGATAGCGGTGTAGATATTTCCATGTTTATACAGATAGCGGTGTAGATATTTACATGTTTATACAGATAGCGGTGTAGATACATCCATCTTAATACAGATGGCGGTGTAGATATTTATATGTTCATACGGATGGCGGTGCAGATATTTCCATGTTCATACAGATGGCGGTGTGGATATTTCCATGTTCATACAGATAGCGGTGTAGTTATTTCCATGTGTAAGGATATAGCTGCGTAGATATTTCCATGTATATGCAGATAGCAGTGTAGATATTTCCATTTTCTTGCAGATAGCGGTGTAGATATTTCCATGTTCGAACAGATAGCGGTGTAGATATTTCCATGTTCATACAGATAGCGGTGTGGATATTTCCATGTTCATACAGATAGCGGTGTAGATATTTCCATGTTTATACAGATAGCGGTGAAGATGTATGCCTGTTTACACAGATAGCGGTGTAGATATTTCCATGTTCATACAGATAGTGGTGTAGATATTTCCGTGTTCATCCAGATGTCTGTGTAGATATATATATGTTCATACAGATAGTGGTGTAGATATTTCCATGTTCATATAGATAGCGGTGCTGATATTTCCATGTTTATACAGGCAGCGGTGTAGCTATTTCCATGTTCCTACAGATAGCGGTGTAGATATTTCCATGTTCATACAGATAGCGGTGCTGATATTTCCATGTTTATACAGGCAGCGGTGTAGAAATTTCCATGTTTATACAGATAGCGGTTTAGATATTTCCTTCTTAATACAGATGGCGGTTTATTTATATGTTCATACTGATGGCGGTGTAGATATTTCCATGTTTATACAGATAGCAGTGTAGATATCTCCATCTTAATACAGATGGCGGTGTAGATATTTATATGTTCATACAGATGGCGGTGCAGATATTTCCATGTTCATACAGATGGCGGTGTAGTTATTTCCATGTTCATACAGATAGTGGTGTAGTTATTTCCATGTGTAAAGAGATAGCTGTGTAGATATTTAAATGTATATGCAGAGAGCAGTGTAGATATTTCCATGTTCATACAGATAGCGGTGTAGATATTTCCATGTTTATACAGATAGCGGTGAAGATGTATGCATGTTTACACAGATAGCGGTGTAGATATTTCCATGTTCATACAGATAGCGGTGTAGATATTTCCATGTTCATCCAGATGGCTGTGTAGATATATCCATGTTCCTACAGATGGCGGTGAAGATATTTCCATGTTCATACAGATAGCGGTGTTGTTATTTCCATGTGTAAAGAGATAGCTGTGTAGAAATTTCCATGTATATGCAGAAAGCTGTGTATATATTTCCATTTTCATGCAGATAGCGGTTTAGATATTTCCATGTTCAAACAGATAGCGGTGTAGATATTTCCATGTTCATAGAGATAGCGGTGTAGATACTTCCATGTTCATACAGATAGAGGGGCTGATATTTCCATGTTCATACAGATAGCGGTGTAGTTATTTACATGTGTAAAGAGATAGATGTGTAGATATTTCCATGTATATGCAGATAGCTGTGTAGATATTTCCATTTTCATGCTGATAGCGGTTTAGATATTTCCATGTTCAAACAGATAGCAGTGTAGATATTTCCACGTTCATACAGATAGCGGTGTTGATATTTCCATGCTTATACAGATTCCGGTGAAGATGTATGCATGTTTACACAGATAGCTGTGTAGATATTTCCATGTTCATGCAGATAGCGGTGTAGATATTTCCATGTTCATCCAGATGGCTGTGTAGATATATCCATGTTCATGCTGATAGCGGTGTAGATATTTCCATGTTCCTACAGATAGTGGTGTAGATATTTCCATGTTCATACAGATAGCAGTGTAGCTATTTCCATGTTCATGAAGATAGCGGTGTAGATATTTCCATGTTCATAGAGATAGCGGTGTAGATATTTCCATGTTCATACAGATAGCGGTGCTGATATTTCCATGTTTATACAGGTAGCGGTGTAGGTATTTCCATGTTTATACAGATAGTGGTGAAGATGCATGCATGTTTACACAGATAGCGGTGTAGAGATTTCCATGTTCATCCAGAGGGCTGTGTAGATATATCCATGTTCATACAGATAGCGGTGTAGATATTTCCATGTTCATACAGATAGCGGTGTAGATATTTCCATGTTCATACAGATAGCGGTGCTGATATTTCCATGTTTATACAGGTAGCGGTGTAGATATTTCCATGTGTATACAGATAGCGGTGTAGATATTTCCATGTTTATACAGATAGCGGTGTTGATATTTCCATGTTTATCCAGATAGCGGTGTAGATATCTCCATCTTAATACAGATGGCGGTGTAGAAATTTATACGTTCATACAGATGGCGTTGTAGATATTTCCATGTTCATCCAGATGGCTCTGTAGATATATCCATGTTCGTACAGATGGCGGTGAAGATATTTCCATGTTTTACAGATAGCGGTGTAGATATTTCCATGTTCATACAGATAGCGGTGTAGAAATTTCCATGTTCATAGAGATAGCAGTGTATGTATTTCCATCTTCAAACAGATAGCGGTGTAGATATTTCCATGTTCATAGAGATAGCGGTGTAGATATTTCCATGTTTATACAGATAGCGGTGAAGATGTATGCATGTTTACACAGATAGCGGTGTGGATATTTCCATGTTCATCCAGAGGGCTGTGTAGATATATCCATGTTCATACAGATAGCGGTGTAGATATTTCCATGTTCATACAGATAGCGGTGTAGATATTTCCATGTTCATACAGATAGCGGTGTAGATATTTCCATGTTCATACAGATAGCGGTGCTGATATTTCCATGTTTATACAGGTAGCGGTGTAGATATTTCCATGTATATACAGATAGCTGTGTAGATATTTCCATGTTCATGCAGATAGCGGTGTAGATATTTCCATGTTCATCCAGATGGCTGTGTAGATATATCCATGTTCATGCTGATAGCGGTGTAGATATTTCCATGTTCCTACAGATAGTGGTGTAGATATTTCCATGTTCATACAGATAGCAGTGTAGCTATTTCCATGTTCATGAAGATAGCGGTGTAGATATTTCCATGTTTATACAGGTAGCGGTGTAGATATTTCCATGTTCATACAGATAGCGGTGTAGAAATTTCCATGTTCATAGAGATAGCAGTGTATGTATTTCCATCTTCAAACAGATAGCGGTGTAGATATTTCCATGTTCATAGAGATAGCGGTGTAGATATTTCCATGTTTATACAGATAGCGGTGAAGATGTATGCATGTTTACACAGATAGCGGTGTGGATATTTCCATGTTCATCCAGAGGGCTGTGTAGATATATCCATGTTCATACAGATAGCGGTGTAGATATTTCCATGTTCATACAGATAGCGGTGTAGATATTTCCATGTTCATACAGATAGCGGTGTAGATATTTCCATGTTCATACAGATAGCGGTGCTGATATATCCATGTTTATACAGGTAGCGGTGTAGATATTTCCATGTATATACAGATAGCTGTGTAGATATTTCCATGTTCATGCAGATAGCGGTGTAGATATTTCCATGTTCATCCAGATGGCTGTGTAGATATATCCATGTTCATGCTGATAGCGGTGTAGATATTTCCATGTTCCTACAGATAGTGGTGTAGATATTTCCATGTTCATACAGATAGCAGTGTAGCTATTTCCATTTTCATGAAGATAGCGGTGTAGTTATTTCCATGTTCATAGAGATAGCGGTGTAGATATTTCCATGTTCATACAGATAGCGGTGCTGATATTTGCATGTTTATACAGGTAGCGGTGTAGGTATTTCCATGTTTATACAGATAGTGGTGAAGATGCATGCATGTTTACACAGATAGCGGTGTAGAGATTTCCATGTTCATCCAGAGGGCTGTGTAGATATATCCATGTTCATACAGATAGCGGTGTAGATATTTCCATGTTCATACAGATAGCGGTGTAGATATTTCCATGTTCATACAGATAGTGGTGCTGATATTTCCATGTTTATACAGGTAGCGGTGTAGATATTTCCATGTTTATACAGATAGCGGTGTAGATATTTCCATGTTTATACAGATAGCGGTGTTGATATTTCCATGTTTATACAGATAGCGGTGTAGATATCTCCATCTTAATACAGATGGCGGTGTAGAAATTTATACGTTCATACAGATGGCGTTGTAGATATTTCCATGTTCATCCAGATGGCTCTGTAGATATATCCATGTTCGTACAGATGGCGGTGAAGATATTTCCATGTTTTACAGATAGCGGTGTAGATATTTCCATGTTCATACAGATAGCGGTGTAGAAATTTCCATGTTCATAGAGATAGCAGTGTATGTATTTCCATCTTCAAACAGATAGCGGTGTAGATATTTCCATGTTCATAGAGATAGCGGTGTAGATATTTCCATGTTTATACAGATAGCGGTGAAGATGTATGCATGTTTACACAGATAGCGGTGAAGATATTTCCATGTTTTACAGATAGCGGTGTAGATATTTCCATGTTCATACAGATAGCGGTGTAGATATTTCCATGTTCATACAGATAGCGGTGCTGATATTTCCATGTTTATACAGGTAGCGGTGTAGATATTTCCATGTATATACAGATAGCGGTGTAGATATTTCCATGTTTATACAGATAGCGGTGTAGATATTTCCATGTTTATACAGATAGCGGTGTAGATACCTCCATCTTAATACAGATGGCGGTGTAGATATTTATATGTTCATACGGATGGCGGTGCAGATATTTCCATGTTCATACAGATGGCGGTGTGGATATTTCCATGTTCATACAGATAGCGGTGTAGTTATTTCCATGTGTAAGGATATAGCTGCGTAGATATTTCCATGTATATGCAGATAGCAGTGTAGATATTTCCATTTTCTTGCAGATAGCGGTGTAGATATTTCCATGTTCGAACAGATAGCGGTGTAGATATTTCCATGTTCATACAGATAGCGGTGTAGATATTTCCATGTTTATACAGATAGCGGTGAAGATGTATGCCTGTTTACACAGATAGCGGTGTAGATATTTCCATGTTCATACAGATAGTGGTGTAGATATTTCCGTGTTCATCCAGATGTCTGTGTAGATATATATATGTTCATACAGATAGTGGTGTAGATATTTCCATGTTCATATAGATAGCGGTGCTGATATTTCCATGTTTATACAGGCAGCGGTGTAGCTATTTCCATGTTCCTACAGATAGCGGTGTAGATATTTCCATGTTCATACAGATAGCGGTGCGGATATTTCCATGTTTATACAGGCAGCGGTGTAGAAATTTCCATGTTTATACAGATAGCGGTTTAGATATTTCCTTCTTAATACAGATGGCGGTTTATTTATATGTTCATACTGATGGCGGTGTAGATATTTCCATGTTTATACAGATAGCAGTGTAGATATCTCCATCTTAATACAGATGGCGGTGTAGATATTTATATGTTCATACAGATGGCGGTGCAGATATTTCCATGTTCATACAGATGGCGGTGTAGTTATTTCCATGTTCATACAGATAGTGGTGTAGTTATTTCCATGTGTAAAGAGATAGCTGTGTAGATATTTAAATGTATATGCAGAGAGCAGTGTAGATATTTCCATGTTCATACAGATAGCGGTGTAGATATTTCCATGTTTATACAGATAGCGGTGAAGATGTATGCATGTTTACACAGATAGCGGTGTAGATATTTCCATGTTCATACAGATAGCGGTGTAGATATTTCCATGTTCATCCAGATGGCTGTGTAGATATATCCATGTTCCTACAGATGGCGGTGAAGATATTTCCATGTTCATACAGATAGCGGTGTAGTTATTTCCATGTGTAAAGAGATAGCTGTGTAGAAATTTCCATGTATATGCAGAAAGCTGTGTATATATTTCCATTTTCATGCAGATAGCGGTTTAGATATTTCCATGTTCAAACAGATTGCGGTGTAGATATTTCCATGTTCATAGAGATAGCGGTGTAGATACTTCCATGTTCATACAGATAGAGGGGCTGATATTTCCATGTTCATACAGATAGCGGTGTAGTTATTTACATGTGTAAAGAGATAGATGTGTAGATATTTCCATGTATATGCAGATAGCTGTGTAGATATTTCCATTTTCATGCTGATAGCGGTTTAGATATTTCCATGTTCAAACAGATAGCGGTGTAGATATTTCCACGTTCATACAGATAGCGGTGTTGATATTTCCATGCTTATACAGATTCCGGTGAAGATGTATGCATGTTTACACAGATAGCTGTGTAGATATTTCCATGTTCATGCAGATAGCGGTGTAGATATTTCCATGTTCATCCAGATGGCTGTGTAGATATATCCATGTTCATGCTGATAGCGGTGTAGATATTTCCATGTTCCTACAGATAGTGGTGTAGATATTTCCATGTTCATACAGATAGCAGTGTAGCTATTTCCATGTTCATGAAGATAGCGGTGTAGATATTTCCATGTTCATAGAGATAGCGGTGTAGATATTTCCATGTTCATACAGATAGCGGTGCTGATATTTCCATGTTTATACAGGTAGCGGTGTAGGTATTTCCATGTTTATACAGATAGTGGTGAAGATGCATGCATGTTTACACAGATAGCGGTGTAGAGATTTCCATGTTCATCCAGAGGGCTGTGTAGATATATCCATGTTCATACAGATAGCGGTGTAGATATTTCCATGTTCATACAGATAGCGGTGTAGATACTTCCATGTTCATACAGATAGCGGTGCTGATATTTCCATGTTTATACAGGTAGCGGTGTAGATATTTCCATGTTTATACAGATAGCGGTGTAGATATTTCCATGTTTATACAGATAGCGGTGTTGATATTTCCATGTTTATACAGATAGCGGTGTAGATATCTCCATCTTAATACAGATGGCGGTGTAGAAATTTATACGTTCATACAGATGGCGTTGTAGATATTTCCATGTTCATCCAGATGGCTCTGTAGATATATCCATGTTCGTACAGATGGCGGTGAAGATATTTCCATGTTTTACAGATAGCGGTGTAGATATTTCCATGTTCATACAGATAGCGGTGTAGAAATTTCCATGTTAATAGAGATAGCATTGTATGTATTTCCATCTTCAAACAGATAGCGGTGTAGATATTTCCATGTTCATAGAGATAGCGGTGTAGATATTTCCATGTTTATACAGATAGCGGTGAAGATGTATGCATGTTTACACAGATAGCGGTGTGGATATTTCCATGTTCATCCAGAGGGCTGTGTAGATATATCCATGTTCATACAGATAGCGGTGTAGATATTTCCATGTTCATACAGATAGCGGTGTAGATATTTCCATGTTCATACAGATAGCGGTGTAGATATTTCCATGTTCATACAGATAGCGGTGCTGATATTTCCATGTTTATACAGGTAGCGGTGTAGATATTTCCATGTATATACAGATAGCGGTGTAGATATTTCCATGTTTATACAGATAGCGGTGTAGATATTTCCATGTTTATACAGATAGCGGTGTAGATACCTCCATCTTAATACAGATGGCGGTGTAGATATTTATATGTTCATACGGATGGCGGTGCAGATATTTCCATGTTCATACAGATGGCGGTGTGGATATTTCCATGTTCATACAGATAGCGGTGTAGTTATTTCCATGTGTAAGGATATAGCTGTGTAGATATTTCCATGTATATGCAGATAGCAGTGTAGATATTTCCATTTTCTTGCAGATAGCGGTGTAGATATTTCCATGTTCGAACAGATAGCGGTGTAGATATTTCCATGTTCATACCGATAGCGGTGTAGATATTTCCATGTTCATACAGATAGCGGTGTAGATATTTCCATGTTTATACAGATAGCGGTGAAGATGTATGCATGTTTACACAGATAGCGGTGTAGATATTTCCATGTTCATACAGATAGTGGTGTAGATATTTCCGTGTTCATTCAGATGTCTGTGTAGATATATATATGTTCATACAGATAGTGGTGTAGATATTTCCATGTTCATATAGATAGCGGTGCTGATATTTCCATGTTTATACAGGCAGCGGTGTAGCTATTTCCATGTTCCTACAGATAGCGGTGTAGATATTTCCATGTTCATACAGATAGCGGTGCTGATATTTCCATGTTTATACAGGCAGCGGTGTAGAAATTTCCATGTTTATACAGATAGCGGTTTAGATATTTCTTTCTTAATACAGATGGCGGTTTATTTATATGTTCATACTGATGGCGGTGTAGATATTTCCATGTTTATACAGATAGCAGTGTAGATATCTCCATCTTAATACAGATGGCGGTGTAGATATTTATATGTTCATACAGATGGCGGTGCAGATATTTCCATGTTCATACAGATGGCGGTGTAGTTATTTCCATGTTCATACAGATAGTGGTGTAGTTATTTCCATGTGTAAAGAGATAGCTGTGTAGATATTTAAATGTATATGCAGAGAGCAGTGTAGATATTTCCATGTTTATGCAGATAGCGGTGTAGATATTTCCATGTTTATACAGGTAGCGGTGTAGATATTTCCATGTCCAAACAGATAGCGGTGTAGATATTTCCATGTTTATACCGATAGCGGTGCAGATATTTCCATGTTTATACAGATAGTGGTGAAGATGTATGCATGTTTACACAGATAGCGGTGTAGATATTTCCATGTTCATCCAGATGGCTGTGTAGATATATCCATGTTCATACAGATAGCGGAGAAGATATTTCCATGTTCATACAGATAGCGGTGTAGATATTTCCATGTTCATCCAGATGGCTGTGTAGATATATCCATGTTCATACAGATAGCGGTGTAGATATTTCCATGTTCATACAGATAGCCGTGTAGCTATTTCCATTTTCATACACATAACGGTGTAGCTATTTTCATGTTCATACAGATAGCAGTGTAGATATTTCCATGTTCATACAGATAGCGGTGTAGATATTTCCATTTTCATACAGAGAGCGGTGCTGATATTTCCATGTTTATACAGATAGCGGTTTAGATATTTCCTTCTTAATACTGATGGCGGTGTAGATATTTATATGTTCAAACAGAAGGCGGTGCAGATATTTCCATGTTCATACAGATGGTGATGTAGATATTTCCATGTTTATAGATATAGCGGTGTAGTTATTTCCATGTGTAAAGAGATAGCTGTGTAGATATTTCCATGTATATGCAGATAGCTGTGTAGATATTTCCATTTTCATGCAGATAGCGGTGTAGATATTTACATGTTCAAACAGATAGCGGTGTAGATATTTCCACGTTCATTCAGATAGCTTTGTAGATATTTCCATGTTCATACAGATAGCGGTGTAGATATTTCCATGTTCATACAGATAGCGGTGTAGATATTTCCAGGTTCATACAGATATCGGTGCTGATATTTCCATGTTTATACAGGTAGCGGTGTAGATATTTCCATGTTTATACAGATAGCGGTGTAGCTATTTCCATGTTTATACAGATAGCGGTGTAGATATTTCCATGTTTATTCAGATAGCGGTGTAGATATCTCCATCTTAATAGAGATGGCCGTGTAGATATTTATATGTTCATACAGATGGCGGTGCAGATATTTACATGTTCATACAGATGGCGGTGTAGACATTTCCATGTTCATACAGATAGCGGTGTAGTTATTTCCATGTGTAAAGGGATAGCTGTGTAGATATTTCCATCTATATGCAGATAGCTGTGTAGATATTTCCATTTTCATGCAGATATCGGTGTATATATTTCCATCTTCAAACAGATAGCGGTGTAGATATTTCCATGTTCATAGAGATAGCGGTGTAGATATTTCCATGTTTATACAGATAGCGGTGAAGATGTATGCATGTTTACACAGATAGCGGTGTGGATATTTCCATGTTCATCCAGAGGGCTGTGTAGATATATCCATGTTCATACAGATAGCAGAGTGGATATTTCCATGTTCATACAGATAGCGGTGCTGATATTTCCATGTTTATACAGGTAGCGGTGTAGATATTTCCATGTTTATACAGATAGCGGTGTAGATACTTCCATGTTTATACAGATAGCGGTGTAGATATTTCCATGTTTATACAGATAGTGGTGTAGATATCTCCATCTTAATACAGATGGCGGTGTAGATATTTATATGTTCATACAGATGGCGGTGAAGATATTTCCATGTTCATACAGATGGCGGTGTAGATATTTCCATGTTCATACAGATAGCGGTGTAGTTATTTCCATGCGTATAGAGATACCTGTGTAGATATTTCCATGTATATGCAGATAGCAGTGTAGATATTTCCATTTTCATGCATATAGCGGTGTAGATATTTCCATGTTCAAACAGATAGCGGTGCAGATATTACCATGTTCATACAGATAGCGGTGCAGATATTTCCATGTTCATACAGATAGCAGTGTAGATATTTCCATGTTTATACAGATAGCGGTGAAGATGTGTGCATGTTTACACAGAGAGCGGTGTAGATATTTCCATGTTCATCCAGATGGCTGTGTAGATATATCCATGTTCATACAGATAGCGGTGTAGATATTTCCATGTTTATACAGATAGCGGTGAAGATGTATGCATGTTTACACAGATAGCGGTGTAGATATTTCCATGTTCATACAGATAGCGGTGTAGATATTTCCATGTTCATCCAGATGGCTGTGTAGATATATCCATGTTCCTACAGATGGCGGTGAAGATATTTCCATGTTCATACAGATAGCGGTGTAGTTATTTCCATGTGTAAAGAGATAGCTTTGTAGATATTTCCATGTATATGCAGATGGCTGTTTATATATTTCCATTTTCATGCAGATAGCGGTTTAGATATTTCCATGTTCAAACAGATAGCGGTGCAGATATTTCCATGTTCATAGAGATAGCGGTGTAGATACTTCCATGTTCATACAGATAGAGGGGCTGATATTTCCATGTTCATACAGATAGCGGTGCTGATATTTCCATGTTTATACAGAGAGCGGTGTAGATATTTCCATGTTTATTCAGATAGCGGTGTAGATATTTCCATGTTTATACAGATAGCGGTTTAGATATCTCCATCTTAATACAGATGGCGGTTTAGATATCTCCATCTTAATACAGATGGCGGTGTAGATATTTATATGTTCATACAGATGGCGGTGCAGACATTTCCATGTTCATACAGATAGCGGTGTAGTTATTTACATGTGTAAAGAGATAGATGTGTAGATATTTCCATGTATATGCAGATAGCTGTGTAGATATTTCCATTTTCATGCTGATAGCGGTTTAGATATTTCCATGTTCAAACAGATAGCGGTGTAGATATTTCCACGTTCATACAGATAGCGGTGTTGATATTTCCATGCTTATACAGATTGCGGTGAAGATGTATGCATGTTTACACAGATAGCAGTGTAGATATTTCCATGTTCATGCAGATAGCGGTGTAGATATTTCCATGTTCATCCAGATGGCTGTGTAGATATATCCATGTTCATGCTGATAGCGGTGTAGATATTTCCATGTTCCTACAGATAGTGGTGTAGATATTTCCATGTTCATACAGATAGCAGTGTAGCTATTTCCATGTTCATACAGATAGCGGTGTAGATATTTCCATGTTCATAGAGATAGCGGTGTAGATATTTCCATGTTCATACAGATAGCGGTGCTGATATTTCCATGTATATACAGGTAGCGGTGTAGGTATTTCCATGTTTATACAGATAGCGGTGTAGATATTTCCAAGTTTATACAGATAGCGGTGTAGATATCTCCATCTAAATACAGATGGCGGTGTAGATATTTATGTGTTTATACAGATGGCGGTGCAGATATTTCCATGTTCTTACAGATGGCAGTGTAGATATTTCCGTGTTTATAGAGATAGCAGTGTAGTTATTTCCATGTGTAAAGAGATAGCTTTGTAGATATTTCCATGTATATGCAGATAGCTGTGTAGATATTTCTATTTTCATGCAGATAGCGTTGTAGATATTTCCATGTTTATACAGATAGCGGTGAAGATATATGCATGTTTACACAGATAGCGGTGTATATATTTCCATGTTCATACAGATAGCGGTGTAGATATTTCAATGTTCATACAGATAGCGGTTTAGATATTTCCTTCTTAATACAGATGGCGGTGTAGATATTTATATATTCATACAGATGGTGGTGCAGATATTTCCATGTTCATACTGATGGCGGTGTAGATATTTCCATGTTGATAGATTTAGCGGTGTAGTTATTTCCATGTGTGAAGAGATAGCTGTGTAGATGATTCCATGTATATGCAGATAGCTTTGTAGATATTTCCATTTTCATGCAGATAGCGGTGTAGATATTTCCATGTTCAAACAGATAGCGTTGTAGATATTTCCATGTTCATACAGATAGCAGTGTAGATATTTCCATGTTTATAGAGATAGCGGTGAAGATGTATGCATGTTTTCACAGATATCGGTGTAGATATTTCCATCTTCAAACAGATAGCGGTGTAGATATTTCCATGTTCATACAGATAGCGGTGTAGATATTTCCATGTTTATACAGATATCGGTGAAGATGTATGCATGTTTACACAGATAGCGGTGTGGATATTTCCAAGTTCATCCACAGGGCTGTGTAGATATATCCATGTTCATCCAGATGGCTGTGTATATATATCCATGTTCATACAGATGGCGGTGAAAGTATTTCCATGTTCATTCAGATAGCGGTCTAGATATTTCCATGTTCATACAGATAGCGGTGTAGATATCTCCATGTTCATACAGATAGAGGGGCTGATATTTCCATGTTCATACAGATAGTGGTGCTGATATTTCCATTTTTATACAGGTAGCAGTGTAGATATTTCCATGTTTATACAGATAGCGGTGTAGATATTGCCATGTTCATACAGATAGCGGTGTAGATATTTCCATGTTCATCCAGATGGCTTTGTAGATATATCCATGTTCCTACAGATGGCGGTGAAGATATTTCCATGTTCATACAGATAGCGGTGTAGTTATTTCCATGTGTAAAGAGATAGCTGTGTAGATATTTCCATGTATATTCAGATGGCTGTTTATATATTTCCATTTTCATGCAGATAGCGGTTTAGATATTTCCATGTTCAAACAGATAGCGGTGCAGATATTTCCATGTTCATAGACATAGCGGTGTAGATACTTCCATGTTCATACAGATAGAGGGGCTGATATTTCCATGTTCATACAGATAGCGGTGCTGATATTTCCATGTTTATACAGAGAGCGGTGTAGATATTTCCATGTTTATTCAGATAGCGGTGCAGATATTTCCATGTTTATACAGATAGCGTTGTAGATATCTCCATCTTAATACAGATGGCGGTGTAGATATTTATATGTTCATACAGATGGCGGTGCAGACATTTCCATGTTCATACAGATAGCGGTGTAGTTATTTACATGTGTAAAGAGATAGATGTGTAGATATTTCCATGTATATGCAGATAGCTGTGTAGATATTTCCATTTTCATGCTGATAGCGGTTTAGATATTTCCATGTTCAAACAGATAGCGGTGTAGATATTTCCACGTTCATACAGATAGCGGTGTTGATATTTCCATGCTTATACAGATTGCGGTGAAGATGTATGCATGTTTACACAGATAGCAGTGTAGATATTTCCATGTTCATGCAGATAGCGGTGTAGATATTTCCATGTTCATCCAGATGGCTGTGTAGATATATCCATGTTCATGCTGATAGCGGTGTAGATATTTCCATGTTCCTACAGATAGTGGTGTAGATATTTCCATGTTCATACAGATAGCAGTGTAGCTATTTCCATGTTCATACAGATTGCGGTGTAGATATATCCATGTTCATAGAGATAGCGGTGTAGATATTTCCATGTTCATACAGATAGCGGTGCTGATATTTCCATGTTTATACAGGTAGCGGTGTAGGTATTTCCATGTTTATACAGATAGCGGTGTAGATATTTCCAAGTTTATACAGATAGCGGTGTAGATATCTCCATCTAAATACAGATGGCGGTGTAGATATTTATATGTTTATACAGATGGCGGTGCAGATATTTCCATGTTCTTACAGATGGCAGTGTAGATATTTCCGTGTTTATAGAGATAGCGGTGTAGTTATTTCCATGTGTAAAGAGATAGCTTTGTAGATATTTCCATGTATATGCAGATAGCTGTGTAGATATTTCTATTTTCATGCAGATAGCGTTGTAGATATTTCCATGTTTATACAGATAGCGGTGAAGATATATGCATGTTTACACAGATAGCGGTGTAGATATTTCCATGTTCATACAGATAGCGGTGTAGATATTTCAATGTTCATACAGATAGCGGTTTAGATATTTCCTTCTTAATACAGATGGCGGTGTAGATATTTATATATTCATACAGATGGTGGTGCAGATATTTCCATGTTCATACTGATGGCGGTGTAGATATTTCCATGTTTATAGATTTAGCGGTGTAGTTATTTCCATGAGTGAAGAGATAGCTGTGTAGATGTTTCCATGTATATGCAGATAGCTTTGTAGATATTTCCATTTTCATGCAGATAGCGGTGTAGATATTTCCATGTTCAAACAGATAGCGGTGTAGATATTTCCATGTTCATACAGATAGCAGTGTAGATATTTCCATGTTTATAGAGATAGCGGTGAAGATGTATGCATGTTTTTACAGATATCGGTGTAGATATTTCCGTCTTCAAACAGATAGCGGTGTAGATATTTCCATGTTCATACAGATAGCGGTGTAGATATTTCCATTTTTATACAGATATCGGTGAAGATGTATGCATGTTTACACAGATAGCGGTGTGGATATTTCCAAGTTCATCCAGAGGGCTGTGTAGATATATCCATGTTCATCCAGATGGCTGTGTATATATATCCATGTTCATACAGATGGCGGTGAAGGTATTTCCATGTTCATTCAGATAGCGGTCTAGATATTTCCATGTTCATACAGATAGCGGTGTAGATATCTCCATGTTCATACAGATAGAGGGGCTGATATTTCCATGTTCATACAGATAGTGGTGCTGATATTTCCATTTTTATACAGGTAGCGGTGTAGATATTTCCATGTTTATACAGATAGCGGTGTAGATATTGCCATGTTTATACAGATAGCGGTGTAGATATTTCCATGTTTATACAGATATCGGTGTAGATATCTCCATCTTAATACAGATGGCCGTGTAGATATGTATATGTTCATACAGATGTCGGTGCAGCTATTTCCATGTTCATACAGATGGCGGTGAAGATATTTCCATGTTCATACAGATAGCGGTGTAGTTATTTCCATGTGTTAAGAGATAGCTGTTTAGATATTTCCATGTATATGCAGAGAGCTCTGTAGATATTTCCATTTTCATCCAGATAGCTGTGTAGATAT
Organism: Gorilla gorilla gorilla; assembly: GCF_029281585.2. Lineage (NCBI taxonomy): Eukaryota > Metazoa > Chordata > Mammalia > Primates > Hominidae > Gorilla > Gorilla gorilla. The sequence goes on from NC_073231.2 coordinate 155,062,013, forward strand.
TTACATGTCCAAACAGATAGCGGTGTAGATATTTCCATGTTCATTCAGATAGTTTTGTAGACATTTCCATGTTCATACAGATAGCGGTGTAGATATTTCCATGTTCATCCAGATGGCTGTGTAGATATATCCATGTTCCTACAGATGGCGGTGAAGATATTTCCATGTTCATACACATAGCGGTGTAGTTATTTCCATGTGTAAAGAGATAGCTGTGTAGATATTTCCATGTATATGCAGATAGCTGTGTATATATTTCCATTTTCATGCAGATAGCGGTTTAGATATTTCCATGTTCAAACAGATAGTGGTGTAGATATTTCCATGTTCATAGAGATAGCGGTGTAGATACTTCCATGTTCATACAGATAGAGGGGCTGATATTTCCATGTTCATACAGATAGCGGTGCTGATATTTCCATGTTTATACAGAGAGCGGTGTAGATATTTCCATGTTTATTCAGATAGCGGTGTAGATATTTCCATGTTTATACAGATAGCGGTGTAGATATCTCCATCTTAATACAGATGGCGGTGTAGATATTTATTTGTTCATACAGATGGCGGTGCAGACATTTCCATGTTCATACAGATAGCGGTGTAGTTATTTACATGTGTAAAGAGATAGAAGTGTAGATATTTCCATGTATATGCAGATAGCTGTATAGATATTTCCATTTTCATGCTGATAGCGGTTTAGATATTTCCATGTTCAAACAGATAGCGGTGTAGATATTTCCACGTTCATACAGATAGCGGTGTTGATATTTCCATGCTTATACAGATTGCGGTGAAGATGTATGCATGTTTACACAGATAGCAGTGTAGATATTTCCATGTTCATGCAGATAGCGGTGTAGATATTTCCATGTTCATCCAGAAGGCTGTGTAGATATATCCATGTTCATGCTGATAGCGGTGTAGATATTTCCATGTTCCTACAGATAGTGGTGTAGATATGTCCATGTTCATAGAGATAGCGGTGTAGATATTTCCATGTTCATACAGATAGCGGTGCTTATATTTCCATGTTTATACAGGTAGCGGTGTAGGTATTTCCATGTTTATACAGATAGCGGTGTAGATATTTCCAAGTTTATACAGATAGCGGTGTAGATATCTCCATCTAAATACAGATGGCGGTGTAGATATTTATATGTTTATGCAGATGGCGGTGCAGATATTTCCATGTTCTTACAGATGGCAGTGTAGATATTTCCGTGTTTAAAGAGATAGCGGTGTATTTATTTCCATGTGTAAAGAGATAACTTTGTAGATATTTCCATGTACATGCAGATAGCTGTGTAGATATTTCTATTTTCTTGCAGATAGCGTTTTAGATATTTCCATGTTCGTACAGATAGCGGTGTAGATATTTCCATGTTCATACAGATAGCGGTGTAGATATTTCCATGTTTATACAGATAGCGGTGAAGATATATGCATGCTTACACAAATAGCGGTGTAGATATTTCCATGTTTATACAGATAGCGGTGAAGATATATGCATGTTTACACAGATAGCGGTGTAGATATTTCAATGTTCATACAGATAGCGGTTTAGATATTTCCTTCTTAATACAGATGGCGGTGTAGATATTTATATGTTCATACAGATGGTGGTGCAGATATTTCCATGTTCATACAGATGGCGGTGTAGATATTTCCATGTTTATAGATTTAGCGGTGTTGTTATTTCCATGTGTAAAGAGATACCTGTGTAGATGTTTCCATGTATATGCAGATAGCTTTGTAGATATTTCCATTTTCATGCAGATAGCGGTGTAGATATTTCCATGTTCAAACAGATAGCGGTGTAGATATTTCCATGTTCATACAGATAGCAGTGTAGATATTTCCATGTTTATAGAGATAGCGGTGAAGATGTATGCATGTTTACACAGATAGCGGTGTAGATATTTCCATCTTCAAACAGATAGCGGTGTAGCTATTTCCATGTTCATACAGATAGCGGTGTAGATATTTCCATGTTTATACAGATAGCAGTGAAGATGTATGCATGTTTACACAGATAGCGGAGTGGATATTTCCAAGTTCATCAAGAGGGCTGTGTAGATATATCCATGTTCATCCAGATGGCTGTGTAGATATATCCATGTTCATACAGATGGCAGTGAAGGTATTTCCATGTTCATTCAGATAGCGGTCTAGATATTTCCATGTTCATACAGATAGCGGTGTAGATATCTCCATGTTCATACAGATAGTGGGGCTGATATTTCCATGTTCATACAGATAGCGGTGCTGATATTTCCATGTTTATACAGGTAGCGGTGTAGATATTTCCATGTTTATACAGATAGCGGTGTAGATATTGCCATGTTTATACAGATAGCGGTGTAGATATTTCCATGTTTATACAGATATCGGTGTAGATATCTCCATCTTAATACAGATGGCCGTGTAGATATGTATATGTTCATACAGATGTCGGTGCAGCTATTTCCATGTTCATGCAGATGGCGGTGAAGATATTTCCATGTTCATACAGATAGCGGTGTAGTTATTTCCATGTGTAAAGAGATAGCTGTGTAGATATTTCCATGTATATGCAGATAGCTGTGTAGATATTTCCATTTTCATGCAGATAGCGGTGTAGATATTTCCATGTTCAAACAGATAGCGGTGTAGATATTTCCATGTTCATACAGAGAGCGGTGTAGATATTACCATGTTTATACAGATTGCGGTGAAGATGTATGCATATTTACACAGATAGTGGTGTAGATATTTCCATGTTCATACAGATAGTGGTGTAGATATTTCCGTGTTCATCCAGATGGCTGTGTAGATATATCCATGTTCATACAAATAGCGGTGTAGATATTTCCATGTTCATACAGGTAGTGGTGTAGATATTTCCATGTTCATACAGATAGCGGTGTAGCTATTTCCACGTTCATACAGATAGCGGTGTAGAAATTTCCATGTTCATAGAGATAGGAGGGTAGATATTTCCAAGTTTATACAGATAGCGGTGTAGATATCTCCATTTTAATATAGACGGCGGTGTAGATATTTATATGTTCATACAGATGGCGGTGCAGATATTTCCATGTTCATACAGATGGCGGTGTAGCTATTTCCATGTTTATAGAGATAGCGCTGTACTTATTTCCACGTGTAAAGAGATAGCTTTGTAGATATTTCCATGTATATGCAGATCGCTGTGTAGATATTTCCATTTTCATGCAGATAGCGGTGTAGATATTTCCATGTTCAAACAGCTAGCGGTGTAGATATTTCCATGTTCATACAGATAGCAGTGTAGATATTTCCATGTTTATACAGATAGCGGTGAAGATGTATGCATGTTTACACAGATAGCGGTGTAGATATTTCCATGTTCATACAGATAGCGGTGTAGATATTTCCATGTTCATCCAGATGGCTGTGTAGATATATCCATGTTCCTACAGATGGCGGTGAAGATATTTCCATGTTCCTACAGATAGTGGTGCAGATACTTCCATGTTCATACAGATAGCAGTGTAGCTATTTCCATGTTCATACAGATAGCAGTGTAGATATTTCCATGTTCATAGAGATAGCGGTGTAGATATTTCCATGTTCATACAGATGGCGGTGCTGATATTTCCATGTTTATACAGGTAGCGGTGTAGGTATTTCCATGTTTATGCAGATAGCGATGTAGGCATTTCCATGTTTATACAGATAGCGGTGTAGATATTTCCAAGTTTATACAGATAGCGGTGTAGATATCTCCATCTAAATACAGATGGCGGTGTAGATATTTATATGTTTATGCAGATGGCGGTGCAGATATTTCCATGTTCTTACAGATGGCAGTGTAGATATTTCCGTGTTTATAGAGATAGCGGTGTAGTTATTTCCATGTGTAAAGAGATAGCTTTGTAGATATTTCCATGTATATGCAGATAGCTGTGTAGATATTTCTATTTTCATGCAGATAGCGTTTTAGATATTTCCATGTTCGTAAAGATAGCGGTGTAGATATTTCCATGTTCATACAGATAGCGGTGTAGATATTTCCATGTTTATACAGATAGCGGTGAAGATATATGCATGTTTACACAGATAGCGGTGTAGATATTTCCATGTTTATACAGATAGCGGTGAAGATATATGCATGTTTACACAGATAGCGGTGTAGATATTTCCATGTTCATACAGATAGCGGTGTAGATATTTCAATGTTCATACAGATAGCGGTTTAGATATTTCCTTCTTAATACAGATGGCGGTGTAGATATTTATATGTTCATACAGATGGTGGTGCAGATATTTCCATTTTCATACAGATGGCGGTGTAGATATTTCCATGTTTATAGATTTAGCGGTGTAGTTATTTCCATGTGTAAAGAGATAGCTGTGTAGATGTTTCCATGTATATGCAGATAGCTTTGTAGATATTTCCATTTTCATGCAGATAGCGGTGTAGATATTTCCATGTTCAAACACATAGCGGTGTAGATATTTCCATGTTCATACAGATAGCAGTGTAGATATTTCCATGTTTATAGAGATAGCGGTGAAGATGTATGCATGTTTACACAGATAGCGGTGTAGATATTTCCATCTTCAAACAGATAGCGGTGTAGATATTTCCATGTTCATACAGATAGCGGTGTAGATATTTCCATGTTTATACAGATAGCGGTGAAGATGTATGCATGTTTACACAGATAGCGGTGTGGATATTTCCAAGTTCATCCAGAGGGCTGTGTAGATATATCCATGTTCATCCAGATGGCTGTGTAGGTATATCCATGTTCATACAGATGGGGGTGAAGGTATTTCCATGTTCATTCAGATAGCGGTCTAGATATTTCCATGTTCATACAGATAGCGGTGTAGATATCTCCATGTTCATACAGATAGAGGGGCTGATATTTCCATGTTCATACAGATAGCGGTGCTGATATTTCCATCTTTATACAGGTAGCGGTGTAGATATTTCCATGTTTATACAGATAGCGGTGTAGATATTGCCATGTTTATACAGATAGCGGTGTAGATATTTCCATGTTTATACAGATATCGGTGTAGATATCTCCATCTTAATACAGATGGCCGTGTAGATATGTATATGTTCATACAGATGTCGGTGCAGCTATTTCCATGTTCATGCAGATGGCGGTGAAGATATTTCCATGTTCATACAGATAGCGGTGTAGTTATTTCCATGTGTAAAGAGATAGCTGTGTAGATATTTCCATGTATATGCAGATAGCTGTGTAGATATTTCCATTTTCATGCAGATAGCGGTGTAGATATTTCCATGTTCAAACAGATAGCGGTGTAGATATTTCCATGTTCATACAGAGAGCGGTGTAGATATTACCATGTTTATACAGATTGCGGTGAAGATGTATGCATATTTACACAGATAGCGGTGTAGATATTTCCATGTTCATACAGATAGTGGTGTAGATATTTCCGTGTTCATCCAGATGGCTGTGTAGATATATCCATGTTCATACATATAGCGGTGTAGATATTTCCATGTTCATACAGGTAGTGGTGTAGATATTTCCATGTTCATACAGATAGCGGTGTAGCTATTTCCATGTTCATACAGATAGCGGTGTAGAAATTTCCATGTTCATAGAGATAGCAGGGTAGATATTTCCAAGTTTATACAGATAGCGGTGTAGATATTTCCATTTTAATATAGACGGCGGTGTAGATATTTATATGTTCATACAGATGGCGGTGCAGATATTTCCATGTTCATACAGATGGCGGTGTAGGTATTTCCATGTTTATAGAGATAGCGCTGTACTTATTTCCACGTGTAAAGAGATAGCTTTGTAGATATTTCCATGTATATGCAGATCGCTGTGTAGATATTTCCATTTTCATGCAGATAGCGGTGTAGATATTTCCATGTTCAAACAGCTAGCGGTGTAGATATTTCCATGTTCATACAGATAGCAGTGTAGATATTTCCATGTTTATACAGATAGCGGTGAAGATGTATGCATGTTTACACAGATAGCGGTGTAGATATTTCCATGTTCATACAGATAGCGGTGTAGATATTTCCATGTTCATCCAGATGGCTGTGTAGATATATCCATGTTCCTACAGATGGCGGTGAAAATATTTCCATGTTCATACAGATAGCGGTGTAGTTATTTCCATGTGTAAAAAGATAGCTGTGTAGATATTTCCATGTATATGCAGATAGCTGTTTATATATTTCCATTTTCATGCAGATAGCGGTTTAGATATTTCCATGTTCAAACAGATAGCGGTGCAGATATTTCCATGTTCATAGAGATAGCGGTGTAGATACTTCCAAGTTCATACAGATAGAGGGGCTGATAGTTCCATGTTCATACAGATAGCGGTGCTGATATTTCCATGTTTATACAGAGAGCGGTGTAGATATTTCCATGTTTATTCAGATAGCGGTGTAGATATTTCCATGTTTATACAGATAGCGGTGTAGATATCTCCATCTTAATACAGATGGTGGTGTAGATATTTATATGTTCTTACAGATGGCGGTGCAGACATTTCCATGTTCATACAGATAGCGGTGTAGTTATTTACATGTGTAAAGAGATAGATGTGTAGATATTTCCATGTATATGCAGATAGCTGTGTAGATATTTCCATTTTCATGCTGATAGCGGTTTAGATATTTCCATGTTCAAACAGATAGCGGTGTAGATATTTCCACGTTCATACAGATAGCGGTGTTGATATTTCCATGCTTATACAGATTGCGGTGAAGATGTATGCATGTTTACACAGATAGCAGTGTAGATATTTCCATGTTCATGCAGATAGCGGTGTAGATATTTCCATGTTCATCCAGATGGCTGTGTAGATATATCCATGTTCATGCTGATAGCGGTGTAGATATTTCCATGTTCCTACAGATAGTGGTGTAGGTATTTCCATGTTCATACAGATAGCAGTGTAGCTATTTGCATGTTCATACAGATAGCGGTGTAGATATTTCCATGTTCATAGAGATAGCGGTGTAGATATTTCCATGTTCATACAGATAGCGGTGCCGATATTTCCATGTTTATACAGGTAGCGGTGTAGGTATTTCCATGTTTATACGGATAGCGGTGTAGGTATTTCCATGTTTATACAGATAGCGGTGTAGATATTTCCAAGTTTATACAGATAGCGGTGTAGATATCTCCATCTAAATACAGATGGCGGTGTAGATATTTATATGTTTATACAGATGGCGGTGCAGATATTTCCATGTTCATACAGATGGCAGTGTAGATATTTCCGTGTTTATAGAGATAGCGGTGTAGTTATTTCCATGTGTAAAGAGATAGCTTTGTAGATATTTCCATGTATATGCAGATAGCTGTGTAGATATTTCTATTTTAATGCAGATAGCGGTTTAGATATTTCCATGTTCGTACAGATAGCGGTGTAGATATTTCCATGTTCATACAGATAGCGTTGTAGATATTTCCATGTTTATACAGATAGCGGTGAAGATATATGCATGTTTACACAGATAGCGGTGTAGATATTTCCATGTTCATACAGATAGCGGTGTAGATATTTCAGTGTTCATACAGATAGCTGTTTAGATATTTCCTTCTTAATACAGATGGTGGTGTAGATATTTATATGTTCATACAGATGGTGGTGCAGATATTTCCATGTTCATAGAGATGGCGGTGTAGATATTTCCATGTTTATAGATTTAGCGGTGTAGTTATTTCCATGTGTAAAGAGATAGCTGTGTAGATGTTTCCATGTATATGCAGATAGCTTTGTAGATATTTCCATTTTCATGCAGATAGCGGTGTAGATATTTCCATGTTCAAACACATAGCGGTGTAGATATTTCCATGTTCATACAGATAGCAGTGTAGATATTTCCATGTTTATAGAGATAGCGGTGAAGATGTGTGCATGTTTACACAGATAGCGGTGTAGATATTTCCATCTTCAAACAGATAGCGGTGTAGATATTTCCATGTTCATACAGATAGCGGTGTAGATATTTCCATGTTTATACAGATAGCGGTGAAGATATATGCATGTTTACACAGATAGCGGTGTGGATATTTACAAGTTCATCCAGAGGGCTGTGTAGATATATCCATATTCATCCAGATGGCTGTGTAGATATATCCATGTTCATACAGATGGCGGTGAAGGTATTTCCATGTTCATTCAGAGAGCGGTCTAGATATTTCCATGTTCATACAGATAGCGGTGTAGATATCTCCATGTTCATACAGATAGAGGGGCTGATATTTCCATGTTCATACAGATAGCAGTGTAGCTATTTCCATGTTCATGAAGATAGCGGTGTAGATATTTCCATGTTCATATAGATAGCGGTGTAGATATTTCCATGTTCATACAGATAGCGGTGCTGATATTTCCATGTTTATACAGATAGCGGTGAAGGTATTTCCATGTTTATACAGATAGCGGTGTAGATATTTCCAAGTTTATACAGATAGCGGTGTAGATATCTCCATCTAAATACAGATGGCGGTGTAGATATTTATATGTTTATACAGATGGCGGTGCAGATATTTCCATGTTCATACAGATGGCAGTGTAGATATTTCCGTGTTTATAGAGATAGCGGTGTAGTTATTTCCATGTGTTAAGAGATAGCTTTGTAGATATTTCCATGTATATGCAGATAGCTGTGTAGATATTTCTATTTTCATGCAGATAGCGGTTTAGATATTTCCATGTTCGTACAGATAGCGGTGTAGATATTTCCATGTTCATACAGATAGCGTTGTAGATATTTCCATGTTTATACAGATAGCGGTGAAGATATATGCATGTTTACACAGATAGCGGTGTAGATATTTCCATGTTCAAACAGATAGCGGTGTAGATATTTCAATGTTCATACAGATACCGGTTTAGATATTTCCTTCTTAATACAGATGGCGGTGTAGATATTTATATGTTCATACAGATGGTGGTGCAGATATTTCCATGTTCATACAGATGGCGGTGTAGATATTTCCATGTTTATAGATTTAGCGGTGTAGTTATTTCCATGTGTAAAGAGATAGCTGTGTAGATGTTTCCATGTATATGCAGATAGCTTTGTAGATATTTCCATTTTCATGCAGATAGCGGTGTAGATATTTCCATGTTCAAACAGATAGCGGTGTAGATATTTCCATGTTCATACAGATAGCAGTGTAGATATTTCCATGTTTATAGAGATAGCGGTGAAGATATATGCATGTTTACACAGATAGCGGTGTAGATATTTCCATCTTCAAACAGATAGCGGTGTAGATATTTCCATGTTCATCCAGATGGCTGTGTAGATATATCCATGTTCCTACAGATGGCGGTGAAGATATTTCCATGTTCATACAGATAGCGGTGTAGTTTTTTCCATGTGTAAAGAGATAGCTGTGTAGATATTTCCATGTATATGCAGATAGCTGTGTATGTATTTCCATTTTCATGCAGATAGCGGTATAGATATTTCCGTGTTCAAACAGATAGCAGTGTAGATATTTCCATGTTCATAGAGATAGCGGTGTAGATACTTCCATGTTCATACAGATAGAGGGGCTGATATTTCCATGTTCATACAGAGAGCGGTGCTGATATTTCCATGTTTATACAGATAGCGGTGTAGGTATTTCCATGTTTATACAGATAGCGGTGTAGATATTTCCAAGTTTATACAGATAGCGGTGTAGATATCTCCATCATAATACAGATGGCGGTGTGGATATTTATATGTTTATACAGATGGCGGTGCAGATATTTCCATGTTCATACAGATGGCGGTGTAGATATTTCCGTGTTTATAGAGATAGCGGTGTAGTTATTTCCATGTGTAAAGAGATAGCTGTGTAGATATTTCCATGTATATGCAGATAGATGTGTAGATATTTCCATTTTCATGCTGATAGCGGTGTATGTATTTCCATCTTCAAACAGATAGCGGTGTAGATATTTTCATGTTCATACAGATAGCGGTGTAGATATTTCCATGTTTATACAGATAGCGGTGAAGATGTATGCATGTTTACACAGATATCGGTGTGGATATTTCCATGTTCATCCAGAGGGCTGTGTAGATATATCCATGTTCATACAGATAGCGGTGTAGATATTTCCATGTTCATACAGATAGCAGTGTAGATATTTCCATGTTAATACAGATAGCGGTGTAGATATTTCCATGTTCATACAGATAGCGGTGCTGATATTTCAAAGTTTATACAGGTAGCGGTGTAGATATTTCCATGTTTATACAGATAGCGGTGTAGATATTTCCATCTTTATACAGATAGCGGTGTAGATATTTGCATGTTTATACAGATAGCGGTGTAGATATCTCCATCTTAATACAGATGGCGGTGTAGATATTTATATGTTCATACAGATGGCGGTGCAGATATTTCCATGTTCATACAGATGGCGGTGTGGATATTTCCATGTTCATACAGATAGCGGTGTAGTTATTTCCATGTGTAAAGATATAGCTGTGTAGATATTTCCATGTATATGCAGATAGCAGTGTAGATATTTCCATTTTCATGCAGATAGCAGTGTAGATATTTCCATGTTCAAACAGATAGTGGTGTAGATATTTCCAAGTTCATACACATAGCGGTGTAGATATTTCCATGTTCATACAGATAGCGGTGTAGATATTTCCATGTTTATACAGATAGCGGTGAAGATGTATGCATGTTTACACAGATAGCGGTGTAGATATTTCCATGTTCATACAGAGAGTGGTGTAGATATTTCCATGTTCATCCAGATGGCTGTGTAGATATATCCATGTTCATACAGATAGTGGTGTAGATATTTCCATGTTCATACAGATAGCGGTGCTGATATTTCCATGTTTATACAGGCAGCGGTGTAGCTATTTCCATGTTCCTACAGATAGCGGTGTAGATATTTCCATGTTCATACAGATAGTGGTGCTGATATTTCCATGTTTATACAGGCAGCGGTGTAGATATTTCCATGTTTATACAGAAAGCGTTTTAGATATTTCCTTCTTAATACAGATGGCGGTGTATTTATATGTTCATACAGATGGCGGTGTAGATATTTCCATGTTTATACAGATAGCAGTGTAGATATCTCCATCTTAATACAGATGGCGGTGTAGATATTTACATGTTCATACAGATGGCGGTGCAGATATTTCCATGTTCTTACAGATGGCGGTGTACTTATTTCCATGTTCATACAGGTAGTGGTGTAGTTATTTCCATGTGTAAAGAGATAGCTGTGTAGATATTTAAATGTATATGCATATAGCAGTGTAGATATTTCCATTATCATGCAGATAGCGGTGTAGATATTTCCATGTCCAAACAGATAGCGGTGTAGGTATTTCCATGTTCATACAGATAGCCGTGTAGATATTTAAATGTTCATACCGATAGCGGTGCAGATATTTCCATGTTTATACAGATAGTGGTGAAGATATATGCATGTTTACACAAATAGCGGTGTAGATATTTCCATGTTCATCCAGATGGCTGTGTAGATATATCCATGTTCATACAGATAGCGGTGTAGATATTTCCATGTTCATACAGATAGCGGTGTAGATATTTCCATGTTCATTCAGATGGCTGTATAGATATATCCATGTTCATACAGATAGCGGTTTAGATATTTCCATGTTCATACAGATAGCGGTGTAGCTATTTCCATTTTCATACACATAACGGGGTAGCTATTTCCATGTTCATACAGATAGCAGTGTAGATATTTCCATGTTCATACAGATAGCGGTGTAGATATTTCCATGTTCATACAGAGAGCGGTGCTGGTATTTCCATCTTTATACAGATAGCGGTTTAGATATTTCCTTCTTAATACAGATGGCGGTGTAGATATTTATATGTTCAAACAGATGGCGGTGCAGATATTTCCATGTTCATACAGATGGTGGTGTAGATATTTCCATGTTTATAGATATAGCGGTGTAGTTATTTCCATGTGTAAAGACATAGCTGTGTACATATTTCCATGTATATGCAGATAGCTTTGTAGATATTTCCATTTTCATGCAGATAGCGGTGTAGATATTTACATGTTCAAACAGATAGCGGTGTAGATATTTCCATGTTCATTCAGATAGCTTTGTAGATATTTCCATGTTCATACAGATAGCGGTGTAGATATTTCCATGTTCATACAGATAGCGGTGTAGATATTTCCAGGTTTATACAGATAGCGGTGCTGATATTTCCATGTTTATACAGGTAGCGGTGTAGATATTTCCATGTTTATACAAATAGCGGTGTAGATATTTCCATGTTTATACAGATAGCGGTGTAGATATTTCCATCTTTATTCAGATAGCGGTGTAGATATCTCCATCTTAATAGAGATGGCGGTGTAGATATTTATATGTTCATACAGATGGCGGTGCAGATATTTCCATGTTCATACAGATGGCGGTGTAGATATTTGCATGTTCATACAGATAGCGGTGTAGTTATTTCCATGTGTAAAGAGATAGCTGTGTAGATATTTCCATCTATATGCAGATAGCTGTGTAGATATTTCCATTTTGATGCAGATAGCGGTGTATATATTTCCATCTCCAAACAGATAGCGGTGTAGATATTTCCATGTTCATACAGATAGCGGTGTAGATATTTCCATGTTTATACAGATAGCGGTGAAGATGTATTCATGTTTACACAGATATCGGTGTGGATATTTCCATGTTCATCCAGAGGGCTGTGTAGATATATCCATGTTCATACAGATAGCGGTGTAGATATTTCCATGTTCATACAGATAGCAGTGTAGATATTTCCATGTTCATACAGATAGCGGTGCTGATATTTCCATGTTTATACAGGTAGCGGTGTAGATATTTCTATGTTTATACAGATAGCGGTGTAGATATTTCCATGTTTATACAGATAGCGGTGTAGCTATTTCCATGTTTATACAGATAGCGGTGTAGATATCTCCATCTTAATACAGATGGCGGTGTAGATATTTATATGTTCATACAGATGGCGGTGCAGTTATTTCCATGTTCATACAGATGGCGGTGTAGATATTTCCATGTTCATACAGATAGCGGTGTAGTTATTTCCATGTGTAAAGAGATAGCTGTGTAGATATTTCCATGTATATGCAGATAGCAGTGTAGATATTTCCATTTTCATGCAGATAGCGGTGTAGATATTTCCATGTTCAAACAGATAGCGGTGTAGATATTTCCATGTTCATACAGATAGCGGTGCAGATATTTCCATGTTCATACAGATAGCAGTGTAGATATTTCCATGTTTATACCGATAGCGGTGAAGATGTATGCATGTTTACACAGATAGCGGTGTAGATATTTCCATGTTCATCCACATGGCTGTGTAGATATATCCAAGTTCATACAGATAGCGGTGTAGATATTTCCATGTTCATACAGATAGCAGTGTAGATATCTCCATCTTAATACAGATGGCGGTGTAGATATTTATATGTTCATACAGATGGCGGTGCAGATATTTCCATGTTCATACAGATGGCGGTGTAGATATTTCCATGTTTATTGAGATAGCGGTGTAGTTATTTCCATGTGTAAAGAGATAGCTGTGTAGATATTTCCATGTATATGCAGATAGCTTTGTAGATATTTCCATTTTCATGCAGATAGCGGTGTAGATATTTACATGTTCAAACAGATAGCGGTGTAGATATTTCAATGTTTATACAGATAGCGGTGTAGACATTTCCAGGTTCATACAGATAGCGGTGCTGATATTTCCGTGTTTATACAGGTAGCGGTGTAGATATTTCCATGTTTATACAGATAGTGGTGTAGATATTTCCATGTTTGTACAGATAGCGGTGTAGATATTTCCATGTTTATTCAGATAGCGGTGTAGATATCTCCATCCTAATACAGATGGCGGTGTAGATATTTATATGTTCATACAGATGGCGGTGCAGATATTTCCATGTTCATACAGATGGCAGTGTAGATATGTCCATGTTCATACAGATAGCGGTGTAGTTATTTCCATGTGTAAAGAGATTGCTGTGTAGATATTTCCATCTATATGCAGATAGCTGTGTAGATATTTCCATTTTCATGCAGATAGCGATGTATATATTTCCATCTTCAAACAGATAGCGGTGTAGATATTTCCATGTTCATACAGATAGCGGTGTAGATATTTCCATGTTTATACAGATAGCGGTGAAGATGTATGCATGTTTACACAGATAGCAGTGTGGATATTTCCATGTTCATCCAGGGTGCTGTGTAGATATATCCATGTTCATACAGATAGCGGTGTAGATATTTCCATGTTCATACAGATAGCGGTGTAGATATTTCAATGTGTAAAGAGATAGCTGTGTAGATATTTCCATCTATATGCAGATAGCTGTGTAGATATTTCCATTTCCATGCCGATAGCTGTGTATATATTTCCATCTTCAAACAGATAGCGGTGTAGATATTTCCATTTTCATAGAGATAGCGGTGTAGATATTTCCATGTTTATACAGATAGCGGTGAAGATGTATGCATCTTTACACAGATAGCGGTGTAGAGATTTCCATGTTCATCCAGAGGGCTGTGTAGATATATCCATGTTCATACAGATAGCGGTGTAGATATTTCCATGTTCATACAGATAGCGGTGTAGATATTTCCATGTTCATACAGATAGCGGTGCTGATATTTCCATGTTTATACAGTAGCGGTGTAGATATTTCCATGTGTATACAGATAGCGGTGTAGATATTTCCATGTTTATAAAGATAGCGGTGTTGATATTTGCATGTTTATACAGATAGCGGTGTAGATATCTCCATCTTAATACAGATGGCGGTTTAGATATTTATATGTTCATACAGATGGCGGTGCAGATATTTCCATGTTCATACAGATGGCGGTGCAGATATTTCCATGTTCATACAGATAGCGGTGCAGATATTTCCATGTTCATACAGATAGCGGTGTAGGTATTTCCAAGTTTATACAGATAGCGGTGAAGATGTATGCATGTTTACACAGATAGCGGTGTAGATATTTCCATGTTCATCCAGATGGCTGTGTAGATATATCCATGTTCATACAGACAGTGGTGTAGATATTTCCATGTTCATACAGATGGCGGTGTAGATATTTCCATGTTCATACAGATAGCGGTGTAGATATTTCCATGTTTATACAGATAGCGGTGAAGATGTATGCATGTTTACACAGATAGCGGTGTATATATTTCCATGTTCATACAGATAGCGGTGTAGATATTTCCATGTTTATTCAGATAGCGGTGTAGATATCTCCATCTTAATACAGATGGCGGTGTAGATATTTATATGTTCATACAGATGGCGGTGCAGATATTTCCAAGTTCATACAGATGGCGGTGTAGACATTTCCATGTTCATACAGATAGCGGTGTAGATATTTCCATATTCATACAGATAGCGGTGCTGATATTTCCATGTTTATACAGGTAGCGGTGTAGATATTTCCATGTTTATACAGATAGCGGTGTACATATTTCCATGCTTATACAGATAGCGGTGTAGATATTTCCATGTTTATACAGATAGCGGTGGAGATATCTCCATCTTAATACAGATGGCGGTGTAGATATTTATATGTTCATACAGATGGCGGTGCAGATATTTCCATGTTCATACAGATGGCGGTGTAGATATTTCCATGTTCATACAGATAGCGGTGTAGTTTTTTCCATGTGTAAAGAGATAGATGTGTAGATATTTCCATGTATATGCAGATAGCAGTGTAGATATTTCCATTTTCATGCAGATAGCCGTGTAGATATTTCCATGTTCAAACAGAAAGAGGTGTAGATATTTCCATGTTCATACAGATAGCGGTGCAGATATTTCCAAGTTCATACAGATAGCGTTGTAGATATTTCCATGTTCATACAGATAGCGGTGCAGATATTTCCATGTTCATACAGATAGCAGTGTAGATATTTCCATGTTAATACAGATAGCGGTGAAGATGTATTCATGTTTACACAGATAGCGGTGTAGATATTTCCATGTTCATCCAGATGGCTGTGTAGATATATCCATGTTCACACAGATAGCGGTGAAGATGTATGCATGTTTACACAGATATCAGTGTAGATATTTCCATGTACATCCAAATGGCTGTGTAGATATATCCATGTTCATACAGATAGCGGTGTAGCTATTTCCATTTTCATACACATAACGGTGTAGCTATTTCCATGTTCATACAGATAGCAGTGTAGATATTTCCATGTTCATAGAGATAGCGGTGCAGATATTTCCATTTTCATACAGAGAGTGGTGCTGATATTTCCAAGTTTATACAGATAGCGGTTTAGATATTTCCTTCTTAATACAGATGGCGGTGTAGATATTTCCATGTTCATACAGATGGTGGTGTAGATATTTCCATGTTTATAGATATAGCGGTGTAGTTATTTCCATGTGTAAAGAGATAGCTGTGTAGATATTTCCATGTATATGCAGATAGCTGTGTAGATATTTCCATTTTCTTGCAGATAGCGGTGTAGATATTTCCATGTTCATACAGATAGCGGTGTAGATATTTCCATGTTCATACAGATAGCGGTGTAGATATTTCCAGGTTCATACAGGTAGCGGTCCTGATATTTCCATGTTTATACAGGTAGCGGTGTAGATATTTCCATGTTTATACAGATAGCGGTGTAGATATTTCCATGTTTATACAGATAGCGGTGTAGATATTTCCATGTTCATACAGATAGCGGTGTAGTTATTTCCATGTGTAAAGAGATAGCTGTGTAGATATTTCCATCTATATGCAGATAGCTGTGTAGATATTTCCATTTTCATGCAGATAGCGGTGTACGTATTACCATCTTCAAACAGATAGCGGTGTAGATATTTCCATGATCATAGAGATAGCGGTGTAGATATTTCCATGTTTATACAGATAGCGGTGAAGATGTATGCATGTTTACACAGATAGCGGTGTGGATATTTCCACGTTCATCCAGAGGGCTGTGTAGATATATACATGTTCATACAGATAGCGGTGTAGATATTTCCATGTTCATAGAGATAGCAGTGTAGATATTTCCATGTTCATACAGATAGCGGTGCTGATATTTCCATGTTTATACAGGTAGCGGTGTAGATATTTCCATGTTTATACAGATAACGGTGTAGATATTTCCATGTTTATACAGATAGCGGTGTCGTTATTTCCATGTTTATACAGATAGCTGTGTAGATATCTCCATCTTAATATAGATGGCGGTGTAGATATTTATATGTTCATACAGATGGCGGTGCAGACATTTCCATGTTCATACAGATAGCGGTGTAGTTATTTACATGTGTAAAGAGGTAGATGTGTAGATATTTCCATGTATATGCAGATAGCTGTGTAGATATTTCCATTTTCATGCTGATAGCGGTTTAGATATTTCCATGTTCAAACAGATAGCGGTTTAGATATTTCCATGTTCAAACAGATAGCGGTGTAGATATTTCCACGTTCATACAGATAGCGGTGTTGATATTTCCATGCTTATACAGATTGCGGTGAAGATGTATCCATGTTTACACAGATAGCAGTGTAGATATTTCCATGTTCATGCAGATAGCGGTGTAGATATTTCCATGTTCATCCAGATGGCTGTGTAGATATATCCATGTTCATGCTGATAGCGGTGTACATATTTCCATGTTCGTACAGATAGTGGTGTAGATACTTCCATGTTCATCCAGATGGCTGTGTAGATATATCCATGTTCATGCTGATAGCGGTGTAGATATTTCCATGTTCCTACAGATAGTTGTGTAGATATTTCCATGTTCATACAGATAGCAGTGTAGCTATTTCCATGTTCATACAGATAGCGGTGTAGATATTTCCATGTTCATAGAGATAGCGGTGTAGATATTTCCATGTTCATACAGATAGCGGTGCTGATATTTCCATGTTTATACAGGTAGCGGTGTATGTATTTCCATGTTTATACAGATAGCGGTGTAGGTATTTCCATGTTTATACAGATAGCGGTGTAGATATTTCCAAGTTTATACAGATAGCGGTGTAGATATCTCCATCTAAATACAGATGGCGGTGTAGATATTTATATGTTTATACAGATGGCGGTGCAGATATTTCCCTGTTCATACAGATGGCAGTGTAGATATTTCCGTGTTTATAGAGATAGCGGTGTAGTTATTTCCATTTGTAAAGAGATAGCTTTGTAGATATTTCCATGTATATGCAGATACCTGTGTAGATATTTCTATTTTCATGCAGATAGCGGTTTAGATATTTCCATGTTCGTACAGATAGCGGTGTAGATATTTCCATGTTCATACAGATAGCGTTGTAGATATTTCCATGTTTATACAGATAGCGGTGAAGATATATGCATGTTTACACAGATAGCGGTGTAGATATTTCCATGTTCATACAGATAGCGGTGTAGATATTTCAATGCTCATACAGATAGCGGTTTAGATATTTCCTTCTTAATACAGATGGCGGTGTAGATATTTATGTGTTCATACAGATGGTGGTGCAGATATTTCCATGTTCATACAGATGGTGGTGTAGATATTTCCATGTTTATAGATTTAGCGGTGTAGTTATTTCCATGTGTAAAGAGATAGCTGTGTAGATGTTTCCATGTATATGCAGATAGCTTTGTAGATATTTCCATTTTCATGCAGATAGCGGTGTAGATATTTCCATGTTCAAACAGATAGCGGTGTAGATATTTCCATGTTCATACAGATAGCGGTGTAGATATTTCCATGTTTATAGAGATAGCGGTGAAGATGTATGCATGTTTACACAGATAGCGGTGTAGATATTTCCATCTTCAAACAGATAGCGGTGTAGATATTTCCATGTTCATACAGATAGCGGTGTAGATATTTCCATGTTTATACAGATAGCGGTGAAGATGTATGCATGTTTACACAGATAGCGGTGTGGATATTTCCAAGTTCATCAAGAGGGCTGTGTAGATATATCCATGTTCATCCAGATGGCTGTGTAGATATATCCATGTTCATACAGATAGCGGTGTAGATATTTCCATGTTCATCCAGATGGCTGTGTAGATATATCCTTGTTCCTACAGATGGCGGTGAAGATATTTCCATGTTCATACAGATAGCGGTGTAGTTATTTCCATGTGTAAAGAGATAGCTGTGTAGAAATTTCCATGTATATGCAGAAAGCTGTGTATATATTTCCATTTTTATGCAGATAGCGGTTTAGATATTTCCATGTTCAAACAGATAGCGGTGTAGATATTTCCATGTTCATAGAGATAGCGGTGTAGATACTTCCATGTTCATACAGATAGAGGGGCTGATATTTCCATGTTCATACAGATAGCGGTGTAGTTATTTAAATGTGTAAAGATATAGATGTGTAGATATTTCCATGTATATGCAGATAGCTGTGTAGATATTTCCATTTTCATGCTGATAGCGGTTTAGATATTTCCATGTTCAAACAGATAGCGGTGTAGATATTTCCACGTTCATACAGATAGCGGTGTTGATATTTCCATGCTTATACAGATTCCGGTGAAGATGTATGCATGTTTAAACAGATAGCTGTGTAGATATTTCCATGTTCATGCAGATAGCGGTGTAGATATTTCCATGTTCATCCAGATGGCTGTGTAGATATATCCATGTTCATGCTGATAGCGGTGTAGATATTTCCATGTTCCTACAGATAGTGGTGTAGATATTTCCATGTTCATACAGATAGCAGTGTAGCTATTTCCATGTTCATGAAGATAGCGGTGTAGATATTTCCATGTTCATAGAGATAGCGGTGTAGATATTTCCATGTTCATACAGATAGCGGTGCTGATATTTCCATGTTTATACAGGTAGCGGTGTAGGTATTTCCATGTTTATACAGATAGTGGTGAAGATGCATGCATGTTTACACAGATAGCGGTGTAGAGATTTCCATGTTCATCCAGAGGGCTGTGTAGATATATCCATGTTCATACAGATAGCGGTGTAGATATTTCCATGTTCATACAGATAGCGGTGTAGATATTTCCATGTTCATACAGATAGCGGTGCTGATATTTCCATGTTTATACAGGTAGCGGTGTAGATATTTCCATGTTTATACAGATAGCGGTGTAGATATTTCCATGTTTATACAGATAGCGGTGTTGATATTTCCATGTTTATACAGATAGCGGTGTAGATATCTCCATCTTAATACAGATGGCGGTGTAGATATTTATATGTTCATACAGATGGCGTTGTAGATATTTCCATGTTCATCCAGATGGCTCTGTAGATATATCCATGTTCTTACAGATGGCGGTGAAGATATTTCCATGTTTTACAGATAGCGGTGTAGATATTTCCATGTTCATACAGATAGCGGTGTAGAAATTTCCATGTTCATAGAGATAGCAGTGTATGTATTTCCATCTTCAAACAGATAGCGGTGTAGATATTTCCATGTTCATAGAGATAGCGGTGTAGATATTTCCATGTTTATACAGATAGCGGTGAAGATGTATGCATGTTTACACAGATAGCGGTGTGGATATTTCCATGTTCATCCAGAGGGCTGTGTAGATATATCCATGTTCATACAGATAGCGGTGTAGATATTTCCATGTTCATACAGATAGCGGTGTAGATATTTCCATGTTCATACAGATAGCGGTGTAGATATTTCCATGTTAATACAGATAGCGGTGCTGATATTTCCATGTTTATACAGGTAGCGGTGTAGATATTTCCATGTATATACAGATAGCGGTGTAGATATTTCCATGTTTATACAGATAGCGGTGTAGATATTTCCATGTTTATACAGATAGCGGTGTAGATACCTCCATCTTAATACAGATGGCGGTGTAGATATTTATATGTTCATATGGATGGCGGTGCAGATATTTCCATGTTCATACAGATGGCGGTGTGGATATTTCCATGTTCATACAGATAGCGGTGTAGTTATTTCCATGTGTAAGGATATAGCTGCGTAGATATTTCCATGTATATGCAGATAGCAGTGTAGATATTTCCATTTTCTTGCAGATAGCGGTGTAGATATTTCCATGTTCGAACAGATAGCGGTGTAGATATTTCCATGTTCATACAGATAGCGGTGTAGATATTTCCATGTTCATACAGATAGCGGTGTAGATATTTCCATGTTTATACAGATAGCGGTGAAGATGTATGCCTGTTTACACAGATAGCGGTGTAGATATTTCCATGTTCATACAGATAGTGGTGTAGATATTTCCGTGTTCATCCAGATGTCTGTGTAGATATATATATGTTCATACAGATAGTGGTGTAGATATTTCCATGTTCATATAGATAGCGGTGCTGATATTTCCATGTTTATACTGGCAGCGGTGTAGCTATTTCCATGTTCCTACAGATAGCGGTGTAGATATTTCCATGTTCATACAGATAGCGGTGCTGATATTTCCATGTTTATACAGGCAGCGGTGTAGAAATTTCCATGTTTATACAGATAGCGGTTTAGATATTTCCTTCTTAATACAGATGGCGGTTTATTTATATGTTCATACTGATGGCGGTGTAGATATTTCCATGTTTATACAGATAGCAGTGTAGATATCTCCATCTTAATACAGATGGTGGTGTAGATATTTATATGTTCATACAGATGGCGGTGCAGATATTTCCATGTTCATACAGATGGCGGTGTAGTTATTTCCATGTTCATACAGATAGTGGTGTAGTTATTTCCATGTGTAAAGAGATAGCTGTGTAGATATTTAAATGTATATGCAGAGAGCAGTGTAGATATTTCCATGTTCATACAGATAGCGGTGTAGATATTTCCATGTTTATACAGATAGCGGTGAAGATGTATGCATGTTTACACAGATAGCGGTGTAGATATTTCCATGTTCATACAGATAGCGGTGTAGATATTTCCATGTTCATCCAGATGGCTGTGTAGATATATCCATATTCCTACAGATGGCGGTGAAGATATTTCCATGTTCATACAGATAGCGGTGTAGTTATTTCCATGTGTAAAGAGATAGCTGTGTAGAAATTTCCATGTATATGCAGAAAGCTGTGTATATATTTCCATTTTCATGCAGATAGCGGTTTAGATATTTCCATGTTCAAACAGATAGCGGTGTAGATATTTCCATGTTCATAGAGATAGCGGTGTAGATACTTCCATGTTCATACAGATAGAGGGGCTGATATTTCCATGTTCATACAGATAGCGGTGTAGTTATTTACATGTGTAAAGAGATAGATGTGTAGATATTTCCATGTATATGCAGATAGCTGTGTAGATATTTCCATTTTCATGCTGATAGCGGTTTAGATATTTCCATGTTCAAACAGATAGCGGTGTAGATATTTCCACGTTCATACAGATAGCGGTGTTGATATTTCCATGCTTATACAGATTCCGGTGAAGATGTATGCATGTTTACACAGATAGCTGTGTAGATATTTCCATGTTCATGCAGATAGCGGTGTAGATATTTCCATGTTCATCCAGATGGCTGTGTAGATATATCCATGTTCATGCTGATAGCGGTGTAGATATTTCCATGTTCCTACAGATAGTGGTGTAGATATTTCCATGTTCATACAGATAGCAGTGTAGCTATTTCCATGTTCATGAAGATAGCGGTGTAGATATTTCCATGTTCATAGAGATAGCGGTGTAGATATTTCCATGTTCATACTGATAGCGGTGCTGATATTTCCATGTTTATACAGGTAGCGGTGTAGGTATTTCCATGTTTATACAGATAGTGGTGAAGATGCATGCATGTTTACACAGATAGCGGTGTAGAGATTTCCATGTTCATCCAGAGGGCTGTGTAGATATATCCATGTTCATACAGATAGCGGTGTAGATATTTCCATGTTCATACAGATAGCGGTGTAGATATTTCCATGTTCATACAGATAGCGGTGCTGATATTTCCATGTTTATACAGGTAGCGGTGTAGATATTTCCATGTTTATACAGATAGCGGTGTAGATATTTCCATGTTTACACAGATAGCGGTGTAGATATTTCCATGTTCATACAGATAGTGGTGTAGATATTTCCGTGTTCATTCAGATGTCTGTGTAGATATATATATGTTCATACAGATAGTGGTGTAGATATTTCCATGTTCATATAGATAGCGGTGCTGATATTTCCATGTTTATACAGGCAGCGGTGTAGCTATTTCCATGTTCCTACAGATAGCGGTGTAGATATTTCCATGTTCATACAGATAGCGGTGCTGATATTTCCATGTTTATACAGGCAGCGGTGTAGAAATTTCCATGTTTATACAGATAGCGGTTTAGATATTTCCTTCTTAATACAGATGGCGGTTTATTTATATGTTAATACTGATGGCGGTGTAGATATTTCCATGTTTATACAGATAGCGGTGTAGATATTTCCATGTTTATACAGATAGCGGTGTTGATAATTCCATGTTTATACAGATAGCGGTGTAGATATCTCCATCTTAATACAGATGGCGGTGTAGATATTTATACGTTCATACAGATGGCGTTGTAGATATTTCCATGTTCATCCAGATGGCTCTGTAGATATATCCATGTTCGTACAGATGGCGGTGAAGATATTTCCATGTTTTACAGATAGCGGTGTAGATATTTCCATGTTCATACAGATAGCGGTGTAGAAATTTCCATGTTAATAGAGATAGCATTGTATGTATTTCCATCTTCAAACAGATAGCGGTGTAGATATTTCCATGTTCATAGAGATAGCGGTGTAGATATTTCCATGTTTATACAGATAGCGGTGAAGATGTATGCATGTTTACACAGATAGCGGTGTGGATATTTCCATGTTCATCCAGAGGGCTGTGTAGATATATCCATGTTCATACAGATAGCGGTGTAGATATTTCCATGTTCATACAGATATCGGTGTAGATATTTCCATGTTCATACAGATAGCGGTGTAGATATTTCCATGTTCATACAGATAGCGGTGCTGATATTTCCATGTTTATACAGGTAGCGGTGTAGATATTTCCATGTATATACAGATAGCGGTGTAGATATTTCCATGTTTATACAGATAGCGGTGTAGATATTTCCATGTTTATACAGATAGCGGTGTAGATACCTCCATCTTAATACAGATGGCGGTGTAGATATTTATATGTTCATACGGATGGCGGTGCAGATATTTCCATGTTCATACAGATGGCGGTGTGGATATTTCCATGTTCATACAGATAGCGGTGTAGTTATTTCCATGTGTAAGGATATAGCTGTGTAGATATTTCCATGTATATGCAGATAGCAGTGTAGATATTTCCATTTTCTTGCAGATAGCGGTGTAGATATTTCCATGTTCGAACAGATAGCGGTGTAGATATTTCCATGTTCATACCGATAGCGGTGTAGATATTTCCATGTTCATACAGATAGCGGTGTAGATATTTCCATGTTTATACAGATAGCGGTGAAGATGTATGCATGTTTACACAGATAGCGGTGTAGATATTTCCATGTTCATACAGATAGTGGTGTAGATATTTCCGTGTTCATTCAGATGTCTGTGTAGATATATATATGTTCATACAGATAGTGGTGTAGATATTTCCATGTTCATATAGATAGCGGTGCTGATATTTCCATGTTTATACAGGCAGCGGTGTAGCTATTTCCATGTTCCTACAGATAGCGGTGTAGATATTTCCATGTTCATACAGATAGCGGTGCTGATATTTCCATGTTTATACAGGCAGCGGTGTAGAAATTTCCATGTTTATACAGATAGCGGTTTAGATATTTCCTTCTTAATACAGATGGCGGTTTATTTATATGTTCATACTGATGGCGGTGTAGATATTTCCATGTTTATACAGATAGCAGTGTAGATATCTCCATCTTAATACAGATGGCGGTGTAGATATTTATATGTTCATACAGATGGCGGTGCAGATATTTCCATGTTCATACAGATGGCGGTGTAGTTATTTCCATGTTCATACAGATAGTGGTGTAGTTATTTCCATGTGTAAAGAGATAGCTGTGTAGATATTTAAATGTATATGCAGAGAGCAGTGTAGATATTTCCATGTTTATACAGATAGCGGTGTAGATATTTCCATGTTTATACAGGTAGCGGTGTAGATATTTCCATGTCCAAACAGATAGCGGTGTAGATATTTCCATGTTTATACCGATAGCGGTGCAGATATTTCCATGTTTATACAGATAGTGGTGAAGATGTATGCATGTTTACACAGATAGCGGTGTAGATATTTCCATGTTCATCCAGATGGCTGTGTAGGTATATCCATGTTCATACAGATAGCGGAGAAGATATTTCCATGTTCATACAGATAGCGGTGTAGATATTTCCATGTTCATCCAGATGGCTGTGTAGATATATCCATGTTCATACAGATAGCGGTGTAGATATTTCCATGTTCATACAGATAGCGGTGTAGCTATTTCCATTTTCATACACATAACGGTGTAGCTATTTTCATGTTCATACAGATAGCAGTGTAGATATTTCCATGTTCATACAGATAGCGGTGTAGATATTTCCATTTTCATACAGAGAGCGGTGCTGATATTTCCATGTTTATACAGATAGCGGTTTAGATATTTCCTTCTTAATACTGATGGCGGTGTAGATATTTATATGTTCAAACAGAAGGCGGTGCAGATATTTCCATGTTCATACAGATGGTGATGTAGATATTTCCATGTTTATAGATATAGCGGTGTAGTTATTTCCATGTGTAAAGAGATAGCTGTGTAGATATTTCCATGTATATGCAGATAGCTGTGTAGATATTTCCATTTTCATGCAGATAGCGGTGTAGATATTTACATGTTCAAACAGATAGCGGTGTAGATATTTCCACGTTCATTCAGATAGCTTTGTAGATATTTCCATGTTCATACAGATAGCGGTGTAGATATTTCCATGTTCATACAGATAGCGGTGTAGATATTTGCAGGTTCATACAGATAGCGGTGCTGATATTTCCATGTTTATACAGGTAGCGGTGTAGATATTTCCATGTTTATACAGATAGCGGTGTAGCTATTTCCATGTTTATACAGATAGCGGTGTAGATATTTCCATGTTTATTCAGATAGCGGTGTAGATATCTCCATCTTAATAGAGATGGCCGTGTAGATATTTATATGTTCATACAGATGGCGGTGCAGATATTTACATGTTCATACAGATGGCGGTGTAGACATTTCCATGTTCATACAGATAGCGGTGTAGTTATTTCCATGTGTAAAGGGATAGCTGTGTAGATATTTCCATCTATATGCAGATAGCTGTGTAGATATTTCCATTTTCATGCAGATAGCGGTGTATATATTTCCATCTTCAAACAGATAGCGGTGTAGATATTTCCATGTTCATAGAGATAGCGGTGTAGATATTTCCATGTTTATACAGATAGCGGTGAAGATGTATGCATGTTTACACAGATAGCGGTGTGGATATTTCCATGTTCATCCAGAGGGCTGTGTAGATATATCCATGTTCATACAGATAGCAGAGTGGATATTTCCATGTTCATACAGATAGCGGTGCTGATATTTCCATGTTTATACAGGTAGCGGTGTAGATATTTCCATGTTTATACAGATAGCGGTGTAGATATTTCCATGTTTATACAGATAGCGGTGTAGATATTTCCATGTTTATACAGATAGTGGTGTAGATATCTCCATCTTAATACAGATGGCGGTGTAGACATTTATATGTTCATACAGATGGCGGTGCAGATATTTCCATGTTCATACAGATGGCGGTGTAGTTATTTCCATGTTCATACAGATAGCGGTGTAGTTATTTCCATGCGTATAGAGATACCTGTGTAGATATTTCCATGTATATGCAGATAGCAGTGTAGATATTTCCATTTTCATGCATATAGCGGTGTAGATATTTCCATGTTCAAACAGATAGCGGTGCAGATATTTCCATGTTCATACAGATAGCGGTGCAGATATTTCCATGTTCATACAGATAGCAGTGTAGATATTTCCATGTTTATACAGATAGCGGTGAAGATGTATGCATGTTTACACAGAGAGCGGTGTAGATATTTCCATGTTCATCCAGATGGCTGTGTAGATATATCCATGTTCATACAGATAGCGGTGTAGATATTTCCATGTTTATACAGATAGCGGTGAAGATGTATGCATGTTTACACAGATAGCGGTGTAGATATTTCCATGTTCATACAGATAGCGGTGTAGATATTTCCATGTTCATCCAGATGGCTGTGTAGATATATCCATGTTCCTACAGATGGCGGTGAAGATATTTCCATGTTCATACAGATAGCGGTGTAGTTATTTCCATGTGTAAAGAGATAGCTTTGTAGATATTTCCATGTATATGCAGATGGCTGTTTATATATTTCCATTTTCATGCAGATAGCGGTTTAGATATTTCCATGTTCAAACAGATAGCGGTGCAGATATTTCCATGTTCATAGAGATAGCGGTGTAGATACTTCCATGTTCATACAGATAGAGGGGCTGATATTTCCATGTTCATACAGATAGCGGTGCTGATATTTCCATGTTTATACAGAGAGCGGTGTAGATATTTCCATGTTTATTCAGATAGCGGTGTAGATATTTCCATGTTTATACAGATAGCGGTGTAGATATCTCCATCTTAATACAGATGGCGGTGTAGATATTTATATGTTCATACAGATGGCGGTGCAGACATTTCCATGTTCGTACAGATAGCGGTGTAGTTATTTACATGTGTAAAGAGATAGATGTGTAGATATTTCCATGTATATGCAGATAGCTGTGTAGATATTTCCATTTTCATGCTGATAGCGGTTTAGATATTTCCATGTTCAAACAGATAGCGGTGTAGATATTTCCACGTTCATACAGATAGCGGTGTTGATATTTCCATGCTTATACAGATTGCGGTGAAGATGTATGCATGTTTACACAGATAGCAGTGTAGATATTTCCATGTTCATGCAGATAGCGGTGTAGATATTTCCATGTTCATCCAGATGGCTGTGTAGATATATCCATGTTCATGCTGATAGCGGTGTAGATATTTCCATGTTCCTACAGATAGTGGTGTAGATATTTCCATGTTCATACAGATAGCAGTGTAGCTATTTCCATGTTCATACAGATAGCGGTGTAGATATTTCCATGTTCATAGAGATAGCGGTGTAGATATTTCCATGTTCATACAGATAGCGGTGCTGATATTTCCATGTATATACAGGTAGCGGTGTAGGTATTTCCATGTTTATACAGATAGCGGTGTAGATATTTCCAAGTTTATACAGATAGCGGTGTAGATATCTCCATCTAAATACAGATGGCGGTGTAGATATTTATATGTTTATACAGATGGCGGTGCAGATATTTCCATGTTCTTACAGATGGCAGTGTAGATATTTCCGTGTTTATAGAGATAGCGGTGTAGTTATTTCCATGTGTAAAGAGATAGCTTTGTAGATATTTCCATGTATATGCAGATAGCTGTGTAGATATTTCTATTTTCATGCAGATAGCGTTGTAGATATTTCCATGTTTATACAGATAGCGGTGAAGATATATGCATGTTTACACAGATAGCGGTGTAGATATTTCCATGTTCTTACAGATAGCGGTGTAGATATTTCAATGTTCATACAGATAGCGGTTTAGATATTTCCTTCTTAATACAGATGGCGGTGTAGATATTTATATATTCATACAGATGGTGGTGCAGATATTTCCATGTTCATACTGATGGCGGTGTAGATATTTCCATGTTGATAGATTTAGCGGTGTAGTTATTTCCATGTGTGAAGAGATAGCTGTGTAGATGTTTCCATGTATATGCAGATAGCTTTGTAGATATTTCCATTTTCATGCAGATAGCAGTGTAGATATTTCCATGTTCAAACAGATAGCGGTGTAGATATTTCCATGTTCATACAGATAGCAGTGTAGATATTTCCATGTTTATAGAGATAGCGGTGAAGATGTATGCATGTTTTCACAGATATCGGTGTAGATATTTCCATCTTCAAACAGATAGCGGTGTAGATATTTCCATGTTCATACAGATAGCGGTGTAGATATTTCCATGTTTATACAGATATCGGTGAAGATGTATGCATGTTTACACAGATAGCGGTGTGGATATTTCCAAGTTCATCCACAGGGCTGTGTAGATATATCCATGTTCATCCAGATGGCTGTGTATATATATCCATGTTCATACAGATGGCGGTGAAGGTATTTCCATGTTCATTCAGATAGCGGTCTAGATATTTCCATGTTCATACAGATAGCGGTGTAGATATCTCCATGTTCATACAGATAGAGGGGCTGATATTTCCATGTTCATACAGATAGTGGTGCTGATATTTCCATTTTTATACAGGTAGCGGTGTAGATATTTCCATGTTTATACAGATAGCGGTGTAGATATTGCCATGTTCATACAGATAGCGGTGTAGTTATTTCCATGTGTAAAGGGATAGCTGTGTAGATATTTCCATCTATATGCAGATAGCTGTGTAGATATTTCCATTTTCATGCAGATAGAGGTGTATATATTTCCATCTTCAAACAGATAGCGGTGTAGATATTTCCATGTTCATAGAGATAGCGGTGTAGATATTTCCATGTTTATACAGATAGCGGTGAAGATGTATGCATGTTTACACAGATAGCGGTGTGGATATTTCCATGTTCATCCAGAGGGCTGTGTAGATATATCCATGTTCATACAGATAGCAGAGTAGATATTTCCATGTTCATACAGATAGCGGTGCTGATATTTCCATGTTTATACAGGTAGCGGTGTAGATATTTCCATGTTTATACAGATAGCGGTGTAGATATTTCCATGTTTATACAGATAGCGGTGTAGATATTTCCATGTTTATACAGATAGTGGTGTAGATATCTCCATCTTAATACAGATGGCGGTGTAGATATTTATATGTTCATACAGATGGCGGTGCAGATATTTCCATGTTCATACAGATGGCGGTGTAGATATTTCCATGTTCATACAGATAGCGGTGTAGTTATTTCCATGCGTATAGAGATACCTGTGTAGATATTTCCATGTATATGCAGATAGCAGTGTAGATATTTCCATTTTCATGCAGATAGCGGTGTAGATATTTCCATGTTCAAACAGATAGCGGTGTAGATATTTCCATGTTCATACAGATAGCGGTGCAGATATTTCCATGTTCATACAGATAGCAGTGTAGATATTTCCATGTTTATACAGATAGCGGTGAAGATGAATGCATGTTTACACAGAGAGCGGTGTAGATATTTCCATGTTCATCCAGATGGCTGTGTAGATATATCCATGTTCATACAGATAGTGGTGTAGATATTTCCATGTTCATACAGATAGCGGTGCTGATATTTCCATGTTTATACAGGCAGCGTTGTAGCTATTTCCATGTTCCTACAGATAGCGGTGTAGATATTTCCATGTTCATACAGATAGTGGTGCTGATATTTCCATGTTTATACAGGCAGCGGTGTAGATATTTCCATGTTTATACAGAAAGCGTTTTAGATATTTCCTTCTTAATACAGATGGCGGTGTATTTATATGTTCATACAGATGGCGGTGTAGATATTTCCATGTTTATACAGATAGCAGTGTAGATATCTCCATCTTAATACAGATGGCGGTGTAGATATTTACATGTTCATACAGATGGCGGTGCAGATATTTCCATGTTCTTACAGATGGCGGTGTAGTTATTTCCATGTTCATACAGGTAGTGGTGTAGTTATTTCCATGTGTAAAGAGATAGCTGTGTAGATATTTAAATGTATATGCATATAGCAGTGTAGATATTTCCATTTTCATGCAGATAGCGGTGTAGATATTTCCATGTCCAAACAGATAGCGGTGTAGGTATTTCCATGTTCATACAGATAGCCGTGTAGATATTTAAATGTTCATACCGATAGCGGTGCAGATATTTCCATGTTTATACAGATAGTGGTGAAGATATATGCATGTTTACACAAATAGCGGTGTAGATATTTCCATGTTCATCCAGATGGCTGTGTAGATATATCCATGTTCATACAGATAGCGGTGTAGATATTTCCATGTTCATACAGATAGCGGTGTAGATATTTCCATGTTCATTCAGATGGCTGTGTAGATATATCCATGTTCATACAGATAGCGGTGTAGATATTTCCATGTTCATACAGATAGCGGTGTAGCTATTTCCATTTTCATACACATAACGGGGTAGCTATTTCCATGTTCATACAGATAGCAGTGTAGATATTTCCATGTTCATACAGATAGCGGTGTAGATATTTCCATGTTCATACAGGGAGCGGTGCTGGTATTTCCATCTTTATACAGATAGCGGTTTAGATATTTCCTTCTTAATACAGATGGCGGTGTAGATATTTATATGTTCAAACAGATGGTGGTGCAGATATTTCCATGTTCATACAGATGGTGGTGTAGATATTTCCATGTTTATAGATATAGCGGTGTAGTTATTTCCATGTGTAAAGACATAGCTGTGTACATATTTCCATGTATATGCAGATAGCTTTGTAGATATTTCCATTTTCATGCAGATAGCGGTGTAGATATTTACATGTTCAAACAGATAGCGGTGTAGATATTTCCATGTTCATTCAGATAGCTTTGTAGATATTTCCATGTTCATACAGATAGCGGTGTAGATATTTCCATGTTCATACAGATAGCGGTGTAGATATTTCCAGGTTTATACAGATAGCGGTGCTGATATTTCCATGTTTATACAGGTAGCGGTGTAGATATTTCCATGTTTATACAGATAGCGGTGTAGATATTTCCATGTTTATACAGATAGCGGTGTAGATATTTCCATCTTTATTCAGATAGCGGTGTAGATATCTCCATCTTAATACAGATGGCGGTGTAGATATTTATATGTTCATACAGATGGCGGTGCAGGTATTTCCATGTTCATACAGATGGCGGTGTAGATATTTCCATGTTCATACAGATAGCGGTGTAGTTATTTCCATGTGTAAAGAGATAGCTGTGTAGATATTTCCATGTATATGCAGATAGCAGTGTAGATATTTCCATTTTCATGCAGATAGCGGTGTAGATATTTCCATGTTCAAACAGATAGCGGTGTAGATATTTCCATGTTCATACAGATAGCGGTGCAGATATTTCCATGTTCATACAGATAGCAGTGTAGATATTTCCATGTTTATACCGATAGCGGTGAAGATGTATGCATGTTTACACAGATAGCGGTGTAGATATTTCCATGTTCATCCACATGGCTGTGTAGATATATCCAAGTTCATACAGATAGCGGTGTAGATATTTCCATGTTCATACAGATAGCGGTGTAGATATTTCCATGTTCATCCAGATGGCTGTGTAGATATATCCATGTTCATACAGATAGCGGTGTAGATATTTCCATGTTCATACAGATAGCGGTTTAGATATTTCCTTCTTAATACAGATGGCGGTGTAGATATTTATATGTTCATACAGATGGCGGTGCAGATATTTCCATGTTCATACAGATGGCGGTGTAGATATTTCCATGTTTATTGAGATAGCGGTGTAGTTATTTCCATGTGTAAAGAGATAGCTGTGTAGATATTTCCATGTATATGCAGATAGCTTTGTAGATATTTCCATTTTCATGCAGATAGCGGTGTAGATATTTACATGTTCAAACAGATAGCGGTGTAGATATTTCCATGTTTATACAGATAGCGGTGTAGACATTTCCAGGTTCATACAGATAGCGGTGCTGATATTTCCGTGTTTATACAGGTAGCGGTGTAGATATTTCCATGTTTATACAGATAGTGGTGTAGATATTTCCATGTTTGTACAGATAGCGGTGTAGATATTTCCATGTTTATTCTGATAGCGGTGTAGATATCTCCATCCTAATACAGATGGCGGTGTAGATATTTATATGTTCATACAGATGGCGGTGCAGATATTTCCATGTTCATACAGATGGCGGTGTAGATATGTCCATGTTCATACAGATAGCGGTGTAGTTATTTCCATGTGTAAAGAGATTGCTGTGTAGATATTTCCATCTATATGCAGATAGCTGTGTAGATATTTCCATTTTCATGCAGATAGCGATGTATATATTTCCATCTTCAAACAGATAGCGGTGTAGATATTTCCATGTTCATACAGATAGCGGTGTAGATATTTCCATGTTTATACAGATAGCGGTGAAGATGTATGCATGTTTACACAGATAGCAGTGTGGATATTTCCATGTTCATCCAGGGTGCTGTGTAGATATATCCATGTTCATACAGATAGCGGTGTAGATATTTCCATGTTCATACAGATAGCGGTGTAGATATTTCAATGTGTAAAGAGATAGCTGTGTAGATATTTCCATCTATATGCAGATAGCTGTGTAGATATTTCCATTTCCATGCCGATAGCTGTGTATATATTTCCATCTTCAAACAGATAGCGGTGTAGATATTTCCATTTTCATAGAGATAGCGGTGTAGATATTTCCATGTTTATACAGATAGCGGTGAAGATGTATGCATGTTTACACAGATAGCGGTGTAGAGATTTCCATGTTCATCCAGAGGGCTGTGTAGATATATCCATGTTCATACAGATTGCGGTGTAGATATTTCCATGTTCATACAGATAGCGGTGTAGATATTTCCATGTTCATACAGATAGCGGTGCTGATATTTCCATGTTTATACAGGTAGCGGTGTAGATATTTCCATGTGTATACAGATAGCGGTGTAGATATTTCCATGTTTATAAAGATAGCGGTGTTGATATTTGCATGTTTATACAGATAGCGGTGTAGATATCTCCATCTTAATACAGATGGCGGTTTAGATATTTATATGTTCATACAGATGGCGTTGTAGATATTTCCATGTTCATCCAGATGGCTCTGTAGATATATCCATGTTCATACAGATGGCGGTGAAGATATTTCCATGTTCATACAGATAGCGGTGTAGATATTTCCATGTTCATACAGATAGCGGTGTAGATATTTCCATGTTCATACAGATAGCGGTGTAGACATTTCCATGTTCATACTGATAGCGGTGCTGATATTTCCATGTTTATACAGGTAGCGGTGTAGATTTTTCCATGTTTATACAGATAGCGGTGTAGATATCTCCATGTTTATACAGATAGCGGTGTAGATATTTCCATGTTTATACAGATAGCGGTGTAGGTATCTCCATCTTAATACAGATGGCGGTGTAGATATTTATATGTTCATACAGATGGCGGTGCAGATATTTCCATGTTCATACAGATGGCGGTGTAGATATTTCCATGTTCATACAGATAGCGGTGTAGTTATTTCCATGTGTAAAGAGATAGCTGTGTAGATATTTCCATGTATATGCAGATAGCAGTGTAGATATTTCCATTTTCATGCAGATAGCCGTGTAGATATTTCCATGTTCAAACAGATAGCGGTGTAGATATTTCCATGTTCATACAGATAGCGGTGCAGATATTTCCATGTTCATACAGATAGCGGTGTAGATATTTCCAAGTTTATACAGATAGCGGTGAAGATGTATGCATGTTTACACAGATAGCGGTGTAGATATTTCCATGTTCATACAGATAGCGGTGTAGATATTTCCATGTTCATCCAGATGGCTGTGTAGATATATCCATGTTCATACAGATAGCGGTGTAGATATTTCCATGTTCATTCAGATAGTGGTGTAGATATTTCCATGTTCATACAGATAGCGGTGTAGCTATTTCCATGTTCATACAGATAGCGGTGTAGATATTTCCATGTTCATACAGATAGCGTTGTAGATATGTCCATGTTCCTCCAGATGGCTGTGTAGATATATCCATGTTCATACAGATGGCGGGGTAGATATCTCCATGTTCCTACAGATAGCGGTGCTGATATTTCCATGTTTATACAGGTAGCGGTGTAGAAATTTCCATGTTTATCCAGATAGCGGTGTAGATATTTCCATGTTTATACAGATAGCGGTGTAGATATTTTCAGGTTTATACAGATAGCGGTGTAGATATCTCCATCTTAATACAGATGGCGGTGTAGATATTTATATGTTCATACAGATGGCGGTGTAGATATTTCCAAGTTCATCCAGATGGCTCTGTAGATATATCCATGTTCGTACAGATGGCGGTGAAGATATTTCCTTGTTCATACAGATAGCGGTGTAGATATTTCCATGTTCATACAGATAGCGGTGTAGATATTTCCATGTTCATACAGATAGCGGTGTAGCTATTTCCATGTTCATACAGATAGCGGTGTAGATATTTCCATGTTCCTCCAGATGGCTGTGTAGATATATCCATGTTCATACAGATGGAGGTGTAGATATCTCCATGTTCATACAGATAGAGGGGCTGATATTTCCATGTTCATACAGATAGCGGTGCTGATATTTCCATGTTTATACAGATAGCGGTGTAGATATTTCCATGTTTATTCAGATAGCGGTGTAGATATCTCCATCTTAATACAGATGGCAGTGTAGATATTTATATGTTCATACAGATTGCGGTGCGGATATTTCCATGTTCATCCAGATGGATGTGTAGATATATCCATGTTCATACAGATGGCGGTGTAGATATTTCCATGTTCATACAGATAGAGGGGCTGATATTTCCATGTTCATACAGATAGCGGTGCTGATATTTCCATGTTTATACAGATAGCGGTGTAGATATTTCCATGTTTATTCAGATAGCGGTGTAGATATCTCCATCTTAATACAGATGGCAGTGTAGATATTTATATGTTCATACAGATGGCGGTGCAGATATTTCCATGTTCATACAGATGGCGGTGTAGATATTTGCATGTTCATACAGATAGCGGTGTAGTTATTTACATGTGTAAAGAGATACCTGTGTAGATATTTCCATGTATATGCAGATAGCTCTGTAGATATTTCCATTTTCATGCAGATAGCTGTGTAGATGTTTCCATTTTCATGCAGATAGCGGTGTATATATTTCCATCTTCCAACAGATAGCGGTGTAGATATTTCCATGTTCATACAGATAGCGGTGTAGATATTTCCATGTTTATACAGATAGCGGTGAAGATGTATGCATGTTTACACAGATAGCGGTGTGGATATTTCCATGTTCATCTAGAGGTCTGTGTAGATATATCCATGTTCATCCAGATGGCTGTGTAGATATATCCATGTTCATACAGATGGCGGTGAAGGTATTTCCATGTTCATTCAGATAGCGGTCTAGATATTTCCATGTTCATACAGATAGCGGTGTAGATATCTCCATGTTCATACAGATAGAGGGGCTGATATTTCCATGTTCATACAGATAGCGGTGCTGGTATTTCCATGTTTATACAGGTAGCGGTGTAGATATTTCCATGTTTATACAGATAGTGGTGTAGATATTTCCATGTTTATACAGATATCGGTGTAGATATCTCCATCTTAATACAGATGGCCGTGTAGATATGTATATGTTCATACAAATGTCGGTGCAGCTATTTCCATGTTCATACAGATGGCGGTGAAGATATTTCCATGTTCATACAGATAGCGGTGTAGTTATTTCCATGTGTAAAGAGATAGCTGTGTAGATATTTCCATGTATATGCAGATAGCTCTGTAGATATTTCCATTTTCATGCAGATAGCGGTGTAGATATTTCCATGTTCAAACAGATAGCGGTGTAGATATTTCCATGTTCATACAGAGAGCGGTGTAGATGTTACC
The DNA here is from genome assembly GCF_029281585.2 of Gorilla gorilla gorilla. Lineage (NCBI taxonomy): Eukaryota > Metazoa > Chordata > Mammalia > Primates > Hominidae > Gorilla > Gorilla gorilla. Next base: position 155,098,826 of record NC_073231.2, read on the forward strand.
ATGTTTATACAGCTTGCGGTGAAGATGTATGCATATTTACACAGATAGCGGTGTAGATATTTCCATGTTCATACAGATAGTGGTGTAGATATTTCCGTGTTCATCCAGATGGCTGTGTAGATATATCCATGTTCATACAAATAGCGGTGTAGATATTTCCATGTTCATACAGGTAGAGGTGTAGATATTTCCATGTTCATACAGATAGAGGTGTAGCTATTTCCATGTTCATACAGATAGCGGTGTAGAAATTTCCATGTTCATAGAGATAGCAGTGTAGATATTTCCAAGTTTATACAGATAGCGGTGTAGATATCTCCATTTTAATATAGATGGCGGTGTAGATATTTATATGTTCATACAGATGGCGGTGCAGATATTTCCATGTTCATACAGATGACGGTGTAGCTATTTCCATGTTTATAGAGATAGCGCTGTACTTATTTCCACGTGTAAAGAGATAGCTTTGTAGATATTTCCATGTATATGCAGATCGCTGTGTAGATATTTCCATTTTCATGCAGATAGCGGTGTAGATATTTCCATGTTCAAACAGATAGCGATGTAGATATTTCCATGTTCATACAGATAGCAGTGTAGATATTTCCATGTTTATACAGATAGCGGTGAAGATGTATGCATGTTTACACAGATAGCGGTGTAGATATTTCCATGTTCATACAGATAGCGGTGTAGATATTTCCATGTTCATCCAGATGGCTGTGTATATATATCCATGTTCCTACAGATGGCGGTGAAGATATTTCCATGTTCATACAGATAGCGGTGCTGATATTTCCCTGTTTATACAGGTAGCGGTTTAGATATTTCCATATTTATACAGATAGCGGTGTAGATATTTCCATGTTTATACAGATAGCGGTGTAGATATTTCCATTTTTATACAGATGGCGGTATAGATATCTCCATCTTAATACAGATCGCCGTGTAGATATTTATATGTTCATACAGATGGCGGTGCAGATATTTCCGTGTTCATACAGATGGCGGTGTAGATATTTCCATGTTCAAACAGATAGCGGTGTAGTTATTTCCACGTGTAAAGAGATAGCTGTGTAGATATTTCCATGTATATGCAGATAGCTGTGTAGATATTTCCATTTTCATGCAGACAGCGGTGTAGATATTTCCATGTTTAAACAGATAGCGGTGTAGATATTTCCATGTTCATATAGATAGTGGTGCAGATATTTCCATGTTCATACAGATAGCGGTGTAGATTTTCCATGTTTATACAGATAGCGGTGAAGATGTATGCATGTTTACACAGATAGCGGTGTAGATATTTCCATGTTCATACAGATAGCGGTGTAGATATTTCCATGTTCATCCAGATGGCTGTGTAGATATATCCATATTCCTACAGATGGCGGTGAAGATATTTCCATGTTCATACAGATAGCGGTGTAGTTATTTCCATGTGTAAAGAGATAGCTGTGTAGAAATTTCCATGTATATGCAGAAAGCTGTGTATATATTTCCATTTTCATGCAGATAGCGGTTTAGATATTTCCATGTTCAAACAGATAGCGGTGTAGATATTTCCATGTTCATAGAGATAGCGGTGTAGATACTTCCATGTTCATACAGATAGAGGGGCTGATATTTCCATGTTCATACAGATAGCGGTGTAGTTATTTACATGTGTAAAGAGATAGATGTGTAGATATTTCCATGTATATGCAGATAGCTGTGTAGATATTTCCATTTTCATGCTGATAGCGGTTTAGATATTTCCATGTTCAAACAGATAGCGGTGTAGATATTTCCACGTTCATACAGATAGCGGTGTTGATATTTCCATGCTTATACAGATTCCGGTGAAGATGTATGCATGTTTACACAGATAGCTGTGTAGATATTTCCATGTTCATGCAGATAGCGGTGTAGATATTTCCATGTTCATCCAGATGGCTGTGTAGATATATCCATGTTCATGCTGATAGCGGTGTAGATATTTCCATGTTCCTACAGATAGTGGTGTAGATATTTCCATGTTCATACAGATAGCAGTGTAGCTATTTCCATGTTCATGAAGATAGCGGTGTAGATATTTCCATGTTCATAGAGATAGCGGTGTAGATATTTCCATGTTCATACAGATAGCGGTGCTGATATTTCCATGTTTATACAGGTAGCGGTGTAGGTATTTCCATGTTTATACAGATAGTGGTGAAGATGCATGCATGTTTACACAGATAGCGGTGTAGAGATTTCCATGTTCATCCAGAGGGCTGTGTAGATATATCCATGTTCATACAGATAGCGGTGTAGATATTTCCATGTTCATACAGATAGCGGTGTAGATATTTCCATGTTCATACAGATAGCGGTGCTGATATTTCCATGTTTATACAGGTAGCGGTGTAGATATTTCCATGTTTATACAGATAGCGGTGTAGATATTTCCATGTTTACACAGATAGCGGTGTAGATATTTCCATGTTCATACAGATAGTGGTGTAGATATTTCCGTGTTCATTCAGATGTCTGTGTAGATATATATATGTTCATACAGATAGTGGTGTAGATATTTCCATGTTCATATAGATAGCGGTGCTGATATTTCCATGTTTATACAGGCAGCGGTGTAGCTATTTCCATGTTCCTACAGATAGCGGTGTAGATATTTCCATGTTCATACAGATAGCGGTGCTGATATTTCCATGTTTATACAGGCAGCGGTGTAGAAATTTCCATGTTTATACAGATAGCGGTTTAGATATTTCCTTCTTAATACAGATGGCGGTTTATTTATATGTTAATACTGATGGCGGTGTAGATATTTCCATGTTTATACAGATAGCGGTGTAGATATTTCCATGTTTATACAGATAGCGGTGTTGATAATTCCATGTTTATACAGATAGCGGTGTAGATATCTCCATCTTAATACAGATGGCGGTGTAGATATTTATACGTTCATACAGATGGCGTTGTAGATATTTCCATGTTCATCCAGATGGCTCTGTAGATATATCCATGTTCGTACAGATGGCGGTGAAGATATTTCCATGTTTTACAGATAGCGGTGTAGATATTTCCATGTTCATACAGATAGCGGTGTAGAAATTTCCATGTTAATAGAGATAGCATTGTATGTATTTCCATCTTCAAACAGATAGCGGTGTAGATATTTCCATGTTCATAGAGATAGCGGTGTAGATATTTCCATGTTTATACAGATAGCGGTGAAGATGTATGCATGTTTACACAGATAGCGTTGTGGATATTTCCATGTTCATCCAGAGGGCTGTGTAGATATATCCATGTTCATACAGATAGCGGTGTAGATATTTCCATGTTCATACAGATAGCGGTGTAGATATTTCCATGTTCATACAGATAGCGGTGTAGATATTTCCATGTTCATACAGATAGCGGTGCTGATATTTCCATGTTTATACAGGTAGCGGTGTAGATATTTCCATGTATATACAGATAGCGGTGTAGATATTTCCATGTTTATACAGATAGCGGTGTAGATATTTCCATGTTTATACAGATAGCGGTGTAGATACCTCCATCTTAATACAGATGGCGGTGTAGATATTTATATGTTCATACGGATGGCGGTGCAGATATTTCCATGTTCATACAGATGGCGGTGTGGATATTTCCATGTTCATACAGATAGCGGTGTAGTTATTTCCATGTGTAAGGATATAGCTGTGTAGATATTTCCATGTATATGCAGATAGCAGTGTAGATATTTCCATTTTCTTGCAGATAGCGGTGTAGATATTTCCATGTTCGAACAGATAGCGGTGTAGATATTTCCATGTTCATACCGATAGCGGTGTAGATATTTCCATGTTCATACAGATAGCGGTGTAGATATTTCCATGTTTATACAGATAGCGGTGAAGATGTATGCATGTTTACACAGATAGCGGTGTAGATATTTCCATGTTCATACAGATAGTGGTGTAGATATTTCCGTGTTCATTCAGATGTCTGTGTAGATATATATATGTTCATACAGATAGTGGTGTAGATATTTCCATGTTCATATAGATAGCGGTGCTGATATTTCCATGTTTATACAGGCAGCGGTGTAGCTATTTCCATGTTCCTACAGATAGCGGTGTAGATATTTCCATGTTCATACAGATAGCGGTGCTGATATTTCCATGTTTATACAGGCAGCGGTGTAGAAATTTCCATGTTTATACAGATAGCGGTTTAGATATTTCCTTCTTAATACAGATGGCGGTTTATTTATATGTTCATACTGATGGCGGTGTAGATATTTCCATGTTTATACAGATAGCAGTGTAGATATCTCCATCTTAATACAGATGGCGGTGTAGATATTTATATGTTCATACAGATGGCGGTGCAGATATTTCCATGTTCATACAGATGGCGGTGTAGTTATTTCCATGTTCATACAGATAGTGGTGTAGTTATTTCCATGTGTAAAGAGATAGCTGTGTAGATATTTAAATGTATATGCAGAGAGCAGTGTAGATATTTCCATGTTTATACAGATAGCGGTGTAGATATTTCCATGTTTATACAGGTAGCGGTGTAGATATTTCCATGTCCAAACAGATAGCGGTGTAGATATTTCCATGTTTATACCGATAGCGGTGCAGATATTTCCATGTTTATACAGATAGTGGTGAAGATGTATGCATGTTTACACAGATAGCGGTGTAGATATTTCCATGTTCATCCAGATGGCTGTGTAGGTATATCCATGTTCATACAGATAGCGGAGAAGATATTTCCATGTTCATACAGATAGCGGTGTAGATATTTCCATGTTCATCCAGATGGCTGTGTAGATATATCCATGTTCATACAGATAGCGGTGTAGATATTTCCATGTTCATACAGATAGCGGTGTAGCTATTTCCATTTTCATACACATAACGGTGTAGCTATTTTCATGTTCATACAGATAGCAGTGTAGATATTTCCATGTTCATACAGATAGCGGTGTAGATATTTCCATTTTCATACAGAGAGCGGTGCTGATATTTCCATGTTTATACAGATAGCGGTTTAGATATTTCCTTCTTAATACTGATGGCGGTGTAGATATTTATATGTTCAAACAGAAGGCGGTGCAGATATTTCCATGTTCATACAGATGGTGATGTAGATATTTCCATGTTTATAGATATAGCGGTGTAGTTATTTCCATGTGTAAAGAGATAGCTGTGTAGATATTTCCATGTATATGCAGATAGCTGTGTAGATATTTCCATTTTCATGCAGATAGCGGTGTAGATATTTACATGTTCAAACAGATAGCGGTGTAGATATTTCCACGTTCATTCAGATAGCTTTGTAGATATTTCCATGTTCATACAGATAGCGGTGTAGATATTTCCATGTTCATACAGATAGCGGTGTAGATATTTGCAGGTTCATACAGATAGCGGTGCTGATATTTCCATGTTTATACAGGTAGCGGTGTAGATATTTCCATGTTTATACAGATAGCGGTGTAGCTATTTCCATGTTTATACAGATAGCGGTGTAGATATTTCCATGTTTATTCAGATAGCGGTGTAGATATCTCCATCTTAATAGAGATGGCCGTGTAGATATTTATATGTTCATACAGATGGCGGTGCAGATATTTACATGTTCATACAGATGGCGGTGTAGACATTTCCATGTTCATACAGATAGCGGTGTAGTTATTTCCATGTGTAAAGGGATAGCTGTGTAGATATTTCCATCTATATGCAGATAGCTGTGTAGATATTTCCATTTTCATGCAGATAGCGGTGTATATATTTCCATCTTCAAACAGATAGCGGTGTAGATATTTCCATGTTCATAGAGATAGCGGTGTAGATATTTCCATGTTTATACAGATAGCGGTGAAGATGTATGCATGTTTACACAGATAGCGGTGTGGATATTTCCATGTTCATCCAGAGGGCTGTGTAGATATATCCATGTTCATACAGATAGCAGAGTGGATATTTCCATGTTCATACAGATAGCGGTGCTGATATTTCCATGTTTATACAGGTAGCGGTGTAGATATTTCCATGTTTATACAGATAGCGGTGTAGATATTTCCATGTTTATACAGATAGCGGTGTAGATATTTCCATGTTTATACAGATAGTGGTGTAGATATCTCCATCTTAATACAGATGGCGGTGTAGACATTTATATGTTCATACAGATGGCGGTGCAGATATTTCCATGTTCATACAGATGGCGGTGTAGTTATTTCCATGTTCATACAGATAGCGGTGTAGTTATTTCCATGCGTATAGAGATACCTGTGTAGATATTTCCATGTATATGCAGATAGCAGTGTAGATATTTCCATTTTCATGCATATAGCGGTGTAGATATTTCCATGTTCAAACAGATAGCGGTGCAGATATTTCCATGTTCATACAGATAGCGGTGCAGATATTTCCATGTTCATACAGATAGCAGTGTAGATATTTCCATGTTTATACAGATAGCGGTGAAGATGTATGCATGTTTACACAGAGAGCGGTGTAGATATTTCCATGTTCATCCAGATGGCTGTGTAGATATATCCATGTTCATACAGATAGCGGTGTAGATATTTCCATGTTTATACAGATAGCGGTGAAGATGTATGCATGTTTACACAGATAGCGGTGTAGATATTTCCATGTTCATACAGATAGCGGTGTAGATATTTCCATGTTCATCCAGATGGCTGTGTAGATATATCCATGTTCCTACAGATGGCGGTGAAGATATTTCCATGTTCATACAGATAGCGGTGTAGTTATTTCCATGTGTAAAGAGATAGCTTTGTAGATATTTCCATGTATATGCAGATGGCTGTTTATATATTTCCATTTTCATGCAGATAGCGGTTTAGATATTTCCATGTTCAAACAGATAGCGGTGCAGATATTTCCATGTTCATAGAGATAGCGGTGTAGATACTTCCATGTTCATACAGATAGAGGGGCTGATATTTCCATGTTCATACAGATAGCGGTGCTGATATTTCCATGTTTATACAGAGAGCGGTGTAGATATTTCCATGTTTATTCAGATAGCGGTGTAGATATTTCCATGTTTATACAGATAGCGGTGTAGATATCTCCATCTTAATACAGATGGCGGTGTAGATATTTATATGTTCATACAGATGGCGGTGCAGACATTTCCATGTTCGTACAGATAGCGGTGTAGTTATTTACATGTGTAAAGAGATAGATGTGTAGATATTTCCATGTATATGCAGATAGCTGTGTAGATATTTCCATTTTCATGCTGATAGCGGTTTAGATATTTCCATGTTCAAACAGATAGCGGTGTAGATATTTCCACGTTCATACAGATAGCGGTGTTGATATTTCCATGCTTATACAGATTGCGGTGAAGATGTATGCATGTTTACACAGATAGCAGTGTAGATATTTCCATGTTCATGCAGATAGCGGTGTAGATATTTCCATGTTCATCCAGATGGCTGTGTAGATATATCCATGTTCATGCTGATAGCGGTGTAGATATTTCCATGTTCCTACAGATAGTGGTGTAGATATTTCCATGTTCATACAGATAGCAGTGTAGCTATTTCCATGTTCATACAGATAGCGGTGTAGATATTTCCATGTTCATAGAGATAGCGGTGTAGATATTTCCATGTTCATACAGATAGCGGTGCTGATATTTCCATGTATATACAGGTAGCGGTGTAGGTATTTCCATGTTTATACAGATAGCGGTGTAGATATTTCCAAGTTTATACAGATAGCGGTGTAGATATCTCCATCTAAATACAGATGGCGGTGTAGATATTTATATGTTTATACAGATGGCGGTGCAGATATTTCCATGTTCTTACAGATGGCAGTGTAGATATTTCCGTGTTTATAGAGATAGCGGTGTAGTTATTTCCATGTGTAAAGAGATAGCTTTGTAGATATTTCCATGTATATGCAGATAGCTGTGTAGATATTTCTATTTTCATGCAGATAGCGTTGTAGATATTTCCATGTTTATACAGATAGCGGTGAAGATATATGCATGTTTACACAGATAGCGGTGTAGATATTTCCATGTTCTTACAGATAGCGGTGTAGATATTTCAATGTTCATACAGATAGCGGTTTAGATATTTCCTTCTTAATACAGATGGCGGTGTAGATATTTATATATTCATACAGATGGTGGTGCAGATATTTCCATGTTCATACTGATGGCGGTGTAGATATTTCCATGTTGATAGATTTAGCGGTGTAGTTATTTCCATGTGTGAAGAGATAGCTGTGTAGATGTTTCCATGTATATGCAGATAGCTTTGTAGATATTTCCATTTTCATGCAGATAGCAGTGTAGATATTTCCATGTTCAAACAGATAGCGGTGTAGATATTTCCATGTTCATACAGATAGCAGTGTAGATATTTCCATGTTTATAGAGATAGCGGTGAAGATGTATGCATGTTTTCACAGATATCGGTGTAGATATTTCCATCTTCAAACAGATAGCGGTGTAGATATTTCCATGTTCATACAGATAGCGGTGTAGATATTTCCATGTTTATACAGATATCGGTGAAGATGTATGCATGTTTACACAGATAGCGGTGTGGATATTTCCAAGTTCATCCACAGGGCTGTGTAGATATATCCATGTTCATCCAGATGGCTGTGTATATATATCCATGTTCATACAGATGGCGGTGAAGGTATTTCCATGTTCATTCAGATAGCGGTCTAGATATTTCCATGTTCATACAGATAGCGGTGTAGATATCTCCATGTTCATACAGATAGAGGGGCTGATATTTCCATGTTCATACAGATAGTGGTGCTGATATTTCCATTTTTATACAGGTAGCGGTGTAGATATTTCCATGTTTATACAGATAGCGGTGTAGATATTGCCATGTTCATACAGATAGCGGTGTAGTTATTTCCATGTGTAAAGGGATAGCTGTGTAGATATTTCCATCTATATGCAGATAGCTGTGTAGATATTTCCATTTTCATGCAGATAGAGGTGTATATATTTCCATCTTCAAACAGATAGCGGTGTAGATATTTCCATGTTCATAGAGATAGCGGTGTAGATATTTCCATGTTTATACAGATAGCGGTGAAGATGTATGCATGTTTACACAGATAGCGGTGTGGATATTTCCATGTTCATCCAGAGGGCTGTGTAGATATATCCATGTTCATACAGATAGCAGAGTAGATATTTCCATGTTCATACAGATAGCGGTGCTGATATTTCCATGTTTATACAGGTAGCGGTGTAGATATTTCCATGTTTATACAGATAGCGGTGTAGATATTTCCATGTTTATACAGATAGCGGTGTAGATATTTCCATGTTTATACAGATAGTGGTGTAGATATCTCCATCTTAATACAGATGGCGGTGTAGATATTTATATGTTCATACAGATGGCGGTGCAGATATTTCCATGTTCATACAGATGGCGGTGTAGATATTTCCATGTTCATACAGATAGCGGTGTAGTTATTTCCATGCGTATAGAGATACCTGTGTAGATATTTCCATGTATATGCAGATAGCAGTGTAGATATTTCCATTTTCATGCAGATAGCGGTGTAGATATTTCCATGTTCAAACAGATAGCGGTGTAGATATTTCCATGTTCATACAGATAGCGGTGCAGATATTTCCATGTTCATACAGATAGCAGTGTAGATATTTCCATGTTTATACAGATAGCGGTGAAGATGAATGCATGTTTACACAGAGAGCGGTGTAGATATTTCCATGTTCATCCAGATGGCTGTGTAGATATATCCATGTTCATACAGATAGTGGTGTAGATATTTCCATGTTCATACAGATAGCGGTGCTGATATTTCCATGTTTATACAGGCAGCGTTGTAGCTATTTCCATGTTCCTACAGATAGCGGTGTAGATATTTCCATGTTCATACAGATAGTGGTGCTGATATTTCCATGTTTATACAGGCAGCGGTGTAGATATTTCCATGTTTATACAGAAAGCGTTTTAGATATTTCCTTCTTAATACAGATGGCGGTGTATTTATATGTTCATACAGATGGCGGTGTAGATATTTCCATGTTTATACAGATAGCAGTGTAGATATCTCCATCTTAATACAGATGGCGGTGTAGATATTTACATGTTCATACAGATGGCGGTGCAGATATTTCCATGTTCTTACAGATGGCGGTGTAGTTATTTCCATGTTCATACAGGTAGTGGTGTAGTTATTTCCATGTGTAAAGAGATAGCTGTGTAGATATTTAAATGTATATGCATATAGCAGTGTAGATATTTCCATTTTCATGCAGATAGCGGTGTAGATATTTCCATGTCCAAACAGATAGCGGTGTAGGTATTTCCATGTTCATACAGATAGCCGTGTAGATATTTAAATGTTCATACCGATAGCGGTGCAGATATTTCCATGTTTATACAGATAGTGGTGAAGATATATGCATGTTTACACAAATAGCGGTGTAGATATTTCCATGTTCATCCAGATGGCTGTGTAGATATATCCATGTTCATACAGATAGCGGTGTAGATATTTCCATGTTCATACAGATAGCGGTGTAGATATTTCCATGTTCATTCAGATGGCTGTGTAGATATATCCATGTTCATACAGATAGCGGTGTAGATATTTCCATGTTCATACAGATAGCGGTGTAGCTATTTCCATTTTCATACACATAACGGGTTAGCTATTTCCATGTTCATACAGATAGCAGTGTAGATATTTCCATGTTCATACAGATAGCGGTGTAGATATTTCCATGTTCATACAGGGAGCGGTGCTGGTATTTCCATCTTTATACAGATAGCGGTTTAGATATTTCCTTCTTAATACAGATGGCGGTGTAGATATTTATATGTTCAAACAGATGGTGGTGCAGATATTTCCATGTTCATACAGATGGTGGTGTAGATATTTCCATGTTTATAGATATAGCGGTGTAGTTATTTCCATGTGTAAAGACATAGCTGTGTACATATTTCCATGTATATGCAGATAGCTTTGTAGATATTTCCATTTTCATGCAGATAGCGGTGTAGATATTTACATGTTCAAACAGATAGCGGTGTAGATATTTCCATGTTCATTCAGATAGCTTTGTAGATATTTCCATGTTCATACAGATAGCGGTGTAGATATTTCCATGTTCATACAGATAGCGGTGTAGATATTTCCAGGTTTATACAGATAGCGGTGCTGATATTTCCATGTTTATACAGGTAGCGGTGTAGATATTTCCATGTTTATACAGATAGCGGTGTAGATATTTCCATGTTTATACAGATAGCGGTGTAGATATTTCCATCTTTATTCAGATAGCGGTGTAGATATCTCCATCTTAATACAGATGGCGGTGTAGATATTTATATGTTCATACAGATGGCGGTGCAGGTATTTCCATGTTCATACAGATGGCGGTGTAGATATTTCCATGTTCATACAGATAGCGGTGTAGTTATTTCCATGTGTAAAGAGATAGCTGTGTAGATATTTCCATGTATATGCAGATAGCAGTGTAGATATTTCCATTTTCATGCAGATAGCGGTGTAGATATTTCCATGTTCAAACAGATAGCGGTGTAGATATTTCCATGTTCATACAGATAGCGGTGCAGATATTTCCATGTTCATACAGATAGCAGTGTAGATATTTCCATGTTTATACCGATAGCGGTGAAGATGTATGCATGTTTACACAGATAGCGGTGTAGATATTTCCATGTTCATCCACATGGCTGTGTAGATATATCCAAGTTCATACAGATAGCGGTGTAGATATTTCCATGTTCATACAGATAGCGGTGTAGATATTTCCATGTTCATCCAGATGGCTGTGTAGATATATCCATGTTCATACAGATAGCGGTGTAGATATTTCCATGTTCATACAGATAGCGGTTTAGATATTTCCTTCTTAATACAGATGGCGGTGTAGATATTTATATGTTCATACAGATGGCGGTGCAGATATTTCCATGTTCATACAGATGGCGGTGTAGATATTTCCATGTTTATTGAGATAGCGGTGTAGTTATTTCCATGTGTAAAGAGATAGCTGTGTAGATATTTCCATGTATATGCAGATAGCTTTGTAGATATTTCCATTTTCATGCAGATAGCGGTGTAGATATTTACATGTTCAAACAGATAGCGGTGTAGATATTTCCATGTTTATACAGATAGCGGTGTAGACATTTCCAGGTTCATACAGATAGCGGTGCTGATATTTCCGTGTTTATACAGGTAGCGGTGTAGATATTTCCATGTTTATACAGATAGTGGTGTAGATATTTCCATGTTTGTACAGATAGCGGTGTAGATATTTCCATGTTTATTCTGATAGCGGTGTAGATATCTCCATCCTAATACAGATGGCGGTGTAGATATTTATATGTTCATACAGATGGCGGTGCAGATATTTCCATGTTCATACAGATGGCGGTGTAGATATGTCCATGTTCATACAGATAGCGGTGTAGTTATTTCCATGTGTAAAGAGATTGCTGTGTAGATATTTCCATCTATATGCAGATAGCTGTGTAGATATTTCCATTTTCATGCAGATAGCGATGTATATATTTCCATCTTCAAACAGATAGCGGTGTAGATATTTCCATGTTCATACAGATAGCGGTGTAGATATTTCCATGTTTATACAGATAGCGGTGAAGATGTATGCATGTTTACACAGATAGCAGTGTGGATATTTCCATGTTCATCCAGGGTGCTGTGTAGATATATCCATGTTCATACAGATAGCGGTGTAGATATTTCCATGTTCATACAGATAGCGGTGTAGATATTTCAATGTGTAAAGAGATAGCTGTGTAGATATTTCCATCTATATGCAGATAGCTGTGTAGATATTTCCATTTCCATGCCGATAGCTGTGTATATATTTCCATCTTCAAACAGATAGCGGTGTAGATATTTCCATTTTCATAGAGATAGCGGTGTAGATATTTCCATGTTTATACAGATAGCGGTGAAGATGTATGCATGTTTACACAGATAGCGGTGTAGAGATTTCCATGTTCATCCAGAGGGCTGTGTAGATATATCCATGTTCATACAGATTGCGGTGTAGATATTTCCATGTTCATACAGATAGCGGTGTAGATATTTCCATGTTCATACAGATAGCGGTGCTGATATTTCCATGTTTATACAGGTAGCGGTGTAGATATTTCCATGTGTATACAGATAGCGGTGTAGATATTTCCATGTTTATAAAGATAGCGGTGTTGATATTTGCATGTTTATACAGATAGCGGTGTAGATATCTCCATCTTAATACAGATGGCGGTTTAGATATTTATATGTTCATACAGATGGCGTTGTAGATATTTCCATGTTCATCCAGATGGCTCTGTAGATATATCCATGTTCATACAGATGGCGGTGAAGATATTTCCATGTTCATACAGATAGCGGTGTAGATATTTCCATGTTCATACAGATAGCGGTGTAGATATTTCCATGTTCATACAGATAGCGGTGTAGACATTTCCATGTTCATACTGATAGCGGTGCTGATATTTCCATGTTTATACAGGTAGCGGTGTAGATTTTTCCATGTTTATACAGATAGCGGTGTAGATATCTCCATGTTTATACAGATAGCGGTGTAGATATTTCCATGTTTATACAGATAGCGGTGTAGGTATCTCCATCTTAATACAGATGGCGGTGTAGATATTTATATGTTCATACAGATGGCGGTGCAGATATTTCCATGTTCATACAGATGGCGGTGTAGATATTTCCATGTTCATACAGATAGCGGTGTAGTTATTTCCATGTGTAAAGAGATAGCTGTGTAGATATTTCCATGTATATGCAGATAGCAGTGTAGATATTTCCATTTTCATGCAGATAGCCGTGTAGATATTTCCATGTTCAAACAGATAGCGGTGTAGATATTTCCATGTTCATACAGATAGCGGTGCAGATATTTCCATGTTCATACAGATAGCGGTGTAGATATTTCCAAGTTTATACAGATAGCGGTGAAGATGTATGCATGTTTACACAGATAGCGGTGTAGATATTTCCATGTTCATACAGATAGCGGTGTAGATATTTCCATGTTCATCCAGATGGCTGTGTAGATATATCCATGTTCATACAGATAGCGGTGTAGATATTTCCATGTTCATTCAGATAGTGGTGTAGATATTTCCATGTTCATACAGATAGCGGTGTAGCTATTTCCATGTTCATACAGATAGCGGTGTAGATATTTCCATGTTCATACAGATAACGTTGTAGATATGTCCATGTTCCTCCAGATGGCTGTGTAGATATATCCATGTTCATACAGATGGCGGGGTAGATATCTCCATGTTCCTACAGATAGCGGTGCTGATATTTCCATGTTTATACAGGTAGCGGTGTAGAAATTTCCATGTTTATCCAGATAGCGGTGTAGATATTTCCATGTTTATACAGATAGCGGTGTAGATATTTTCAGGTTTATACAGATAGCGGTGTAGATATCTCCATCTTAATACAGATGGCGGTGTAGATATTTATATGTTCATACAGATGGCGGTGTAGATATTTCCAAGTTCATCCAGATGGCTCTGTAGATATATCCATGTTCGTACAGATGGCGGTGAAGATATTTCCTTGTTCATACAGATAGCGGTGTAGATATTTCCATGTTCATACAGATAGCGGTGTAGATATTTCCATGTTCATACAGATAGCGGTGTAGCTATTTCCATGTTCATACAGATAGCGGTGTAGATATTTCCATGTTCCTCCAGATGGCTGTGTAGATATATCCATGTTCATACAGATGGAGGTGTAGATATCTCCATGTTCATACAGATAGAGGGGCTGATATTTCCATGTTCATACAGATAGCGGTGCTGATATTTCCATGTTTATACAGATAGCGGTGTAGATATTTCCATGTTTATTCAGATAGCGGTGTAGATATCTCCATCTTAATACAGATGGCAGTGTAGATATTTATATGTTCATACAGATTGCGGTGCGGATATTTCCATGTTCATCCAGATGGATGTGTAGATATATCCATGTTCATACAGATGGCGGTGTAGATATTTCCATGTTCATACAGATAGAGGGGCTGATATTTCCATGTTCATACAGATAGCAGTGCTGATATTTCCATGTTTATACAGATAGCGGTGTAGATATTTCCATGTTTATTCAGATAGCGGTGTAGATATCTCCATCTTAATACAGATGGCAGTGTAGATATTTATATGTTCATACAGATGGCGGTGCAGATATTTCCATGTTCATACAGATGGCGGTGTAGATATTTGCATGTTCATACAGATAGCGGTGTAGTTATTTACATGTGTAAAGAGATACCTGTGTAGATATTTCCATGTATATGCAGATAGCTCTGTAGATATTTCCATTTTCATGCAGATAGCTGTGTAGATGTTTCCATTTTCATGCAGATAGCGGTGTATATATTTCCATCTTCCAACAGATAGCGGTGTAGATATTTCCATGTTCATACAGATAGCGGTGTAGATATTTCCATGTTTATACAGATAGCGGTGAAGATGTATGCATGTTTACACAGATAGCGGTGTGGATATTTCCATGTTCATCTAGAGGTCTGTGTAGATATATCCATGTTCATCCAGATGGCTGTGTAGATATATCCATGTTCATACAGATGGCGGTGAAGGTATTTCCATGTTCATTCAGATAGCGGTCTAGATATTTCCATGTTCATACAGATAGCGGTGTAGATATCTCCATGTTCATACAGATAGAGGGGCTGATATTTCCATGTTCATACAGATAGCGGTGCTGGTATTTCCATGTTTATACAGGTAGCGGTGTAGATATTTCCATGTTTATACAGATAGTGGTGTAGATATTTCCATGTTTATACAGATATCGGTGTAGATATCTCCATCTTAATACAGATGGCCGTGTAGATATGTATATGTTCATACAAATGTCGGTGCAGCTATTTCCATGTTCATACAGATGGCGGTGAAGATATTTCCATGTTCATACAGATAGCGGTGTAGTTATTTCCATGTGTAAAGAGATAGCTGTGTAGATATTTCCATGTATATGCAGATAGCTCTGTAGATATTTCCATTTTCATGCAGATAGCGGTGTAGATATTTCCATGTTCAAACAGATAGCGGTGTAGATATTTCCATGTTCATACAGAGAGCGGTGTAGATGTTACCATGTTTATACAGCTTGCGGTGAAGATGTATGCATATTTACACAGATAGCGGTGTAGATATTTCCATGTTCATACAGATAGTGGTGTAGATATTTCCGTGTTCATCCAGATGGCTGTGTAGATATATCCATGTTCATACAAATAGCGGTGTAGATATTTCCATGTTCATACAGGTAGAGGTGTAGATATTTCCATGTTCATACAGATAGAGGTGTAGCTATTTCCATGTTCATACAGATAGCGGTGTAGAAATTTCCATGTTCATAGAGATAGCAGTGTAGATATTTCCAAGTTTATACAGATAGCGGTGTAGATATCTCCATTTTAATATAGATGGCGGTGTAGATATTTATATGTTCATACAGATGGCGGTGCAGATATTTCCATGTTCATACAGATGACGGTGTAGCTATTTCCATGTTTATAGAGATAGCGCTGTACTTATTTCCACGTGTAAAGAGATAGCTTTGTAGATATTTCCATGTATATGCAGATCGCTGTGTAGATATTTCCATTTTCATGCAGATAGCGGTGTAGATATTTCCATGTTCAAACAGATAGCGATGTAGATATTTCCATGTTCATACAGATAGCAGTGTAGATATTTCCATGTTTATACAGATAGCGGTGAAGATGTATGCATGTTTACACAGATAGCGGTGTAGATATTTCCATGTTCATACAGATAGCGGTGTAGATATTTCCATGTTCATCCAGATGGCTGTGTATATATATCCATGTTCCTACAGATGGCGGTGAAGATATTTCCATGTTCATACAGATAGCGGTGTAGTTATTTCCATGTGAAAAGAGATAGCTGTGTAGATATTTCCATGTATATGCAGATAGCTGTGTATATATTTCCATTTTCATGCAGATAGCGGTTTAGATATTTCCATGTTCAAACAGATAGCGGTGTAGATATTTCCATGTTCATAGATATAGCGGTGTAGATACTTCCACGTTCATACAGATAGAGGGGCTGATATTTCCATGTTCATACAGATAGCGGTGCTGATATTTCCCTGTTTATATAGAGAGCTGTGTAGATATTTCCATGTTTATTCAGATAGCGGTGTAGATATTTCCATGTTTATACAGATATCGGTGTAGATATCTCCATCTTAATACAGATGGCGGTGTAGATATTTATATGTTCATACAGATGGCGGTGCAGACTTTTCCATGTTCATACAGATAGCGGTGTAGTTATTTACATGTGTAAAGAGATAGATGTGTAGATATTTCCATGTATATGCAGATAGCTGTGTAGATATTTCCATTTTCATGCTGATAGCGGTTTAGATATTTCCATGTTCAAACAGATAGCGGTGTAGATATTTCCACGTTCATACAGATAGCGGTGTTGATATTTCCATGCTTATACAGATTGCGGTGAAGATGTATGCATGTTTACACAGATAGCAGTGTAGATATTTCCATGTTCATGCAGATAGCGGTGTAGATATTTCCATGTTCATCCAGATGGCTGTGTAGATATATCCATGTTCATGCTGATAGCGGTGTAGATATTTCCATATTCCTACAGATAGTGGTGTAGATATTTCCATGTTCATTCAGATAGCAGTGTAGCTATTTCCATGTTCATACAGATAGCGGTGTAGATATTTCCATGTTCATAGAGATAGCGGTGTAGATATTTCCATGTTCATACAGATAGCGGTGCTGATATTTCCATGTTTCTACAGGTAGCGGTGTAGGTATTTCCATGTTTATACAGATAGCGGTGTAGGTATTTCCATGTTTATACAGATAGCGGTGTAGATATTTCCAAGTTTATACAGATAGAGGTGTAGATATCTCCATCTAAATACAGATGGCGGTGTAGATATTTATATGTTTATACAGATGGCGGTGCAGATATTTCCATGTTCATACAGATGGCAGTGTAGATATTTCCGTGTTTATAGAGATAGCGGTGTAGTTATTTCCATGTGTAAAGAGATAGCTTTGTAGATATTACCATGTATATGCAGATAGCTGTTTAGATATTTCTATTTTCATGCAGATAGCGGTTTAGATATTTCCATGTTCGTACAGATAGCGGTGTAGATATTTCCATGTTCATACAGATAGCGTTCTAGATATTTCCATGTTTATACAGATAGCGGTGAAGATATATGCATGTTTACACAGATAGCGGAGTAGATATTTCCATGTTCATGCAGATAGCGGTGTAGATATTTCAATGTTCATACAGATAGCGGTTTAGATATTTCTTTCTTAATACAGATGGCGATGTAGATATTTATATGTTCATACAGATGGTGGTGCAGATATTTCCATGTTCATACAGATGGCGGTGTAGATATTTCCATGTTTATAGATTTAGAGGTCTAGTTATTTCCATGTGTAAAGAGATAGCTGTGTAGATGTTTCCATGTATATGCAGATAGCTTTGTAGATATTTCCATTTTCATGCAGATAGCGGTGTAGATATTTCCATGTTCAAACAGATAGCGGTGTAGATATTTCCATGTTCATACAGATAGCAGTGTAGATATTTCCATGTTTATAGAGATAGCGGTGAAGATGTATGCATGTTTACACAAATAGCGGTGTAGATATTTCCATGTTCAAACAGATAGCGGTGTAGATATTTCCATGTTCATCCAGATGGCTGTGTAGATATATCCATGTTCCTACAGATGGCGGTGAAGATATTTCCATGTTCATACAGATAGCGGTGTAGTTATTTCCATGTGTAAAGAGATAGCTGTGTAGATATTTCCATTTATATGCAGATAGCTGTGTATGTATTTCCATTTTCTTGCAGATAGCGGTATAGATATTTCCATGTTCAAACAGATGGCGGTGTAGTTATTTCCATGTTCATAGAGATAGCGGTGTAGATACTTCCATGTTCATACAGATAGAGGGGCTGATATTTCCATGTTCATACAGAGAGCGGTGCTGATATTTCCATGTTTATACAGATAGCGGTGTAGGTATTTCCATGTTTATACAGATAGCGGTGTAGATATTTCCAAGTTTATACAGATAGCGGTGTAGATATCTCCATCATAATACAGATGGCGGTGTAAATATTTATATGTTTATACAGATGGCGGTGCAGATATTTCCATGTTCATACAGGTGGCGGTGTAGATATTTCCCTGTTTATAGAGATAGCGGTGTAGTTATTTCCATGTGTAAAGAGATAGCTTTTAGATATTTCCATGTATATGTCGATAGCTGTGTAGATATTTCTATTTTCATGCAGATAGCGGTTTAGATATTTCCATGTTCGTACAGATAGCGGTGTAGATATTTCCATGTTTATTCAGATAGTGGTGTAGATATTTCCATCTTAATACAGATGGCGGTGTAGATATTTATATGTTAATACAGATGGCGGTGCAGATATTTCCATGTTCACACAGATGGCGCTGTAGATATTTCCATGTTCATACAGATAGCGGTGTAGTTATTTCCATGTGTAAAGAGATAGCCGTGTAGATATTTCCATGTATATGCAGATAGCTGTGTAGATATTTCCATTTTCATGCAGATAGCGGTGTATGTATTTCCATCTTCAAACAGATAGCGGTGTAGATATTTCCATGTTCATAGAGATAGCGGTGTAGATATTTCTATGTTTATACAGATAGCGGTGAAGATGTATGCATGTTTACACAGATAGCGGTGTGGATATTTCCATGTTCATCCAGAGGGCTGTGTAGATATATCCATGTTCATACAGATAGCGGTATAGATATTTCCATGTTCATACAGATAGCGGTGTAGATATTTCCATGTTCATACAGATAGCGGTGTAGATATTTCCATGTTCATACAGATAGCGGTGCTGATATTTCCATGTTTATACAGGTAGCGGTGTAGATATTTCCATGTTTATACAGATAGCGGTGTAGATATTTCCATGTTTATACAGATAGCGGTGTAGATATTTCCATGTTTATACAGATAGCGGTGTAGATATCTCCATCTTAATACAGATGGCGGTGTAGATATTTATATGTTCATACGGATGGCGGTGCAGATATTTCCATGTTCATACAGATGGCGGTGTGGGTATTTCCATGTTCATACAGATAGCGGTGTAGTTATTTCCATGTGTAAGGATATAGCTGTGTAGATATTTCCATGTATATGCAGATAGCAGTGTTGATATTTCCATTTTCTTGCAGATAGCGGTGTAGATATTTCCATGTTCGAACAGATAGCGGTGTAGATATTTCCATGTTCATACAGATAGCGGTGTAGATATTTCCATGTTCATACAGATAGCGGTGTAGATATTTCCATGTTTATACAGATAGCGGTGAAGATATGTGCATGTTTACACAGATAGCGGTGTAGATATTTCCATGTTCATACAGATAGTGGTGTAGATATTTCCGTGTTCATCCAGATGGCTGTGTAGATATATATATGTTCATACAGATAGTGGTGTAGATATTTCCATGTTCATATAGATAGCGGTGCTGATATTTCCATGTTTATACAGGCAGCAGTGTAGCTATTTCCATGTTCCTACAAATAGCGGTGTAGATATTTCCATGTTCATACAGATAGCGGTGCTGATATTTCCATGTTTATACAGGCAGCGGTGTAGAAATTTCCATGTTTATACAGATAGCGGTTTAGATATTTCCTTCTTAATACAGATGGCGGTGTATTTATATGTTCATACAGATGGCGGTGTAGATATTTCCATGTTTATACAGATAGCAGTGTAGATATCTCCATCTTAATACAGATGGCAGTGTAGATATTTATATGTTCATACAGATGGCGGTGCAGATATTTCCATGTTCATACTGATGGCGGTGTAGTTATTTCCATGTTCATACAGATAGTGGTGTAGATATTTCCATGTTTATACAGATAGCGGTGTAGATATATCCTTGTTCATTCAGATAACGGTGTAGATATCTCCATCTTAATACAGATGGCGGTGTAGATATTTATATGTTCATACAGATGGCCGTGCAGGTATTTCCATGTTCATAAAGATGGCGGTGTAGATATGTCCATGTTCATACAGATAGCGGAGTAGTTATTTCCATGTGTAAAGAGATTGCTGTGTAGATATTTCCATCTATATGCAGATAGCTGTGTAGATATTTCCATTTTCATGCAGATAGCGATGTATATATTTCCACCATCAAACAGATAGCAGTGTAGATATTTCCATGTTCATACAGATAGCGTTGTAGATATTTCCATGTTTATACAGATAGCGGTGAAGATATATTCATGTTTTCACCGATAGCGGTGTAGATATTTCCATGTTCATACAGATAGCGGTGTAGATATTTCAATGTTCATACAGATAGCGGTTTAGATATTTCCTTCTTAATACAGATGGCGGTGTAGATATTTATATGTTCATACAGATGGTGGTGCAGATATTTCCATGTTCATACAGATGGCGGTGTAGATATTTCCATGTTTATAGATTTAGCGGTGTAGTTATTTCCATGTGTAAAGAGATAGCTGTGAAGACGTTTCCATATATATGCAGATAGCTTTGTAGATATTTCCATTTTCATGCAGATAGCGGTGTAGATATTTCCATGTTCAAACAGATAGCGGTGTAGATATTTCCATGTTCATACAGATAGCAGTGTAGATATTTCCATGTTTATAGAGATAGCTTTGAAGATGTATGCATGTTTACACAGATAGCGGTGTAGATATTTCCATGTTCAAACAGATAGCGGTGTAGATATTTCCATGTTCATCCAGATGGCTGTGTAGATATATCCATGTTCCTACAGATGGAGGTGAAGATATTTCCATGTTCATACAGATAGCGGTGTAGTTATTTCCATGTGTAAAGAGATAGCTGTGTAGGTATTTCCATGTATATGCAGATAGCTGTGTATGTATTTCCATTTTCATGCAGATAGCGGTATAGATATTTGCATGTTCAAACAGGTAGCGGTGTAGATATTTCCATGTTCATAGAGATAGCGGTGTAGATACTTCCATGTTCATACAGATAGAGGGGCTGATATTTCCATGTTCATACAGAGAGCGGTGCTGATATTTCCATGTTTATACAGATAGCGGTTTAGATATTTCCTTCTTAATACAGATGGCGGTGTAGATATTTATATGTTCAAACAGATGGCGGTGCAGATATTTCCATGTTCATACAGATGGTGGTGTAGATATTTCCATGTTTATAGATATAGCGGTGTAGTTATTTCCATGTGTAAAGAGATAGCTGTGTAGATGTTTCCATGTATATGCAGATAGCTGTGTAGATATTTCCATTTTCATGCATATAGCGGTGTAGATATTTCCATGTTCAAACAGATAGCGGTGTAGATATTTCCATGTTCATACAGATAGCGGTGCAGATATTTCCATGTTCATACAGATAGCAGTGTAGATATTTCCATGTTTATACAGATAGCGGTGAAGTTGTATGCATGTTTACACAGATAGCGGTGTAGATATTTCCATGTTCATCCAGATGGCTGTGTAGATATATCCATGTTCATACAGATAGCGGTGTAGATATTTCCATGTTCATACAGATAGCGGTGTAGATATTTCCATGTTCATCCACATGGCTGTGTATATATATCCGTGTTCATACAGATAGCGGTGTAGATATTTCCATGTTCATACAGATAGCGGTGTAGCTATTTCCATGTTCATACAGATAACGGTGTAGCTATTTCCATGTTCATCCAGATAGCTGTGTAGATATTTCCATGTTCATACAGATAGCGGTGTAGATATCTCCATTTTCATACAGAGAGCGGTGCTGATATTTCCATGTTTATACAGGCAGCGGTGTAGTTATTTCCATGTTTATACAGATAGTGGTTTAGATATTTCCTTCTTAATACAGATGGCGGTGTAGATATTTATATATTCCTACAGATGGCGGTGCAGATATTTCCGGGTTCCTACAGATGGCGGTGTAGATATTTCCATGTTTATAGAGATAGCGGTGTAGTTATTTCCATGTGTAAAGAGATAGCTGTGTAGATATTTCCATGTATATGCAGATAGCTTTGTAGATATTTCCATTTTCAAGCAGATAGCAGTGTAGATATTTACATGTTCAAACAGATAGCGGTGTAGATATTTCCATATTCATTCAGATAGCGGTGTAGACATTTCCAGGTTCATAGAGATAGCGGTGCTGATATTTCCATGTTTATACAGGTAGCGGTGAAGATGTATGCATGTTTACACAGATAGCGGTGTAGAGACTTCCATGTTCATGCAGAGGGCTGCGTAGATATATCCATGTTCAGACAGATAGCGGTGTAGATATTTCCATGTTCATACAGATAGCGATGTAGATATTTCCATGTTCATACAGATAGCGGTGCTGATATTTCCATGTTTATACAGGTAGCGGTGTAGATATTTCCATGTTTATACAGATAGCGGTGTAGATATTTCCATGTTTATACAGATAGCCGTGTTGATATTTCCATGTTTATACAGATAGCGGTGTAGATATCTCCATCTTAATACAGATGGCGGTGTAGATATTTATATGTTCATACAGATGGCGTTGTAGATAGTTCCGTGTTCATCCACATGGCTCTGTAGATATATCCATGTTCGTACAGATGGCGGTGAAGATATTTCCATGTTCATACAGATAGCGGTGTAGATATTTCCATGTTCATACAGATAGCGGTGTAGCTATTTCCATGTTCATACAGATAGCGGTGTAGATATTTACATGTTCATACAGATAGCGGTGCTGATATTTCCATGTTTATACAGGTAGCGTTGTAGATATTTCCATGTTTATACAGATAGCGGTGTAGATATTTCCATGTTTATACAGATAGCGGTGTAGATATTTCCATGTTTATACAGATAGCGGTGTAGATATCTCCATCTTAATACAGATGGCGGTGTAGATATTTATATGTTCATACAGATGGCGGTGCAGATATTTCCATGTTCATACAGATAGCGGTGTAGTTATTTCCATGTGTAAAGAGATAGCTGTGTAGATATTTCCTTGTATATGCAGATAGCAGTGTAGATATTTCCATTTTCATGCAGATAGCCGTGTAGATATTTCCATGTTCAAACAGATAGCGGTGTAGATATTTCCATGTTCATACAGATAGCGGTGCTGATATTTCCATGTTCATACAGATAGCGGTGTAGATATTTCCATGTTTATACAGATAGCGGTGAAGATCTATGCATGTTTACACAGATAGCGGTGTAGATATTTCCATGTTCATCCAGATGGCTGTGTAGATTTATCCATGTTCATACAGATAGCGGTGTAGATATTTCCATGTTCATACAGATAGCGGTGTGGCTATTTCCATGTTCATACAGATAGCGGTGTAGATATTTCCATGTTTATACAGATAGCGGTGAAGATGTATGCATGTTTAAACAGATAGCGGAGTAGATATTTCCATGTTCATACAGATAGCGGTGTAGATATTTCCATGTTCATCCAGATGGCTGTGTAGATATATCCATGTTCATACAGATAGCGGTGTAGTTATTTCCATGTTCATTCAGATAGTGGTGTAGATATTTCCATGTTCATACAGATAGCGGTGTAGATATTTCCATGTTCGTACAGATAGCGTTGTAGATATTTCCATGTTCCTCCAGATGGCTGTGTAGACATATCCATGTTCATACAGATGGCGGTGTAGATATCTCCATGTTCCTACAGATAGCGGTGCTGATATTTCCATGTTTATACAGGTAGAAGTGTAGAAATTTCCATGTTTATCCAGATAGCAGTGTAGATATTTCCATGTTTATACAGATAGCGGTGTAGATATTTCCATGTTTATTCAGATAGCGGTGTAGATATCTCCATCTTAATACAGATGGCGGTGTAGATATTTATATGTTCATACAGATGGCGGTGCAGATATTTCCATGTTCATACAGATGGCGGTGTAGATATTTCCATGTTCATACAGATAGCGGTGTAGATATTTCCATGTTCATACAGATAGCGGTGTAGATATTTCCATGTTTATTCAGATAGCGGTGTAGATATCTCCATCTTAATACAGATGGCGGTGTAGATATTTATATGTTCATACAGATGGCAGTGCAGATATTTCCATGTTCATACAGATGGCAGTGTAGATATTTCCATGTTCATACAGATAGCGGTGTAGTTATTTCCATGTGTAAAGAGATAGATGTGTAGATATTTCCATGTATATGCAGATAGCAGTGTAGATATTTCCATTTTCATGCAGATAGCCGGGTAGATATTTCCATGTTCAAACAGATAGCGGTGTAGATATTTCCATGTTCATACAGATAGCGGTGTAGTTATTTCCATGTGTAAAGAGATAGATGTGTAGATATTTCCATGTATATGCAGATAGCAGTGTAGATATTTCCATTTTCATGCAGATAGCCGGGTAGATATTTCCATGTTCAAACAGATAGCGGTGTAGATATTTATATGTTTATACAGATGGCCGTGCAGATATTTCCATGTTCATACAGATGGCGGTGTAGATATGTCCATGTTCATACAGATAGCGGTGTAGTTATTTCCATGTGTAAAGAGATTGCTGTGTAGATATTTCCATCTATATACAGATAGCTTTGTAGATATTTCCATTTTCATGCAGATAGCGATGTATATATTTCCATCTTCAAACAGATAGCGGCGTAGATGTTTCCATGTTCATACAGATAGCGGTGAAGATGTATGCATGTTTACACAGATAGCGGTGTGGATATTTCCATGTTCATCCAGAGGGCTGTGTAGATATATCCATGTTCATACAGATAGCGGTGTAGATATTTCCATGTTCATACAGATAGCGGTGTAGCTATTTCCATGTTCATACAGATAGCGGTGTAGATATTTCCATGTTTATACAGATAGCAGTGAAGATGTATGCATGTTTACACATATAGCGGTGTAGATATTTCCATGTTCATACAGATAGCGGTGTAGATATTTCCATGTTCATCCAGATGGCTGTGTAGATATATCCATGTTCATACAGATAGCGGTGTAGATATTTCCATGTTCATTGAGATAGTGGTGTTGATATTTCCATGTTCATACAGATAGCGGTGTAGCTATTTCCATGTTCATACTGATAGCGGTGTAGATATTTCCATGTTCGTACAGAGACCGTTGTAGATATTTCCATGTTCCTCCAGATGGCTATGTAGATATATCCATGTTCATACAGATGGCGGTGTAGCTATCTCCATGTTCCTACAGATAGCGGTGCTGATATTTCCATGTTTATACAGGTAGCGGTGTAGAAATTTCCATGTTTATACAGATAGCGGTGAAGATATTTCCATGTTTATACAGATAGCTGTGTAGATATTTCCAGGTTTATACAGATAGCGGTGTAGATGTCTCCATCTTAATGCAGAAGGCGGTGTAGATATTTATATGTTCATACAGATGGCGGTGTAGATATTTCTATGTTCATCCAGATGGCTCTGTAGATATATCCATGTTCGTACAGATGGCGGTGAAGATAATTCCTTCTTCATACAGATCGCGGTGTAGATATTTCCATGTTCATACAGATAGCGGTGTAGATATTTCCATGTTCTTACAGATAGCGGTGTAGCTATTTCCATGTTCATACAGATAGCCGTGTAGATATTTCCATGTTCCTCCAGATGGCTGTGTAGATATATCCATGTTCATACAGATGGCGGTGTAGATATCTCCATGTTCATACAGGTAGAGGGGCTGATATTTCCATGTTCATACAGATAGCCTTGCTGATATTTCCATGTTTATACAGATAGCGGTGTAGATATTTCCATGTTTATTCAGATAGCGGTGTAGATATCTCCATCTTCATACAGATGGCAGTGTAGATATTTATATGTTCATACAGATGGCGGTGCAGATATTTCCATGTTCATACAGATGGTGGTGTAGATATTTCCATGTTCATACAGATAGCGGTGTAGTTATTTACATGTGTAAAGAGATAGCTGTGTAGATATTTCCATGTATATGCAGATAGCTGTGTAGATATTTCCATTTTCATGCAGATAGCTGTGTAGATATTTCCATTTTCATGCAGATAGCGGTGTATATATTTCCATCTTCAAACAGATTACGGTGTAGATGTTTCCATGTTTATACAGATAGCGGTGTAGATATTTCCAAGTTTATACAGAGAGCGGTGTAGATATCTCCATCTTAATATAGATGGCAGTGTAGATATTTATATGTTCATACAGATGGCGGTGCAGATATTTCCATGTTCATACAGATGGCTGTGTAGATATATCCATGTTCATACAGATGGCGTTGAAGATATTTCCATGTTCATACAGATAGCAGTGTAGCTATTTCCATGTTCATACAGATAGCGGTGTAGATATTTCCATGTTCATACCGATAGCGGTGCTGATATTTCCATGTTTATACAGGTAGCGGTGTAGATATTTCCATGTTTATACAGATTGCGGTGTAGATATTTCCATGTTTATACAGATAGCGGTGTAGATATTTCCAAGTTTATACAGATAGCGGTGTAGATATCTCCATCTTAATATAGACGGCGGTGTAGATATTTATATGTTCATATAGATGGCGGTGCAGATATTTCCATGTTCATACAGATGGCGGTGTAGATATTTGTATGTTTATAGAGATAGCGCTGTGGTTATTTCCATGTGTAAAGAGATAGCTTTGTAGATATTTCCATGTATATGCAGATCGCTGTGTAGATATTTCCATTTTCATGCAGATAGCGGTGTAGATATTTCCATCTTCAGATAGCGGTGTAGATATTTCCATGTTCATACAGATAGCCGTGTAGATATTTCCATGTTTATGTAGATAGCGGTGAAGATGTATGCATGTTTATACAGATAGTATTGTAGATATTTCCATCTTCATACAGATATCGGTGTAGATATTTACATGTTCATCCAGATGGCTGTGTAGATATATCCATGTTCATACAGATGGCTGTGAAGATATTTCCATGTTCATACAGATAGCGGTGTAGTTATTTCCACGTGTAAAGAGATAGCTGTGTAGATATTTCCATGTATATGCAGATAACTGTGTAGATATTTCCATTTTCATGCAGATAGCGGTTTAGATATTTCCATGTTCAAACAGATAGCAGTGTAGATATTTCCATGTTCATACAGATAGCGGTGTAGATATTTCCATGGTTATACAGATAGCGGTGAAGGTGTATGCATGTTTACACAGATAGCGGTGTAGATATTTCCATGTTCATACAGATCGCGGTGTAGATATTTCCATGTTCATCCAGATGGCTGTGTAGCCATATCCATTTTCATTCAGATGGCGGTGAAGATATTTCCATGTTCGTACAGATAGCGGTGTAGATATTTCCATGTTCATACAGATAGCGGTGTAGATATTTCCATGTTCATACAGATGGCTGTGTAGATATATCCATGTTCATACAGATGGCGGTAAAGATATTTCCATGTTCATACAGATAGCGGTGTAGATATACCCATGTTCATACAGATATCGGTGTAGATATTTCCATGTTCATAGCGATAGCGGTGCTGATATTTCCATGTTTATACAGGTAGCGGTGTAGATATTTCCATGTTTATACAGATAGCGGTGTAGATGTTTCCATGTTTATACAGATAGCGGTGTAGATGTTTCCATGTTTATACAGATAGCTGTGTAGATATCTCCTTCTTAATACAGATGGCGGTGTAGATATTTATATGTTCATACAGATGTCGGTGCAGATATTTCCATGTTCATACAGATGGCGGTGTAGATATTTCCATGTTTATAGAGATAGCGGTGTAGTTATTTCCATGTGTAAAGAGATAGCTGTGTAGATATTTCCATGTATATGCAGATAGCAGTTTACATATTTCCATTTTCATGCAGACAGCGGTGTAGATATTTCCATGTTCAAACAGATAGCGGTGTAGATATTTCCATGTTCATACAGATAGCGGTGTATGTATTTCCATGTTCATACAGATAGCGGTGTAGATATTTCCATGTTCATACAGATAGCGGTGTAGATATTTCCATGTTTATACAGATAGCGGTGTAGATATTTCCATGTTTATAGAGATAGCGGTGTAGTTATTTCCTTGTGTAAAGAGATATCTTTGTGGATATTTCCAGGTATATGCAGATCGCTGTGTAGATATTTCCATTTTCATGCAGATAGCGGTGTAGATATTTCCATGTTCAAACAGATAGCGGTGTAGATATTTCCATGTTCATACAGATAGCGGTGTAGATATTTCCATGTTTATACAGATAGCGGTGAAGATGTATGCATGTTTACACAGATAGCGGTGTATATATTTCCATGTTCATACAGATAGCTGTGTAGATATTTCAATGTTCATCCAGATGGCTGTGTAGATATATCCATGTTCATACAGATGGCGGTGAAGATTTTTCCATGTTCATACAGATAGCGGTGTGGATATTTCCATGTTCATACAGATAGCGGTGTAGGTATTTCCATGTTCATACAGATAGCGGTGTAGCTATTTCCATGTTCATACAGATAGCGGTGCAGATATTTCCATGTTCATCCAGATGGCTGTGTAGATATATCCATGTTCATACAGATGGCGGTGAAGATATTTCCATGTTCATACAGATAGCGGTGTAGATATTTCCATGTTCACACTGATAGCAGTGTAGGTATTTCCATGTTCATACAGATAGAGGGGCTGATATTTCCATGTTCAAACAGATA
The DNA here is from genome assembly GCF_029281585.2 of Gorilla gorilla gorilla. Lineage (NCBI taxonomy): Eukaryota > Metazoa > Chordata > Mammalia > Primates > Hominidae > Gorilla > Gorilla gorilla. Next base: position 155,128,738 of record NC_073231.2, read on the forward strand.
GTGGTATTGATATATCCATGTTTATACAGGTAGCGGTGTAGATATTTCCATATTAATACAGATAGTGGTGTAGATATTTCCATGTTTATACAGATAGCGGTGTAGATATTTCCATGTTTATACAGATGGCGGTGTAGATATCTACATCTTAATACAGATCGCCGTGTAGATATTTATATGTTCATACAGTTGGCGGTGTAGATATTTCCATGTTCAGATAGCGGTGTAGATATTTCCATGTTCATACAGATAGCGGTGTAGATATTTCCATGTTTATACAGATTGCGGTGAAGATGTATGCATATTTACACAGATAGCGGTGTAGATATTTCCATGTTCATACAGATAGCGGTGTAGATATTTCCGTGTTCATCCAGATGGCTGTGTAGATTTTTCCATGTTCATACAGATAGTGGTGTAGCTATTTTCATGTTCATGGAGATAGCGGTGTAGATATTTCCAAGTTCATACAGATAGCGGTGCTGATATTTCCATGTTTATAGAGGTAGCGGTGTAGATAATTCCATGTTCATACAGATAGCGGTGTAGATATTTCCATGTTCATACAGATAGCGGTGTAGATATTTCCATGTTCATACAGATAGCGGTGTAGATATTTCCATGTTCATATAGATATCGGTGCTGATATTTCCATGTTTATACAGGTAGTGGTGTAGATATTTCCATGTATATTCAGATAGCGGTGTAGATATTTCCATGTTTATACAGACAGCGGTGTAGATATTTCCATGTTTATACAGATAGCAGTGGAGATATCTCTATCTTAATACAGATGGAAGTGTACATATTTATATTTTCATACAGATGGCGGTGCAGATATTTCCATGTTCATACAGATGGCGGTGTAGATATCTCCATGTTCATACAGATAACGGTGTACTTATTTCCATGTGTAAAGAGATAGCTGTGTAGATATTTAAATGTATATGCAGATAGCAGTGTAGATATTTCCATTTTCATGTAGATAGCAGTGTAGATATCTCCATCTTAATATAGATGGCGGTGTAGATATTTATATGTTCATACAGATGGCATTGCAGGTATTTCCATGTTCATACAGATGGCGGTGTAGATATTTGTATGTTTATAGATATAGCGCTGTAGTTATTTCCATGTGTAAAGAGATAGCTTTGTATATATTTCCATGTATATGCAGATCGCTGTGTAGATATTTCCATTTTCATGCAGATAGCGGTGTAGATATTTCCATGTTCAAACAGATAGCGGTGTAGATATTTTCATTTTCATACAGATAGCAGTGTAGATATTTCCATGTTTAGACAGATAGCGGTGAAGATGTATGCATGTTTACAAAGATAGAGGTGTAGATATTTCCATCTTCATACAGATAGCGGTGTAGATATTTCCATGTTCATCCAGATGGCTGTGTAGATATATCCATGTTCCTACAGATGGCGGTGAAGATATTTCCATGTTCATACAGATGGCGGTGTAGTTATTTCCATGTGTAAAGAGATAGCTGTGGATATTTCCATGTATATGCAGATAGCTGTGTAGATATTTCCATTTTCATGCAGATAGCGCTTTAGATATTTCCATGTTCAAACAGATAGCGGTGTAGATATTTCCATGTTCATACAGATAGCGGTGTAGATATTTCCATTTTCATACAGATAGCGGTTAAGATATTTCCATGTTCAAACAGATAGCGGTGTAGATATTTCCATGTTCATACAGATAGCGGTGTAGATATTTCCATGTTTATACAGATAGCGGTGAAGGTGTATGCATGTTTACAAAGATAGCGGTGTAGATATTCCCATGTTCATACAGATCAGGGTGTAGATTTTTCCATGTTCATCCAGATGGATGTGTAGACATATCCATGTTCATACAGATGGCGTTGAAGATATTTCCATGTTCATACAGATAGCGGTGTAGCTATTTCCATGTTCATACAGATAGCGGTGTAGATATTTCCATGTTCATACCGATAGCTTTGCTGATATTTCCATGTTTATACAGGTAGCGGTGTAGATATTTCCATGTTTATACTGATAGCGTTGTAGATATTTCCATGTTTATACAGATAGCGGTGTAAATATTTCCATGTTTATACAGATAGCGGTGTAGATATCTCCTTCTTAATGCAGATGGCGGTGTAGATATTTATATGTTCATACAGATGGCGGTGCAGATATTTCCATGTTCATAGTGATGGCGGTGTAGATATTTCCATGTTTATAGAGATAGCGGTGTAGTTATTTCCATGTGTAAAGAGATAGCTGCGTGGATATTTCCATGTATATGCAGATACCTGTGTAGATATTTCCATTTTCATGCAGATAGCGGTGTATGTATTTCCATCTTCAAACAGATAGCGGTGTAGATATTTCCATGTTCATGCAGATAGCGGTGCTGATATTTCCATGTTTATACAGGTAGCGGTGTAGATATTTCCATGTTTATACAGATTGCGGTGTAGATATTTCCATGTTTATACAGATAGCGGTGTAGATATTTCCAAGTTTATACAGATAGCGGTGTAGATATCTCCATCTTAATATAGATGGCGGTGTAGATATTTATATGTTCATACAGATGGCAGTTCAGATATTTCCATGTTCATACAGATGGGGGTGTAGATATTTGTATGTTTATAGAGATAGCGCTGTAGTTATTTCCATGTGTAAAAAGATAGCTTTGTAGATATTTCCATGTATATGCAGATCGCCGTGTAGATATTTCCATTTTCATGCAGATAGCGGTGTAGATATTTCCATGTTCAGATAGCGGTGTAGATATTTCCATGTTCATACAGATAGCAGTGTAGATATTTCCATGTTTATATAGATAGCGGTGAAGATGTATGCATGTTTACACAGATAGTGTTGTAGATATTTCCATCTTCATACAGATAGCGGTGTAGATATTTCCATGTTCATCCAGATGGCTGTGTAGATATATCCATGTTCATACAGATGGCGGTGAAGATATTTCCATGTTCATACAGATAGCGGTGTAGTTATTTCCACGTGTAAAGAGATAGCTGTGTAGATATTTCCATGTATATGCAGATAACTGTGTAGATATTTCCATTTTCATGCAGATAGCGGTTTAGATATTTCCATGTTCAAACAGATAGCGGTGTAGATATTTCCATGTTCATACAGATAGCGGTGTAGATATTTCCATGGTTATACAGATAGCGGTGAAGGTGTATGCATGTTTACACAGATAGCGGTGTAGATATTTCCATGTTCATACAGATGGCGGTGTAGATATTTCCATGTTCATCAAGATGGCTGTGTAGCCATATCCATTTTCATACAGATGGCGGTGAAGTTATTTCCATGTTCGTACAGATAGCGGTGCAGATATTTCCATGTTCATACAGATAGCGGTGTAGATATTTCCATGTTCATACAGATGGCTGTGTTGATATATCCATGTTCATACAGATGGCGGTAAAGATAATTCCATGTTCATACAGATAGCGGTGTAGATATATCCATGTTCATACACATATCGGTGTAGATATTTCCATGTTCATACCGATAGCGGTGCTGATATTTCCATGTTTATACAGGTAGCGGTGTAGATATTTCCATGTTTATACAGGTAGCGGTGTAGATATTTCCATTTTCATGCAGACAGCGGTGTAGATATTTCCATGTTCATACAGATAGCGGTGCTGATATTTCCATGTTTATACAGGCAGCGGTGTAGATATTTCCGTGTTTATACAGATAGCGGTGTAGATATTTCCATGTTTATACAGATAGCGGTGTTGATATTTCCATGTTTATACAGATAGCGGTGTAGATATCTCCATTATAATACAGATGGCGGTGTAGATATTTATATGTTCATACAGATGGCGGTGCAGATATTTCCATGTTCATACACATAGCGGTGTAGTTATTTCCATGTGTAAAGAGATAGCTTTGTAGATATTTCCATGTATATGCAGATAGCTGTGTAGATATATCCATGTTCATACAGATAGCGGTGTAGATATTTCCATGTTCATACAGATAGTGGTGTAGCTGTTTCCATGTTCATACAGATAGCGGTGTAGATATTTCCATGTTTATACAGATAGCGGTGAAGATGTATGCATGTTTACACAGATAGCGGTGTAGATATTTCCATGTTCATACAGATAGCGGTGTAGATATTTCCATGTTCATCCAGATGGCTGTGAAGAAATATCCATGTTCATACAGATAGCGGAGTAGATATTTCCATGTTCATTCAGATAGTGGTGTAGATATTTCCATGTTCATACAGATAGCGGTGTAGCTATTTCCATGTTCATACAGATCGCGGAGTAGATATTTCCATGTTCGTACAGATAGCGTTGTAGATATTTCCATGTTCCTCCAGATGGCTGTGTAGATATATCCATGTTCATACAGATGGCGGTGTAGATATATCCATGTTCATACAGATAGCGGTGCTGATATTTCCATGTTTATACAGATAGCGGTGTAGATATTTCCATGTTTATTCAGATAGCGGTGTAGATATCTCCATCTTAATACAGATGGCAGTGTAGATATTTATATGTTCATACAGATGGCGGTGCAGATATTTCCATGTTCATACAGATGGCGGTGTAGATATTTCCATGTTCATACAGATAGCGGTGTAGTTATTTACATGTGAAAAGAGATAGCTGTGTAGATATTTCCATGTATATGCAGATAGCTGTGTAGATATTTCCATTTTCATGCAGATAGCTGTGTAGATATTTCCATTTTCATGCAGATAGCGGTGTATATATTTCCATCTTCAAAAAGATAGCGGTGTAGATATTTCCATGTTCATACAGATAGCGGTGTAGATATTTCCATGTTTATACAGATAGCGGTGAAGATGTATGCATGTTTACACAGATAGCGGTGTGGATATTTCCATGTTCATCCAGAGGGCTGTGTAGAAATATCCATGTCCATCCACATGGCTGTGTAGATATATCCATGTTCATACAGATGGCGGTGAAGGTATTTCCATGTTCATTCAGATAGCGGTGTAGATATTTCCATGTTTATACAGATAGCGGTGTATATATTTCCATGTTCAAACAGATAGCGGTGTAGATATTTCCATGTTCATACAGATAGCGGTGTAGATATTTCCATGTTTATAGAGATAGCGGTGAAGATGTATGCATGTTTACACAGATAGCGGTGTATATATTTCCATGTTCATACAGATAGCTGTGTAGGTATTTCCATGTTCATCCCGATGGCTCTGTAGATATATCCATGTTCATACTGATGGCGATGAAGATATTTCCATGTTCATACAGATAGCGGTGTAGATATTTCCATGTTCATACAGATAGCGGTGTAGATATTTCCATGTTCATACAGATAGCGGTGTAGCTATTTCCATGTTCATACAGATAGCGGTGAAGATATTTCCATGTTCATCCAGATGGCTGTGTAGATATATCCATGTTCATACAGATTGCGGTGAAGATATTTCCCTGTTCATACAGATAGCGGTGTAGATATCTCCATGTTCATACAGATAGAGGGGCTGATATTTCCATCTTCAAACAGATACCGGTGCTGATATTTCCTTGTTTATACAGGTAGCGTTGTAGATATATTCATGTTTACACAGATAGCGTTGTAGATATTTCCATGTTTATACAGATAGCGGTGTTGATATTTCCATGCTTATACAGATTGCGGTGAAGATATCTCCATCTTAATACAGATGGCCGTCTAGATATGTATATGTTCATACTGATGTCGGTGCAGATATTTCCATGTTCATACAGATGGCGGTGTAGATATTTCCATGTTTATAGATATAGCGGTGTAGTTATTTCCATGTGTAAAGAGATAGCTGTGTAGATATTTCCATGTATATGCAGATAGTGTTCATATTTCCATTTTCATGCAGATAGCGGTGTAGATATTTCCATGTTCAAACACATAGCGGTGTAGATATTTCCATGTTTATGCAGATAGCGGTGAAGATGTATGCATGTTTACACAGATATCGGTGTAGATATTTCCATGTTCATACAGATGGCTGTGTAGATATATCCACGTTCATACAGATAGCGGTGTAGATATTTCCATGTTCATACAGATAGCGGTGCTGATATTTCCATGTTTATATGGGTAGCGGTGTAGATATTTCCATGTTTATACAGATAGCGGTGTAGATATTTCCAGGTTTATACAGATAGCGGTGTAGATATTTCCATGTTCAAACAGATAGCGGTGTAGATATTTCCATTTTCATACAGATAGCAGTGTAGATATTTCCATGTTTATACAGATAGCGGTGAAGATGTATGCATGTTTACACAGATAGCGGTGTAGCTATTTCCATCTTCATACAGATAGCGGAGTAGATATTTCCATGTTCATCCAGATGGCTGTGTAGATATATCCATGTTCCTACAGATGGCGGTGAAGATATTTCCATTATCATACAGATAGCGATGTAGTTATTTCCATGTGTAAAGAGATAGCTGTGTAGATATTTCCATGTATATGCAGATAGCTGTGTAGATATTTCCATTTTCATGCAGATAGCGGTTTAGATATTTCCATGTTCAAACAGATAGCGGTGTAGATATTTCCAATGTCATACAGATAGCGGTGTAGATATTTCCATGTTCATACAGATGGCTGTGTAGATATATCCATGTTCATACAGATGGCGTTGAAGATATTTCCATGTTCATACAGATAGCGGTGTAGATATATCCATGTTCATACAGATAGCGGTGTAGATATTTCCATGTTCATACAGATAGCGGTGTAGATATTTCCATGTTTATACAGATAGCAGTGGAGATATCCCTATCTTAATACAGATGGCGGTGTAGATACTTATATTTTCATACAGATGGCGGTGCAGATATTTCCATGTTCATACAGATGGCGGTGTAGATATTTCCATGTTCATACAGGTAACGGTGTAGTTATTTCCATGTGTAAAGAGATAGCAGTGTACATATTTAAATGTATATGCAGATAGCAGTGTAGATATTTCCATTTTCATGCAGATAGTGGTATAGATATTTCCATGTTCAAACAGATAGCGGTGTAGATATTTCCATATTCATACAGATAGCGGTGTAGATATTTCCATGTTCATAAAGATAGCGGTGTAGATATATCCATGTTTATACAGATAGCGGTGAAGATGTATGCATGTTTACACAGATAGCGGTGTAGATATTTCCATGTTCATCCAGATGGCTGTGTAGATATATCAATGTTCATACAGATAGCGGTGTAGCTATTTCCATGTTCATACAGATAGCGGTGTAGATATTTCCATGTTCATTCAGATAGCGGTTCTGATATTTCCATGTTTATACAGGCAGCATTGTAGATATTTCCATGTTTATACAGATAGCGGTTTAGATATTTCCTTCTTAATACAGATGGCGGCGTAGATATTTATATGTTCATACAGATGGCGGTGCAGATATTTCCTTGTTCATACACATAGCGGTGTAGTTATTTCCATGTGTAAAGAGATAGCTTTGTAGATATTTCCATGTATATGCAGATAGCTGTGTAGATATTTCCATTTTCATGCAGATAGCTGTTTAGATATTTCCATGTTCAAACAGATAGCGGTGTAGATATTTCCATGTTCATACAGATAGCGGTGTAGATATTTCCATGTTTATACAGATAGCGGTGGAGGTGTATGCATGTTTACACAGATAGCGGTGTAGATATTCCCATGTTCATACAGATCGCGGTTTAGATTTTTCCATGTTCATCCAGATGGATGTGTAGACATATCCATGTTCATACAGATGGCGGTGAAGATATGTCCATGTTCATACAGATAGCGGTGTAGTTATTTCCATGTGTAAAGAGATTGCTGTGTAGATATTTCCATCTATATGCGGATAGCTGTGTAGATATTTCCATTTTCATGCAGATAGCGATGTATATATTTCCATCTTCAAACAGATAGCGGTGTAGATATTTCCATGTACATACAGATAGCGGTGTAGATATTTCCATGTTTATACAGATAGCGGTGAAGATGTATGCATGTTTACACAGATAGCGGTGTGGATATTTCCATGTTCATCCAAAGGGCTGTGTAGATATATCCATGTTCATACAGATAGCGGTGTAGATATTTCCATGTTCATACAAATAGCGGTGTAGATATTTCCATGTTCATACAGATAGCGGTGCTGATATTTCCATGTTCATACAGATAGCGGTGTAGATATTTCAAGGTGTAAAGAGATAGCTGTGTAGATATTTCCATCTATATGCAGATAGCTGTGTAGATATTTCCATTTTCATGCAGGTAGCTGTGTATATATTTCCATCTTCAAACAGATAGCGGTGTAGATATTTCCATGTTCATGGAGATAGCGGTGTAGAGATTTCCAGGTTTATACAGATAGCGGTGAAGATGTATGCATGTTTACACAGATAGCGGTGTAGAGATTTCCATGTTCATCCAGAGGGCTGTGTAGATATATCCATGTTCTTACAGATAGCGTTGTAGATATTTCCATGTTCATACAGATAGCGGTGTAGATATTTCCATGTTCATACAGATAGCGGTGCTGATATTTCCATGTTTATACAGGCAGCGGTGTAGATATTTCCGTGTTTATACAGATAGCGGTGTAGATATTTCCATGTTTATACAGATAGCGGTGTTGATATTTCCATGTTTATACAGATAGCGGTGTAGATATCTCCATTATAATACAGATGGCGGTGTAGATATTTATATGTTCATACAGATGGCGGTGCA